>NC_091978.1:195556884-196228027 GCF_044704955.1 Pristiophorus japonicus
AGGTCGGGAGGTCGGGAGATCGGCGAGTCGGGAGGCTCGGACGAGTCGGGAGGTCGGGAGATCGGCGAGTCGGGAGGTCGGCGAGTCGGGAGGTCGGTGAGTCGGGAGGTCGGGAGGTTAGCGAGTCGGGAGGTCGGGAGGTCGGTGAATCGGGAGGTCGGGAGGTCGGCGAGTCGGGAGGTCGGCGAGTCGGGAGGTCGGGAAGTCGGTGAGTCGGGAGGTCGGGCGGTCGGCGAGTCGGGAGGTCGGTGAGCCGGAGGTCGGCAAATCGGGAGGTCGGTGAGTCGGGAGGTCGGTGAGTCGGGAGGTCGGTGAGTCGGGAGGTCGGTGAGTCGGGAGGTCGGGAGGTCAGCGAGTCGGGAGGTCGGGAGGTCGGTGAATCGGGAGGTCGGTGAGTCGGGGAGGTCGGCGGTCGGCGAGTCGGGAGGTCGGTGAGTCGGGAGGTCGGTGAGTCGGGAGGTCGGTGAGTCGGGAGGTCGGTGAATCGGGAGGTCGGGAGGTTGGCGAGTCGGGAGGTCGGCGAGTCGGGAGGTCTGGAAGTCGGCAAGTCGGGAGGTCGGGCGGTCGGCGAGTCGGGAGGTCGGTGAGTCGGGAGGTCGGCGAATCAGGGAGGTCGGTGAGTCGGGAGGTCGGCGAATCGGGAGGTCGGGAGTCGGGAGGTCTGCGAGTCGGGAGGTCGGCGAGTCGGGAGGTCGGCGAGTCGGGAGGTCGGCGAGTCGGGAGGTCGGGAGGTCGGCTAGTCGGGAGCTCGGGAGGTCGGTGAGTCGGGTGGTCGGGAGGTCGGCGAGCCGGGAGTTCGGCGAGTCGGGAGGTCGGCGAGTCGGGAGTTCGGCGAGTCGGGAGGTCAGGAGGTCGGCGAGTCGGGTGGTTGGGAGGTCGGCGAGTCGGGAGTTTGGCGAGTCGGGAGGTCGGCGAGTCGGGAGGTCGGGATGTCGGCGAGTTGGGAGTACGGCGAGTCGGGAGTTCGGGGAGTCGGGAGTTCAGCGAGTTAGGAGGTCGACGAGTCAGGAGTTCGTGGAGTCAGGAGTTCGGTGTGTCAGGAGGTCGGTGAGTCGGGAGGTCGGGGAGTCGGGAGGTCGGGATGTCGGCGAGTCGGGAGGTCGGCGAATCGGGAGGTCGGCGAGTTGGGAGGTCGGCGAGTCGGGAGGTCGGCGAGTCGGGAGGTCGGGAGATCGGCGAGTCGGGAGGTCGACGAGTCGGGAGGTCGGGAGATCGGCGAGTCGGGAGGTCGGCGAGTCGGGAGGTCGGTGAGTCGGGAGGTCGGGAGGTCAGCGAGTCGGGAGGTCGGGAGGTCGGTGAATCGGGAGGTCGGGAGGTCGGCGAGTCGGGAGGTCGGCGAGTCGGGAGGTCGGGAGGTCAGCGAGTCGGGCGGTCGGTGAGTCGGAAGGTCCGCGAGTCGGGAGGTCGGCGAGTCGGGAGGTCGGTGAGTCGGGAGGTCGGCGAGTCGGGAGGTCGGCGAGTCGGGAGGTCGGTGAGTCGGGAGGTCGGCGAGTCGGGAGGTCGGCGAGTCGGGAGGTCGGGAGGTCAGCGAGTCGGGAGGTCGGGAGGTCGGTGAATCGGGAGGTCGGGAGGTCGGGGAGTCGGGAGGTCGGCGAGTCGGTAGGTCTGGAAGTCGGCAAGTCGGGAGGTCGGGCGGTCGGCGAGTCGGGAGGTCGGTGAGTCGGGAGGTCTGCGAGTCGGGAGGTCGGTGAGTCGGGAGGTCGGCGAATCGGGAGGTCGGTGAGTCGGGAGGTCTGCGAGTCGGGAGGTCGGCGAGTCGGGAGGTCGGCGAGTCGGGAGGTCGGCGAGTCGGGAGGTCGGTGAGTCGGGAGGTCTGCGAGTCGGGAGGTCGGTGAGTCGGGAGGTCTGCGAGTCGGGAGGTCGGCGAGTCGGGAGGTCGGCGAGTCGGGAGGTCGGCGAGTCGGGAGGTCGGGAGGTCGGCTAGTCGGGAGCTCGGGAGGTCGGTGAGTCGGGTGATCGGGAGGTCGGCGAGCCGGGAGTTCGGCGAGTCGGGAGGTCGGCAAGTCGGGAGGTCGGTGTGTCGGGAGGTCGGCGAGTCGGGATTTCGGCGAGTCGGGAGGTCGGGAGGTCGGCGAGTCGGGAGTTTGGCGAGTCGGGAGGTCGGCGAGTCGGGAGTTCGGCGAGTCGGGAGGTCAGGAGGTCGGCGAGTCGGGTGGTTGGGAGGTCGGCGAGTCGGGAGTTCGGGGAGTCGGGAGTTCAGCGAGTTGGGAGGTCGACGAGTCAGGAGTTCGTGGAGTCAGGAGTTCGGTGTGTCAGGAGGTCGGTGAGTCGGGAGGTCGGGGAGTCGGGAGGTCGGGATGTCGGCGAGTCGGGAGGTCGGCGAATCGGGAGGTCGGCGAGTTGGGAGGTCGGCGAGTCGTTGGGTCGGCGAGTCGGGAGGTCGGGAGATCGGCGAGTCGGGAGGTCGACGAGTCGGGAGGTCGGTGAGTCGGGAGGTCGGGAGGTTAGCGAGTCGGGAGGTCGGTGAGTCGGGAGGTCGGGAGGTTAGCGAGTCGGGAGTTCGGGAGGTCGGTGAATCGGGAGGTCGGGGGGTCGGCGAGTCGGGAGGTCGGCGAGTCGGGAGGTCGGGAAGTCGGTGAGTCGGGAGGTCGGGCGGTCGGCGAGTCGGGAGGTCGGTGAGTCGGGAGGTCGGCGAATCGGGAGGTCGGTGAGTCGGGAGGTCGGTGAGTCGGGAGGTCGGTGAGTCGGGAGGTCGGTGAGTCGGGAGGTCGGGAGGTCAGCGAGTCGGGAGGTCGGGAGGTCGGTGAATCGGGAGGTCGGTGAGTCGGGAGGTCTGCGACTCGGGAGGTCGGTGAGTCGGGAGGTCGGCGAGTCGGGAGGTCGGCGAGTCGGGAGGTCGGGAGGTCAGCGAGTCGGGAGGTCGGGAGGTCGGTGAATCGGGAGGTCGGGAGGTCGGCGAGTCGGGAGGTCGGCGAGTCGGGAGGTCTGGAAGTCGGCAAGTCGGGAGGTCGGGCGGTCGGCGAGTCGGGAGGTCGGTGAGTCGGGAGGTCGGCGAATCGGGAGGTCGGTGAGTCGGGAGGTCTGCGAGTCGGGAGGTCGGCGAGTCGGGAGGTCGGCGAGTCGGGAGGTCGGCGAGTCGGGAGGTCGGGAGGTCGGCTAGTCGGGAGCTCGGGAGGTCGGTGAGTCGGGTGGTCGGGAGGTCGGCGAGCCGGGAGTTCGGCGAGTCGGGAGGTCGGCAAGTCGGGAGGTCGGTGTGTCGGGAGGTCGGCGAGTCGGGAGGTCAGGAGGTCGGCGAGTCGGGTGGTTGGGAGGTCGGCGAGTCGGGAGTTTGGCGAGTCGGGAGGTCGGCGAGTCGGGAGTTCGGCGAGTCGGGAGGTCAGGAGGTCGGCGAGTCGGGTGGTTGGGAGGTCGGCGAGTCGGGAGTTCGGGGAGTCGGGAGTTCAGCGAGTTGGGAGGTCGACGAGTCAGGAGTTCGTGGAGTCAGGAGTTCGGTGTGTCAGGAGGTCGGTGAGTCGGGAGGTCGGGGAGTCGGGAGGTCGGGATGTCGGCGAGTCGGGAGGTCGGCGAATCGGGAGGTCGGCGAGTTGGGAGGTCGGCGAGTCGTTGGGTCGGCGAGTCGGGAGGTCGGGAGATCGGCGAGTCGGGAGGTCGACGAGTCGGGAGGTCGGGAGATCGGCGAGTCGGGAGGTCGGCGAGTCGGGAGGTCGGTGAGTCGGGAGGTCGGGAGGTTAGCGAGTCGGGAGGTCGGGAGGTCGGTGAATCGGGAGGTCGGGAGGTCGGCGAGTCGGGAGGTCGGCGAGTCGGGAGGTCAGGAGGTCGGCGAGTCGGGTGGTTGGGAGGTCGGCGAGTCGGGAGTTTGGCGAGTCGGGAGGTCGGCGAGTCGGGAGGTCGGGATGTCGGCGAGTTGGGAGTACGGCGAGTCGGGAGTTCGGGGAGTCGGGAGTTCAGCGAGTCGGGAGGTCGACGAGTCAGGAGTTCGTGGAGTCAGGAGTTCGGTGTGTCAGGAGGTCGGTGAGTCGGGAGGTCGGGGAGTCGGGAGGTCGGGATGTCGGCGAGTCGGGAGGTCGGCGAATCGGGAGGTCGGCGAGTTGGGAGGTCGGCGAGTCGGGAGGTCGGGAGATCGGCGAGTCGGGAGGTCGACGAGTCGGGAGGTCGGCGAGTCGGGAGGTCGGCGAGTCGGGAGGTCGGGAGATCGGCGAGTCGGGAGGTCGACGAGTCGGGAGGTCGGGAGATCGGCGAGTCGGGAGGTCGACGAGTCGGGAGGTCGGGAGATCGGTGAGTCGGGAGGTCGGCGAGTCGGGAGGTCGGTGAGTCGGGAGGTCGGGAGGTCAGCGAGTCGGGAGGTCGGGAGGTCGGTGAATCGGGAGGTCGGGAGGTCGGCGAGTCGGGAGGTCGGCGAGTCGGGAGGTCGGGAAGTCGGCGAGTCGGGAGGTCGGGCGGTCGGCGAGTCGGGAGGTCGGTGAGTCGGGAGGTCGGCGAATCGGGAGGTCGGTGAGTCGGGAGGTCGGTGAGTCGGGAGCTCTGCGAGTCGGGAGGTCGGTGAGTCGGGAGGTCGGCGAGTCGGGAGGTCGGCGAGTCGGGAGGTCGGGAGGTCAGCGAGTCGGGAGGTCGGGAGGTCGGTGAATCGGGAGGTCGGGAGGTCGGCGAGTCGGGAGGTCGGCGAGTCGGGAGGTCGGGAAGTCGGTGAGTCGGGAGGTCGGGCGGTCGGCGAGTCGGGAGGTCGGTGAGTCGGGAGGTCGGCGAATCAGGAGGTCGGTGAGTCGGGAGGTCGGCGAATCGGGAGGTCGGTGAGTCGGGAGGTCTGCGAGTCGGGAGGTCGGTGAGTCGGGAGGTCGGCGAGTCGGGAGGTCGGCGAGTCGGGAGGTCGGGAGGTCGGCTAGTCGGGAGCTCGGGAGGTCGGTGAGTCGGTTGGTCGGGAGGTCGGCGATCCGGGAGTTCGGCGAGTCGGGAGGTCGGCAAGTCGGGAGGTCGGTGTGTCGGGAGGTCGGCGAGTCGGGAGTTCGGCGAGTCGGGAGGTCGGGAGGTCGGTGTGTCGGGAGGTCAGCGAGTCGGGAGGTCGGGAGGTCGGTGTGTCGGGAGGTCGGCAAGTCGAGAGTTCGGTGAGTCAGGAGGTCGGCGAGTCGAGAGGTCGGCGAGTCGGGAGGTCGGGAGGTCAGCGAGTCGGGAGGTCGGTGAGTCGGAAGGTCTGCGAGTCGGGAGGTCAGCGAGTCGGGAGTTCGGCGAGTCGGGAGTTCAGCGAGTCGGGGGGTTGGTGAGTCGGGAGTTCGGCGAGTTGGGAGGTCGGCGAGTCGGGAGTTCGGCGAGTCGGGAGTTCAGCGAGTCGGGGGGTTGGTGAGTCGGGAGTTCGGCGAGTCGGGAGGTCGGCGAGTCGGGAGTTCAGGATGTCGGCGAGTCTGGAGTTCAGAGAGTCGGGAGGTCGGCGAGTCGTGAGTTCGGGAGGTCGGCGAGTCGGGAGTTCGGCGAGTCGGGAGGTCAGTGTGTCGGGAGGTCGGCGAGTCGGGAGTTCGGCGAGTCGGGAGGTCGGTGTGTCGTGTGTTCGGCGAGTTGGAAGGTCGGCGAGTCGGGAGGTCGATGATTCGGGAGGTCGGGAGGTCGGTGAGTCGGGAGGTCGGCGAGTCGGGAGGTCGGCGAGTCGGGAGGTCGGGAGGTCAGCGAGTCGGGCGGTCGGTGAGTCGGAAGGTCCGCGAGTCGGGAGGTCGGCGAGTCGGGAGGTCGGTGAGTCGGAAGGTCCGCGAGTCGGGAGGTCGGCGAGTCGGGAGGTCGGTGTGTCGGGAGTTCGGCAAGTCGGGAGTTCGATGTGTCCGGAGTTCGGCGAGTCGGGAGGTCGGCAAGTCGGGAGGTCGGTGTGTCGGGAGGTCGGCGAGTCGGGAGTTCGGCGAGTCCGGAGTTCGGCGAGTCGGGAGTTCGGCGAGTCGGGAGGTCGATGAGTCGGGTGTTCAGCGAGTCCGGAGGTCGGAGAGTCGGCAGGTCGGCTAGTCGGGAGTTTGATGAGTCGGGAGGTCGGAAGGTCGGCGAGTCGGGAGATCGATGAGTCGGGAGGTCGGGAGTTCGGCGAGTTAGGAGGTCGGCGAGTCACGAGTCGGGATGTCGGGAGGTCGGCGAGTCGGGAGTCGGCGAGTCGGGCGGTCGGGAGGTCAGCGAGTCGGTAGGTCGGTGAGTCGTTAGGTCTGCGAGTCGGGAGGTCGGCGAGTCGGGAGGTCGGCGAGTGGGGAGGTCGGTAGGTCGGGAGTTCGGGATGTCGGCGAGTCGGGAGGTCGGCGACTCGGGTGTTCGGGAGGTCGGCGAGTTGGGAGTTCGGCGAGTCGGGAGGTCGGGAGGTCGGCGAGTTGGGAGTTCGGCGAGTCGGGAGGTCGGGAGTTCGGCGAGTCGGGAGTTCAGCGAGTCGGGAGGTCGGTGTGTCGGGAGGTCGGTGAGTCGGGAGTTCGGCGAGTCGGGAGGTCGGCGTGTCGGGAGTTCGGGATGTCGGCGAGTCGGGAGGTCGGCGATTCGGGTGTTCGGGAGGTCGGCGAGTTGGGAGTTCGGCGAGTCGGGAGGTCGGAGTGTCGGGAGGTCGGCAAGTCGGGAGGTCGGTGTGTCGGGAGGTCAGCGAGTCGGGAGGTCGACGATTCGGGAGTTCGGCGAGTCGGGAGTTCGGCAAGTCGGGAGGTCGGCGAGTCAGGAGTTCGGCGAGTCGGGGGGTCGACGAGTCGGGATGTCGGCGAGTCGGGATGTCAGCGAGTCGGGAGTTCGGCGAGTCGGGAGGTCGGGAGTTCGGCGAGTCGGGAGTTCAGCGGGTCGGGAGGTCGGTGTGTCGGGAGGTCGGTGAGTTGGGAGATCGGCGAGTCGGGAGGTCGGCGAGACGAGAGTTTGGGATGTCGGTGAGTCTGGAGTTCGGAGAGTCGGGATGTCGGCGAGTCGGGAGGTCGGCAAGTTGGGAGGTCGGCGACTCGGGTGTTCGGGAGGTCGGCGAGTTGGGAGTTCGGCGAGTCGGGAGGTCGGAGTGTCGGGAGGTCGGCAAGTCGGGAGGTCGGTGTGTCGGGAGGTCGGCGAGTCGGGAGGTCGACGATTCGGGAGTTCGGCGAGTCGGGAGTTCGGCGAGTCAGGAGTTCGGCGAGTCGGGAGGTCGGCGATTCGGGAGTTCGGCGAGTCGGGAGGTCAGGAGGTCGGCGAGTCGGGTGGTTGGGAGGTCGGCGAGTCGGGAGTTCGGCGAGTCGGGAGGTCGGCGAGTCGGGAGGTCGGGATGTCGGCGAGTTGGGAGTACGGCGAGTCGGGAGTTCGGGGAGTCGGGAGTTCAGCGAGTCGGGAGGTCGACGAGTCAGGAGTTCGTGGAGTCAGGAGTTCGGTGTGTCAGGAGGTCGGTGAGTCGGGAGGTTGGGGAGTCGGGAGGTCGGGATGTCGGCGAGTCGGGAGGTCGGCGAATCGGGAGGTCGGCGAGTCGGGAGGTCGGCGAGTCGGGAGGTCGGCGAGTCGGGAGGTCGGCGAGTCGGGAGGTCGGGAGATCGGCGAGTCGGGAGGTCGACGAGTCGGGAGGTCGGGAGATCGGCGAGTCGGGAGGTCGGCGAGTCGGGAGGTCGGGAGGTCAGCGAGTCGGGAGGTCGGGAGGTCGGTGAATCGGGAGGTCGGGAGGTCGGCGAGTCGGGAGGTCGGCGAGTCGGGAGGTCGGGAAGTCGGTGAGTCGGGAGGTCGGGCGGTCGGCGAGTCGGGAGGTCGGTGAGTCGGGAGGTCGGCGAATCGGGAGGTCGTTGAGTCGGGAGGTCGGCGAATCGGGAGGTCGGTGAGTCGGGAGGTCTGCGAGTCGGGAGGTCGGTGAGTCGGGAGGTCGGCGAGTCGGGAGGTCGGCGAGTCGGGAGGTCGGGAGGTCAGCGAGTCGGGAGGTCGGGAGGTCGGTGAATCGGGAGGTCGGGAGGTCGGGGAGTCGGGAGGTCGGCGAGTCGGGAGGTCGGGAAGTCGGCGAGTCGGGAGGTCGGTGAGTCGGGTGGTCGGCGAATCGGGAGGTCGGTGAGTCGGGAGGTCGGCGAGTCGGGAGGTCGGGAGGTCGGCGAGTCGGGAGGTCGGTGAGTCGGGTGGTCGGCGAGTCGGGAGGTCGGGAGGTCGGCGAGTCGGGAGGTCGGTGAGTCGGGTGGTCGGCGAATCGGGAGGTCGGTGAGTCGGGAGGTCGGCGAATCGGGAGGTCGGTGAGTCGGGAGGTCGGCGAGTCGGGAGGTCTGCGAGTCGGGAGGTCGGTGAGTCGGGAGGTCGGTGAGTCGGGAGGTCTGCGAGTCGGGAGGTCGGTGAGTCACGAGTTGGGAGGTCGGGAGGTCGGCGAGTCGGGAGTCGGCGAGTCGGGCGGTCGGGAGGTCAGCGAGTCGGTAGGTCGGTGAGTCGTTAGGTCTGCGAGTCGGGAGGTCGGCGAGTCGCGAGTCGGGAGGTCGGGAGGTCGGCGAGTGGGGAGGTCGGCGAGTGGGGAGGTCGGTAGGTCGGGAGTTCGGGATGTCGGCGAGTCGGGAGGTCGGCGACTCGGGTGTTCGGGAGGTCGGCGAGTTGGGAGTTCGGCGAGTCGGGAGGTCGGGAGTTCGGCGAGTGGGGAGGTCGGTAGGTCGGGAGTTCAGGATGTCGGCGAGTCGGGAGGTCGGCGACTCGGGTGTTCGGGAGGTCGGCGAGTTGGGAGTTCGGCGAGTCGGGAGGTCGGGAGGTCGGCGAGTTGGGAGTTCGGCGAGTCGGGAGGTCGGGAGTTCGGCGAGTCGGGAGTTCAGCGAGTCGGGAGGTCGGTGTGTCGGGAGGTCGGTGAGTCGGGAGTTCGGCGAGTCGGGAGGTCGGCGAGTCGGGAGTTCGGGATGTCGGCGAGTCGGGAGGTCGGCGACTCGGGTGTTCGGGAGGTCGGCGAGTTGGGAGTTCGGCGAGTCGGGAGGTCGGTGTGTCGGGAGGTCAGCGAGTCGGGAGGTCGACGATTCGGGAGTTCGGCGAGTCGGGAGTTCGGCAAGTCGGGAGGTCGGCGAGTCAGGAGTTCGGCGAGTCGGGGGGTCGACGAGTCGGGATGTCGGCGAGTCGGGATGTCAGCGAGTCGGGAGTTCGGCGAGTCGGGAGGTCGGGAGTTCGGCGAGTCGGGAGTTCAGCGGGTCGGGAGGTCGGTGTGTCGGGAGGTCGGTGAGTCGGGAGATCGGCGAGTCGGGAGGTCGGCGAGTCGAGAGTTTGGGATGTCGGTGAGTCTGGAGTTCGGAGAGTCGGGATGTCGGCGAGTCGGGAGGTCGGCAAGTTGGGAGGTCGGCGACTCGGGTGTTCGGGAGGTCGGCGAGTTGGGAGTTCGGCGAGTCGGGAGGTCGGAGTGTCAGTAGGTCGGCAAGTCGGGAGGTCGGTGTGTCGGGAGGTCGGCGAGTCGGGAGGTTGACGATTCGGGAGTTCGGCGAGTCGGGAGTTCGGCGAGTCAGGAGTTCGGCGAGTCGGGAGGTCGGCGATTCGGGAGTTCGGCGAGTCGGGAGGTCAGGAGGTCGGCGAGTCGGGTGGTTGGGAGGTCGGCGAGTCGGGAGTTCGGCGAGTCGGGAGGTCGGCGAGTCGGGAGGTCGGGATGTCGGCGAGTTGGGAGTACGGCGAGTCGGGAGTTCGGGGAGTCGGGAGTTCAGCGAGTCGGGAGGTCGACGAGTCAGGAGTTCGTGGAGTCAGGAGTTCGGTGTGTCAGGAGGTCGGTGAGTCGGGAGGTTGGGGAGTCGGGAGGTCGGGATGTCGGCGCGTCGGGAGGTCGGCGAATCGGGAGGTCGGCGAGTCGGGAGGTCGGCGAGTCGGGAGGTCGGCGAGTCGGGAGGTCGGCGAGTCGGGAGGTCGGGAGATCGGCGAGTCGGGAGGTCGACGAGTCGGGAGGTCGGGAGATCGGCGAGTCGGGAGGTCGGCGAGTCGGGAGGTCGGGAGGTCAGCGAGTCGGGAGGTCGGGAGGTCGGTGAATCGGGAGGTCGGGAGGTCGGCGAGTCGGGAGTTCGGCGAGTCGGGAGGTCAGTGTGTCGGGAGGTCGGCGAGTCGGGAGTTCGGCGAGTCGGGAGGTCGGTGTGTCGTGTGTTCGGCGAGTTGGAAGGTCGGCGAGTCGGGAGGTCGATGATTCGGGAGGTCGGGAGGTCGGTGAGTCGGGAGGTCGGCGAGTCGGGAGGTCGGCGAGTCGGGAGGTCGGGAGGTCAGCGAGTCGGGCGGTCGGTGAGTCGGAAGGTCCGCGAGTCGGGAGGTCGGCGAGTCGGGAGGTCGGTGTGTCGGGAGGTCGGCGAGTCGGGAGTTCGGCAAGTCGGGAGTTCGATGTGTCCGGAGTTCGGCGAGTCGGGAGGTCGGCAAGTCGGGAGGTCGGTGTGTCGGGAGGTCGGCGAGTCGGGAGTTCGGCGAGTCCGGAGTTCGGCGAGTCGGGAGTTCGGCGAGTCGGGAGGTCGATGAGTCGGGTGTTCAGCGAGTCCGGAGGTCGGAGAGTCGGCAGGTCGGCTAGTCGGGAGTTTGATGAGTCGGGAGGTCGGAAGGTCGGCGAGTCGGGAGATCGATGAGTCGGGAGGTCGGGAGTTCGGCGAGTTAGGAGGTCGGCGAGTCACGAGTCGGGATGTCGGGAGGTCGGCGAGTCGGGAGTCGGCGAGTCGGGCGGTCGGGAGGTCAGCGAGTCGGTAGGTCGGTGAGTCGTTAGGTCTGCGAGTCGGTAGGTCGGTGAGTCGTTAGGTCTGCGAGTCGGGAGGTCGGCGAGTCGCGAGTCGGGAGGTCGGCGAGTGGGGAGGTCGGTAGGTCGGGAGTTCGGGATGTCGGCGAGTCGGGAGGTTGGCGACTCGGGTGTTCGGGAGGTCGGCGAGTTGGGAGTTCGGCGAGTCGGGAGGTCGGGAGTTCGGCGAGTCGGGAGTTCAGCGAGTCGGGAGGTCGGTGTGTCGGGAGGTCGGTGAGTCGGGAGTTCGGCGAGTCGGGAGGTCGGCGAGTCGGGAGTTCGGGATGTCGGCGAGTCGGGAGGTCGGCGATTCGGGTGTTCGGGAGGTCGGCGAGTTGGGAGTTCGGCGAGTCGGGAGGTCGGAGTGTCGGGAGGTCGGCAAGTCGGGAGGTCGGTGTGTCGGGAGGTCAGCGAGTCGGGAGGTCGACGATTCGGGAGTTCGGCGAGTCGGGAGTTCGGCAAGTCGGGAGGTCGGCGAGTCAGGAGTTCGGCGAGTCGGGGGGTCGACGAGTCGGGATGTCGGCGAGTCGGGATGTCAGCGAGTCGGGAGTTCGGCGAGTCGGGAGGTCGGGAGTTCGGCGAGTCGGGAGTTCAGCGGGTCGGGAGGTCGGTGCGTCGGGAGGTCGGTGAGTTGGGAGATCGGCGAGTCGGGAGGTCGGCGAGACGAGAGTTTGGGATGTCGGTGAGTCTGGAGTTCGGAGAGTCGGGATGTCGGCGAGTCGGGAGGTCGGCAAGTTGGGAGGTCGGCGACTCGGGTGTTCGGGAGGTCGGCGAGTTGGGAGTTCGGCGAGTCGGGAGGTCGGAGTGTCGGGAGGTCGGCAAGTCGGGAGGTCGGTGTGTCGGGAGGTCGGCGAGTCGGGAGGTCGACGATTCGGGAGTTCGGCGAGTCGGGAGTTCGGCGAGTCAGGAGTTCGGCGAGCCGGGAGGTCGGCGATTCGGGAGTTCGGCGAGTCGGGAGGTCAGGAGGTCGGCGAGTCGGGTGGTTGGGAGGTCGGCGAGTCGGGAGTTCGGCGAGTCGGGAGGTCGGCGAGTCGGGAGGTCGGGATGTCGGCGAGTTGGGAGTACGGCGAGTCGGGAGTTCGGGGAGTCGGGAGTTCAGCGAGTCGGGAGGTCGACGAGTCAGGAGTTCGTGGAGTCAGGAGTTCGGTGTGTCAGGAGGTCGGTGAGTCGGGAGGTTGGGGAGTCGGGAGGTCGGGATGTCGGCGAGTCGGGAGGTCGGCGAATCGGGAGGTCGGCGAGTCGGGAGGTCGGCGAGTCGGGAGGTCGGCGAGTCGGGAGGTCGGCGAGTCGGGAGGTCGGGAGATCGGCGAGTCGGGAGGTCGACGAGTCGGGAGGTCGGGAGATCGGCGAGTCGGGAGGTCGGCGAGTCGGGAGGTCGGGAGGTCAGCGAGTCGGGAGGTCGGGAGGTCGGTGAATCGGGAGGTCGGGAGGTCGGCGAGTCGGGAGGTCGGCGAGTCGGGAGGTCGGGAAGTCGGTGAGTCGGGAGGTCGGGCGGTCGGCGAGTCGGGAGGTCGGTGAGTCGGGCGGTCGGCGAATCGGGAGGTCGTTGAGTCGGGAGGTCGGCGAATCGGGAGGTTGGTGAGTCGGGAGGTCTGCGAGTCGGGAGGTCGGTGAGTCGGGAGGTCGGCGAGTCGGGAGGTCAGCGAGTCGGGAGGTCGGGAGGTCAGCGAGTCGGGAGGTCGGGAGGTCGGTGAATCGGGAGTCGGGAGGTCGGGAAGTCGGCGAGTCGGGAGGTCGGGAGGTCGGCGAGTCGGGAGGTCGGTGAGTCGGGTGGTCGGCGAATCGGGAGGTCGGTGAGTCGGGAGGTCGGCGAATCGGGAGGTCGGTGAGTCGGGAGGTCGGCGAGTCGGGAGGTCTGCGAGTCGGGAGGTCGGTGAGTCGGGAGGTCGGTGAGTCGGGAGGTCTGCGAGTCGGGAGGTCGGTGAGTCGGGAGGTCGGCGAGTCGGGAGGTCGGCGAGTCAGGAGGTCGGGAGGTCAGCGAGTCGGGAGGTCGGGAGGTCGGTGAATCGGGAGGTCGGGAGGTCGGCGAATCGGGAGGTCGGCGAGTCGGGAGTTTGATGAGTCGGGAGGTCGGAAGGTCGGCGAGTCGGGAGATCGATGAGTCGGGAGGTCGGGAGTTCGGCGAGTCAGGAGGTCGGCGAGTCGCGAGTCGGGAGGTCGGGAGGTCGGCGAGTCGGGAGTCGGCGAGTCGGGCGGTCGGGAGGTCAGCGAGTCGGTAGGTCGGTGAGTCGTTAGGTCTGCGAGTCGGGAGGTCGGCGAGTCGCGAGTCGGGAGGTCGGGAGGTCGGCGAGTGGGGTGGTCGGCGAGTGGGGAGGTCGGTAGGTCGGGAGTTCGGGATGTCGGCGAGTCGGGAGGTCGGCGACTCGGGTGTTCGGGAGGTCGGCGAGTTGGGAGTTCGGCGAGTCGGGAGGTCGGGAGTTCGGCGAGTGGGGAGGTCGGTAGGTCGGGAGTTCAGGATGTCGGCGAGTCGGGAGGTCGGCGACTCGGGTGTTCGGGAGGTCGGCGAGTTGGGAGTTCGGCGAGTCGGGAGGTCGGGAGGTCGGCGAGTTGGGAGTTCGGCGAGTCGGGAGGTCGGGAGTTCGGCGAGTCGGGAGTTCAGCGAGTCGGGAGGTCGGTGTGTCGGGAGGTCGGTGAGTCGGGAGTTCGGCGAGTCGGGAGGTCGGCGAGTCGGGAGTTCGGGATGTCGGCGAGTCGGGAGGTCGGCGACTCGGGTGTTCGGGAGGTCGGCGAGTTGGGAGTTCGGCGAGTCGGGAGGTCGGTGTGTCGGGAGGTCAGCGAGTCGGGAGGTCGACGATTCGGGAGTTCGGCGAGTCGGGAGTTCGGCAAGTCGGGAGGTCGGCGAGTCAGGAGTTCGGCGAGTCGGGGGGTCGACGAGTCGGGATGTCGGCGAGTCGGGAGTTCGGCGAGTCGGGAGGTCGGGAGTTCGGCGAGTCGGGAGTTCAGCGGGTCGGGAGGTCGGTGTGTCGGGAGGTCGGTGAGTCGGGAGATCGGCGAGTCGGGAGGTCGGCGAGTCGAGAGTTTGGGATGTCGGTGAGTCTGGAGTTCGGAGAGTCGGGATGTCGGCGAGTCGGGAGGTCGGCAAGTTGGGAGGTCGGCGACTCGGGTGTTCGGGAGGTCGGCGAGTTGGGAGTTCGGCGAGTCGGGAGGTCGGAGTGTCAGTAGGTCGGCAAGTCGGGAGGTCGGTGTGTCGGGAGGTCGGCGAGTCGGGAGGTCGACGATTCGGGAGTTCGGCGAGTCGGGAGTTCGGCGAGTCAGGAGTTCGGCGAGTCGGGAGGTCGGCGATTCGGGAGTTCGGCGAGTCGGGAGGTCAGGAGGTCGGCGAGTCGGGTGGTTGGGAGGTCGGCGAGTCGGGAGTTCGGCGAGTCGGGAGGTCGGCGAGTCGGGAGGTCGGGATGTCGGCGAGTTGGGAGTACGGCGAGTCGGGAGTTCGGGGAGTCGGGAGTTCAGCGAGTCGGGAGGTCGACGAGTCAGGAGTTCGTGGAGTCAGGAGTTCGGTGTGTCAGGAGGTCGGTGAGTCGGGAGGTTGGGGAGTCGGGAGGTCGGGATGTCGGCGCGTCGGGAGGTCGGCGAATCGGGAGGTCGGCGAGTCGGGAGGTCGGCGAGTCGGGAGGTCGGCGAGTCGGGAGGTCGGCGAGTCGGGAGGTCGGGAGATCGGCGAGTCGGGAGGTCGACGAGTCGGGAGGTCGGGAGATCGGCGAGTCGGGAGGTCGGCGAGTCGGGAGGTCGGGAGGTCAGCGAGTCGGGAGGTCGGGAGGTCGGTGAATCGGGAGGTCGGGAGGTCGGCGAGTCGGGAGGTCGGCGAGTCGGGAGGTCGGGAAGTCGGTGAGTCGGGAGGTCGGGCGGTCGGCGAGTCGGGAGGTTGGTGAGTCGGGAGGTCGGCGAATCGGGAGGTCGTTGAGTCGGGAGGTCGGCGAATCGGGAGGTCGGTGAGTCGGGAGGTCTGCGAGTCGGGAGGTCGGTGAGTCGGGAGGTCGGCGAGTCGGGATGTCGGCGAGTCGGGATGTCAGCGAGTCGGGAGTTCGGCGAGTCGGGAGGTCGGGAGTTCGGCGAGTCGGGAGTTCAGCGGGTCGGGAGGTCGGTGCGTCGGGAGGTCGGTGAGTTGGGAGATCGGCGAGTCGGGAGGTCGGCGAGACGAGAGTTTGGGATGTCGGTGAGTCTGGAGTTCGGAGAGTCGGGATGTCGGCGATTCGGGAGTTCGGCGAGTCGGGAGGTCAGGAGGTCGGCGAGTCGGGTGGTTGGGAGGTCGGCGAGTCGGGAGTTCGGCGAGTCGGGAGGTCGGCGAGTCGGGAGGTCGGGATGTCGGCGAGTTGGGAGTACGGCGGGTCGGGAGGTCGGTGCGTCGGGAGGTCGGTGAGTTGGGAGATCGGCGAGTCGGGAGGTCGGCGAGACGAGAGTTTGGGATGTCGGTGAGTCTGGAGTTCGGAGAGTCGGGATGTCGGCGAGTCGGGAGGTCGGCAAGTTGGGAGGTCGGCGACTCGGGTGTTCGGGAGGTCGGCGAGTTGGGAGTTCGGCGAGTCGGGAGGTCGGAGTGTCGGGAGGTCGGCAAGTCGGGAGGTCGGTGTGTCGGGAGGTCGGCGAGTCGGGAGGTCGACGATTCGGGAGTTCGGCGAGTCGGGAGTTCGGCGAGTCAGGAGTTCGGCGAGCCGGGAGGTCGGCGATTCGGGAGTTCGGCGAGTCGGGAGGTCAGGAGGTCGGCGAGTCGGGTGGTTGGGAGGTCGGCGAGTCGGGAGTTCGGCGAGTCGGGAGGTCGGCGAGTCGGGAGGTCGGGATGTCGGCGAGTTGGGAGTACGGCGAGTCGGGAGTTCGGGGAGTCGGGAGTTCAGCGAGTCGGGAGGTCGACGAGTCAGGAGTTCGTGGAGTCAGGAGTTCGGTGTGTCAGGAGGTCGGTGAGTCGGGAGGTTGGGGAGTCGGGAGGTCGGCGAGTCGGGAGGTCGGCGAGTCGGGAGGTCGGCGAGTCGGGAGGTCGGGAGATCGGCGAGTCGGGAGGTCGACGAGTCGGGAGGTCGGGAGATCGGCGAGTCGGGAGGTCGGCGAGTCGGGAGGTCGGGAGGTCAGCGAGTCGGGAGGTCGGGAGGTCGGTGAATCGGGAGGTCGGGAGGTCGGCGAGTCGGGAGGTCGGCGAGTCGGGAGGTCGGGAAGTCGGTGAGTCGGGAGGTCGGGCGGTCGGCGAGTCGGGAGGTCGGTGAGTCGGGAGGTCTGCGAGTCGGGAGGTCGGTGAGTCGGGAGGTCGGCGAGTCGGGAGGTCGGCGAGTCGGGAGGTCGGGAGGTCAGCGAGTCGGGAGGTCGGGAGGTCGGTGAATCGGGAGGTCGGGAGGTCGGGGAGTCGGGAGGTCGGCGAGTCGGGAGGTCGGGAAGTCGGCGAGTCGGGAGGTCGGGAGGTCGGCGAGTCGGGAGGTCGGTGAGTCGGGTGGTCGGCGAATCGGGAGGTCGGTGAGTCGGGAGGTCGGCGAATCGGGAGGTCGGTGAGTCGGGAGGTCGGCGAGTCGGGAGGTCGGTGAGTCGGGAGGTCTGCGAGTCGGGAGGTCGGTGAGTCGGGAGGTCGGTGAGTCGGGAGGTCTGCGAGTCGGGAGGTCGGTGAGTCGGGAGGTCGGCGAGTCGGGAGGTCGGCGAGTCAGGAGGTCGGGAGGTCAGCGAGTCGGGAGGTCGGGAGGTCGGTGAATCGGGAGGTCGGGAGGTCGGCGAATCGGGAGGTCGGCGAGTCGGGAGTTTGATGAGTCGGGAGGTCGGAAGGTCGGCGAGTCGGGAGATCGATGAGTCGGGAGGTCGGGAGTTCGGCGAGTCAGGAGGTCGGCGAGTCGCGAGTCGGGAGGTCGGGAGGTCGGCGAGTCGGGAGTCGGCGAGTCGGGCGGTCGGGAGGTCAGCGAGTCGGTAGGTCGGTGAGTCGTTAGGTCTGCGAGTCGGGAGGTCGGCGAGTCGCGAGTCGGGAGGTCGGGAGGTCGGCGAGTGGGGAGGTCGGCGAGTGGGGAGGTCGGTAGGTCGGGAGTTCGGGATGTCGGCGAGTCGGGAGGTCGGCGACTCGGGTGTTCGGGAGGTCGGCGAGTTGGGAGTTCGGCGAGTCGGGAGGTCGGGAGTTCGGCGAGTGGGGAGGTCGGTAGGTCGGGAGTTCAGGATGTCGGCGAGTCGGGAGGTCGGCGACTCGGGTGTTCGGGAGGTCGGCGAGTTGGGAGTTCGGCGAGTCGGGAGGTCGGGAGGTCGGCGAGTTGGGAGTTTGATGAGTCGGGAGGTCGGAAGGTCGGCGAGTCGGGAGGTCGGCGAGTCGGGAGGTCGGGAGGTCAGCGAGTCGGGAGGTCGGGAGGTCGGTGAATCGGGAGGTCGGGAGGTCGGCGAGTCGGGAGGTCGGCGAGTCGGGAGGTCGGGAGGTCAGCGAGTCGGGAGGTCGGGAGGTCGGTGAATCGGGAGGTCGGGAGGTCGGCGAGTCGGGAGGTCGGCGAGTCGGGAGGTCGGGAAGTCGGTGAGTCGGGAGGTCGGGCGGTCGGCGAGTCGGGAGGTCGGTGAGTCGGGCGGTCGGCGAATCGGGAGGTCGTTGAGTCGGGAGGTCGGCGAATCGGGAGGTTGGTGAGTCGGGAGGTCTGCGAGTCGGGAGGTCGGTGAGTCGGAAGGTCGGCGAGTCGGGAGGTCAGCGAGTCGGGAGGTCGGGAGGTCAGCGAGTCGGGAGGTCGGGAGGTCGGTGAATCGGGAGTCGGGAGGTCGGGAAGTCGGCGAGTCGGGAGGTCGGGAGGTCGGCGAGTCGGGAGGTCGGTGAGTCGGGTGGTCGGCGAATCGGGAGGTCGGTGAGTCGGGAGGTCGGCGAATCGGGAGGTCGGTGAGTCGGGAGGTCGGCGAGTCGGGAGGTCTGCGAGTCGGGAGGTCGGTGAGTCGGGAGGTCGGTGAGTCGGGAGGTCTGCGAGTCGGGAGGTCGGTGAGTCGGGAGGTCGGCGAGTCGGGAGGTCGGCGAGTCAGGAGGTCGGGAGGTCAGCGAGTCGGGAGGTCGGGAGGTCGGTGAATCGGGAGGTCGGGAGGTCGGCGAATCGGGAGGTCGGCGAGTCGGGAGTTTGATGAGTCGGGAGGTCGGAAGGTCGGCGAGTCGGGAGATCGATGAGTCGGGAGGTCGGGAGTTCGGCGAGTCAGGAGGTCGGCGAGTCGCGAGTCGGGAGGTCGGGAGGTCGGCGAGTCGGGAGTCGGCGAGTCGGGCGGTCGGGAGGTCAGCGAGTCGGTAGGTCGGTGAGTCGTTAGGTCTGCGAGTCGGGAGGTCGGCGAGTCGCGAGTCGGGAGGTCGGGAGGTCGGCGAGTGGGGAGGTCGGCGAGTGGGGAGGTCGGTAGGTCGGGAGTTCGGGATGTCGGCGAGTCGGGAGGTCGGCGACTCGGGTGTTCGGGAGGTCGGCGAGTTGGGAGTTCGGCGAGTCGGGAGGTCGGGAGTTCGGCGAGTGGGGAGGTCGGTAGGTCGGGAGTTCAGGATGTCGGCGAGTCGGGAGGTCGGCGACTCGGGTGTTCGGGAGGTCGGCGAGTTGGGAGTTCGGCGAGTCGGGAGGTCGGGAGGTCGGCGAGTTGGGAGTTCGGCGAGTCGGGAGGTCGGGAGTTCGGCGAGTCGGGAGTTCAGCGAGTCGGGAGGTCGGTGTGTCGGGAGGTCGGTGAGTCGGGAGTTCGGCGAGTCGGGAGGTCGGCGAGTCGGGAGTTCGGGATGTCGGCGAGTCGGGAGGTCGGCGACTCGGGTGTTCGGGAGGTCGGCGAGTTGGGAGTTCGGCGAGTCGGGAGGTCGGTGTGTCGGGAGGTCAGCGAGTCGGGAGGTCGACGATTCGGGAGTTCGGCGAGTCGGGAGTTCGGCAAGTCGGGAGGTCGGCGAGTCAGGAGTTCGGCGAGTCGGGGGGTCGACGAGTCGGGATGTCGGCGAGTCGGGAGTTCGGCGAGTCGGGAGGTCGGGAGTTCGGCGAGTCGGGAGTTCAGCGGGTCGGGAGGTCGGTGTGTCGGGAGGTCGGTGAGTCGGGAGATCGGCGAGTCGGGAGGTCGGCGAGTCGAGAGTTTGGGATGTCGGTGAGTCTGGAGTTCGGAGAGTCGGGATGTCGGCGAGTCGGGAGGTCGGCAAGTTGGGAGGTCGGCGACTCGGGTGTTCGGGAGGTCGGCGAGTTGGGAGTTCGGCGAGTCGGGAGGTCGGAGTGTCAGTAGGTCGGTGTGTCGGGAGGTCGGTGTGTCGGGAGGTCGGCGAGTCGGGAGGTCGACGATTCGGGAGTTCGGCGAGTCGGGAGTTCGGCGAGTCAGGAGTTCGGCGAGTCGGGAGGTCGGCGATTCGGGAGTTCGGCGAGTCGGGAGGTCAGGAGGTCGGCGAGTCGGGTGGTTGGGAGGTCGGCGAGTCGGGAGTTCGGCGAGTCGGGAGGTCGGCGAGTCGGGAGGTCGGGATGTCGGCGAGTTGGGAGTACGGCGAGTCGGGAGTTCGGGGAGTCGGGAGTTCAGCGAGTCGGGAGGTCGACGAGTCAGGAGTTCGTGGAGTCAGGAGTTCGGTGTGTCAGGAGGTCGGTGAGTCGGGAGGTTGGGGAGTCGGGAGGTCGGGATGTCGGCGCGTCGGGAGGTCGGCGAATCGGGAGGTCGGCGAGTCGGGAGGTCGGCGAGTCGGGAGGTCGGCGAGTCGGGAGGTCGGCGAGTCGGGAGGTCGGGAGATCGGCGAGTCGGGAGGTCGACGAGTCGGGAGGTCGGGAGATCGGCGAGTCGGGAGGTCGGCGAGTCGGGAGGTCGGGAGGTCAGCGAGTCGGGAGGTCGGGAGGTCGGTGAATCGGGAGGTCGGGAGGTCGGCGAGTCGGGAGGTCGGCGAGTCGGGAGGTCGGGAAGTCGGTGAGTCGGGAGGTCGGGCGGTCGGCGAGTCGGGAGGTTGGTGAGTCGGGAGGTCGGCGAATCGGGAGGTCGTTGAGTCGGGAGGTCGGCGAATCGGGAGGTCGGTGAGTCGGGAGGTCTGCGAGTCGGGAGGTCGGTGAGTCGGGAGGTCGGCGAGTCGGGATGTCGGCGAGTCGGGATGTCAGCGAGTCGGGAGTTCGGCGAGTCGGGAGGTCGGGAGTTCGGCGAGTCGGGAGTTCAGCGGGTCGGGAGGTCGGTGCGTCGGGAGGTCGGTGAGTTGGGAGATCGGCGAGTCGGGAGGTCGGCGAGACGAGAGTTTGGGATGTCGGTGAGTCTGGAGTTCGGAGAGTCGGGATGTCGGCGATTCGGGAGTTCGGCGAGTCGGGAGGTCAGGAGGTCGGCGAGTCGGGTGGTTGGGAGGTCGGCGAGTCGGGAGTTCGGCGAGTCGGGAGGTCGGCGAGTCGGGAGGTCGGGATGTCGGCGAGTTGGGAGTACGGCGGGTCGGGAGGTCGGTGCGTCGGGAGGTCGGTGAGTTGGGAGATCGGCGAGTCGGGAGGTCGGCGAGACGAGAGTTTGGGATGTCGGTGAGTCTGGAGTTCGGAGAGTCGGGATGTCGGCGAGTCGGGAGGTCGGCAAGTTGGGAGGTCGGCGACTCGGGTGTTCGGGAGGTCGGCGAGTTGGGAGTTCGGCGAGTCGGGAGGTCGGAGTGTCGGGAGGTCGGCAAGTCGGGAGGTCGGTGTGTCGGGAGGTCGGCGAGTCGGGAGGTCGACGATTCGGGAGTTCGGCGAGTCGGGAGTTCGGCGAGTCAGGAGTTCGGCGAGCCGGGAGGTCGGCGATTCGGGAGTTCGGCGAGTCGGGAGGTCAGGAGGTCGGCGAGTCGGGTGGTTGGGAGGTCGGCGAGTCGGGAGTTCGGCGAGTCGGGAGGTCGGCGAGTCGGGAGGTCGGGATGTCGGCGAGTTGGGAGTACGGCGAGTCGGGAGTTCGGGGAGTCGGGAGTTCAGCGAGTCGGGAGGTCGACGAGTCAGGAGTTCGTGGAGTCAGGAGTTCGGTGTGTCAGGAGGTCGGTGAGTCGGGAGGTTGGGGAGTCGGGAGGTCGGCGAGTCGGGAGGTCGGCGAGTCGGGAGGTCGGCGAGTCGGGAGGTCGGGAGATCGGCGAGTCGGGAGGTCGACGAGTCGGGAGGTCGGGAGATCGGCGAGTCGGGAGGTCGGCGAGTCGGGAGGTCGGGAGGTCAGCGAGTCGGGAGGTCGGGAGGTCGGTGAATCGGGAGGTCGGGAGGTCGGCGAGTCGGGAGGTCGGCGAGTCGGGAGGTCGGGAAGTCGGTGAGTCGGGAGGTCGGGCGGTCGGCGAGTCGGGAGGTCGGTGAGTCGGGAGGTCTGCGAGTCGGGAGGTCGGTGAGTCGGGAGGTCGGCGAGTCGGGAGGTCGGCGAGTCGGGAGGTCGGGAGGTCAGCGAGTCGGGAGGTCGGGAGGTCGGTGAATCGGGAGGTCGGGAGGTCGGGGAGTCGGGAGGTCGGCGAGTCGGGAGGTCGGGAAGTCGGCGAGTCGGGAGGTCGGGAGGTCGGCGAGTCGGGAGGTCGGTGAGTCGGGTGGTCGGCGAATCGGGAGGTCGGTGAGTCGGGAGGTCGGCGAATCGGGAGGTCGGTGAGTCGGGAGGTCGGCGAGTCGGGAGGTCGGTGAGTCGGGAGGTCTGCGAGTCGGGAGGTCGGTGAGTCGGGAGGTCGGTGAGTCGGGAGGTCTGCGAGTCGGGAGGTCGGTGAGTCGGGAGGTCGGCGAGTCGGGAGGTCGGCGAGTCAGGAGGTCGGGAGGTCAGCGAGTCGGGAGGTCGGGAGGTCGGTGAATCGGGAGGTCGGGAGGTCGGCGAATCGGGAGGTCGGCGAGTCGGGAGTTTGATGAGTCGGGAGGTCGGAAGGTCGGCGAGTCGGGAGATCGATGAGTCGGGAGGTCGGGAGTTCGGCGAGTCAGGAGGTCGGCGAGTCGCGAGTCGGGAGGTCGGGAGGTCGGCGAGTCGGGAGTCGGCGAGTCGGGCGGTCGGGAGGTCAGCGAGTCGGTAGGTCGGTGAGTCGTTAGGTCTGCGAGTCGGGAGGTCGGCGAGTCGCGAGTCGGGAGGTCGGGAGGTCGGCGAGTGGGGAGGTCGGCGAGTGGGGAGGTCGGTAGGTCGGGAGTTCGGGATGTCGGCGAGTCGGGAGGTCGGCGACTCGGGTGTTCGGGAGGTCGGCGAGTTGGGAGTTCGGCGAGTCGGGAGGTCGGGAGTTCGGCGAGTGGGGAGGTCGGTAGGTCGGGAGTTCAGGATGTCGGCGAGTCGGGAGGTCGGCGACTCGGGTGTTCGGGAGGTCGGCGAGTTGGGAGTTCGGCGAGTCGGGAGGTCGGGAGGTCGGCGAGTTGGGAGTTCGGCGAGTCGGGAGGTCGGGAGTTCGGCGAGTCGGGAGTTCAGCGAGTCGGGAGGTCGGTGTGTCGGGAGGTCGGTGAGTCGGGAGTTCGGCGAGTCGGGAGGTCGGCGAGTCGGGAGTTCGGGATGTCGGCGAGTCGGGAGGTCGGCGACTCGGGTGTTCGGGAGGTCGGCGAGTTGGGAGTTCGGCGAGTCGGGAGGTCGGTGTGTCGGGAGGTCAGCGAGTCGGGAGGTCGACGATTCGGGAGTTCGGCGAGTCGGGAGTTCGGCAAGTCGGGAGGTCGGCGAGTCAGGAGTTCGGCGAGTCGGGAGTTCGGCGAGTCAGGAGTTCGGCGAGTCGGGAGGTCGGCGATTCGAGAGTTCGGCGAGTCGGGAGGTCAGGAGGTCGGCGAGTCGGGTGGTTGGGAGGTCGGCGAGTCGGGAGTTCGGCGAGTCGGGAGGTCGGCGAGTCGGGAGGTCGGGATGTCGGCGAGTTGGGAGTACGGCGAGTCGGGAGTTCGGGGAGTCGGGAGTTCAGCGAGTCGGGAGGTCGACGAGTCAGGAGTTCGTGGAGTCAGGAGTTCGGTGTGTCAGGAGGTCGGTGAGTCGGGAGGTTGGGGAGTCGGGAGGTCGGGATGTCGCCGCGTCGGGAGGTCGGCGAATCGGGAGGTCGGCGAGTCGGGAGGTCGGCGAGTCGGGAGGTCGGCGAGTCGGGAGGTCGGCGAGTCGGGAGGTCGGGAGATCGGCGAGTCGGGAGGTCGACGAGTCGGGAGGTCGGGAGATCGGCGAGTCGGGAGGTCGGCGAGTCGGGAGGTCGGGAGGTCAGCGAGTCGGGAGGTCGGGAGGTCGGTGAATCGGGAGGTCGGGAGGTCGGCGAGTCGGGAGGTCGGCGAGTCGGGAGGTCGGGAAGTCGGTGAGTCGGGAGGTCGGGCGGTCGGCGAGTCGGGAGGTTGGTGAGTCGGGAGGTCGGCGAATCGGGAGGTCGTTGAGTCGGGAGGTCGGCGAATCGGGAGGTCGGTGAGTCGGGAGGTCTGCGAGTCGGGAGGTCGGTGAGTCGGGAGGTCGGCGAGTCGGGATGTCGGCGAGTCGGGATGTCAGCGAGTCGGGAGTTCGGCGAGTCGGGAGGTCGGGAGTTCGGCGAGTCGGGAGTTCAGCGGGTCGGGAGGTCGGTGCGTCGGGAGGTCGGTGAGTTGGGAGATCGGCGAGTCGGGAGGTCGGCGAGACGAGAGTTTGGGATGTCGGTGAGTCTGGAGTTCGGAGAGTCGGGATGTCGGCGATTCGGGAGTTCGGCGAGTCGGGAGGTCAGGAGGTCGGCGAGTCGGGTGGTTGGGAGGTCGGCGAGTCGGGAGTTCGGCGAGTCGGGAGGTCGGCGAGTCGGGAGGTCGGGATGTCGGCGAGTTGGGAGTACGGCGGGTCGGGAGGTCGGTGCGTCGGGAGGTCGGTGAGTTGGGAGATCGGCGAGTCGGGAGGTCGGCGAGACGAGAGTTTGGGATGTCGGTGAGTCTGGAGTTCGGAGAGTCGGGATGTCGGCGAGTCGGGAGGTCGGCAAGTTGGGAGGTCGGCGACTCGGGTGTTCGGGAGGTCGGCGAGTTGGGAGTTCGGCGAGTCGGGAGGTCGGAGTGTCGGGAGGTCGGCAAGTCGGGAGGTCGGTGTGTCGGGAGGTCGGCGAGTCGGGAGGTCGACGATTCGGGAGTTCGGCGAGTCGGGAGTTCGGCGAGTCAGGAGTTCGGCGAGCCGGGAGGTCGGCGATTCGGGAGTTCGGCGAGTCGGGAGGTCAGGAGGTCGGCGAGTCGGGTGGTTGGGAGGTCGGCGAGTCGGGAGTTCGGCGAGTCGGGAGGTCGGCGAGTCGGGAGGTCGGGATGTCGGCGAGTTGGGAGTACGGCGAGTCGGGAGTTCGGGGAGTCGGGAGTTCAGCGAGTCGGGAGGTCGACGAGTCAGGAGTTCGTGGAGTCAGGAGTTCGGTGTGTCAGGAGGTCGGTGAGTCGGGAGGTTGGGGAGTCGGGAGGTCGGCGAGTCGGGAGGTCGGCGAGTCGGGAGGTCGGCGAGTCGGGAGGTCGGGAGATCGGCGAGTCGGGAGGTCGACGAGTCGGGAGGTCGGGAGATCGGCGAGTCGGGAGGTCGGCGAGTCGGGAGGTCGGGAGGTCAGCGAGTCGGGAGGTCGGGAGGTCGGTGAATCGGGAGGTCGGGAGGTCGGCGAGTCGGGAGGTCGGCGAGTCGGGAGGTCGGGAAGTCGGTGAGTCGGGAGGTCGGGCGGTCGGCGAGTCGGGAGGTCGGTGAGTCGGGAGGTCTGCGAGTCGGGAGGTCGGTGAGTCGGGAGGTCGGCGAGTCGGGAGGTCGGCGAGTCGGGAGGTCGGGAGGTCAGCGAGTCGGGAGGTCGGGAGGTCGGTGAATCGGGAGGTCGGGAGGTCGGGGAGTCGGGAGGTCGGCGAGTCGGGAGGTCGGGAAGTCGGCGAGTCGGGAGGTCGGGAGGTCGGCGAGTCGGGAGGTCGGTGAGTCGGGTGGTCGGCGAATCGGGAGGTCGGTGAGTCGGGAGGTCGGCGAATCGGGAGGTCGGTGAGTCGGGAGGTCGGCGAGTCGGGAGGTCTGCGAGTCGGGAGGTCGGTGAGTCGGGAGGTCGGTGAGTCGGGAGGTCTGCGAGTCGGGAGGTCGGTGAGTCGGGAGGTCGGCGAGTCGGGAGGTCGGCGAGTCAGGAGGTCGGGAGGTCAGCGAGTCGGGAGGTCGGGAGGTCGGTGAATCGGGAGGTCGGGAGGTCGGCGAATCGGGAGGTCGGCGAGTCGGGAGTTTGATGAGTCGGGAGGTCGGAAGGTCGGCGAGTCGGGAGATCGATGAGTCGGGAGGTCGGGAGTTCGGCGAGTCAGGAGGTCGGCGAGTCGCGAGTCGGGAGGTCGGGAGGTCGGCGAGTCGGGAGTCGGCGAGTCGGGCGGTCGGGAGGTCAGCGAGTCGGTAGGTCGGTGAGTCGTTAGGTCTGCGAGTCGGGAGGTCGGCGAGTCGCGAGTCGGGAGGTCGGGAGGTCGGCGAGTGGGGAGGTCGGCGAGTGGGGAGGTCGGTAGGTCGGGAGTTCGGGATGTCGGCGAGTCGGGAGGTCGGCGACTCGGGTGTTCGGGAGGTCGGCGAGTTGGGAGTTCGGCGAGTCGGGAGGTCGGGAGTTCGGCGAGTGGGGAGGTTGGTAGGTCGGGAGTTCAGGATGTCGGCGAGTCGGGAGGTCGGCGACTCGGGTGTTCGGGAGGTCGGCGAGTTGGGAGTTCGGCGAGTCGGGAGGTCGGGAGGTCGGCGAGTTGGGAGTTCGGCGAGTCGGGAGGTCGGGAGTTCGGCGAGTCGGGAGTTCAGCGAGTCGGGAGGTCGGTGTGTCGGGAGGTCGGTGAGTCGGGAGTTCGGCGAGTCGGGAGGTCGGCGAGTCGGGAGTTCGGGATGTCGGCGAGTCGGGAGGTCGGCGACTCGGGTGTTCGGGAGGTCGGCGAGTTGGGAGTTCGGCGAGTCGGGAGGTCGGTGTGTCGGGAGGTCAGCGAGTCGGGAGGTCGACGATTCGGGAGTTCGGCGAGTCGGGAGTTCGGCAAGTCGGGGGGTCGGCGAGTCAGGAGTTCGGCGAGTCGGGGGGTCGACGAGTCGGGATGTCGGCGAGTCGGGAGTTCGGCGAGTCGGGAGGTCGGGAGTTCGGCGAGTCGGGAGTTCAGCGGGTCGGGAGGTCGGTGTGTCGGGAGGTCGGTGAGTCGGGAGATCGGCGAGTCGGGAGGTCGGCGAGTCGAGAGTTTGGGATGTCGGTGAGTCTGGAGTTCGGAGAGTCGGGATGTCGGCGAGTCGGGAGGTCGGCAAGTTGGGAGGTCGGCGACTCGGGTGTTCGGGAGGTCGGCGAGTTGGGAGTTCGGCGAGTCGGGAGGTCGGAGTGTCAGTAGGTCGGCAAGTCGGGAGGTCGGTGTGTCGGGAGGTCGGCGAGTCGGGAGGTCGACGATTCGGGAGTTCGGCGAGTCGGGAGTTCGGCGAGTCAGGAGTTCGGCGAGTCGGGAGGTCGGCGATTCGGGAGTTCGGCGAGTCGGGAGGTCAGGAGGTCGGCGAGTCGGGTGGTTGGGAGGTCGGCGAGTCGGTAGTTCGGCGAGTCGGGAGGTCGGCGAGTCGGGAGGTCGGGATGTCGGCGAGTTGGGAGTACGGCGAGTCGGGAGTTCGGGGAGTCAGGAGTTCAGCGAGTCGGGAGGTCGACGAGTCAGGAGTTCGTGGAGTCAGGAGTTCGGTGTGTCAGGAGGTCGGTGAGTCGGGAGGTTGGGGAGTCGGGAGGTCGGGATGTCGGCGCGTCGGGAGGTCGGCGAATCGGGAGGTCGGCGAGTCGGGAGGTCGGCGAGTCGGGAGGTCGGCGAGTCGGGAGGTCGGCGAGTCGGGAGGTCGGGAGATCGGCGAGTCGGGAGGTCGACGAGTCGGGAGTTCGGGAGATCGGCGAGTCGGGAGGTCGGCGAGTCGGGAGGTCGGGAGGTCAGCGAGTCGGGAGGTCGGGAGGTCGGTGAATCGGGAGGTCGGGAGGTCGGCGAGTCGGGAGGTCGGCGAGTCGGGAGGTCGGGAAGTCGGTGAGTCGGGAGGTCGGGCGGTCGGCGAGTCGGGAGGTTGGTGAGTCGGGAGGTCGGCGAATCGGGAGGTCGTTGAGTCGGGAGGTCGGCGAATCGGGAGGTCGGTGAGTCGGGAGGTCGGTGAGTCGGGAGGTCGGCGAGTCGGGAGGTCGGCGAGTCGGGAGGTCGGGAGGTCAGCGAGTCGGGAGGTCGGGAGGTCGGTGAATCGGGAGGTCGGGAGGTCGGGGAGTCGGGAGGTCGGCGAGTCGGGAGGTCGGGAAGTCGGCGAGTCGGGAGGTCGGGAGGTCGGCGAGTCGGGAGGTCGGTGAGTCGGGTGGTTGGCGAATCGGGAGGTCGGCGAGTCGGGAGGTCGGCGAGTCGGGAGGTCTGCGAGTCGGGAGGTCGGTGAGTCGGGAGGTCGGTGAGTCGGGAGGTCTGCGAGTCGGGAGGTCGGTGAGTCGGGAGGTCGGCGAGTCGGGAGGTCGGCGAGTCAGGAGGTCGGGAGGTCAGCGAGTCGGGAGGTCGGGAGGTCGGTGAATCGGGAGGTCGGGAGGTCGGCGAATCGGGAGGTCGGCGAGTCGGGAGGTCAGGAGGTCGGCTAGTCGGGAGCTCGGTAGGTCGGTGAGTCGGGTGGTCGGGAGGTCGGCGAGCCGGGAGTTCGGCGAGTCGGGAGGTCGGCAAGTCGGGAGGTCGGTGTGTCGGGAGGTCGGCGAGTCGGGAGTTCGGCGAGTCGGGAGGTCGGGAGGTCGGTGTGTCGGGAGGTCAGCGAGTCGGGAGGTCGGGAGGTCGGTGTGTCGGGAGGTCGGCGAGTCGGAAGTTCGGTGAGTCAGGAGGTCGGCGAGTCGGGAGGTCGGCGAGTCGGGAGGTCGGCGAGTCGGGAGGTCGGGAGGTCAGCGAGTCGGGAGGTCGGTGAGTCGGAAGGTCTGCGAGTCGGGAGGTCAGTGAGTCGGGAGGTCGGGGAGTCGGGAGGTCGGTGAGTCGGGAGGTCAGCGAGTCGGGAGGTCGGGGAGTCGGGAGGTCGGGAGGTCGGTGAGTCGGGAGGTCGGCGAATCGGGAGGTCGGGAGGTCGGTGTGTCGGGAGGTTGGCGAGTCGGGAGGTCGGGAGGTCGGTGTGTCGGGAGGTCAGCGAGTCGGGAGTTCGGTGAGTCAGGAGGTCGGCGAGTCGGGAGGTCGGCGAGTCGGGAGGTCGGGAGGTCAGCGAGTCGGGAGGTCGGTGAGTCAGAAGGTCTGCGAGTCGGGAGGTCAGTGAGTCGGGAGGTCGGGGAGTCGGGAGGTCGGTGAGTCGGGAGGTCAGCGAGTCGGGAGGTCGGGGAGTCGGGAGGTCGGGAGGTCGGTGAGTCGGGAGGTCGGCGAATCGGGAGGTCGGTGAGTCGGGAGGTCGGCGAATCGGGAGGTCGGTGAGTTGGGAGGTCTGCGAGTCGGGAGGTCGGTGAGTCGGGAGGTCGGCGAGTCGGGAGGTCGGCGAGTCGGGAGGTCGGGAGGTCAGCGAGTCGGGAGGTCGGGTGGTCGGTGAATCGGGAGGTCGGGAGGTCGGCGAGTCGGGAGGTCGGCGAGTCGGGAGGTCGGGAAGTCGGCGAGTCGGGAGGTCGGGCGGTCGGCGAGTCGGGAGGTCGGTGAGTCGGGTGGTCGGCGAATCGGGAGGTCGGTGAGTCGGGAGGTCGGCGAGTCGGGAGGTCGGTGAGTCGGGAGGTCGGCGAGTCGGGAGGTCGGCGAGTCGGGAGGTCAGGAGGTCGGCTAGTCGGGAGCTCGGTAGATCGGTGAGTCGGGTGGTCGGGAGGTCGGCGAGCCGGGAGTTCGGCGAGTCGGGAGGTCGGCAAGTCGGGAGGTCGGTGTGTCGGGAGGTCGGCGAGTCGGGAGTTCGGCGAGTCGGGAGGTCGGGAGGTCGGTGTGTCAGGAGGTCAGCGAGTCGGGAGGTCGGGAGGTCGGTGTGTCGGGAGGTCGGCGAGTCGGGAGTTCGGTGAGTCAGGAGGTCAGTGAGTCGGGAGGTCGGGGAGTCGGGAGGTCGGTGAGTCGGGAGGTCGGGGAGTCGGGAGGTCGGTGAGTCGGGAGGTCAGCGAGTCGGGAGGTCGGCGAGTCGGGAGGTCGGCGAGTCGGGAGGTCGGGATGTCGGCGAGTCGGGAGTTCGGCGAATCGGGAGGTCGGCGAGTCGGGAGGTCGGGATGTCGGCGAGTCGGGAGTTCGGCGAATCGGGAGGTCGGCGAGTCGGGAGGTCGGGGAGTCGGGAGGTCGGGATGTCGGCGAGTCGGGAGTTCGGCGAATCGGGAGGTCGGCGAGTCGGGAGGTCGGGATGTCGGCGAGTCGGGAGTTCGGCGAATCGGGAGGTCGGCGAGTCGGGAGGTCGGGAGGTCGACGAATCGGGAGGTCGGCGAGTCGGGAGGTCGGCGAGTCGGGAGGTCGGGATGTCGGCGAGTCGGGAGTTCGGCGAATCGGGAGGTCGGCGAGTCGGGAGGTCGGGATGTCGGCGAGTCGGGAGTTCGGTGAATCGGGAGGTCGGCGAGTCGGGAGGTCGACGAGTCGGGAGGTCGGGAGGTCGGCGAATCGGGAGGTCGGCGAGTCGGGAGGTCGGCGAGTCGGGAGGTCGGGATGTCG
This sequence comes from Pristiophorus japonicus, assembly GCF_044704955.1. NCBI lineage: Eukaryota > Metazoa > Chordata > Chondrichthyes > Pristiophoridae > Pristiophorus > Pristiophorus japonicus. Next base: position 195,585,715 of record NC_091978.1, read on the forward strand.
GCGAGTCGGGAGTTCGGCGAATCGGGAGGTCGGCGAGTCGGGAGGTCGGGATGTCGGCGAGTCGGGAGTTCGGCGAATCGGGAGGTCGGCGAATCAGGAGGTCGGCGAGTCGGGAGTTCGGCGAATCGGGAGGTCGGCGAGTCGGGAGTTCGGCGAATCGGGAGGTCGGCGAGTCGGGAGGTCGAAGAGTCGGGAGGTCGGGAGGTCGGCGAGTCTGGAGGTCGGGAGCTCGGCGAATCGGGAGGTCGGCGAGTCGGGAGGTCGGCGAGTCGGGAGGTCAGGAGGTCGGCGAGTCGGGAGCTCGGCGAGTCGGGAGCTCGGCGAGTCGGGAGGTCGGCGAGTCGGGTGGTTGGTGAGTCGAGAGGTCGGCGAATCGGGAGGTCGGCGAGTCGGGAGGTCGGCGAGTCGGGAGGTCAGGAGGTCGGCGAGTCGGGAGCTCGGCGAGTCGGGAGGTCGGCGAGTCGGGAGGTCGGCGAGTCGGGAGGTCGGCGAGTCGGGAGGTCGGGAGGTCGGCGAGTCTGGAGGTCGGGAGGTCGGCGAATCGGGAGGTCGGCGAGTCGGGAGCTCGGCGAGTCGGGAGGTCGGCGAGTCGGGAGGTCGGGAGGTCAGCGAGTCTGGAGGTCGGGAGGTCGGCGAATCGGGAGGTCGGCGAGTCGGGAGCTCGGCGAGTCGGGTGGTTGGTGAGTCGAGAGGTCGGCGAGTCGTGTGTTCGGCGAGTCGGGAGGTCGGCGAGTCGGGAGGTCGGGATGTCGGCGAGTCGGGAGTTCGGCGAATCGGGAGGTCGGCGAGTCGGGAGGTCGGCGAGTCGGGAGTTCGGCGAATCGGGAGGTCGGCGAATCGGGAGGTCGGCGAATCGGGAGGTCGGCGAGTCGGGAGTTCGGCGAATCGGGAGGTCGGCGAATCGGGAGGTCGGCGAATCGGGAGGTCGGCGAATCGGGAGGTCGGCGAGTCGGGAGTTCGGCGAATCGGGAGGTCGGCGAGTCGGGAGGTCGGTGAGTCGGGAGGTCGGGAGGTCGGCGAGTCGGGAGGTCGGCGAGTCGGGAGGTCAGGAGGTCGGCGAGTCGGGAGCTCGGCGAGTCGGGAGCTCGGCGAGTCGGGAGGTCGGCGAGTCGGGTGGTTGGTGAGTCGAGAGGTCGGCGAATCGGGAGGTCGGCGAGTCGGGAGGTCGGCGAGTCGGGAGGTCAGGAGGTCGGCGAGTCGGGAGCTCGGCGAGTCGGGAGCTCGGCGAATCGGGAGATCGGCGAGTCGGGAGGTCGGCGAGTCGGGAGCTCGGCGAGTCGGGAGGTCGGCGAGTCGGGAGGTCGGGAGGTCGGCGAGTCTGGAGGTCGGGAGGTCGGCGAATCGGGAGGTCGGCGAGTCGGGAGCTCGGCGAGTCGGGAGGTCGGCGAGTCGGGAGGTCGGGAGGTCGGCGAGTCTGGAGGTCGGGAGGTCGGCGAATCGGGAGGTCGGCGAGTCGGGAGCTCGGCGAGTCGGGTGGTTGGTGAGTCGAGAGGTCGGCGAGTCGTGTGTTCGGCGAATCGGGAGGTCGGCGAGTCGGGAGGTCGGCGAGTCGGGAGGTCGGCGAGTCGGGAGGTCGGGAGGTCGGCGAATCGGGAGGTCGGGAGGTCGGCGAATCGGGAGGTCAGCGAGTCGGAAGGTCGGCGAGTCGGGAGGTCGACGAGCCGGGAGGTCGGCGAGTCGGGAGGTCGACGAGTCGGGAGGTCGGGAGATCGGCGAGTCGGGAGGTTGGGAGGTCGGCGAGTTGGGAGTACGGCGAGTTGGGAGGTTGGGAGGTCGGCGAGTCAGGAGGTCAGGAGGTCGGCGAGTCGGGAGATCGGCGAGTTGGGAGTACGGCGAGTTGGGAGTTCGGGGAGTCGGGAGTTCAGCGAGTCGGGAGGTCGACGAGTCAGGAGTTCGGGAAGTCGGGAGGTCGGCGAGTCGGGAGGTCGGGGAGTCGGGAGATCGGCGAATCGGGAGGTCAGGAGGTCGGCGAGTCGGGAGGTCGGCGAGTCGGGAGGTCGACGAGTCGGGAGGTCGGCGAGTCGGGAGGTCGACGAGTCGGGAGGTCGGGAGATCGGCAAGTCGGGAGGTTGGGAGGTCGGCGAGTCGGGAGTTCGGGAGATCGGCGAGTCGGGAGGTCGGCGAGTCGGGAGGTTGGGAGGTCGGCGAGTCGGAAGGTCGCGAATCGGGAGGTCGGCGAGTCGGAAGGTCGGCGAATCGGGAGGTCGGCGAATCGGGAGGTCGGCGAGTCGGGAGGTCGGGAAGTCGGCGAGTCAGGAGGTCGGGAGGTCGGCGAGTCGGGAGGTCGGTGAGTCGGGAGGTCGGCGAATTGGGAGGTCGGCGAGTCGGGAGGTCGGTGAGTCGGGAGGTCAGGAGGTCAGCGAGTCGGGAGGTCGGGAGGTCGGTAGGTCGGCGAATCGGGAGGTCGGCGAGTCGGGATGTCAGGAGGTCGGCGAGTCAGGAGGTCGGGAGGTCGGTGAGTCGGGTGGTCGGGAGGTCGGCGAGCCGGGAGTTCGGCGAGTCGGGAAGTCGGCGAGTCGGGAGGTCAGGTGGTCGGCGAGTCGGGAGGTCGGGAGGTCGGTGAGTCGGGAGTTTGGCGAGTCGGGAGGTCGGCGAGTCGGGAGGTCAGGTGGTCGGTGAGTCGGATGGTCGGGAGGTCGGCGAGCCGGGAGTTTGGCGAGTCGGGAGGTCGGCGAGTCGGGAGGTCGTGAGGTCGGCGAGTCTGAAGGTCGGGGAATCGGGAGGTCGGCGAGTTGGGAGGTCGGCGAGTTGGGAGGTCGGCGAGTCGGGAGTTCGGCGAGTCGGAAGGTCAGGAGGTCGGCGAGTCGGGAGGTCGGGGGGTCAGTGAGTCGGGTGGTCGGGAGGTCGGTGAGCCGGGAGTTCGGCGAGTCGGGAGGTCGGCGAGTCGGGAGGTCGGCGAGTCGGGAGTAGGGCGAGTCGTGAGTTCGGTAGTCGGGTGGTCAGCGAGTCGGGAAGTCGGTGAGTCAGGAGTTGGGCGAGTCGGGAAGTCAGTGAGTCGGGAGTTGGGCGAGTCGGGAGTTCAGCGAGTCGGAAGTTTGGCGAGTCGGGAGGTTGGGAGTTCAGCGAGTCGGGAGGTCGGCGAGTCGGGAGTTCGGCGAGTCGGGAGGTCAGGAGGTCGGCGAGACGGGAGGTCGGGAGGTTGGCGAGTCGGGAGTTCGGCGAGTCGGGAGGTCAGGAGGTCGGCGAGTCGGGTGGTCGGGAGGTCGGCGAGTCGGGAGTTCGGCGAGTCGGGAGGTCGGCGAATCGGGAGGTCGGCGAGTCGGGAGGTCGGTGAGTCGGGAGGTCGGGAGGTCGGCGAGTCTGGAGGTCGGGAGCTCGGCGAATCGGGAGGTCGGCGAGTCGGGAGGTCGGCGAGTCGGGAGGTCAGGAGGTCGGCGAGTCGGGAGCTCGGCGAGTCGGGAGCTCGGCGAGTCGGGAGGTCGGCGAGTCGGGTGGTTGGTGAGTCGAGAGGTCGGCGAATCGGGAGGTCGGCGAGTCGGGAGGTCGGCGAGTCGGGAGGTCAGGAGGTCGGCGAGTCGGGAGCTCGGCGAGTCGGGAGCTCGGCGAATCGGGAGATCGGCGAGTCGGGAGGTCGGCGAGTCGGGAGCTCGGCGAGTCGGGAGGTCGGCGAGTCGGGAGGTCGGGAGGTCGGCGAGTCTGGAGGTCGGGAGGTCGGCGAATCGGGAGGTCGGCGAGTCGGGAGCTCGGCGAGTCGGGAGGTCGGCGAGTCGGGAGGTTGGGAGGTCGGCGAGTCTGGAGGTCGGGAGGTCGGCGAATCGGGAGGTCGGCGAGTCGGGAGCTCGGCGAGTCGGGTGGTTGGTGAGTCGAGAGGTCGGCAAGTCGTGTGTTCGGCGAGTCGGGAGGTCGGCGAGTCGGGAGGTCGGGATGTCGGCGAGTCGGGAGTTCGGCGAATCGGGAGGTCGGCGAGTCGGGAGGTCGGCGAGTCGGGAGTTCGGCGAATCGGGAGGTCGGCGAATCGGGAGGTCGGCGAATCGGGAGGTCGGCGAGTCGGGAGTTCGGCGAATCGGGAGATCGGCGAATCGGGAGGTCGGCGAATCGGGAGGTCGGCGAATCGGGAGGTCGGCGAGTCGGGAGTTCGGCGAATCGGGAGGTCGGCGAGTCGGGAGGTCGGTGAGTCGGGAGGTCGGGAGGTCGGCGAGTCGGGAGGTCGGCGAGTCGGGAGGTCAGGAGGTCGGCGAGTCGGGAGCTCGGCGAGTCGGGAGCTCGGCGAGTCGGGAGGTCGGCGAGTCGGGTGGTTGGTGAGTCGAGAGGTCGGCGAATCGGGAGGTCGGCGAGTCGGGAGGTCGGCGAGTCGGGAGGTCAGGAGGTCGGCGAGTCGGGAGCTCGGCGAGTCGGGAGCTCGGCGAATCGGGAGATCGGCGAGTCGGGAGGTCGGCGAGTCGGGAGCTCGGCGAGTCGGGAGGTCGGCGAGTCGGGAGGTCGGGAGGTCGGCGAGTCTGGAGGTCGGGAGGTCGGCGAATCGGGAGGTCGGCGAGTCGGGAGCTCGGCGAGTCGGGAGGTCGGCGAGTCGGGAGGTCGGGAGGTCGGCGAGTCTGGAGGTCGGGAGGTCGGCGAATCGGGAGGTCGGCGAGTCGGGAGCTCGGCGAGTCGGGTGGTTGGTGAGTCGAGAGGTCGGCGAGTCGTGTGTTCGGCGAGTCGGGAGGTCGGCGAGTCGGGAGGTCGGGATGTCGGCGAGTCGGGAGTTCGGCGAATCGGGAGGTCGGCGAGTCGGGAGGTCGGCGAGTCGGGAGTTCGGCGAATCGGGAGGTCGGCGAATCGGGAGGTCGGCGAATCGGGAGGTCGGCGAGTCGGGAGTTCGGCGAATCGGGAGGTCGGCGAATCGGGAGGTCGGCGAATCGGGAGGTCGGCGAATCGGGAGGTCGGCGAGTCGGGAGTTCGGCGAATCGGGAGGTCGGCGAGTCGGGAGGTCGGTGAGTCGGGAGGTCGGGAGGTCGGCGAGTCGGGAGGTCGGCGAGTCGGGAGGTCAGGAGGTCGGCGAGTCGGGAGCTCGGCGAGTCGGGAGCTCGGCGAGTCGGGAGGTCGGCGAGTCGGGTGGTTGGTGAGTCGAGAGGTCGGCGAATCGGGAGGTCGGCGAGTCGGGAGGTCGGCGAGTCGGGAGGTCAGGAGGTCGGCGAGTCGGGAGCTCGGCGAGTCGGGAGCTCGGCGAATCGGGAGATCGGCGAGTCGGGAGGTCGGCGAGTCGGGAGCTCGGCGAGTCGGGAGGTCGGCGAGTCGGGAGGTCGGGAGGTCGGCGAGTCTGGAGGTCGGGAGGTCGGCGAATCGGGAGGTCGGCGAGTCGGGAGCTCGGCGAGTCGGGAGGTCGGCGAGTCGGGAGGTCGGGAGGTCGGCGAGTCTGGAGGTCGGGAGGTCGGCGAATCGGGAGGTCGGCGAGTCGGGAGCTCGGCGAGTCGGGTGGTTGGTGAGTCGAGAGGTCGGCGAGTCGTGTGTTCGGCGAATCGGGAGGTCGGCGAGTCGGGAGGTCGGCGAGTCGGGAGGTCGGCGAGTCGGGAGGTCGGGAGGTCGGCGAATCGGGAGGTCGGGAGGTCGGCGAATCGGGAGGTCAGCGAGTCGGAAGGTCGGCGAGTCGGGAGGTCGACGAGCCGGGAGGTCGGCGAGTCGGGAGGTCGACGAGTCGGGAGGTCGGGAGATCGGCGAGTCGGGAGGTTGGGAGGTCGGCGAGTTGGGAGTACGGCGAGTTGGGAGGTTGGGAGGTCGGCGAGTCAGGAGGTCAGGAGGTCGGCGAGTCGGGAGATCGGCGAGTTGGGAGTACGGCGAGTTGGGAGTTCGGGGACTCGGGAGTTCAGCGAGTCGGGAGGTCGACGAGTCAGGAGTTCGGGAAGTCGGGAGGTCAGCGAGTCGGGAGGTCGGGGAGTCGGGAGATCGGCGAATCGGGAGGTCAGGAGGTCGGCGAGTCGGGAGGTCGGCGAGTCGGGAGGTCGACGAGTCGGGAGGTCGGCGAGTCGGGAGGTCGACGAGTCGGGAGGTCGGGAGATCGGCAAGTCGGGAGGTTGGGAGGTCGGCGAGTCGGGAGGTCGGGAGATCGGCGAGTCGGGAGGTCGGCGAGTCGGGAGGTTGGGAGGTCGGCGAGTCGGAAGGTCGCGAATCGGGAGGTCGGCGAGTCGGAAGGTCGGCGAATCGGGAGGTCGGCGAGTCGGGAGGTCGGGAAGTCGGCGAGTCAGGAGGTCGGGAGGTCGGCGAGTCGGGAGGTCGGTGAGTCGGGAGGTCGGCGAATTGGGAGGTCGGCGAGTCGGGAGGTCGGTGAGTCGGGAGGTCAGGAGGTCAGCGAGTCGGGAGGTCGGGAGGTCGGTAGGTCGGCGAATCGGGAGGTCGGCGAGTCGGGATGTCAGGAGGTCGGCGAGTCAGGAGGTCGGGAGGTCGGTGAGTCGGGTGGTCGGGAGGTCGGCGAGCCGGGAGTTCGGCGAGTCGGGAAGTCGGCGAGTCGGGAGGTCAGGTGGTCGGCGAGTCGGGAGGTCGGGAGGTCGGTGAGTCGGGAGTTTGGCGAGTCGGGAGGTCGGCGAGTCGGGAGGTCAGGTGGTCGGTGAGTCGGATGGTCGGGAGGTCGGCGAGCCGGGAGTTTGGCGAGTCGGGAGGTCGGCGAGTCGGGAGGTCGTGAGGTCGGCGAGTCTGAAGGTCGGGGAATCGGGAGGTCGGCGAGTTGGGAGGTCGGCGAGTTGGGAGGTCGGCGAGTCGGGAGTTCGGCGAGTCGGAAGGTCAGGAGGTCGGCGAGTCGGGAGGTCGGGGGGTCAGTGAGTCGGGTGGTCGGGAGGTCGGCGAGCCGGGAGTTCGGCGAGTCGGGAGGTCGGCGAGTCGGGAGGTCGGCGAGTCGGGAGTAGGGCGAGTCGGGAGTTCGGTAGTCGGGTGGTCAGCGAGTCGGGAAGTCGGTGAGTCAGGAGTTGGGCGAGTCGGGAAGTCAGTGAGTCGGGAGTTGGGCGAGTCGGGAGTTCAGCGAGTCGGAAGTTTGGCGAGTCGGGAGGTTGGGAGTTCAGCGAGTCGGGAGGTCGGCGAGTCGGGAGTTCGGCGAGTCGGGAGGTCAGGAGGTCGGCGAGACGGGAGGTCGGGAGGTTGGCGAGTCGGGAGTTCGGCGAGTCGGGAGGTCAGGAGGTCGGCGAGTCGGGTGGTCGGGAGGTCGGCGAGTCGGGAGTTCGGCGAGTCGGGAGGTCGGCGAGTCGGGAGGTCGGGATGTCGGCGAGTTGGGAGTACGGCGAGTCGGGAGTTCGGGGAGTCGGGAGTTCAGCGAGTCGGGAGGTCGACGAGTCAGGAGTTCGTGGAGTCAGGAGTTCGGTGTGTCAGGAGGTCGGTGAGTCGGGAGGTCGGGGAGTCGGGAGGTCGGGATGTCGGCGAGTCGGGAGGTCGGTGAATCGGGAGGTCGGCGAGTCGGGAGCTCGGCGAGTCGGGAGGTCGGCGAGTCGGGAGGTCGGGAGATCGGCGAGTCGGGAGGTCGGCGAGTCGGGAGGTCGGTGAGTCGGGAGGTCGGGAGGTCTGCGAGTCGGGAGGTCGGGAGGTCGGTGAATCGGGAGGTCGGCGAGTCGGGAGGTCGGGAAGTCGGTGAGTCGGGAGGTCGGGCGGTCGGCGAGTCGGGAGGTCGGCGAGTCGGGAGGTCGGGAAGTCGGTGAGTCGGGAGGTCGGGCGGTCGGTGAATCGGGAGGTCGGGAGGTCGGCGAGTCGGGAGGTCGGCGAGTCGGGAGGTCGGGAAGTCGGTGAGTCGGGAGGTCGGGCGGTCGGTGAGTCGGGAGGTCGGCGAATCGGGAGGTCGGCGAGTCGGGAGGTCGGGAAGTCGGTGAGTCGGGAGGTCGGGCGGTCGGTGAGTCGGGAGGTCGGCGAGTCGGGAGGTCGGTGAGTCGGGAGGTCGGCAAATCGGGAGGTCGGTGAGTCGGGAGGTCTGCGAGTCGGGAGGTCGGTGAGTCGGGAGGTCGGTGAGTCGGGAGGTCAGCGAGTCGGGAGGTCGGCGAGTCGGGAGGTCGGGAGGTCAGCGAGTCGGGAGGTCGGGAGGTCGGTGAATCGGGAGGTCAGGAGGTCGGCGAGTCGGGAGCTCGGCGAGTCGGGAGCTCGGCGAGTCGGGAGGTCGGCGAGTCGGGTGGTTGGTGAGTCGAGAGGTCGGCGAATCGGGAGGTCGGCGAGTCGGGAGGTCGGCGAGTCGGGAGGTCAGGAGGTCGGCGAGTCGGGAGCTCGGCGAGTCGGGAGCTCGGCGAATCGGGAGATCGGCGAGTCGGGAGGTCGGCGAGTCGGGAGCTCGGCGAGTCGGGAGGTCGGCGAGTCGGGAGGTCGGGAGGTCGGCGAGTCTGGAGGTCGGGAGGTCGGCGAATCGGGAGGTCGGCGAGTCGGGAGCTCGGCGAGTCGGGAGGTCGGCGAGTCGGGAGGTCGGGAGGTCGGCGAGTCTGGAGGTCGGGAGGTCGGCGAATCGGGAGGTCGGCGAGTCGGGAGCTCGGCGAGTCGGGTGGTTGGTGAGTCGAGAGGTCGGCGAGTCGTGTGTTCGGCGAGTCGGGAGGTCGGCGAGTCGGGAGGTCGGGATGTCGGCGAGTCGGGAGTTCGGCGAATCGGGAGGTCGGCGAGTCGGGAGGTCGGCGAGTCGGGAGTTCGGCGAATCGGGAGGTCGGCGAATCGGGAGGTCGGCGAATCGGGAGGTCGGCGAGTCGGGAGTTCGGCGAATCGGGAGGTCGGCGAATCGGGAGGTCGGCGAATCGGGAGGTCGGCGAATCGGGAGGTCGGCGAGTCGGGAGTTCGGCGAATCGGGAGGTCGGCGAGTCGGGAGGTCGGTGAGTCGGGAGGTCGGGAGGTCGGCGAGTCGGGAGGTCGGCGAGTCGGGAGGTCAGGAGGTCGGCGAGTCGGGAGCTCGGCGAGTCGGGAGCTCGGCGAGTCGGGAGGTCGGCGAGTCGGGTGGTTGGTGAGTCGAGAGGTCGGCGAATCGGGAGGTCGGCGAGTCGGGAGGTCGGCGAGTCGGGAGGTCAGGAGGTCGGCGAGTCGGGAGCTCGGCGAGTCGGGAGCTCGGCGAATCGGGAGATCGGCGAGTCGGGAGGTCGGCGAGTCGGGAGCTCGGCGAGTCGGGAGGTCGGCGAGTCGGGAGGTCGGGAGGTCGGCGAGTCTGGAGGTCGGGAGGTCGGCGAATCGGGAGGTCGGCGAGTCGGGAGCTCGGCGAGTCGGGAGGTCGGCGAGTCGGGAGGTCGGGAGGTCGGCGAGTCTGGAGGTCGGGAGGTCGGCGAATCGGGAGGTCGGCGAGTCGGGAGCTCGGCGAGTCGGGTGGTTGGTGAGTCGAGAGGTCGGCGAGTCGTGTGTTCGGCGAATCGGGAGGTCGGCGAGTCGGGAGGTCGGCGAGTCGGGAGGTCGGCGAGTCGGGAGGTCGGGAGGTCGGCGAATCGGGAGGTCGGGAGGTCGGCGAATCGGGAGGTCAGCGAGTCGGAAGGTCGGCGAGTCGGGAGGTCGACGAGCCGGGAGGTCGGCGAGTCGGGAGGTCGACGAGTCGGGAGGTCGGGAGATCGGCGAGTCGGGAGGTTGGGAGGTCGGCGAGTTGGGAGTACGGCGAGTTGGGAGGTTGGGAGGTCGGCGAGTCAGGAGGTCAGGAGGTCGGCGAGTCGGGAGATCGGCGAGTTGGGAGTACGGCGAGTTGGGAGTTCGGGGAGTCGGGAGTTCAGCGAGTCGGGAGGTCGACGAGTCAGGAGTTCGGGAAGTCGGGAGGTCAGCGAGTCGGGAGGTCGGGGAGTCGGGAGATCGGCGAATCGGGAGGTCAGGAGGTCGGCGAGTCGGGAGGTCGGCGAGTCGGGAGGTCGACGAGTCGGGAGGTCGGCGAGTCGGGAGGTCGACGAGTCGGGAGGTCGGGAGATCGGCAAGTCGGGAGGTTGGGAGGTCGGCGAGTCGGGAGGTCGGGAGATCGGCGAGTCGGGAGGTCGGCGAGTCGGGAGGTTGGGAGGTCGGCGAGTCGGAAGGTCGCGAATCGGGAGGTCGGCGAGTCGGAAGGTCGGCGAATCGGGAGGTCGGCGAGTCGGGAGGTCGGGAAGTCGGCGAGTCAGGAGGTCGGGAGGTCGGCGAGTCGGGAGGTCGGTGAGTCGGGAGGTCGGCGAATTGGGAGGTCGGCGAGTCGGGAGGTCGGTGAGTCGGGAGGTCAGGAGGTCAGCGAGTCGGGAGGTCGGGAGGTCGGTAGGTCGGCGAATCGGGAGGTCGGCGAGTCGGGATGTCAGGAGGTCGGCGAGTCAGGAGGTCGGGAGGTCGGTGAGTCGGGTGGTCGGGAGGTCGGCGAGCCGGGAGTTCGGCGAGTCGGGAAGTCGGCGAGTCGGGAGGTCAGGTGGTCGGCGAGTCGGGAGGTCGGGAGGTCGGTGAGTCGGGAGTTTGGCGAGTCGGGAGGTCGGCGAGTCGGGAGGTCAGGTGGTCGGTGAGTCGGATGGTCGGGAGGTCGGCGAGCCGGGAGTTTGGCGAGTCGGGAGGTCGGCGAGTCGGGAGGTCGTGAGGTCGGCGAGTCTGAAGGTCGGGGAATCGGGAGGTCGGCGAGTTGGGAGGTCGGCGAGTTGGGAGGTCGGCGAGTCGGGAGTTCGGCGAGTCGGAAGGTCAGGAGGTCGGCGAGTCGGGAGGTCGGGGGGTCAGTGAGTCGGGTGGTCGGGAGGTCGGCGAGCCGGGAGTTCGGCGAGTCGGGAGGTCGGCGAGTCGGGAGGTCGGCGAGTCGGGAGTAGGGCGAGTCGGGAGTTCGGTAGTCGGGTGGTCAGCGAGTCGGGAAGTCGGTGAGTCAGGAGTTGGGCGAGTCGGGAAGTCAGTGAGTCGGGAGTTGGGCGAGTCGGGAGTTCAGCGAGTCGGAAGTTTGGCGAGTCGGGAGGTTGGGAGTTCAGCGAGTCGGGAGGTCGGCGAGTCGGGAGTTCGGCGAGTCGGGAGGTCAGGAGGTCGGCGAGACGGGAGGTCGGGAGGTTGGCGAGTCGGGAGTTCGGCGAGTCGGGAGGTCAGGAGGTCGGCGAGTCGGGTGGTCGGGAGGTCGGCGAGTCGGGAGTTCGGCGAGTCGGGAGGTCGGCGAGTCGGGAGGTCGGGATGTCGGCGAGTTGGGAGTACGGCGAGTCGGGAGTTCGGGGAGTCGGGAGTTCAGCGAGTCGGGAGGTCGACGAGTCAGGAGTTCGTGGAGTCAGGAGTTCGGTGTGTCAGGAGGTCGGTGAGTCGGGAGGTCGGGGAGTCGGGAGGTCGGGATGTCGGCGAGTCGGGAGGTCGGTGAATCGGGAGGTCGGCGAGTCGGGAGCTCGGCGAGTCGGGAGGTCGGCGAGTCGGGAGGTCGGGAGATCGGCGAGTCGGGAGGTCGGCGAGTCGGGAGGTCGGTGAGTCGGGAGGTCGGGAGGTCTGCGAGTCGGGAGGTCGGGAGGTCGGTGAATCGGGAGGTCGGCGAGTCGGGAGGTCGGGAAGTCGGTGAGTCGGGAGGTCGGGCGGTCGGCGAGTCGGGAGGTCGGCGAGTCGGGAGGTCGGGAAGTCGGTGAGTCAGGAGGTCGGGCGGTCGGTGAATCGGGAGGTCGGGAGGTCGGCGAGTCGGGAGGTCGGCGAGTCGGGAGGTCGGGAAGTCGGTGAGTCGGGAGGTCGGGCGGTCGGTGAATCGGGAGGTCGGGAGGTCGGCGAGTCGGGAGGTCGGCGAGTCGGGAGGTCGGGAAGTCGGTGAGTCGGGAGGTCGGGCGGTCGGTGAGTCGGGAGGTCGGCGAATCGGGAGGTCGGCGAGTCGGGAGGTCGGGAAGTCGGTGAGTCGGGAGGTCGGGCGGTCGGTGAGTCGGGAGGTCGGCGAGTCGGGAGGTCGGTGAGTCGGGAGGTCGGCAAATCGGGAGGTCGGTGAGTCGGGAGGTCTGCGAGTCGGGAGGTCGGTGAGTCGGGAGGTCGGTGAGTCGGGAGGTCAGCGAGTCGGGAGGTCGGCGAGTCGGGAGGTCGGGAGGTCAGCGAGTCGGGAGGTCGGGAGGTCGGTGAATCGGGAGGTCGGGAGGTCGGCGAGTCGGGAGGTCGGCGAGTCGGGAGGTCGGGAAGTCGGCAAGTCGGGAGGTCGGGCGGTCGGCGAGTCGGGAGGTCGGTGAGTCGGGTGGTCGTCGAATCGGGCGGTCGGCGAGTCGGAAGGTCGGCGAGTCGAGAGGTCGGCGAGTCGGGGGGTTGGTGAGTCGGGAGTTCGGCGAGTCGGGAGGTCGGTGAGTCGGGAGGTCTGCGAGGCGGGAGGTCGGTGAGTCGGGAGGTCGGCGAGTCGGGAGGTCGGCGAGTCAGGAGGTCGGGAGGTCGGCTAGTCGGGAGCTCGGGAGGTCAGTGAGTCGGGTGTGTCTGGAGGTCGGCGAGTCGGGAGTTCGGCGAGTCGGGAGGTCGGGAGGTCGGTGTGTCGGGAGGTCAGCGAGTCGGGAGGTCGGGAGGTCGGTGTGTCGGGAGGTCGGCGAGTCGGGAGTTCGGTGAGTCAGGAGGTCGGCGAGTCGGGAGGTCGGGAGGTCGGCGAGTCGGGAGGTCGGCGAGTCGGGAGGTCGGGAGGTCAGCGAGTCAGGAGGTCGGTGAGTCGGAAGGTCTGCGAGTCGGGAGGTCAGCGAGTCGGGAGTTCGGCGAGTCGGGAGGTCGGCGAGTCGGGAGTTCAGCGAGTCGGGGGGTTGGTGAGTCGGGAGTTCGGCGAGTCGGGAGGTCGGCGAGTCGGGAGTTCAGGATGTCGGCGAGTCTGGAGTTCAGAGAGTCGGGAGGTCGGCGAGTCGTGAGTTCGGGAGGTCGGCGAGTCGGGAGTTCGGCGAGTCGGGAGGTCAGTGTGTCGGGAGGTCGGCGAGTCGGGAGTTCGGCGAGTCGGGAGGTCGATGTGTCGTGTGTTCGGCGAGTTGGAAGGTCGGCGAGTCGGGAGGTCGATGATTCGGGAGGTCGGTGAGTCGGGAGGTCGGCGAGTCAGGAGGTCGGCGAGTCGGGAGGTCGGGAGGTCAGCGAGTCGGGCGGTCGGTGAGTCGGAAGGTCCGCGAGTCGGGAGGTCGGTGTGTCGGGAGGTCGGTGTGTCGGGAGGTCGGCGAGTCGGGAGTTCGGCGAGTCCGGAGTTCGGCGAGTCGGGAGGTCGATGAGTCGGGTGTTCAGCGAGTCAGGAGGTCGGCGAGTCACGAGTCGGGAGGTCGGGAGGTCGACGAGTCGGGAGTCGGCGAGTCGGGCGTTCGGGAGGTCAGCGAGTCGGTAGGCCGGTGAATCGTTAGGTCTGCGAGTCGGGAGGTCGGCGAGTCGGGAGTTCGGGATGTCGGCGAGTCGGGAGGTCGGCGACTCGGGTGTTCGGGAGGTCGGCGAGTTGGGAGTTCGGCGAGTCGGGAGGTCGGGAGTTCGGCGAGTCGGGAGTTCAGCGAGTCGGGAGGTCGGTGTGTCGGGAGGTCGGTGAGTCGGGAGTTCGGCGAGTCGGGAGGTCGGCGAGTTGGGAGTTCGGGATGTCGGCGAGTCGGGAGGTCGGCGACTCGGTGTTCGGGAGGTCGGCGAGTTGGGAGTTCGGCGAGTCGGGAGGTCGGAGTGTCGGGAGGTCGGCAAGTCGGGAGGTCGGTGTGTCGGGAGGTCGGCGAGTCGGGAGGTCGACGATTCGGGAGTTCGGCGAGTCGGGAGTTAGGCGAGTCGGGAGTTCGGCGAGTCGGGAGGTCAGCGATTCGGGAGTTCGGCGAGTCGGGAGTTCGGCAAGTCGGGAGGTCGGCGAGTCGGGAGTTCGGCGAGTTGGGGGGTCGACGAGTCGGGATGTCGGCGAGTCGGGATGTCGGCGAGTCGGGAGTTCGGCGAGTCGGGAGGTCGGGAGTTCGGCGAGTCGGGAGTTCAGCGAGTCGGGAGGTCGGTGTGTCGGGAGGTCGGTGAGTCGGGAGTTCGGCGAGTCGGGAGGTCGGCGAGTCGAGAGTTTGGGATGTCGGTGAGTCTGGAGTTCGGAGAGTCGGGATGTCGGCGAGTCGGGAGGTCGGCAAGTTGGGAGGTCGGCGACTCGGGTGTTCGGGAGGTCGGTGAGTCGGGAGTTCGGGATGTCAGTGAGTCTGGAGTTCGGAGAGTCGGGATGTCGGCGAGTCGGGAGGTCGGCGACTCGGGTGTTCGGGAGGTCGGCGAGTTGGGAGTTCGGCGAGTCGGGAGGTCGGAGTGTCGGGAGGTCGGCAAGTCAGGAGGTCGGTGTGTCGGGAGGTCGGCGAGTCGGGAGGTCGACGATTCGGGAGTTCGGCGAGTCGGGAGTTCGGCGAGTCGGGAGTTCGGCGAGTCGGGAGGTCGGCGATTCGGGAGTTCGGCGAGTCGGGAATTCGGCGACTCGGGAGTTCGGCGAGTCGGGAGTTCGGCAAGTCGGGAGGTCGGCAAGTCGGGAGTTCGGCAAGTCGGGAGGTCGGCGAGTCGGGAGTTCAGCGAGTCGGGGGGTCGACGAGTCGGGATGTCGGCGAGTCGGGAGGTCGGCGAGTCGGGAGGTCGGGATGTCGGCGACTCTGGAGTTCGGAGAGTCAGGATGTCGGCGAGTTGGGAGGTCGGCGAGTCGGGAGTTCGGGAGGTCGGCGAATCGGGAGTTCGGCGAGTTGGGAGGTCGGTGTGTCGGGAGGTCGGCGAGTCGTGTGTTCGGCGAGTCGGAAGGTCGGCGAGTCGGGAGGTCAGCGAGTCGGGAGGTCGGCGAGTCGGGAGGTCGGGAGGTCAGCGAGTCGGGAGGTCGGTGAGTCGGAAGGTCTGCGAGTCGAGAGGTCGGCGAGTCGGGAATTCGGCGAGTCGGGAGTTCGGCGAGTCGGGAGGTCGGCGAGTTGGGAGTTCGGCGAGTCGGGAGTTCGGCGAGTCGGGAGTTCGGCAAGTCGAGAGGTCGGCGAGTCGGGAGTTCGGCGAGTCGGGAGGTCGGCGAGTCGGGATGTCGGCGAGTCGGGAGTTCGGCGAGTTGGGAGTTCGGCGAGTGGGGAGGTCGGGAGGTCGGCTAGTCGGGAGCTCGGGAGGTCAGTGAGTCGGGTGGTCGGGAGGTCGGCGAGTCGGGAGTTCGGCGAGTCGGGAGGTCGGCGAGTCAGGAGGTCGGGATGTCGGCGAGTTGGGAGTACGGCGAGTCGGGAGTTCGGGGAGTCGGGAGTTCATCGAGTCGGGAGGTCGACAAGTCAGGAGTTCGTGGAGTCAGGAGTTCGGTGTGTCAGAAGGTCGGTGAGTCGGGAGGTCGGGGAGTCGGGAGGTCGGGATGTCGTCGAGTCGGGAGGTCGGTGAATCGGGAGGTCGGCGAGTCGGGAGGTCGGCGAGTCGGGAGGTCGGGAGATCGGCGAGTCGGGAGGTCGGCGAGTCGGGAGGTCGGTGAGTCGGGAGGTCGGGAGGTCTGCGAGTCGGGAGGTCGGGAGGTCGGTGAATCGGGAGGTCGGCGAGTCGGGAGTTCGGCGAGTTGGGAGTTCGGCGAGTCGGGAGTTCGGCAAGTCGGGAGGTCGGCGAGTCGGGAGTTCGGCGAGTCAGGAGGTCGGCGAGTCGGGATGTCGGCGAGTCGGGAGTTCGGCGAGTTGGGAGTTCGGCGAGTGGGGAGGTCGGCGAGTCGGGAGTTCGGGATGTCAGTGAGTCTGGAGTTCGGAGAGTCGGGATGTCGGCGAGTCGGGAGGTCGGCGACTCGGGTGTTCGGGAGGTCGGCGAGTTGGGAGTTCGGCGAGTCGGGAGGTCGGAGTGTCGGGAGGTCAGCAAGTCGGGAGGTCGGTGTGTCGGGAGGTCGGCGAGTCGGGAGGTCGACGATTCGGGAGTTCGGCGAGTCGGGAGTTTGGCGAGTCGGGAGTTCGGCGAGTTGGGAGGTCAGCGATTCGGGAGTTCGGCGAGTCGGGAATTCGGCGAGTCGGGAGGTCGGCGAGTCGGAAGTTCGGCGAGTCGGGGGGTCGACGAGTCGGGAGTTCGGCGAGTCGGGAGTTCGGCGAGTCGGGAGTTCGGCGAGTCGGGAGTTCGGCGAGTCGGGAGTTCGGCGAGTCGGGAGTTCGGCGAGTCGGGAGTTCGGCGAGTCGGGGGGTCGACGATTCGAGATGTCGGCGAGTCGGGATGTCGGCGAGTCGGGAGTTCGGCGAGTCGGGAGTTCGGCGAGTCGGGGGGTCGACGAGTCGGGAGTTCGGCGAGTCGGGGGGTCGACGAGTCGGGATGTCGGCGAGTCGGGATGTCGGCGAGTCGGGATGTCGGCGAGTCGGGAGTTCGGTGAGTCGGGAGGTCGGGAGTTCGGCGAGTCGGGAGTTCAGCGAGTCGGGAGGTTGGTGCGTCGGCAGTTTGGTGAGTTGGGAGTTCGACGAGTCGGGAGGTCGGCGAGTCGGGAGTTCGGGATGTCGGGAGGTCGGCGAGTCGGGAGTTCGGCGAGTCGGGACGTCGGCGAGTCGGGATGTCGGCGAGTCGGGATGTCGGCGAGTCGGGAGTTCGGTGAGTCGGGAGGTCGGGAGTTCGGCGAGTCGGGAGTTCAGCGAGTCGGGAGGTTGGTGCGTCGGCAGTTTGGTGAGTTGGGAGTTCGACGAGTCGGGAGGTCGGCGAGTCGGGAGTTCGGGATGTCGGCGAGTCTGGAGTTCGGAGAGTCAGGATGTCGGCGAGTCGGGAGGTCGGCGAGTCAGGAGTTCGGCGAGTCGGGAGGTCGGTGTGTCGGGAGGTCGGCGAGTCGGGAGTTCGGGATGTCGGCGAGTCTGGAGTTCGGAGAGTCAGGATGTCGGCGAGTCGGGAGGTCGGCTTGTCGGGAGTTCGGGAGGTCGGCGAGTCGGGAGTTCGGCGAGTCGGGAGTTCGGGATGTCGGTGAGTCTGGAGTTCGGAGAGTTGGGATGTCGGCGAGTCGGGAGGTCGGCGATTCGGGTGTTCGGGAGGTCGGCGAGTCGGGAGGTCAGCGAGTCGGGAGGTCGGCGAGTCGGGAGGTCGGGAGGTCAGCGAGCCGGGAGGTCGGTGAGTCGGAAGGTCTGCGAATCGAGAGGTCGGCGAGTCGGGAGTTCGGCGAGTCGGGAGGTCAGCGATTCGGGAGTTCGGCAAGTCGGGAGTTCGGCAAGTCGAGAGGTCGGCGAGTCGGGAGTTCGGCGAGTCGGGAGGTCGGCGAGTCGGGATGTCGGCGAGTCGGGAGTGCGGCGAGTTGGGAGTTCGGCGAGTTGGGAGTTCGGGATGTCAGTGAGTCTGGAGTTCGGAGAGTCGGGATGTTGGCGAGTCGGGAGGTCGGCGACTCGGGTGTTCGGGAGGTCGGCGAGTTGGGAGTTCGGCGAGTCGGGAGGTCGGAGTGTCAGGAGGTCAGCAAGTCGGGAGGTCGGTGTGTCGGGAGGTCGGCGAGTCGGGAGGTCGGCGAGTCGGGAGTTCGGTGTGTCGGGAGTTCGGCGAGTCGGGAGGTCAGCGATTCGGGAGTTCGGCGAGTCGGGAATTCGGCGAGTCGGGAGGTCGGCGAGTCGGGAGTTCGGCGAGTCGGGGGGTCGACGAGTCGGGATGTCGGCGAGTCGGGAGTTCGGCGAGTCGGGAGTTCGGCGAGTCGGGAGTTCGGCGAGTCGGGGGGTCGACGATTCGGGATGTCGGCGAGTCGGGATGTCGGCGAGTCGGGAGTTCGGCGAGTCGGGAGTTCGGCAAGTCGGGAGGTCGGCGAGTCGGGAGTTCGGCGAGTCGAGAGGTCGGGAGTTCGGCGAGTCGGGAGTTCAGCGAGTCGGGAGGTTGATGAGTCGGGAGGTTGGTGAGTCGGGAGTTCGGCGAGTCGGGAGGTCGGCGAGTCGGGAGTTCGGGATGTCGGCGAGTCTGGAGTTCGGAGAGTCAGGAGGTCGGCTAGTCAGGAGTTCGGGAGTTCGGCGAGTCGGGAGTTCGGCGAGTCGGGAGTTCGGTGTGTCCGGAGTTCGGCGAGTCGGGAGGTCAGCAAGTCGGGAGGTCGGTGTGTCGGGAGGTCGGCAAGTCGGGAGGTCGGCGAGTCGGGAGTTCAGAGAGTCAGGATGTCGGCGAGTCGGGAGGTCGGCGAGTCGGAAGTTCGGGAGGTCAGCGAGTCGGGAGTTCGGCGAGTCGGGAGGTCGGTGTGTAGGGAGGTCGGCGAGTCGGGAGTTCAGCGAGTCGGGAGGTCGAAGAGTCGGGAGGTCGGCTAGTCGGGAGTTCGATGAGTCGGGAGGTCGGAAGGTCGGCGAGTCGGGAGGTCGATGAGTCGGGAGGTCGGGAGTTCGGCGAGTCAGGAGGTCGGCGAGTCGCGAGTCGGGCGGTCGGGAGGTCAGCGAGTCGGTAGCTCGGTGAGTCGTTAGGTCTGCGAGTCGGGAGGTCGGCGAGTGGGGAGGTCGGGAGTTCGGCGAGTCGGGAGGTCGGCGAGTGGGGAGGTCGATGAGTCGGGAGGTCGGGAGTTCGGCGAGTCGGGAGGTCGGCGAGTGGGGAGGTCGGGAGTTCGGCGAGTCGGGAGGTCGGCGAGTGGGGAGGTCGATGAGTCGGGAGGTCGGGAGGTCGGCGAGTGGGGAGGTCGATGAGTCGGCAGGTCGGGAGTTCGGCGAGTCGGGAGTTCAGCAAGTCAGGAAGTCGGTGAGTCGGGAGGTCGGTGAGTCAGGAGTTCGGCGAGTCAGGAGGTCAGCGAGTCGGGAGTTCGGGATGTCGGTGAGTCTGGAGTTCGGAGAGTTGGGATGTCGGCGAGTCGGGAGGTCGGCGACTCGGGTGTTCGGGATGTCGGTGAGTCTGGAGTTCGGAGAGTCACGATGTCGGCGAGTCGGGAGGTCGGCGAATCGGGAGTTCGGGAGGTCGGCGAGTCGGGAGTTTGGCGAGTCGAGAGTCGGTGTGTCGGGAGGTCGGCGAGTCGTGTGTTCGGCGAGTCGGAAGGTCGGCGAGTCGGGAGGTCGGCGAGTCGGGAGGTCGGCGAGTCGGGAGGTCGGCGAGTCGTGTGTTCGGCGAGTCGGAAGGTCGGCGAGTCGGGAGGTCAGCGAGTCGGGAGGTCGGGAAGTCGGCGAGTCAGGAGGTCGGGAGGTCGGCGAGTCGGGAGGTCGGTGAGTCGGGAGGTCGGCGAATTGGGAGGTCGGCGAGTCGGGAGGTCGTTGAGTCGGGAGGTCAGGAGGTCAGCGAGTCGGGAGGTCGGGAGGTCGGTAGGTCGGCGAATCGGGAGGTCGGCGAGTCGGGATGTCAGGAGGTCGGCGAGTCAGGAGGTCGGGAGGTCGGTGAGTCGGGTGGTCGGGAGGTCGGCGAGCCAGGAGTTCGGCGAGTCGGGAAGTCGGCGAGTCGGGAGGTCAGGTGGTCGGCGAGTCGGGAGGTCGGGAGGTCGGTGAGTCGGGAGTTTGGCGAGTCGGGAGGTCGGCGAGTCGGGAGGTCAGGTGGTCGGTGAGTCGGATGGTCGGGAGGTCGGCGAGCCGGGAGTTTGGCGAGTCGGGAGGTCGGCGAGTCGGGAGGTCGTGAGGTCGGCGAGTCTGAAGGTCGGGGAATCGGGAGGTCGGCGAGTTGGGAGGTCGGCGAGTTGGGAGGTCGGCGAGTCGGGAGTTCGGCGAGACGGAAGGTCAGGAGGTCGGCGAGTCGGGAGGTCGGGGGGTCAGTGAGTCGGGTGGTCGGGAGGTCGGCGAGCCGGGAGTTCGGCGAGTCGGGAGGTCGGCGAGTCGGGAGGTCGGCGAGTCGGGAGTAGGGCGAGTCGGGAGTTCGGTAGTCGGGTGGTCAGCGAGTCGGGAAGTCGGTGAGTCAGGAGTTGGGCGAGTCGGGAAGTCAGTGAGTCGGGAGTTGGGCGAGTCGGGAGTTCAGCGAGTCGGAAGTTTGGCGAGTCGGGAGGTTGGGAGTTCAGCGAGTCGGGAGGTCGGCGAGTCGGGAGTTCGGCGAGTCGGGAGGTCAGGAGGTCGGCGAGACGGGAGGTCGGGAGGTTGGCGAGTCGGGAGTTCGGCGAGTCGGGAGGTCAGGAGGTCGGCGAGTCGGGTGGTCGGGAGGTCGGCGAGTCGGGAGTTCGGCGAGTCGGGAGGTCGGCGAGTCGGGAGGTCGGGATGTCGGCGAGTTGGGAGTACGGCGA
The DNA here is from genome assembly GCF_044704955.1 of Pristiophorus japonicus. Classification (NCBI taxonomy): domain Eukaryota; kingdom Metazoa; phylum Chordata; class Chondrichthyes; family Pristiophoridae; genus Pristiophorus; species Pristiophorus japonicus. The sequence goes on from NC_091978.1 coordinate 195,605,492, forward strand.
GTCGGGAGTTCGGGGAGTCGGGAGTTCAGCGAGTCGGGAGGTCGACGAGTCAGGAGTTCGTGGAGTCAGGAGTTCGGTGTGTCAGGAGGTCGGTGAGTCGGGAGGTCGGGGAGTCGGGAGGTCGGGATGTCGGCGAGTCGGGAGGTCGGTGAATCGGGAGGTCGGCGAGTCGGGAGCTCGGCGAGTCGGGAGGTCGGCGAGTCGGGAGGTCGGGAGATCGGCGAGTCGGGAGGTCGGCGAGTCGGGAGGTCGGTGAGTCGGGAGGTCGGGAGGTCTGCGAGTCGGGAGGTCGGGAGGTCGGTGAATCGGGAGGTCGGCGAGTCGGGAGGTCGGGAAGTCGGTGAGTCGGGAGGTCGGGCGGTCGGCGAGTCGGGAGGTCGGCGAGTCGGGAGGTCGGGAAGTCGGTGAGTCGGGAGGTCGGGCGGTCGGTGAATCGGGAGGTCGGGAGGTCGGCGAGTCGGGAGGTCGGCGAGTCGGGAGGTCGGGAAGTCGGTGAGTCGGGAGGTCGGGCGGTCGGTGAGTCGGGAGGTCGGCGAATCGGGAGGTCGGCGAGTCGGGAGGTCGGGAAGTCGGTGAGTCGGGAGGTCGGGCGGTCGGTGAGTCGGGAGGTCGGCGAGTCGGGAGGTCGGTGAGTCGGGAGGTCGGCAAATCGGGAGGTCGGTGAGTCGGGAGGTCTGCGAGTCGGGAGGTCGGTGAGTCGGGAGGTCGGTGAGTCGGGAGGTCAGCGAGTCGGGAGGTCGGCGAGTCGGGAGGTCGGGAGGTCAGCGAGTCGGGAGGTCGGGAGGTCGGTGAATCGGGAGGTCGGGAGGTCGGCGAGTCGGGAGGTCGGCGAGTCGGGAGGTCGGGAAGTCGGCAAGTCGGGAGGTCGGGCGGTCGGCGAGTCGGGAGGTCGGTGAGTCGGGTGGTCGTCGAATCGGGCGGTCGGCGAGTCGGGAGGTCGGCGAGTCGAGAGGTCGGTGAGTCGGGAGGTCTGCGAATCGGGAGGTCGGCGAGTCAGGAGGTCGGCGAGTCGGGAGGTCGGTGAGTCGGGAGGTCGGCGAATCGGGAGGTCGGTGAGTCGGGAGGTCTGCGAGGCGGGAGGTCGGTGAGTCGGGAGGTCGGCGAGTCGGGAGGTCGGCGAGTCAGGAGGTCGGGAGGTCGGCTAGTCGGGAGCTCGGGAGGTCGGTGAATCGGGAGGTCGGCAAGTCGGGAGGTCGGTGTGTCTGGAGGTCGGCGAGTCGGGAGTTCGGCGAGTCGGGAGGTCGGGAGGTCGGTGTGTCGGGAGGTCAGCGAGTCGGGAGGTCGGGAGGTCGGTGTGTCGGGAGGTCGGCGAGTCGGGAGTTCGGTGAGTCAGGAGGTCGGCGAGTCGGGAGGTCGGGAGGTCGGCGAGTCGGGAGGTCGGCGAGTCGGGAGGTCGGGAGGTCAGCGAGTCAGGAGGTCGGTGAGTCGGAAGGTCTGCGAGTCGGGAGGTCAGCGAGTCGGGAGTTCGGCGAGTCGGGAGGTCGGCGAGTCGGGAGTTCAGCGAGTCGGGGGGTTGGTGAGTCGGGAGTTGGGCGAGTCGGGAGGTCGGCGAGTCGGGAGTTCAGGATGTCGGCGAGTCTGGAGTTCAGAGAGTCGGGAGGTCGGCGAGTCGTGAGTTCGGGAGGTCGGCGAGTCGGGAGTTCGGCGAGTCGGGAGGTCAGTGTGTCGGGAGGTCGGCGAGTCGGGAGTTCGGCGAGTCGGGAGGTCGATGTGTCGTGTGTTCGGCGAGTTGGAAGGTCGGCGAGTCGGGAGGTCGATGATTCGGGAGGTCGGTGAGTCGGGAGGTCGGCGAGTCACGAGGTCGGCGAGTCGGGAGGTCTGGAGGTCAGCGAGTCGGGCGGTCGGTGAGTCGGAAGGTCCGCGAGTCGGGAGGTCGGTGTGTCGGGAGGTCGGTGTGTCGGGAGGTCGGCGAGTCGGGAGTTCGGCGAGTCCGGAGTTCGGCGAGTCGGGAGGTCGATGAGTCGGGTGTTCAGCGAGTCAGGAGGTCGGCGAGTCACGAGTCGGGAGGTCGGGAGGTCGACGAGTCGGGAGTCGGCGAGTCGGGCGTTCGGGAGGTCAGCGAGTCGGTAGGCCGGTGAGTCGTTAGGTCTGCGAGTCGGGAGGTCGGCGAGTCGGGAGTTCGGGATGTCGGCGAGTCGGGAGGTCGGCGACTCGGGTGTTCGGGAGGTCGGCGAGTTGGGAGTTCGGCGAGTCGGGAGGTCGGGAGTTCGGCGAGTCGGGAGTTCAGCGAGTCGGGAGGTCGGTGTGTCGGGAGGTCGGTGAGTCGGGAGTTCGGCGAGTCGGGAGGTCGGCGAGTTGGGAGTTCGGGATGTCGGCGAGTCGGGAGGTCGGCGACTCGGTGTTCGGGAGGTCGGCGAGTTGGGAGTTCGGCGAGTCGGGAGGTCGGAGTGTCGGGAGGTCGGCAAGTCGGGAGGTCGGTGTGTCGGGAGGTCGGCGAGTCGGGAGGTCGACGATTCGGGAGTTCGGCGAGTCGGGAGTTAGGCGAGTCGGGAGTTCGGCGAGTCGGGAGGTCAGCGATTCGGGAGTTCGGCGAGTCGGGAGTTCGGCAAGTCGGGAGGTCGGCGAGTCGGGAGTTCGGCGAGTTGGGGGGTCGACGAGTCGGGATGTCGGCGAGTCGGGATGTCGGCGAGTCGGGAGTTCGGCGAGTCGGGAGGTCGGGAGTTCGGCGAGTCGGGAGTTCAGCGAGTCGGGAGGTCGGTGTGTCGGGAGGTCGGTGAGTCGGGAGTTCGGCGAGTTGGGAGGTCGGCGAGTCGAGAGTTTGGGATGTCGGTGAGTCTGGAGTTCGGAGAGTCGGGATGTCGGCGAGTCGGGAGGTCGGCAAGTTGGGAGGTCGGCGACTCGGGTGTTCGGGAGGTCGGTGAGTCGGGAGTTCGGGATGTCAGTGAGTCTGGAGTTCGGAGAGTCGGGATGTCGGCGAGTCGGGAGGTCGGCGACTCGGGTGTTCGGGAGGTCGGCGAGTTGGGAGTTCGGCGAGTCGGGAGGTCGGAGTGTCGGGAGGTCGGCAAGTCGGGAGGTCGGTGTGTCGGGAGGTCGGCGAGTCGGGAGGTCGACGATTCGGGAGTTCGGCGAGTCGGGAGTTCGGCGAGTCGGGAGTTCGGCGAGTCGGGAGGTCGGCGATTCGGGAGTTCGGCGAGTCGGGAATTCGGCGACTCGGGAGTTCGGCGAGTCGGGAGTTCGGCAAGTCGGGAGGTCGGCAAGTCGGGAGTTCGGCAAGTCGGGAGGTCGGCGAGTCGGGAGTTCAGCGAGTCGGGGGGTCGACGAGTCGGGATGTCGGCGAGTCGGGAGGTCGGCGAGTCGGGAGTTCGGCGAGTCGGGATGTCGGCGAGTCGGGAGGTCGGCGAGTCGGGAGTTCGGCGAGTCGGGGGGTCGACGAGTCGGGATGTCGGCGAGTCGGGAGTTCGGCGAGTCGGGAGGTCGGGAGTTCGGCGTGTCGGGAGTTCAGCGAGTCGGGAGGTCGGTGTGTCGGGAGGTCGGCGAGTCGGGAGTTCGGGATGTCGGCGACTCTGGAGTTCGGAGAGTCAGGATGTCGGCGAGTTGGGAGGTCGGCGAGTCGGGAGTTCGGGAGGTCGGCGAATCGGGAGTTCGGCGAGTTGGGAGGTCGGTGTGTCGGGAGGTCGGCGAGTCGTGTGTTCGGCGAGTCGGAAGGTCGGCGAGTCGGGAGGTCAGCGAGTCGGGAGGTCGGCGAGTCGGGAGGTCGGGAGGTCAGCGAGTCGGGAGGTCGGTGAGTCGGAAGGTCTGCGAGTCGAGAGGTCGGCGAGTCGGGAGTTCGGCGAGTCGGGAGTTCGGCGAGTCGGGAGGTCGGCGAGTTGGGAGTTCGGCGAGTCGGGAGTTCGGCAAGTCGGGAGGTCGGCGAGTTGGGAGTTCGGCGAGTTGGGAGTTCGGCGAGTCGGGAGTTCGGCAAGTCGGGAGGTCGGCGAGTCGGGAGTTCGGCGAGTCGGGAGGTCGGCGAGTCAGGATGTCGGCGAGTCGGGAGTTCGGCGAGTTGGGAGTTCGGCGAGTGGGGAGGTCGGGAGGTCGGCTAGTCGGGAGCTCGGGAGGTCAGTGAGTCGGGTGGTCGGGAGGTCGGCGAGTCGGGAGTTCGGCGAGTCGGGAGGTCGGCGAGTCGGGAGGTCGGGATGTCGGCGAGTTGGGAGTACGGCGAGTCGGGAGTTCGGGGAGTCGGGAGTTCAGCGAGTCGGGAGGTCGACGAGTCAGGAGTTCGTGGAGTCAGGAGTTCGGTGTGTCAGAAGGTCGGTGAGTCGGGAGGTCGGGGAGTCGGGAGGTCGGGATGTCGTCGAGTCGGGAGGTCGGTGAATCGGGAGGTCGGCGAGTCGGGAGGTCGGCGAGTCGGGAGGTCGGCGAGTCGGGAGGTCGGCGAGTCGGGAGGTCGGTGAGTCGGGATGTCGGGAGGTCTGCGAGTCGGGAGGTCGGGAGGTCGGTGAATCGGGAGGTCGGCGAGTCGGGAGGTCGGCGAGTCGGTGAGTCGGGAGGTCGGGAAGTCGGTGAGTCGGGAGGTCGGGCGGTCGGTGATTCGGGAGGTCGGGAGGTCGGCGAGTCGGGAGGTCGGCGAGTCGGGAGGTCGGGAAGTCGGTGAGTCGGGAGGTCGGGCGGTCGGTGAGTCGGGAGGTCGGCGAATCGGGAGGTCGGTGAGTCGGGAGGTCGGCAAATCGGGAGGTCGGTGAGTCGGGAGGTCGGCGAGTCGGGAGGTCGGCGAGTCGGGAGGTCGGGAGGTCAGCGAGTCGGGAGGTCTGGAGGTCGGTGAATCGGGAGGTCGGGAGGTCGGCGAGTCGGGAGGTCGGCGAGTCGGGAGGTCGGGAAGTCGGCAAGTCGGGAGGTCGGGCGGTCGGCGAGTCGGGAGGTCGGTGAGTCGGGTGGTCGGCGAATCGGGCGGTCGGCGAGTCGGGAGGTCGGCGAGTCGAGAGGTCGGTGAGTCGGGAGGTCGGCGAATCGGGAGGTCGGTGTGTCGGGAGGTCTGCGAGGCGGGAGGTCGGTGAGTCTGGAGGTCGGCGAGTCGGGAGGTCGGCGAGTCAGGAGGTCGGGAGGTCGGCTAGTCGGGAGCTCGGGAGGTCAGTGAGTCGGGTGGTCGGGAGGTCGGCGAGCCGGGAGTTCGGCGAGTCGGGAGGTCGGCAAGTCGGGAGGTCGGTGTGTCTGGAGGTCGGCGAGTCGGGAGTTCGGCGAGTCGGGAGGTCGGGAGGTCGGTGTGTCGGGAGGTCAGCGAGTCGGGAGGTCGGGAGGTCGGTGTGTCGGGAGGTCGGCGAGTCGGGAGTTCGGTGAGTCAGGAGGTCGGCGAGTCGGGAGGTCGGCGAGTCGGGAGGTCGGGAGGTCAGCGAGTCAGGAGGTCGGTGAGTCGGAAGGTCTGCGAGTCGGGAGGTCAGCGAGTCAGGAGGTCGGTGAGTCGGAAGGTCTGCGAGTCGGGAGGTCAGCGAGTCGGGAGTTCGGCGAGTCGGGAGGTCGGCGAGTCGGGAGTTCAGCGAGTCGGGGGGTTGGTGAGTCGGGAGTTCGGCGAGTCGGGAGGTCGGCGAGTCGGGAGTTCAGGATGTCGGCGAGTCTGGAGTTCAGAGAGTCGGGAGGTCGGCGAGTCGTGAGTTCGGGAGGTCGGCGAGTCGGGAGTTCGGCGAGTCGGGAGGTCAGTGTGTCGGGAGGTCGGCGAGTCGGGAGTTCGGCGAGTCGGGAGGTCGGTGTGTCGTGTGTTCGGCGAGTTGGAAGGTCGGCGAGTCGGGAGGTCGATGATTCGGGAGGTCGGGAGGTCGGTGAGTCGGGAGGTCGGCGAGTCAGGAGGTCGGCGAGTCGGGAGGTCGGGAGGTCAGCGAGTCGGACGGTCGGTGTGTCGGGAGTTCGGCGAGTCGGGAGTTCGGCGAGTCCGGAGTTCGGCGAGTCGGGAGGTCGATGAGTCGGGTGTTCTGCGAGTCCGGAGGTCGGCGAGTCACGAGTCGGGATGTCGGGAGGTCGACGAGTCGGGAGTCGGCGAGTCGGGCGGTCGGGAGGTCAGCGAGTCGGTAGGCCGGTGAGTCGTTAGGTCTGCGAGTCGGGAGGTCGGCGAGTCGCGAGTCGGGAGGTCGGCGAGTCGGGAGGTCGGGAGTTCGGCGAGTCGGGAGTTCAGCGAGTCGGGAGGTCGGTGTGTCGGGAGGTCGGTGAGTCGGGAGTTCGGCGAGTCGGGAGGTCGGCGAGTTGGGAGTTCGGGATGTCGGCGAGTCGGGAGGTCGGCGACTCGGTGTTCGGGAGGTCGGCGAGTTGGGAGTTCGGCGAGTCGGGAGGTCGGAGTGTCGGGAGATCAGCAAGTCGGGAGGTCGGTGTGTCGGGAGGTCGGCGAGTCGGGAGGTCGACGATTCGGGAGTTCGGCGAGTCGGGAGTTAGGCGAGTCGGGAGTTCGGCGAGTCGGGAGGTCAGCGATTCGGGAGTTCGGCGAGTCGGGAGTTCGGCAAGTCGGGAGGTCGGCGAGTCGGGAGTTCGGCGAGTTGGGGGGTCGACGAGTCGGGATGTCGGCGAGTCGGGATGTCGGCGAGTCGGGAGTTCGGCGAGTCAGGAGGTCGGGAGTTCGGCGAGTCGGGAGTTCAGCGAGTCGGGAGGTCGGTGTGTCGGGAGGTCGGTGAGTCGGGAGTTCGGCGAGTCGGGAGGTCGGCGAGTCGAGAGTTTGGGATGTCGGTGAGTCTGGAGTTCGGAGAGTCGGGATGTCGGCGAGTCGGGAGGTCGGCAAGTTGGGAGGTCGGCGACTCGGGTGTTCGGGAGGTCGGCGAGTTGGGAGTTCGGCGAGTCGGGAGGTCGGCGAGTCGGGAGGTCGACGATTCGGGAGTTCGGCGAGTCGGGAGTTAGGCGAGTCGGGAGTTCGGCGAGTCGGGAGGTCAGCGATTCGGGAGTTCGGCGAGTCGGGAGTTCGGCAAGTCGGGAGGTCGGCGAGTCGGGAGTTCGGCGAGTCGGGAGGTCGACGATTCGGGAGTTCGGCGAGTCGGGAGTTAGGCGAGTCGGGAGTTAGGCGAGTCGGGAGGTCAGCGATTCGGGAGTTCGGCGAGTCGGGAGTTCGGCGAGTCGGGAGTTCGGCAAGTCGGGAGTTCGGCGAGTCGGGAGTTCGGCGAGTTGGGGGGTCGACGAGTCGGGATGTCGGCGAGTCGGGATGTCGGCGAGTCGGGAGTTCGGCGAGTCGGGAGGTCGAGAGTTCGGCGAGTCGGGAGTTCAGCGAGTCGGGAGGTCGGTGTGTCGGGAGGTCGGTGAGTCGGGAGTTCGGCGAGTCGGGAGGTCGGCGAGTCGAGAGTTTGGGATGTCGGTGAGTCTGGAGTTCGGAGAGTCGGGATGTCGGCGAGTCGGGAGGTCGGCAAGTTGGGAGGTCGGCGACTCGGGTGTTCGGGAGGTCGGCGAGTTGGGAGTTCGGCGAGTCGGGAGGTCGGAGTGTCGGGAGGTCGGCAAGTCGGGAGGTCGGTGTGTCGGGAGGTCGGCGAGTCGGGAGGTCGACGATTCGGGAGTTCGGCGAGTCGAGAGTTCGGCGAGTCGGGAGTTCGGCGAGTCGGGAGGTCGGCGATTCGGGAGTTCGGCGAGTCGGGAATTCTGCGACTCGGGAGTTCGGCGAGTCGGGAGTTCGGCAAGTCGGGAGGTCGGCAAGTCGGGAGTTCGGCAAGTCGGGAGGTCGGCGAGTTGGGAGTTCAGCGAGTCGGGGGGTCGACGAGTCGGGATGTCGGCGAGTCGGGAGGTCGGCGAGTCGGGAGTTCGGCGAGTCGGGATGTCGGCGAGTCGGGAGGTCGGCGAGTCGGGAGTTCGGCGAGTCGGGGGGTCGACGAGTCGGGATGTCGGCGAGTCGGGAGTTCGGCGAGTCGGGAGATCGGGAGTTCGGCGTGTCGGGAGTTCAGCGAGTCGGGAGGTCGGTGTGTCGGGAGGTCGGCGAGTCGGGAGTTCGGGATGTCGGCGACTCTGGAGTTCGGAGAGTCAGGATGTCGGCGAGTCGGGAGGTCGGCGAGTCGGGAGTTCGGGAGGTCGGCGAATCGGGAGTTCGGCGAGTTGGGAGGTCGGTGTGTCGGGAGGTCGGCGAGTCGTGTGTTCGGCGAGTCGGAAGGTCGGCGAGTCGGGAGGTCAGCGAGTCGGGAGGTCGGCGAGTCGGGAGGTCGGGAGGTCAGCGAGTCGGGAGGTCGGTGAGTCGGAAGGTCTGCGAGTCGAGAGGTCGGCGAGTCGGGAGTTCGGCGAGTCGGGAGTTCGGCGAGTCGGGAGGTCGGCGAGTTGGGAGTTCGGCGAGTCGGGAGTTCGGCAAGTCGGGAGGTCGGCGAGTTGGGAGTTCGGCGAGTTGGGAGTTCGGCGAGTCGGGAGTTCGGCAAGTCGGGAGGTCGGCGAGTCGGGAGTTCGGCGAGTCAGGAGGTCGGCGAGTCGGGATGTCGGCGAGTCGGGAGTTCGGCGAGTTGGGAGTTCGGCGAGTGGGGAGGTCGGCGAGTCGGGAGTTCGGGATGTCAGTGAGTCTGGAGTTCGGAGAGTCGGGATGTCGGCGAGTCGGGAGGTCGGCGACTCGGGTGTTCGGGAGGTCGGCGAGTTGGGAGTTCGGCGAGTCGGGAGGTCGGAGTGTCGGGAGGTCAGCAAGTCGGGAGGTCGGTGTGTCGGGAGGTCGGCGAGTCGGGAGGTCGACGATTCGGGAGTTCGGCGAGTCGGGAGTTTGGCGAGTCGGGAGTTCGGCGAGTTGGGAGGTCAGCGATTCGGGAGTTCGGCGAGTCGGGAATTCGGCGAGTCGGGAGGTCGGCGAGTCGGAAGTTCGGCGAGTCGGGGGGTCGACGAGTCGGGAGTTCGGCGAGTCGGGAGTTCGGCGAGTCGGGAGTTCGGCGAGTCGGGAGTTCGGCGAGTCGGGAGTTCGGCGAGTCGGGAGTTCGGCGAGTCGGGGGGTCGACGATTCGAGATGTCGGCGAGTCGGGATGTCGGCGAGTCGGGAGTTCGGCGAGTCGGGAGTTCGGCGAGTCGGGGGGTCGACGAGTCGGGAGTTCGGCGAGTCGGGGGGTCGACGAGTCGGGATGTCGGCGAGTCGGGATGTCGGCGAGTCGGGATGTCGGCGAGTCGGGAGTTCGGTGAGTCGGGAGGTCGGGAGTTCGGCGAGTCGGGAGTTCAGCGAGTCGGGAGGTTGGTGCGTCGGCAGTTTGGTGAGTTGGGAGTTCGACGAGTCGGGAGGTCGGCGAGTCGGGAGTTCGGGATGTCGGGAGGTCGGCGAGTCGGGAGTTCGGCGAGTCGGGGGGTCGACGAGTCGGGACGTCGGCGAGTCGGGATGTCGGCGAGTCGGGATGTCGGCGAGTCGGGAGTTCGGTGAGTCGGGAGGTCGGGAGTTCGGCGAGTCGGGAGTTCAGCGAGTCGGGAGGTTGGTGCGTCGGCAGTTTGGTGAGTTGGGAGTTCGACGAGTCGGGAGGTCGGCGAGTCGGGAGTTCGGGATGTCGGCGAGTCTGGAGTTCGGAGAGTCAGGATGTCGGCGAGTCGGGAGGTCGGCGAGTCAGGAGTTCGGCGAGTCGGGAGGTCGGTGTGTCGGGAGGTCGGCGAGTCGGGAGTTCGGGATGTCGGCGAGTCTGGAGTTCGGAGAGTCAGGATGTCGGCGAGTCGGGATGTCGGCGAGTCGGGAGTGCGGCGAGTTGGGAGTTCGGCGAGTTGGGAGTTCGGGATGTCAGTGAGTCTGGAGTTCGGAGAGTCGGGATGTTGGCGAGTCGGGAGGTCGGCGACTCGGGTGTTCGGGAGGTCGGCGAGTTGGGAGTTCGGCGAGTCGGGAGGTCGGAGTGTCAGGAGGTCAGCAAGTCGGGAGGTCGGTGTGTCGGGAGGTCGGCGAGTCGGGAGGTCGGCGAGTCGGGAGTTCGGTGTGTCGGGAGTTCGGCGAGTCGGGAGGTCAGCGATTCGGGAGTTCGGCGAGTCGGGAATTCGGCGAGTCGGGAGGTCGGCGAGTCGGGAGTTCGGCGAGTCGGGGGGTCGACGAGTCGGGATGTCGGCGAGTCGGGAGTTCGGCGAGTCGGGAGTTCGGCGAGTCGGGAGTTCGGCGAGTCGGGGGGTCGACGATTCGGGATGTCGGCGAGTCGGGATGTCGGCGAGTCGGGAGTTTGGCGAGTCGGGAGTTCGGCAAGTCGGGAGGTCGGCGAGTCGGGAGTTCGGCGAGTCGAGAGGTCGGGAGTTCGGCGAGTCGGGAGTTCAGCGAGTCGGGAGGTTGGTGAGTCGGGAGGTTGGTGAGTCGGGAGTTCGGCGAGTCGGGAGGTCGGCGAGTCGGGAGTTCGGGATGTCGGCGAGTCTGGAGTTCGGAGAGTCAGGAGGTCGGCTAGTCAGGAGTTCGGGAGTTCGGCGAGTCGGGAGTTCGGCGAGTCGGGAGTTCGGTGTGTCCGGAGTTCGGCGAGTCGGGAGGTCAGCAAGTCGGGAGGTCGGTGTGTCGGGAGGTCGGCAAGTCGGGAGGTCGGCGAGTCGGGAGTTCGGGAGTTCGGCGAGTCGGGAGTTCGGCGAGTCGGGAGGTCGGTGTGTCGGGAGTTCGGCGAGTCTGGAGTTCAGAGAGTCAGGATGTCGGCGAGTCGGGAGGTCGGCGAGTCGGAAGTTCGGGAGGTCAGCGAGTCGGGAGTTCGGCGAGTCGGGAGGTCGGTGTGTAGGGAGGTCGGCGAGTCGGGAGTTCGGCGAGTCGGGTGTTCAGCGAGTCGGGAGGTCGAAGAGTCGGGAGGTCGGCTAGTCGGGAGTTCGATGAGTCGGGAGGTCGGAAGGTCGGCGAGTCGGGAGGTCGATGAGTCGGGAGGTCGGGAGTTCGGCGAGTCAGGAGGTCGGCGAGTCGCGAGTCGGGCGGTCGGGAGGTCAGCGAGTCGGTAGCTCGGTGAGTCGTTAGGTCTGCGAGTCGGGAGGTCGGCGAGTGGGGAGGTCGGGAGTTCGGCGAGTCGGGAGGTCGGCGAGTGGGGAGGTCGATGAGTCGGGAGGTCGGGAGTTCGGCGAGTCGGGAGGTCGGCGAGTGGGGAGGTCGGCAGGTCGGGAGTTCGGCGAGTCGGGAGTTCAGCAAGTCAGGAAGTCGGTGAGTCGGGAGGTCGGTGAGTCAGGAGTTCGGCGAGTCGGGAGGTCGGCGAGTCGGGAGTTCGGGATGTCGGTGAGTCTGGAGTTCGGAGAGTTGGGATGTCGGCGAGTCGGGAGGTCGGCGACTCGGGTGTTCGGGATGTCGGTGAGTCTGGAGTTCGGAGAGTCAGGATGTCGGCGAGTCGGGAGGTCGGCGAATCGGGAGTTCGGGAGGTCGGCGAGTCGGGAGTTTGGCGAGTCGAGAGTCGGTGTGTCGGGAGGTCGGCGAGTCGTGTGTTCGGCGAGTCGGAAGGTCGGCGAGTCGGGAGGTCGGCGAGTCGGGAGGTCGGCGAGTCGGGAGGTCGGCGAGTCTTGTGTTCGGCGAGTCGGAAGGTCGGCGAGTCGGGAGGTCAGCGAGTCGGGAGGTCGACGAGTCGGGAGGTCGGGAGGTCAGCGAGTCGGGAGGTCGGTGAGTCGGAAGGTCTGCGAATCGAGAGGTCGGCGAGTCGGGAGTTCGGCGAGTCGGGAGGTCAGCGATTCGGGAGTTCGGCGAGTCGGGAGTTCGGCAAGCCGGGAGGTCGGCGAGTCGGGAGTTCGGCGAGTCGGGAGGTCGGCGAGTCGGGATGTCGGCGAGTCGGGAGTTCGGCGAGTTGGGATTTCGGCGAGTCGGGAGGTCGGCGAGTGGGGAGGTCGGCGAGTCGGGAGTTCGGGATGTCAGTGAGTCTGGAGTTCGGAGAGTCGGGATGTCGGCGAGTCGGGAGGTCGGCGACTCGGGTGTTCGGGAGGTCGGCGAGTTGGGAGTTCGGCGAGTCGGGAGGTCGGAGTGTCGGGAGGTCAGCAAGTCGGGAGGTCGGTGTGTCGGGAGGTCGGCGAGTCGGGAGTTCGGCGAGTCGGGAATTCGGCGAGTCGGGAGGTCGGCGAGTCGGGAGTTCGGCGAGTCGGGGGGTCGACGAGTCGGGATGTCGGCGAGTCGGGAGTTCGGCGAGTCGGGAGTTCGGCGAATCGGGAGTTCGGCGAGTCGGGAGTTCGGCGAGTCGGGGGGTCGACGATTCGGGATGTCGGCGAGTCGGGATGTCGGCGAGTCGGGAGTTCGGCGAGTCGGGAGTTCGGCAAGTCGGGAGGTCGGCGAGTCGGGAGTTCGGCGAGTCGGGAGGTCGGGAGTTCGGCGAGTCGGGAGTTCAGCGAGTCGGGAGGTTGGTGAGTCGGGAGGTTGGTGAGTCGGGAGTTCGGCGAGTCGGGAGGTCGGCGAGTCGGGAGTTCGGGATGTCGGCGAGTCTGGAGTTCGGAGAGTCAGGAGGTCGGCTAGTCGGGAGTTCGGGAGTTCGGCGAGTCGGGAGTTCGGCGAGTCGGGAGTTCGGTGTGTCCGGAGTTCGGCGAGTCGGGAGGTCAGCAAGTCGGGAGGTCGGTGTGTCGGGAGGTCGGCAAGTCGGGAGGTCGGCGAGTCGGGAGTTCGGGAGTTCGGCGAATCGGGAGTTCGGCGAGTCGGGAGGTCGGTGTGTCGGGAGTTCGGCGAGTCTGGAGTTCAGAGAGTCAGGATGTCGGCGAGTCGGGAGGTCGGCGAGTCGGAAGTTCGGGAGGTCAGCGAGTCGGGAGTTCGGCGAGTCGGGAGGTCGGTGTGTAGGGAGGTCGGCGAGTCGGGAGTTCGGCGAGTCGGGAGTTCAGCGAGTCGGGAGGTCGAAGAGTCGGGAGGTCGGCTAGTCGGGAGTTCGATGAGTCGGGAGGTCGGAAGGTCGGCGAGTCGGGAGGTCGATGAGTCGGGAGGTCGGGAGTTCGGCGAGTCAGGAGGTCGGCGAGTCACGAGTCGGGATGTCGGGAGTCGGCGAGTCGGGCGGTCGGGAGGTCAGCGAGTCGGTAGGTCGGTGAGTCGTTAGGTCTGCGAGTCGGGAGGTCGGCGAGTCGCGAGTCGGGAGGTCGGGAGGTCGGCGAGTGGGGAGGTCGGTAGGTCGGGAGTTCAGGATGTCGGCGAGTCGGGAGGTCGGCGACTCAGGTGTTCGGGAGGTCGGCGAGTTGGGAGTTCGGCGAGTCGGGAGGTCGGGAGTTCGGCGAGTCGGGAGTTCAGCGAGTCGGGAGGTCGGTGTGTCGGGAGGTCGGTGAGTCGGGAGTTCGGCGAGTCGGGAGGTCGGCGAGTTGGGAGTTCGGGATGTCGGCGAGTCGGGAGGTCGGCGACTCGGTGTTCGGGAGGTCGGCGAGTTGGGAGTTCGGCGAGTCGGGAGGTCGGAGTGTCGGGAGGTCGGCAAGTCGGGAGGTCGGTGTGTCGGGAGGTCGGCGAGTCGGGAGGTCGACGATTCGGGAGTTCGGCGAGTCGGGAGTTCGGCGAGTCGGGAGGTCAGCGATTCGGGAGTTCGGCGAGTCGGGAGTTCGGCAAGTCGGGAGGTCGGCGAATCGGGAGTTCGGCGAGTCGGGAGGTCGGCGAGTCGGGAGTTCAGGATGTCGGCGAGTCGGGAGGTCGGCGACTCGGGTGTTCGGGAGGTCGGCGAGTTGGGAGTTCGGCGAGTCGGGAGGTCGGGAGTTCGGCGAGTCGGGAGTTCAGCGAGTCGGGAGGTCGGTGTGTCGGGAGGTCGGTGAGTCGGGAGTTCGGCGAGTCGGGAGGTCAGCGAGTTGGGAGTTCGGGATGTCGGCGAGTCGGGAGGTCGGCGACTCGGTGTTCGGGAGGTCGGCGAGTTGGGAGTTCGGCGAGTCGGGAGGTCGGAGTGTCGGGAGGTCGGCAAGTCGGGAGGTCGGTGTGTCGGGAGGTCGGCGAGTCGGGAGGTCGACGATTCGGGAGTTCGGCGAGTCGGGAGTTAGGCGAGTCGGGAGTTCGGCGAGTCGGGAGGTCAGCGATTCGGGAGTTCGGCGAGTCGGGAGTTCGGCAAGTCGGGAGGTCGGCGAGTCGGGAGTTCGGCGAGTTGGGGGGTCGACGAGTCGGGATGTCGGCGAGTCGGGATGTCGGCGAGTCGGGAGTTCGGCGAGTCGGGAGGTCGGGAGTTCGGCGAGTCGGGAGTTCAGCGAGTCGGGAGGTCGGTGTGTCGGGAGGTCGGTGAGTCGGGAGTTCGGCGAGTCGGGAGGTCGGCGAGTCGAGAGTTTGGGATGTCGGTGAGTCTGGAGTTCGGAGAGTCGGGATGTCGGCGAGTCGGGAGGTCGGCAAGTTGGGAGGTCGGCGACTCGGGTGTTCGGGAGGTCGGCGAGTTGGGAGTTCGGCGAGTCGGGAGGTCGGAGTGTCGGGAGGTCGGCAAGTCGGGAGGTCGGTGTGTCGGGAGGTCAGCGAGTCGGGAGGTCGACGATTCGGGAGTTCGGCGAGTCGAGAGTTCGGCGAGTCGGGAGTTCGGCGAGTCGGGAGGTCGGCGACTCGGGTGTTCGGGAGGTCGGCGAGTTGGGAGTTCGGCGAGTCGGGAGGTCGGAGTGTCGGGAGGTCAGCAAGTCGGGAGGTCGGTGTGTCGGGAGGTCGGCGAGTCGGGAGGTCGGCGAGTCGGGAGTTCGGTGTGTCGGGAGTTCGGCGAGTCGGGAGGTCAGCGATTCGGGAGTTCGGCGAGTCGGGAATTCGGCGAGTCGGGAGGTCGGCGAGTCGGGAGTTCGGCGAGTCGGGGGGTCGACGAGTCGGGATGTCGGCGAGTCGGGAGTTCGGCGAGTCGGGAGTTCGGCGAGTCGGGAGTTCGGCGAGTCGGGAGTTCGGCGAGTCGGGGGGTCGACGATTCGGGATGTCGGCGAGTCGGGATGTCGGCGAGTCGGGAGTTCGGCGAGTCGGGAGTTCGGCAAGTCGGGAGGTCGGCGAGTCGGGAGTTCGGCGAGTCGGGAGGTCGGGAGTTCGGCGAGTCGGGAGTTCAGCGAGTCGGGAGGTTGGTGAGTCGGGAGGTTGGTGAGTCGGGAGTTCGGCGAGTCGGGAGGTCGGCGAGTCGGGAGTTCGGGATGTCGGCGAGTCTGGAGTTCGGAGAGTCAGGAGGTCGGCTAGTCGGGAGTTCGGGAGTTCGGCGAGTCGGGAGTTCGGCGAGTCGGGAGTTCGGTGTGTCCGGAGTTCGGCGAGTCGGGAGGTCAGCAAGTCGGGAGGTCGGTGTGTCGGGAGGTCGGCAAGTCGGGAGGTCGGCGAGTCGGGAGTTCGGGAGTTCGGCGAATCGGGAGTTCGGCGAGTCGGGAGGTCGGTGTGTCGGGAGTTCGGCGAGTCTGGAGTTCAGAGAGTCAGGATGTCGGCGAGTCGGGAGGTCGGCGAGTCGGAAGTTCGGGAGGTCAGCGAGTCGGGAGTTCGGCGAGTCGGGAGGTCGGTGTGTAGGGAGGTCGGTGAGTCGGGAGTTCGGCGAGTCGGGAGTTCAGCGAGTCGGGAGGTCGAAGAGTCGGGAGGTCGGCTAGTCGGGAGTTCGATGAGTCGGGAGGTCGGAAGGTCGGCGAGTCGGGAGGTCGATGAGTCGGGAGGTCGGGAGTTCGGCGAGTCAGGAGGTCGGCGAGTCACGAGTCGGGATGTCGGGAGGTCGGCGAGTCGGGAGTCGGCGAGTCGGGCGGTCGGGAGGTCAGCGAGTCGGTAGGTCGGTGAGTCGTTAGGTCTGCGAGTCGGGAGGTCGGCGAGTCGCGAGTCGGGAGGTCGGGAGGTCGGCGAGTGGGGAGGTCGGTAGGTCGGGAGTTCAGGATGTCGGCGAGTCGGGAGGTCGGCGACTCAGGTGTTCGGGAGGTCGGCGAGTTGGGAGTTCGGCGAGTCGGGAGGTCGGGAGTTCGGCGAGTCGGGAGTTCAGCGAGTCGGGAGGTCGGTGTGTCGGGAGGTCGGTGAGTCGGGAGTTCGGGATGTCGGCGAGTCGGGAGGTCGGCGACTCGGTGTTCGGGAGGTCGGCGAGTTGGGAGTTCGGCGAGTCGGGAGGTCGGAGTGTCGGGAGGTCGGCAAGTCGGGAGGTCGGGAGGTCGGCGAGTCGGGAGGTCGACGATTCGGGAGTTCGGCGAGTCGGGAGTTCGGCGAGTCGGGAGGTCAGCGATTCGGGAGTTCGGCGAGTCGGGAGTTCGGCAAGTCGGGAGGTCGGCGAATCGGGAGTTCGGCGAGTCGGGAGGTCGGCGAGTCGGGAGTTCAGGATGTCGGCGAGTCGGGAGGTCGGTGTGTCGGGAGGTCGGTGAGTCGGGAGTTCGGCGAGTCGGGAGGTCGGCGAGTTGGGAGTTCGGGATGTCGGCGAGTCGGGAGGTCGGCGACTCGGTGTTCGGGAGGTCGGCGAGTTGGGAGTTCGGCGAGTCGGGAGGTCGGAGTGTCGGGAGGTCGGCAAGTCGGGAGGTCGGGAGGTCGGCGAGTCGGGAGGTCGACGATTCGGGAGTTCGGCGAGTCGGGAGTTCGGCGAGTCGGGAGGTCAGCGATTCGGGAGTTCGGCGAGTCGGGAGTTCGGCAAGTCGGGAGGTCGGCGAATCGGGAGTTCGGCGAGTCGGGAGGTCGGCGAGTCGGGAGTTCAGGATGTCGGCGAGTCGGGAGGTCGGCGACTCGGGTGTTCGGGAGGTCGGCGAGTTGGGAGTTCGGCGAGTCGGGAGGTCGGGAGTTCGGCGAGTCGGGAGTTCAGCGAGTCGGGAGGTCGGTGTGTCGGGAGGTCGGTGAGTCGGGAGTTCGGCGAGTCGGGAGGTCGGCGAGTTGGGAGTTCGGGATGTCGGGAGGTCGGAGTGTCGGGAGGTCGGCAAGTCGGGAGGTCGGTGTGTCGGGAGGTCGGCGAGTCGGGAGGTCGACGATTCGGGAGTTCGGCGAGTCGGGAGTTAGGCGAGTCGGGAGTTCGGCGAGTCGGGAGGTCAGCGATTCGGGAGTTCGGCGAGTCGGGAGTTCGGCAAGTCGGGAGGTCGGCGAGTCGGGAGTTCGGCGAGTTGGGGGGTCGACGAGTCGGGATGTCGGCGAGTCGGGATGTCGGCGAGTCTGGAGTTCGGCGAGTCGGGAGGTCGGGAGTTCGGCGAGTCGGGAGTTCAGCGAGTCGGGAGGTCGGTGTGTCGGGAGGTCGGTGAGTCGGGAGTTCGGCGAGTCGGGAGGTCGGCGAGTCGAGAGTTTGGGATGTCGGTGAGTCTGGAGTTCGGAGAGTCGGGATGTCGGCGAGTCGGGAGGTCGGCAAGTTGGGAGGTCGGCGACTCGGGTGTTCGGGAGGTCGGCGAGTTGGGAGTTCGGCGAGTCGGGAGGTCGGAGTGTCGGGAGGTCGGCAAGTCGGGAGGTCGGTGTGTCGGGAGGTCGGCGAGTCGGGAGGTCGACGATTCGGGAGTTCGGCGAGTCGAGAGTTCGGCGAGTCGGGAGTTCGGCGAGTCGGGAGGTCGGCGATTCGGGAGTTCGGCGAGTCGGGAGGTCGGCGAGTCGGGAGTTCGGCGAGTCGGGGGGTCGACGAGTCGGGATGTCGGCGAGTCGGGAGTTCGGCGAGTCGGGAGATCGGGAGTTCGGCGTGTCGGGAGTTCAGCGAGTCGGGAGGTCGGTGTGTCGGGAGGTCGGCGAGTCGGGAGTTCGGGATGTCGGCGACTCTGGAGTTCGGAGAGTCAGGATGTCGGCGAGTCTGGAGGTCGGCGAGTCGGGAGTTCGGGAGGTCGGCGAATCGGGAGTTCGGCGAGTTGGGAGGTCGGTGTGTCGGGAGGTCGGCGAGTCGTGTGTTCGGCGAGTCGGAAGGTCGGCGAGTCGGGAGGTCAGCGAGTCGGGAGGTCGGCGAGTCGGGAGGTCGGGAGGTCAGCGAGTCGGGAGGTCGGTGAGTCGGAAGGTCTGCGAGTCGAGAGGTCGGTGAGTCGGGAGTTCAGCGAGTCGGGAGGTCGGTGTGTCGGGAGGTCGGTGAGTCGGGAGTTCGGCGAGTCGGGAGGTCGGCGAGTTGGGAGTTCGGGATGTCGGGAGGTCGGAGTGTCGGGAGGTCGGCAAGTCGGGAGGTCGGTGTGTCGGGAGGTCGGCGAGTCGGGAGGTCGACGATTCGGGAGTTCGGCGAGTCGGGAGTTAGGCGAGTCGGGAGTTCGGCGAGTCGGGAGGTCAGCGATTCGGGAGTTCGGCGAGTCGGGAGTTCGGCAAGTCGGGAGGTCGGCGAGTCGGGAGTTCGGCGAGTTGGGGGGTCGACGAGTCGGGATGTCGGCGAGTCGGGATGTCGGCGAGTCTGGAGTTCGGCGAGTCGGGAGGTCGGGAGTTCGGCGAGTCGGGAGTTCAGCGAGTCGGGAGGTCGGTGTGTCGGGAGGTCGGTGAGTCGGGAGTTCGGCGAGTCGGGAGGTCGGCGAGTCGAGAGTTTGGGATGTCGGTGAGTCTGGAGTTCGGAGAGTCGGGATGTCGGCGAGTCGGGAGGTCGGCAAGTTGGGAGGTCGGCGACTCGGGTGTTCGGGAGGTCGGCGAGTTGGGAGTTCGGCGAGTCGGGAGGTCGGAGTGTCGGGAGGTCGGCAAGTCGGGAGGTCGGTGTGTCGGGAGGTCGGCGAGTCGGGAGGTCGACGATTCGGGAGTTCGGCGAGTCGAGAGTTCGGCGAGTCGGGAGTTCGGCGAGTCGGGAGGTCGGCGATTCGGGAGTTCGGCGAGTCGGGAGGTCGGCGAGTCGGGAGTTCGGCGAGTCGGGGGGTCGACGAGTCGGGATGTCGGCGAGTCGGGAGTTCGGCGAGTCGGGAGATCGGGAGTTCGGCGTGTCGGGAGTTCAGCGAGTCGGGAGGTCGGTGTGTCGGGAGGTCGGCGAGTCGGGAGTTCGGGATGTCGGCGACTCTGGAGTTCGGAGAGTCAGGATGTCGGCGAGTCTGGAGGTCGGCGAGTCGGGAGTTCGGGAGGTCGGCGAATCGGGAGTTCGGCGAGTTGGGAGGTCGGTGTGTCGGGAGGTCGGCGAGTCGTGTGTTCGGCGAGTCGGAAGGTCGGCGAGTCGGGAGGTCAGCGAGTCGGGAGGTCGGCGAGTCGGGAGGTCGGGAGGTCAGCGAGTCGGGAGGTCGGTGAGTCGGAAGGTCTGCGAGTCGAGAGGTCGGTGAGTCGGGAGTTCGGCGAGTCGGGAGTTCGGCGAGTCGGGAGGTCGGCGAGTTGGGAGTTCGGCGAGTCGGGAGTTCGGCAAGTCGGGAGGTCGGCGAGTTGGGAGTTCGGCGAGTTGGTAGTTCGGCGAGTCGGGAGTTCGGCAAGTCGGGAGGTCGGCGAGTCGGGAGTTCGGCGAGTCGGGAGGTCGGCGAGTCGGGATGTCGGCGAGTCGGGAGTTCGGCGAGTTGGGAGTTCGGCGAGTGGGGAGGTCGGCGAGTCGGGAGTTCGGGATGTCAGTGAGTCTGGAGTTCGGAGAGTCGGGATGTCGGCGAGTCGGGAGGTCGGCGACTCGGGTGTTCGGGAGGTCGGCGAGTTGGGAGTTCGGCGAGTCGGGAGGTCGCAGTGTCGGGAGGTCAGCAAGTCGGGAGGTCGGTGTGTCGGGAGGTCGGCGAGTCGGGAGGTCGACGATTCGGGAGTTCGGCGAGTCGGGAGTTTGGCGAGTCGGGAGTTCGGCGAGTTGGGAGGTCAGCGATTCGGGAGTTCGGCGAGTCGGGAATTCGGCGAGTCGGGAGGTCGGCGAGTCGGAAGTTCGGCGAGTCGGGGGGTCGACGAGTCGGGAGTTCGGCGAGTCGGGAGTTCGGCGAGTCGGGAGTTCGGCGAGTCGGGAGTTCGGCGAGTCGGGAGTTCGGCGAGTCGGGGGGTCGACGAGTCGGGATGTCGGCGAGTCGGGATGTCGGCGAGTCGGGATGTCGGCGAGTCGGGAGTTCGGCGAGTCGGGAGTTCGGCGAGTCGGGGGGTCGACGAGTCGGGATGTCGGCGAGTCGGGATGTCGGCGAGTCGGGATGTCGGCGAGTCGGGATGTCGGCGAGTCGGGAGTTCGGTGAGTCGGGAGGTCGGGAGTTCGGCGAGTCGGGAGGTTGGTGCGTCGGCAGTTTGGTGAGTTGGGAGTTCGACGAGTCGGGAGGTCGGCGAGTCGGGAGTTCGGGATGTCGGGAGGTCGGCGAGTCGGGAGTTCAGCGAGTCGGGAGGTTGGTGCGTCGGCAGTTTGGTGAGTTGGGAGTTCGACGAGTCGGGAGGTCGGCGAGTCGGGAGTTCGGGATGTCGGGAGGTCGGCGAGTCGGGAGTTCGGCGAGTCGGGGGGTCGACGAGTCGGGATGTCGGCGAGTCGGGATGTCGGCGAGTCGGGATGTCGGCGAGTCGGGAGTTCGGTGAGTCGGGAGGTCGGGAGTTCGGCGAGTCGGGAGTTCAGCGAGTCGGGAGGTTGGTGCGTCGGCAGTTTGGTGAGTTGGGAGTTCGACGAGTCGGGAGGTCGGCGAGTCGGGAGTTCGGGATGTCGGCGAGTCTGGAGTTCGGAGAGTCAGGATGTCGGCGAGTCGGGAGGTCGGCTTGTCGGGAGTTCGGCAAGTCGGGAGGTCGGCGAGTCGGGAGTTCGGCGAGTCGGGAGTTCGGGATGTCGGCGAGTCTGGAGTTCGGAGAGTCAGGAGGTCGGCTAGTCGGGAGTTCAGCGAGTCGGGAGGTTGGTGAGTCGGGAGGTTGGTGAGTCGGGAGTTCGGCGAGTCGGGAGGTCGGCGAGTCGGGAGTTCGGGATGTCGGCGAGTCTGGAGTTCGGAGAGTCAGGAGGTCGGCTAGTCGGGAGTTCGGGAGTTCGGCGAGTCGGGAGTTCGGCGAGTCGGGAGTTCGGTGTGTCCGGAGTTCGGCGAGTCGGGAGGTCAGCAAGTCGGGAGGTCGGTGTGTCGGGAGGTCGGCAAGTCGGGAGGTCGGCGAGTCGGGAGTTCGGGAGTTCGGCGAGTCGGGAGTTCGGCGAGTCGGGAGGTCGGTGTGTCGGGAGTTCGGCGAGTCTGGAGTTCAGAGAGTCAGGATGTCGGCGAGTCGGGAGGTCGGCGAGTCGGAAGTTCGGGAGGTCAGCGAGTCGGGAGTTCGGCGAGTCGGGAGGTCGGTGTGTAGGGAGGTCGGCGAGTCGGGAGTTCGGCGAGTCGGGTGTTCAGCGAGTCGGGAGGTCGAAGAGTCGGGAGGTCGGCTAGTCGGGAGTTCGATGAGTCGGGAGGTCGGAAGGTCGGCGAGTCGGGAGGTCGATGAGTCGGGAGGTCGGGAGTTCGGCGAGTCAGGAGGTCGGCGAGTCGCGAGTCGGGCGGTCGGGAGGTCAGCGAGTCGGTAGCTCGGTGAGTCGTTAGGTCTGCGAGTCGGGAGGTCGGCGAGTGGGGAGGTCGGCAGGTCGGGAGTTCGGCGAGTCGGGAGTTCAGCAAGTCAGGAAGTCGGTGAGTCGGGAGGTCGGTGAGTCAGGAGTTCGGCGAGTCGGGAGGTCGGCGAGTCGGGAGTTCGGGATGTCGGTGAGTCTGGAGTTCGGAGAGTTGGGATGTCGGCTAGTCGGGAGGTCGGCGACTCGGGTGTTCGGGATGTCGGTGAGTCTGGAGTTCGGAGAGTCAGTATGTCGGCGAGTCGGGAGGTCGGCGAATCGGGAGTTCGGGAGGTCGGCGAGTCGGGAGTTTGGCGAGTCGAGAGTCGGTGTGTCGGGAGGTCGGCGAGTCGTGTGTTCGGCGAGTCGGAAGGTCGGCGAGTCGGGAGGTCAGCGAGTCGGGAGGTCGGCGAGTCGGGAGGTCGGGAGGTCAGCGAGCCGGGAGGTCGGTGAGTCGGAAGGTCTGCGAATCGAGAGGTCGGATAGTCGGGAGGTCAGCGATTCGGGAGTTCGGCGAGTCGGGAGTTCGGCAAGTCGGGAGGTCGGCGAGTCGGGAGTTCGGCGAGTCGGGAGGTCGGCGAGTCGGGATGTCGGCGAGTCGGGAGTTCGGCGAGTTGGGATTTCGGCGAGTCGGGAGGTCGGCGAGTGGGGAGGTCGGCGAGTCGGGAGTTCGGGATGTCAGTGAGTCTGGAGTTCGGAGAGTCGGGATGTCGGCGAGTCGGGAGGTCGGCGACTCGGGTGTTCGGGAGGTCGGCGAGTTGGGAGTTCGGCGAGTCGGGAGGTCGGAGTGTCGGGAGGTCAGCAAGTCGGGAGGTCGGTGTGTCGGGAGGTCGGCGAGTCGGGAGGTCGACGATTCGGGAGTTCGGCGAGTCGGGAGTTCGGCGAGTCGGGAGTTCGGCGAGTCGGGAGGTCAGCGATTCGGGAGTTCGGCGAGTCGGGAATTCGGCGAGTCGGGAGGTCGGCGAGTCGGGAGTTCGGCGAGTCGAGGGGTCGACGAGTCGGGATGTCGGCGAGTCGCGAGTTCGGCGAGTCGGGAGTTCGGCAAGTCGGGAGTTCGGCGAGTCGGGAGTTCGGCGAGTCGGGGGGTCGACGATTCGAGATGTCGGCGAGTCGGGATGTCGGCGAGTCGGGAGTTCGGCGAGTCGGGAGTTCGGCAAGTCGGGAGGTCGGCGAGTCGGGAGTTCGGTGAGTCGGGAGGTCGGGAGTTCGGCGAGTCGGGAGTTCAGCGAGTCGGGAGGTTGGTGCGTCGGCAGTTTGGTGAGTTGGGAGTTCGGCGAGTCGGGAGGTCGGCGCGTCGGGAGTTCGGGATGTCGGCGAGTCTGGAGTTCGGAGAGTCAGGATGTCGGCGTGTCGGGAGGTCGGCGAGTCAGGAGTTCGGGAGGTCGGCGAGTCGGGAGTTCGGCGAGTCGGGAGGTCGGTGTGTCGGGAGGTCGGCGAGTCGGGAGTTCGGCGAGTCGGGAGATCGGTGTGTCCGGAGTTCGGCGAGTCGGGAGGTCAGCAAGTCGGGAGGTCGGTGTGTCGGGAGGTCGGCAAGTCGGGAGTTTGGCGAGTCGGGAGTTCGGTGTGTCGGGAGGTCGGCGAGTTGGGAGTTCGGCAAGTCGGGAGGTCGGCGAGTCGGGAGGTCGGCGAATCGGGAGTTCGGCGAGTCGGGAGATCGGTGTGTCGGGAGGTCGGCGAATCGGGAGTTCGGCGAGTCGGGAGATCGGTGTGTCGGGAGGTCGGCGAGTCGGGAGGTCGGTGTGTCGGGAGGTCGGCGAGTTGGGAGTTCGGCAAGTCGGGAGATCGTTGTATCGGGAGGTCGGCGAGTCGGGAGGTCGGCGAATCGGGAGTTCGGCGAGACGGGAGTTCGGCGAGTCGGGAGGTCGTTGTGTCGTGTGTTCGGCGAGTCAGAAGGTCGGCGAGTCGGGAGGTCGGCGAGTCGGGAGGTCGGCGAGTCGGGAGGTCGGGAGGTCAGCGAGTCGGGAGGTCGGTGAGTCGGAAGGTCTGTGAGTCGAGAGGTCGGCGAGTCGGGAGTTCGGCGAGTCGGGAGGTCAGCGATTCGGGAGTTCGGCGAGTCGATAGTTCGGCAAGTCGGGAGGTCGGCGAGTTGGGAGTTCGGCGAGTCGGGAGGTCGGCGTGTCGGGATGTCGGCGAGTCGGGAGTTCGGCGAGTCGGGAGTTCGGCGAGTCGGGAGGTCGGGAGTTCGGCGAGTCGGGAGTTCGGGATGTCGGTGAGTCTGGAGTTCGGAGAGTTGGGATGTCGGCGAGTCGGGAGGTCGGCGACTCGGGTGTTTGGGAGGTCGGCGAGTCGGGAATTCGGCGAGTCGGAAGGTCGGCGAGTCGGGAGGTCAGCGAGTCGGGAGGTCGGCGAGTCGGGAGGTCGGGAGGTCAGCGAGCCGGGAGGTCGGTGAGTCGGAAGGTCTGCGAATCGAGAGGTCGGCGAGTCGGGAGTTCGGCGAGTCGGGAGGTCAGCGATTCGGGAGTTCGGCGAGTCGGGAGTTCGGCAAGTCGGGAGGTCGGCGAGTCGGGAGTTCGGCGAGTCGGGAGGTCGGCGAGTCGGGATGTCGGCGAGTCGGGAGTTCGGCGAGTTGGGAGTTCGGCGAGTCGGGAGGTCGGCGAGTCGGGAGGTCGGCGAGTCGGGAGTTCGGGATGTCAGTGAGTCTGGAGTTCGGAGAGTCGGCATGTCGGCGAGTCGGGAGGTCGGCGACTCGGGTGTTCGGGAGGTCGGCGAGTCGAGAGTTTGGGATGTCGGTGAGTCTGGAGTTCGGAGAGTCGGCATGTCGGCGAGTCGGGAGGTCGGCGACTCGGGTGTTCGGGAGGTCGGCGAGTTGGGAGTTCGGCGAGTCGGGAGGTCGGAGTGTCGGGAGGTCAGCAAGTCGGGAGGTCGGTGTGTCGGGAGGTCGGCGAGTCGGGAGTTCGGCGAGTCGGGAATTCGGCGAGTCGGGAGTTCGGCGAGTCGGGAGTTCGGCGAGTCGGGGGGTCGACGATTCGAGATGTCGGCGAGTCGGGATGTCGGCGAGTCGGGAGTTCGGCGAGTCGGGAGTTCGGCGAGTCGGGAGTTCGGCGAGTCGGGAGTTCGGCGAGTCGGGAGATCGGTGTGTCGGGAGGTCGGCGAGTCGGGAGTTCGGCGAGTCGGGAGATCGGTGTGTCGGGAGGTCGGCGAGTTGGGAGTTCGGCAAGTCGGGAGATCGGCGAGACGGGAGGTCGGCGAGTCGGGAGTTCGGCGAGTTGGGAGTTCGGCGAGTCGGGAGGTCGGCGAGTGGGGAGGTCGGCGAGTCGGGAGTTCGGGATGTCAGTGAGTCTGGAGTTCGGAGAGTCGGGATGTCGGTGAGTCGGGAGGTCGGCGACTCGGGTGTTCGGGAGGTCGGCGAGTTGGGAGTTCGGCGAGTCGGGAGGTCGGAGTGTCGGGAGGTCAGCAAGTCGGGAGGTCGGTGTGTCGGGAGGTCGGCGAGTCGGGAGGTCAGCGGTTCGGGAGTTCGGCGAGTTGGGAATTCGGCGAGTCGGGGGGTCGACGATTCGAGATGTCGGCGAGTCGGGATGTCGGCGAGTCGGGAGTTCGGCGAGTCGGGAGTTCGGCAAGTCGGGAGGTCGGCGAGTCGGGAGTTCGGCGAGTCGGGGGGTCGACGAGTCGGGAGTTCGGCGAGTCAGGATGTCGGCGAGTCGGGATGTCGGCGAGTCGGGAGTTCGGTGAGTCGGGAGTTCAGCGAGTCGGGAGGTTGGTGAGTTGGGAGTTCGGCGAGTCGGGAGGTCGGCGCGTCGGGAGTTCGGGATGTCGGCGAGTCTGGAGTTCGGAGAGTCAGGATGTCGGCATGTCGGGAGGTCGGCGAGTCAGGAGTTCGGGAGGTCGGCGAGTCGGGAGTTCGGCGAGTCGGGAGGTCGGTGTGTCGGGAGGTCGGCGAGTCGGGAGTTCGGCGAGTCGGGAGATCGGTGTGTCCGGAGTTCAGCGAGTCGGGAGTTCGGCGAGTCGGGAGTTCGGCGAGTCGGGAGTTCGGCGAGTCGGGAGTTCGGCGAGTCGGGAGATCGGTGTGTCGGGAGGTCGTTGTGTCGGGAGGTCGGCGAGTCGGGAGTTCGGCGAGTCGGGAGATCGGTGTGTCGGGAGGTCGGCGAGTTGGGAGTTCGGCAAGTCGGGAGATCGGCGAGACGGGAGGTCGGCGAATCGGGAGTTCGGCGAGACGGGAGTTCGGCGAGTCGGGAGGTCGGCGAGTCGGGAGGTCGGCGAGTCGGGAGGTCGGCGAGTCGGGAGGTCGGGAGGTCAGCGAGTCGGGAGGTCGGTGAGTCGGAAGGTCTGTGAGTCGAGAGGTCGGCGAGTCGGGAGTTCGGCGAGTCGGGAGGTCAGCGATTCGGGAGTTCGGCGAGTCGGGAGTTCGGCAAGTCGGGAGGTCGGCGAGTCGGGAGTTCGGCGAGTCGGGAGGTCGGCGAGTCGGGATGTCGGCGAGTCGGGAGTTCGGCGAGTCGGGAGTTCGGCGAGTCGGGAGGTCGGGAGTTCGGCGAGTCGGGAGTTCGGAGAGTCAGGATGTCGGCGAGTCGGGAGATCAGCGAGTCGGGAGTTCGGGAGGTCGGCGAGTCGGGAGTTCGGCGAGTCGGGAGATCGGTGTGTCGGGAGGTCGGCGAGTCGGGAGTTCGGCGAGTCCGGAGTTCGGCGAGTCGGGAGTTCGGCGAGTCGGGAGGTCGGCAAGCCGGGAGGTCGGTGTGTCGGGAGGTCGGCGAGTCGGGAGTTCGGCGAGACGGGAGTTCGGCGAGTCGGGGGGTCGGTGTGTCGTGTGTTCGGCAAGTCGGAAGGTCGGGAGGTCAGCGAGTCGGGGGGTCGGCGAGTCGGGAGGTCGGGAAGTCAGCGAGTCGGGAGGTCGGCGAGTCGGGAGTTCGGCGAGTCGGGAGGGCAGGAGTTCGGCGAGTCGGGAGTTCGGCGAGTCGGGAGTTCAGCGAGTCAGGAGGTTGGTGAGTCGGGAGGTTGGTGAGTCGGGAGTTCGGCGAGTCGGGAGGTCGGCGAGTCGGGAGTTCGGGATGTCGGCGAGTCTGGAATTCGGAGAGTCAGGATGTCGGCGAGTCGGGAGGTCGGCTAGTCGGGAGTTCGGGAAGTCGGCGAGTCGGG
Source organism: Pristiophorus japonicus (assembly GCF_044704955.1). Lineage (NCBI taxonomy): Eukaryota > Metazoa > Chordata > Chondrichthyes > Pristiophoridae > Pristiophorus > Pristiophorus japonicus. Next base: position 195,631,501 of record NC_091978.1, read on the forward strand.
AGTTCGGCGAGTCGGGAGTTCGGGATGTCGGTGAGTCTGGAGTTCGGAGAGTTGGGATGTCGGCGAGTCGGGAGGTCGGCGACTCGGGTGTTCGGGAGGTCGGCGAGTCGGGAGTTCGGCGAGTCGGGAGGTCGGCGAGTCGGGAGGTCAGCGAGTCGGGAGGTCGGCGAGTCGGGAGTTCGGCGAGTCGGGAGTTCGGCGAGTCGGGAGGTCAGCGAGTCGGGAGGTCGGCGAGTCGGGAGGTCGGCGAGTCGGGAGTTCGGCGAGTCGGTGTGTCGGGAGGTCGGCGAGTCGTGTGTTCGGCGAGTCGGAAGGTCGGCGAGTCGGGAGGTCAGCGAGTCGGGAGGTCGGCGAGTCGGGAGTTCGGCGAGTCGGGAGTTCGGCGAGTCGGGAGGTCGGGAGTTCGGCGAGTCGGGAGTTCGGAGAGTCAGGATGTCGGCGAGTCGGGAGATCAGCGAGTCGGGAGTTCGGGAGGTCGGCGAGTCGGGAGTTCGGCGAGTCGGGAGATCGGTGTGTCGGGAGTTCGGCGAGTCGGGAGTTCGGCGAGTCCGGAGTTCGGCGAGTCGGGAGTTCGGCGAGTCGGGAGGTCGGCAAGCCGGGAGGTCGGTGTGTCGGGAGGTCGGCGAGTCGGGAGTTCGGCGAGACGGGAGTTCGGCGAGTCGGGGGGTCGGTGTGTCGTGTGTTCGGCGAGTCGGAAGGTCGGGAGGTCAGCGAGTCGGGGGGTCGGCGAGTCGGGAGGTCGGGAGGTCAGCGAGTCGGGAGGTCGGCGAGTCGGGAGTTCGGCGAGTCGGGAGGTCGGGAGTTCGGCGAGTCGGGAGTTCAGCGAGTCGGGAGGTTGGTGAGTCGGGAGGTTGGTGAGTCGGGAGTTCGGCGAGTCGGGAGGTCGGCGAGTCGGGAGTTCGGGATGTCGGCGAGTCTGGAATTCGGAGAGTCAGGATGTCGGCGAGTCGGGAGGTCGGCTAGTCGGGAGTTCGGGAGGTCGGCGAGTCGGGAGTTCGGCGAGTCGGGAGTTCGGGATGTCGGTGAGTCTGGAGTTCGGAGAGTTGGGATGTCGGCGAGTCGGGAGGTCGGCGACTCGGGTGTTCGGGAGGTCGGCGAGTCGGGAGTTCGGCGAGTCGAGAGGTCGGTGTGTCGGGAGGTCGGCGAGTCGTGTGTTCGGCGAGTCGGAAGGTCGGCGAGTCGGGAGGTCAGCGAGTCGGGAGGTCGGCGAGTCGGGAGGTCGGGAGGTCAGCGAGTCGGGAGGTCGGAGAGTCGGAAGGTCTGCGAGTCGAGAGGTCGGCGAGTCGGGAGTTCGGCGAGTCGGGAGGTCAGCGATTCGGGAGTTCGGCGAGTCGGGAGTTCGGCGAGTTGGGAGTTCGGCGAGTCGGGAGGTCGGCGAGTCGGGAGTTCGGGATGTCAGTGAGTCTGGAGTTCGGAGAGTCGGGATGTCGGCGAGTCGGGAGGTCGGCGACTCGGGTGTTCGGGAGTTCGGCGAGTCGGGAGGTCGGCGAGTCGGGAGTTCGGCGAGTTGGGAGTTCGGCGAGTCGGGAGGTCGGCGAGTGGGGAGGTCGGCGAGTCGGGAGTTCGGGATGTCAGTGAGTCTGGAGTTCGGAGAGTCGGGATGTCGGCGAGTCGGGAGGTCGGCGACTCGGGTGTTCGGGAGGTCGGCGAGTTGGGAGTTCGGCGAGTCGGGAGGTCGGAGTGTCGGGAGGTCAGCAAGTCGGGAGGTCGGTGTGTCGGGAGGTCGGCGAGTCGGGAGGTCAGCGGTTCGGGAGTTCGGCGAGTCGGGAATTCGGCGAGTCGGGATGTCGGCGAGTCGGGAGTTCGGCGAGTCGGGAGTTCGGCGAGTCGGGAGTTCGGCGAGTCGGGAGTTCGGCGAGTCGGGAGTTCGGCAAGTCGGGAGGTCGGCGAGTCGGGAGTTCGGCGAGTCGGGGGGTCGACGAGTCGGGATGTCGGCGAGTCGGGATGTCGGCGAGTCGGGATGTCGGCGAGTCGGGAGTTCGGTGAGTCGGGAGGTCGGGAGTTCGGCGAGTCGGGAGTTCAGCGAGTCGGGAGGTTGGTGCGTCGGCAGTTTGGTGAGTTGGGAGTCCGGCGAGTCGGGAGGTCGGCGCGTCGGGAGTTCGGGATGTCGGCGAGTCTGGAGTTCGGAGAGTCAGGATGTCGGCGAGTCGGAAGGTCGGCGAGTCAGGAGTTCGGGAGGTCGGCGAGTCGGGAGTTCGGCGAGTCGGGAGGTCGGTGTGTCGGGAGGTCGGCGAGTCGGGAGTTCGGCGAGTCGGGAGATCGGTGTGTCGGGAGGTCGGTGTGTCGGGAGGTCGGCGAGTCGGGAGTTCGGCGAGTCGGGAGATCGGTGTGTCGGGAGGTCGGCGAGTCGGGAGGTCGGCGAGTCGGGAGTTCGGCGAGACGGGAGTTCGGCGAGTCGGGAGGTCGTTGTGTCGTGTGTTCGGCGAGTCGGAAGGTCGGCGAGTCGGGAGGTCGATGAGTCGGGAGGTCGGCGAGTCGGGAGGTCGGGAGGTCAGCGAGTCGGGAGGTCGGTGAGTCGGAAGGTCTGTGAGTCGAGAGGTCGGCGAGTCGGGAGTTCGGCGAGTCGGGAGGTCAGCGATTCGGGAGTTCGGCGAGTCGGGAGTTCGGCATGTCGGGAGGTCGGCGAGTCGGGAGTTCGGCGAGTCGGGAGGTCGGCGAGTCGGGATGTCGGCGAGTCGGGAGTTCGGCGAGTCGGGAGGTCGGGAGTTCGGCGAGTCGGGAGTTCGGCGAGTCGGGAGGTCGGCGAGTCGGGATGTCGGCGAGTCGGGAGTTCGGCGAGTCGGGAGGTCGGGAGTTCGGCGATTCGGGAGTTCGGAGAGTCAGGATGTCGGCGAGTCGGGAGATCAGCGAGTCGGGAGTTCGGGAGGTCGGCAAGTCGGGAGTTCGGCGAGTCGGGAGATCGGTGTGTCGGGTGGTCGGCGAGTCGGGAGTTCGGCGAGTCCGGAGTTCGGCGAGTCGGGAGTTCGGCGAGTCGGGAGGTCGGCAAGCCGGGAGGTCGGTGTGTCGGGAGGTCGGCGAGTCGGGAGTTCGGCGAGACGGGAGTTCGGCGAGTCGGGGGGTCGGTGTGTCGTGTGTTCGGCGAGTCGGAAGGTCGGGAGGTCAGCGAGTCGGGGGGTCGGCGAGTCGGGAGGTCGGGAGGTCAGCGAGTCGGGAGGTCAGCGAGTCGGGAGTTCGGCGAGTCGGGAGGTCGGGAGTTCGGCGAGTCGGGAGTTCAGCGAGTCGGGAGTTCAGCGAGTCGGGAGGTTGGTGAGTCGGGAGGTTGGTGAGTCGGGAGTTCGGCGAGTCGGGAGGTCGGCGAGTCGGGAGTTCGGGATGTCGGCGAGTCTGGAGTTCGGAGAGTCAGGATGTCGGCGAGTCGGGAGGTCGGCTAGTCGGGAGTTCGGGAGGTCGGCGAGTCGGGAGTTCGGCGAGTCGGAAGGTCGGCGAGTCGGGAGGTCGGTGAGTCGGGAGGTCAGCGAGTCGGGAGGTCGGTGAGTCGGAAGGTCTGTGAGTCGAGAGGTCGGCGAGTCGGGAGTTCGGCGAGTCGGGAGGTCAGCGATTCGGGAGTTCGGCGAGTCGGGAGTTCGGCATGTCGGGAGGTCGGCGAGTCGGGAGTTCGGCGAGTCGGGAGGTCGGCGAGTCGGGAGTTCGGCGAGTCGGGATGTCGGCGAGTCGGGAGTTCGGCGAGTCGGGAGGTCGGGAGTTCGGCGATTCGGGAGTTCGGAGAGTCAGGATGTCGGCGAGTCGGGAGATCAGCGAGTCGGGAGTTCGGGAGGTCGGCAAGTCGGGAGTTCGGCGAGTCGGGAGATCGGTGTGTCGGGAGGTCGGCGAGTCGGGAGTTCGGCGAGTCCGGAGTTCGGCGAGTCGGGAGTTCGGCGAGTCGGGAGGTCGGCAAGCCGGGAGGTCGGTGTGTCGGGAGGTCGGCGAGTCGGGAGTTCGGCGAGACGGGAGTTCGGCGAGTCGGGGGGTCGGTGTGTCGTGTGTTCGGCGAGTCGGAAGGTCGGGAGGTCAGCGAGTCGGGGGGTCGGCGAGTCGGGAGGTCGGGAGGTCAGCGAGTCGGGAGGTCAGCGAGTCGGGAGTTCGGCGAGTCGGGAGGTCGGGAGTTCGGCGAGTCGGGAGTTCAGCGAGTCGGGAGTTCAGCGAGTCGGGAGGTTGGTGAGTCGGGAGGTTGGTGAGTCGGGAGTTCGGCGAGTCGGGAGGTCGGCGAGTCGGGAGTTCGGGATGTCGGCGAGTCTGGAGTTCGGAGAGTCAGGATGTCGGCGAGTCGGGAGGTCGGCTAGTCGGGAGTTCGGGAGTTCGGCGAGTCGGGAGTTCGGCGAGTCGGGAGGTCGGTGTGTCGGGAGTTCGGCGAGTCTGGAGTTCAGAGAGTCAGGATGTCGGCGAGTCGGGAGGTCGGCGAGTCGGGAGTTCGGGAGGTCGGCGAGTCGGGAGTTCGGCGAGTCGGGAGTTCGGGAGTTCGGCGAGTCGGGAGGTCGGCGTGTCGGGAGGTCGGCGAGTCGGGAGTTCGGCGAGTCGGGAGTTCGGCGAGTCGGGAGGTCGATGAGTCGGGTGTTCAGCGAGTCGGGAGGTCGGAGAGTCAGGAGGTCGGAGAGTCGGGAGTTCGATGAGTCGGGAGGTCGGAAGGTCGGCGAGTCGGGAGATCGATGAGTCGGGTGTTCAGCGAGGCGGGAGGTCGAAGAGTCGGGAGGTCGGCTAGTCGGGAGTTCGATGAGTCGGGAGGTCGGGAGGTCGGAAGGTCGGCGAGTCGGGAGGTCGATGAGTCGGGAGGTCGGGAGTTCGGCGAGTCAGGAGGTCGGCGAGTCGCGAGTCGGGATGTCGGGAGGTCGGCGAGTCGGGAGTCGGCGAGTCGGGCGGTCGGAAGGTCAGCGAGTCGGTAGGTCGGTGAGTCGTTAGGTCTGCGAGTCGGGAGGTCGGCGAGTCGGGAGGTCGGTGAGTCAGGAGTTCGGCGAGTCGGGAGTTCGGCGAGTGGGGAGGTCGGGAGTTCGGCGAGTCGGGAGTTCAGCGAGTCGGGAAGTCGGTGAGTCGGGAGGTCGGTGAGTCAGGAGTTCGGCGAGTCGGGAGGTCGGCGAGTCGGGAGTTCGGGATGTCGGTGAGTCTGGAGTTCGGAGAGTTGGGATGTCGGCGAGTCGGGAGGTCGGCGACTCGGGTGTTCGGGAGTTCGTGCGAGTCGGGAGTTAAGCGAGTCGGGAGGTCGGCGAGTCGGGAGGTCGGCGAGTCGGGAGTTCGGCGAGTCGGGAGGTCGGGAGGTCAGCGAGTCGGGGGGTCGGCGAGTCGGGAGTTCGGGATGTCAGCGAGTCTGGAGTTCGGAGAGTCAGGATGTCGGTGAGTCGGGAGGTCGGCTAGTCGGGAGTTCGGGAGGTCGGCGAGTCGGGAGTTTGGCGAGTCGGGAGTTCCGTGTGTCCGGAGTTCGGCGAGTCGGGAGGTCAGCAAGTCGGGAGGTCGGTGTGTCGGGAGGTCGGCAAGTCGGGAGGTCGGCGAGTCGGGAGTTCGGGAGTTCGGCGAGTCGGGAGTTCGGCGAGTCGGGAGGTCGGTGTGTCGGGAGGTCAGCGAGTCGGGAGTTCGGCGAGTCGGGAGTTCGGTGTGTCCGGAGTTCGGCAAGTCGGGAGGTCAGCAAGTCGGGAGGTCGGTGTGTCGGGAGGTCGGCAAGTCGGGAGGTCGGCGCGTCGGGAGTTCGGGAGTTCGGCGAGTCAGGAGTTCGGCGAGTCGGGAGGTCGGTGTGTCGGGAGTTCGGCGAGTCTGGAGTTCAGAGAGTCAGGATGTCGGCGAGTCGGGAGGTCGGCGAGTCGGGAGTTCGGGAGGTCGGCGAGTCGGGAGTTCGGCGAGTCGGGAGGTCGGAGTGTCGGGAGGTCGGCGAGTCGGGAGGTCGGAGTGTCGGGAGGTCGGCGAGTCGGGAGGTCGGAGTGTCGGGAGGTCGGAGAGGCGGGTGGTCGGTGAGTCAGGAGTTCGGCGAGTCGGGAGTTCAGCGTGTCGGGGTTCGGGAGGTCGGTGAGTCGGGAGGTCGGCAAGTCAGGAGTTCGGCACGTCGGGAGGTCAGCGAGTCGGGAGTTCGGCGAGTCGGGAGGTCGGTGTGTTGGGAGGTCGGTGAGTCGGGAGTTCGGTGTGTCCGGAGTTCGGCGAGTCGGGAGGTTGGCGAGTCGGGAGGTCGATGAGTCGGGTGTTCGGTGAGTCACGAGGTCGGTGAGTTAGGAGGTCGGTGAGTCGGGAGGTCGGTGAGTCGGGAGTTCGGTGAGTCGGGAGTTCGGCGAGTCGGGAGTTCGGGAGGTCGGTGAGTCGGGAGGTCGGCGAGTCGGGAGTTCGGCGCGTCGGGAGGTCAGCGAGTCGGGAGTTCGGTGAGTCGGGAAATCGGCGAGTCGGGAGTTTGGCAAGTCGGTAGGCCCTGTGATTTCGGGAGTCCCGGAGGACCATGTGTTCGGGAGGTCAGGAGTTCGAGGGTCAGGAGGCCCGGAGGTCGGCGAGGAGTTCACTTGTGGTGAGGAGCTCACATCTCTCAGCTGGGCAGGTCAGTGATTGGCTGTTTGGTTCGTATCTCTCTTTCCTTTTCTCTTTCTCTTTTTAATCAGATAAGTTTAAATAGAGGGATGGCAGGGGAGCTCAATCCTTTGGAGTGCACATCCTGTGACATGTGGGAAGTCCTGGAGGCTTTTTGCGGCCTAGATAACCATGTGTGCAGGATGTGTCTCCAGCTTCAACTACTGGAGCGGCGCATTTCGAAGCTTGAGCGGCGGCTGGGGTCAATACGGTGCATCCGCGAGGCTGAGAGCAACATAGATAGCATGTTTCAGGAGGTGATCACCCCGCAGCTTAAAGGCGTGCAGGCAGAGGGTGACCACCAGACGTAGTCAGTCTGCTCGGGATGTCGGCGAGTCGGGAGTTCGGCGAGTCGAGAGGTCGGCGAGTCGGGAGTTCGGCCAGTCGGGAGTTTTGCAAGTCGGGTGGTCGGGAGGTCGGCGAGTCGGGAGGTCGGCGAGTCGAGAGTTCGGCGAGTCGGAAGGTCGGCAAGTCGGGAGGTCGGGAGTTCGGCGAGTCGTGTGTTCGGCGAGACGGGAGTTCGGCGATTCGGGAGTTTGGCGAGTCGGGAGTTCGGCGAGTCGGGAGGTCGGTGAGTCGGGAGTTCGGTGAGTTAGGAGGTCGGTGAATCGGGAGTTCGGTGAGTCGGGAGTTCGGCGAGTCGGGAGTTCGGGAGGTCGGTGAGTCGGGAGGTCGGCGAGTCGGGAGGTCGGCGAGTCGGGAGGTCGGGAGTTCGGCGAGTCGTGTGTTCGGGAGGTCGGTGAGTCGGGAGGTCGGCGAGTCGGGAGGTCGGCGAGTCGGGAGGTCGGGAGTTCGGCGAGTCGTGTGTTCGGCGAGACAGGAGTTCAGCGATTTGGGAGTTCGGTGAGTCGGGAGTTCGGTGAGTTAGGAGGTCGGTGAGTCGGGAGGTCGGTGAGTTAGGAGGTCGGTGAGTCGGGAGTTCGGCGAGTCGGGAGTTCGGGAGGTCGGTGAGTCGGGAGGTCGGCGAGTCGGGAGGTCGGGAGTTCGGCGAGTCGTGTGTTCGGCGAGACGGGAGTTCGCCGATTCGGGAGTTCGATGAGTCGGGAGTTCGGTGAGTTAGGAGGTCGGTGAGTCGGGAGGTCGGTGAGTCGGGAGTTCGGTGAGTCGGGAGTTCGGCGAGTCGGGAGTTCGGGAGGTCGGTGAGTCGGGAGGTCGGCGAGTCGGGAGTTCGGTGAGTCGGGAAATCGGTGAGTCGGGAGTTTGGCAAGTCGGTAGGACCTGTGATTTCGGGAGTCCCGGAGGACCATGTGTTCGGGAGGTCAGGAGTTCGAGGAGCAGGAGGCCCGGAGGTCGGCGAGGAGTTCACTTGTGGTGAGGAGCTCACATCTCTCAGCTGGGCAGGTCAGTGATTGGCTGTTTGGTTCGTATCTCTCTTTCCTTTTCTCTTTCTCTTTTTAATCAGATAAGTTTAAATAGAGGGATGGCAGGGGAGCTCCATCCTGTGGAGTGCACATCCTGTGACATGTGGGAAGTCCTGGAGGCTTTTTGCGGCCTAGATAACCATGTGTGCAGGATGTGTCTCCAGCTTCAACTACTGGAGCGGCGCATTTCGGAGCTTGAGCGGCGGCCGGGATCAATACGGTGCATCCGCGAGGCTGAGAGCAACATAGATAGCATGTTTCAGGAGGTGATCACCCCGCAGCTTAAAGGCGTGCAGGCAGAGGGTGACCACCAGACGTAGTAAGTCTGCTCGGGAGGTAGCGCAGGCATCCCCCCATGAGTCCATCTCGCTTTTCAACCGATAATCTCTTTTGAGTACTGGTGAAGACAATGGTGCCTCTGGGGAGTGCAGTCAGAGCCAAGTCCAAGACACCACGGGTGGTTCAGCTGCACAGTGCAGGAGGGATGAAGAATAAAAGCGCTCTAGTGATAGGGGATTCAATAATTAAGGGAACAGAGAGGCGTTTCTGCGGCCGTAGACGTGACTCCAGGATCGTAAGGTGCCTCCCTGGTGCCAGAGTCAAGGATGTCACAGAACGCCATTCTGGGGGAAGAGGGTTAACAGCTAGAGGTTGTGGTCTGTATTGTGACCAATGACATAGGTAGAAAGAAGGATGAGATCCTGCAGGCAGAATTCAGGGAGCTAGGAGAAAAATTAAAGGATAGGACCTTAAAGGTAGTAATCTCCGGGTTATTACCGGTGCCACGTGCTAATGAGTATAAGAATAGAAGGATAGAGAGGACGAACATGTAGCTGGAGAGTTGGTGTAGGAGGGAGGGTTTTAAATTCCTGAGGCATTGGGACCGCTTGTGGGGGAGGTGGGACCTGGACAAACCGGACGGGTTGCACCTCAACAGCGCCGGGAGCAATATCCTCACCGGGAGTTTTGCTCGTGCTGTTGGGGACCCATTTTCCGGTGATTTTGTCTTTATGTCCCTTTCTCGTTGTCCAGATCACTTGTTTATTTCGCCGTCTATTATCATGCCTAGCTCACTCAACAAATCTATTCCTAGTATCGTACCCTCCATGTTAGGACATACCCAGAATTGTACCGGTAGCGTAATGCCACCTGCTTCTAGCAATTGATATTCACTCTGATATGCAACGGTTTGGTTTCCTCCTACCCCCTGTACAATAATTGATCGTCGGGTTGTGGGCAAGTCAAGGTTAGTCAGGGACACGTATCTATTAACATGTCGCACCGCCGGCCCACATACGAGGGCCACTTCCCTGACCGGGGGCTGGTGCGATTCAAAGGGGCTGTTTCTGCTGCTGGGTTAGCTGCTGGATAATGTCCAAAAGCTGCTGGTTCCCCAGTTTATTAGCGTCTACTGTTTTCTCATTAGACCCCTGTTTCTTTCTTCATACAGAGAACGGTCCCTGACCCTCCCGTCCATCTCCCTTCGACCAACAATCCTTCATTTCATGTCCCCACTTGCCACAGTTCTGACACTTTGGTGGGACTGTATCTTCTACACAGCACTTCGCTCGGCGGTGTCCCTGTTCTTTGCACTTAAAACACACTTCAAGTTTTATTGTGGCAGCTGCTGCACGGATTTCTGTAGTGTCGGCTGCTGCTTTGGATCTCTGCTGATTATCTACCGCAGTGGCCCAGTTTTCCAGATCGTCATAATTACTGAATACCACTAGCCCTGTTTTCAGTATAGTTTGATGTGCGGGGGTTAACCCGTCTTTATACAGCTGTATGAAAGCCGGGTTCTGCCTATCTACATTTGGTACTCCACTATGTGCTCAGAAGGCTTCACATTTCCTAGTTCCATATTCCTGTGCTCCTTCGCCTTCCTTTTGGGTTACTCCTACTATCGAATTCCAATTCACAGGGACCTGTCCTAGAGCTGTTGTAACTTCCGTTTTAAATGTTGCTATGTCTGCTTGCTGCTGTTGCTGATCCGCGGACAGATCCTCACACCAAGCCCCGTCTCTATAAGCTGCGGGTAGCCGTGCCCAGTAATTTTCGAGCATCTTAGTTCTAACTAATTCCGTTATGTCCCTGCTGTGGAGTTGGTGGCAAATGCGCATTTCTTTAATTTTTTTGCCAAAAAGCCGCATTGCTACTTCGGGGTACCAGGACGGGTAATTTGTCCAGCAGCTGCATTGTATCTCCAGGAGATATGGAGATGTATGTCATTTTTACTTGCGGGGGTCGAGCGGCTCGTCCCGGTCCTCCTTGTCCAGGGCGCCGTGCTGGGATCCCCGGTATATATTCTAGTTTTATTGGGGCTGCTTTAGCCTAGTATGTCGGGGCATATGGAGGGGGCAGGGCATCTCCTTCGTCCCTATCATACGCATCCGTCCCCTCGTCTGGGAGTCCCCAATCAATGTCCTCCTCACTAAGTGATGCGCCCGCGCCTTTGATCAGGGTGGGCAGGACGGTCTGTCCGGACATGACCTTCCCCTTCTCCCTTTTATGTCTTATATATTGGTTTACCTTTTCTGTTAATATTACATGGGCCCGGAGGATCAGGACCAAGGCTTTTTCATCTTTATCTTTCTTTTCCTGTTTCCACCACGCTCGCTGATCCTCCGGCGAGTCGTGGGGTTTCCAACCTGATGTAATCATCTGACTTATCATCTTTTTCTGTTTTCCTGCCAAGTGGCGGGTAAGGGACCCTTCGGGTCCCCACTCGAGTTCTGTTGTTATATTGGCCATGTTTAATACTTAGTATAGTTAGAGGTCTTTAACTCTCCGCCTGCACCAGCGTGACTTGTAGTAGGTTGTTTCTAACTAATAAATTTAGTTGGGTAGCTCATTGGGGATAGTTAGAGATCTAACTCTCAGAGGTCCGCCTTCACCAGCGTGACTTGTAGTAGGTTGTTTCTAGCCACTGTCAGGTTATGAATCTGCTATTACACAAACTCGCGCAATTCCTTAACGGGTTTTAAGCAATTCCCGCAGTGCTCCATGCCCCCTTAATGACTACCTACCACCATTTTGCCAGTTGGTCTGACCCTCCTCACAGGTTGGATATTGCGTCGGCCTCCGGACACCACCTGGTCCCTTCCCCCTGGGATTTATTGCCCCCTTCCTTGGTCCTGGAGGTGTCGCTTGGTTTCACGATCCTATGGTCTCAGGGGGTTCTCTATGCCTACTTGATCCTGGCCGTCACGTGGGACTAAGTCCTCTTAATTCAGGCTCAGGCTAGGTGTGTGAGATACTGGACCATCCATCCGCGTCGATCAACCTGTGCGTTCACCTCCAGCACCCTGGTATATTTTTTGCTTGGACTTATTCTCACCCGGATTCTCCAGGGGTGTCCTAACGACTTTCGCAATATCCTGCCAACTACGCCATTGTTAGCGCGAATGTACCCTCCAAGAATCACTCGTCACTCAGGGTCGGTCCATACATCAAAACAGTTTATTACGCCGGCGGGGAGATGAAGCAACTGGTGGGTCCAGGTACCTCTCTCTGCCGAACAGAGTTTCATGGATTTGTATATGTTTTACAACAGTTTACTACAGTTACATCAGCCCATTTCGGCCGAACACTATCCAATCATATTGATTATGGATTACATATAGATTCAAATAGACCAATAGAAGAAGTCTCTAACCATTATGTGACTGCGTGATTGTCTCATGTGTTACTAGGGATTATTCATGGTCTTGTGACATGGTCTAGGCCCCCCCCCTTATCTTACTGTCCTTGGGAGCTGTCTTTGGGCAGTCTCCTTATCTTAGTCCTGTTACAGAGTTGTATTGTTCCAACATGAACCAGGACGTCTTATCTAAGGCCACTGATTGGGAACATCTGCGGAGTCCATGTATATCCCTGTGTGAGAAACACAGCAGTTATCAGTAACTAAGAATGCAGTCTCTTTTCTGCTGGCTGAAATTCCTTGGGGCTTTGCTAAACCACGAGCAGCCATCTTTATACATTTTACACACGCATTTAATACTACAGTTACATAGTTAGTTCTAACATTATGCTACAGGTGCCGTTGCCCTAGGGGAAAATCTTTTCTCTATAACAGATGGGAAGCTGAGAACAAATTCAATAGGGAATGAAGTGCAGCTGAAATTGGATAGCAAGAATTTAGAAAGTGAATCTGTAAGACAGGGGCAACAAGGGTTAAAAGTAGTAATCAAGGAGGTCTTCCTGTGCTATATGGTATATACTTTAATGCAAGGAGTATAGCGAATAAGACAGATGAGCTAAGAGCACAGGTAGAAACTTGGGAGTATGACACTATAGCCATTACAGAAACATGGCTGAAAGAGGGGCAGGTTTGTCAACTCAATATTCCTGGTTACAAGATTTTTAGACAAGATAGAGAGGGGGTTAAAAAGGTGGGGGATCACGGTATTGATTAAAGAAACTATTACAGCGGTGAGAAGGGATATGTTAGAGGGATCATCAAATGAGGCCATATTTGTCAAATTGAAAAATAAAAAAGGGGCGATCACACCGCTGGGTGTTTATTATAGACCCCCAAACAGTGGGAGGGAGATAGAGGAGCAAATATGTAGGCAAATTTCTGTGACATCCAAAAACAATAGGGCAGTAATAGTAGGGGATAGTAACTATCCAAGAGAACATTTTTAGTCCGTATTGTACAAGCCCAACACGGGAGGGGGCGGTTCTGGATTTAGTTTTGGGGAATGAAGTTGGGCAGGTGGAAGGGGTATCAATGGGTGAGCACTTGGGTGCCAGTGACCATAATTCAATCAGATTCAAGGTAATTATGGATAAGGAAAGGATAGACCAGGAATAAAAGTCCCAAATTAGGGAAAAGTTAACTATGCTAAGTTGAGAAGTGATTTGGCCAGAGTGGACTGGAAACAGCTACTTGTGGATAAATCAGTGTCGGAATAGTGGGAGGCATTCAAGGAAGAGATCCGGAGGGCTCAGGCCAAACATGTGCCCTTAAAGAAAAAGGGTGGGAATAACAATTCTAGTGCCCCCTGGATGTCTAGGGACTTACAGGGGAGGATAAAGAAAAAAAGGAAGCTTATGTCATATACCGACAGCTAAATACTATAGAATCTTTGGAGGAATATAGAAAGTGAAGAGGTAAAATTAAAAAGGATATTAGGAATGCTAAGAAAGAGCATGAAAAATTCTTGGCAAGTAAAATTGAGGAAAACCCAAAGTTGTTCGATAAATATATTAAGAGCAAGAGGATAACTAAAGAAAGGATAGGGCCTAATAGAGACCATGAGGCTAATCTCTGTGTGGAGGTGGAAGATGTTGGTATGGTTCTTAATGAATACTTTGCATCTGTTTTCATGAAGGAAAGGGGCAATGCAGATACTGCAATTGAGGAGAAGTGTGAAATTCTGGATGAAATAAACATAGTGAGAGAGGAGGTATGAAGGCATTTAGCAGCTTTGAAAGTAGATAAATCCCCAGGCCCAGATGAAATGCATCCCAGGCTGTTGAACGAAGTAAAAGAGGAAATAGCAGAGGCCTTGACCATCATTTTCCAGTCCTCTTTGGATTTGGGTATGGCGCCGGAGGACTAGAAGACTGCTAATGTGGTACCGGAGGCTGAGAGGAGGCCTCATTGAGGTGTATAAAATTTTGAGGGGCCTGGATATAGTGGATAGCAAGGGCCTATTTCCCTTGGTGGAGGGGTCAATTATGAGGGGGCATAGTTTTAAGGTGGTTGGTGGATGATTCAGAGGGGATTTGAGGGGAAGCTTCCTCACACAGAGGGTTGTGGGGGTCTGGAACTCACTGCCTGGAAGTGTGGTGGATGCAGAAACCCTCAGCACATTGAAAAGGTGCTTAGATGGACACTTGAAGTGCCGTAACCTGCAGGGTTACAGACCTAGAACTGGGAAGTGGGATTAGACTGGATAACCTCTTGTTTGCTGGTGCAGATAGAATGGTAAGTATTGCAGGGAATCAAATACGGCTAGGGTGATCTCCTGGACTAGTTTCGATCACCTGGACGGGTGAGAGAGGAATTTTCCCAGATTTTTTTTCCCCAATTGACCTGGGTTTTTATCTGTTTTTTTGCCTCACCCAGGAGATCACATGGCTCCGGTTAGGATGGAGTATAGAATATTGCGGTGCAAGAGGTGTCGGAGTTGTGTGGGGTGGACTGGTTGGGCCTGGTACTCTTTACCTTCCCGCCATTGTTCATTGTTCATAAGTTTATACGTAATCTTGAGGGCTGCTGACCGAGGGCCATGTGGCTCTTTGTCGGCCGGCACAGACACGATGAGCCGAAATGGCCTCCTTCTGCGCTGTAAATTTCTATGTTTCTATGTACCACACCCTGGTCTGCGTATGCGCAATAGGCTTGCTTAGAATAGCAATCTAGGCATTCAATGAAGAAATTAAGTCTAATGCAATTGTTTAATTTTTGATGTTTTTCAAAATACCACCCCACCACCGAACGTCACTCGTTCGCCTGAACACAGGGTCTCGGCTTCCATCACCCCCCACAAAGCTTCTTTTGAAGCTGCTTTATAACCTAAGGGTTCTCAACACTTATATAAATGGCTGACAGTTATAGAAACATAGAAACATAGAAAATAGGTGCAGGACTAGGCCATTCGGCCCTTCGAGCCTGCACCACCATTCAATAAGATCATGGCTGATCATTCCCTCAGTACCCCTTTCCTGCTTTCTCTCTGTACCCCTTGATCCCCTTAACGGTAAGGGCCACATCTAACTCCCTCTTGAATATATCCAATGACCTGGCATCAACAACTCTCTGCGGTAGGGAATTCCACAGGTTAACAACTCTGAGTGAAGAAGTCTCTCCTCATCTCAGTCCTAAATGGCCTACCCCTTATCCTAAGACTATATCCCCTGGTTCTGGACTTCCCCAACATCGGGAACATTTTTCCCGCAGCTAACTTGTCCAGTCCCGTCAGAATCTTATATGTTTCTATGAGATCCCCTCTCATCCTTCTAAACTCCAGTGAATAAAGGCCCAGTTGATCCAGTCTCTCATCATATGACAGCCCAGCCATCCTTGGAATCAGTCTGGGGAATCTTCGCTGCACTCCCTCAATAGCAAGAACGTCCTTCCTCAGACTAGGAGACCAAAACTGAACACAATATTCCAGGTGAGGCCTCACTAAGGCCCTGTACAACTGCATTAAGACCTCCCTGTTCCTATACTCAAACCCCTAAATATGAAGGCCAACATACCATTTGCCTTCTTTACCGCCTGCTGTACCTGTATGCCAACTTTCAGTGACTGATGAACCATGACACCCAGGTCTCATTGCACCTCCCCTTTTCCTAATCTGCCACCATTCAGATAATATTCTGCCTTTGTGTTTTTGCCCCCAAAATGGATAACCTCACATTTATCCACATTATACTGCATCTGCCATGCATTTGCCCACTCACCGAAACTGTCCAAGTCACCCTGCAGCCTCTTAGCTTCCTCCTCACAGATCACACCGTCACCCAGTTTAATGTCATCCGCACTGGATATATTACACCCTATTCCATCATCTAAATCGTTAATATATATGGTAAAGAGCTGGGGTCCCAGGACTGAGCCCTGCGGCACTCCACTAGCCACTGCCTGCCATTCTGAAAAGGACCCATTTATCTCAACTCTCTGCTTCCTGTCTGCCAACCAGTTCACTATCCACGTCAGTACATTACCCCCAATACCATGTGCTTTAATTTTGCACACCAATTTCTTGTGTAGGACCTTGTCAAAAGCCTTTTGAAAGTCCAAATACTCCACATCCACTGGTTCTCCCTTGTCCACTCTACTAGTTACATCCTCAAAAAATTCTAGAAGATTTGTTAAGCATGATTTCCCCTTCATAAATCCATGCTGACTTGGACTGATCCTATCACTGCTTTCCAAATGCGCTGCTATTTCATCTTTAATAATTGATCCCAACATTTTCCCCATTACTGATGTCAGGCTAACTGGTCTTTAATTAACGTTTTCTCTCTCCCTCCTTTTTTTAAAAGTGGTGTTACATTAGCTACCCTCCAGTCCATAGGAACTGATCCAGAGTCGATAGACTGTTGGAAAATGATCACCAATGCATCCACTATTTCTAGGGCCACTTCCTTAAGTACTCTGGGATGCAGACTATCAGGCCTTCAATCCCATCAATTTCCCTAACACAATTTCCCACCTAATAAGGATATCCTTCAGTTCCTCCTTCTCCCCAGACCCACTGTCCCCTAGTGCATTCGGAAGGTTATTTGTGTCTTCCTTCGTGAAGACAGAACCGAAGTATTGGTTCAATTGGTCTGCCATTTCTTTGTTCCCCATTATAAATTCACCTGAATCCGACTGCAAGGGACCTACGTTTGTCTTTACTAATCTTTTCTCTTCATATATTTTTCGAAGCTTTTGCAGTCAGTTTTTATGTTCCCGGCAAGCTTCCTCTCGCACTCTATTTTCCCCCTCTTAATTAAACCCCTAGTCCTCCTGTGTTGAATTCTAAATGTCTCCCAGTCCTCAGGTTTGTTGCTTTTTCTAGCCAATTTATATGCCTCTTCCTTGGCTTTAACACTATCCTTAATTTCCCTTGTTAGCCACAGTTGAGCCATTTTATTTTTACTTCAGACAGGGATGTACAATTGCTGAAGTTCATCCATGTGATCTTTAATTGTTTGCCATTGCTTATCCACCCTTGAAGTATCCTTTGACAGTCTATTTGAGCCAATTCACGCCTCATACCATTGAAGTTACCTTTCCTTCAGTTCAGGACCCTAGTTTCCGAATTAACTTTGTCACTCTCCATCTTAATAAGGATTTCTACCATATTATGGTCACTCTTCCCCAAGGGGCCTCGCACAACAAGATTGCTAATTAGTCCCTTCTCATTACACATCACCCAGTCTAGGATGGCCAGCTCCCTGGTTGGTTCCTCGAGATATTGGTCTCGAAAACCATCCTTAATACACTCCACGAAATCCTCCTCCACTGCATTGCTACCAGTTAGGTTAGCCCAATCAATATGTATATTAAAGTCGCCCATGATTACTGCTGTACCTTTATTGCATACATCCCTTATTTCTTGTTTGATGCTGTCCCCAACCTCACTACTACTATTTGGTGGTCTGTACACAACTCCCACTAGTGTTTTCTACCCTTTGGAATTCCACAGCTCCACCCATACCGACTACACATTATCCACGCTAATGTCCTTCCTTGCAATTGCATTGATTTCCTCTTTAACCAGCAATGCCACCCCGCCTCCTTTTCCTTTCTGTCTATCCTTCCGAAATGCTGAACACCCCTGGATGTTGAGTTCCCAGCCTTGGTCCCCCTGGAGCCATGGCTCCGTGATGCCAATTACATCGTATCCATTAACTGCTATCTGCGCAGTTAATTCATCCACCTAATTCTGAATACTCCTCGCATTGAGGCACAGAGCTTTCAGGCTTGTCTTTTTAACACACTTTGCCCCTTTAGAATTTTGCTGTAATGTGGCCCTTTTTGTTTTTTGCCTTGGGTTTCTCTGCCCTCCACTTTTACTATTCTCCTTTCTATCTTTTGCTTCTGACTCCATTTTATTTCCCTCTGTCTCCCTGCATAGGTTCCCATCCCATCAGTTCAGCTTGCACCCCCCCCCACCCCCCCAGGCTTCTTTTGAAGCCAAGCCCCGAGCCCCTGTTTCCAGGCGAGGGAGCGATTCTGCCAGCCAATGCTCCGACCCTCGAGCCCTGTGAGGAGACGTTCGGTGGTGGCGTGGTACTTTGAAAAAAATCAAAAATTAAAGAATTGCATTAGACTTCCATTTTCTCCCTTTTGACTTTGAAAGAATTAAGCTTCATGATGCATATTCTTTGCCTTCTTGACTCCCTCCAAAACTTCACCTAAAAACAATGGCGTCTTTCTGCGCCGATTTTTTAATGTGCACTTCTTTTTCTTAAGTGCCCAGACGGTTTTTTGGGAGTGGTCACTATTATATATGTAAACCTGTAATTACCCTTTGTAGCCACCAGACTCCCCTGGAGTCCCAAGGGATCCCACAATCCCTTGGGAGCACTTGTACTTAAGGAGGCCTCACAGGCTGGAGAGGCACTCTGGAGACCTGAATAAAAGACTAAAGTCACACTTTACTTTGAGCTCACAGTATCCAGTCAGACTCTTTATTCATACATAACAACTGCCGACAAGATACAGATGACAAACCCAATGATGCAGAGAACAGTGAGCATCCTGGAGAGATTTTCGGAGGGAGATGATTGGGAAACCTTTGTGGAGTGACTCGGCCAATACTTCGCAGCCAACAAGCTGGAAGGAGAAGTGAACGCTGCCAAACGAAGGGCGATTCTCCTCACTGTCTGCGGGGCACCAACGTATGGCCTCATGAAAAATCTGCTTGCTCCAGCGAAACCCACAGAGAGATCGTATGATGATTTGTGTAAACTGGTCCGGGAGCATCTGAACTGAAGGAAAGCGACCTGATGGCGAGGTACCGGTTCTACACCTACAAAAGGTATGAAGGCCAGGAAGTGGTGAGCTATGTCGCTGAGCTGAGACACCTTGCAGGACATTGCAAATTTGAAGGGCATTTGGAGCACATGCTCAGGGACTTCTTCGTACTTGGCATTGGCCATGAAGTGATACTTCGCAAACTTTTGACTGTAGCGACCCCAACCTTTAGTAAAGCCATAACGATAGCCCAGGCGTTTATTGCCACCAGTGACAATACTAAGCAAATCTCTCAGCACAGGAGTGCTGCTACAAGTACTGTGAACAAAATTATGTTGTTTTCAAATCACAACATACAGGAAAGGCCCCACATGCCTGCATCTGCACGTTTACAGATGTCTCAGAGTCCACCATCAAGGATGATGAATGCAAGGCCATTAACACCTTGTTGGCGCTGCGGGGGTGATCATTGTTTCTATTCATGCCGGTTCAAAGGGTACGTTCAAAAGGCTGTGGAACAATGGGACACCTCCAATGTATGTGCAGGCGAGCTGCAAACCCTGTTAATCCTGCAAACCACCATGTTGCAGAGGAGGACAGATTCACGGCGGATCACGATGAACCAGAGCCTCAGACCGAGGAGGCAGAGGTATATGGGGTGCACAAATTTACCACAAAGTGTCCCCCGATAATGCTGAAGGTTGAATTAAATGGACTCCCGGTGTCAATGGAGCTGGACAAGGGCACGAGCCAGTCCATTATGAGCAAAAAGACTTTTGATAAATTGTGGTGCAGCAAGGCCTCAAGGCCAGTCCTGACTCCAATTCGCACTAAACTGAGAACTTACACAAAGGAACTGATTCCCATAATTGGCAGTGCTACTGTAAAGATCTCCTACGATGGAGCGGTGCACAAGCTACCACTCTGAGTGGTACCGGGTGATGGTCCCACGCTGCTCGGCAGGAGCTGGCTGGGAAAGATACGCCGGAACTGGGATGACATCCGAGCGCTCTCGTCCGTTCATGACAATTCGTGTGCCCACGTCTTAAACAAGTTCCCCTCGCTGTTCGAACCAGGCATCTGGAAGTTCCAAGGAGCAAAAGTGCTGATCTATTTGATTCTGGGAGCGCGACCCATCCATCACAAGGTGAGAACAGTACTGTACATGATGAGAGAGGGTGGAGATCGAGCTAGACCGGCTGCAACGAGAGGGCATCATTTCGCCGATCGAATTCAGCGAGTGGGCCAGTCCGATTGTTCAAGTCCTCAAGGAAGATGGCACCATTAGAATCTGTAGTGATTAAAAAAAAATACCAATCGTTTCTCCTTGCAGGATCAATACCCACTACCAAAGGAAGGACCTCACCTGCATCAACACATTTACAACAGATGCCCTTTTGGGATTCAAGCAGCCGCGGCGATTTTCCAGAGAAACATGGAAAGCTTACTGAAGTTGGTCCCGCACACCATGGTCTTCCAGGACGACATCTTGGTTACAGGTCGGGACACAGTCGAGCATCTGCAGAACCTGGAGGTGGTTCTTAGTCAACTCAACCGCGTGGGGCTCAGGTTAAAACGATCAAAGTGCGTTTTCCTGGAACCTGGAGTGGAGTTCCTGGGGAGAATTGCGGCAGATGGCATCAGGCCCATCGATTCGAGGACGAAGGTAATCAAGAACGCACCAAGACCACAGAACATGATGGAGCTGAGGTCGTTTCTAGGACTCCTGAACTACTTTAGTAACTTCTTACCGGGTCTTAGCACATTGTTAGAACCACTGCACTCTTTACTGCGTAAAGGAGATGAATGGGTATGGGGTAAAAGCCAAGAAAATGTCTTTGAGAAAGCTAGAAATCTGTTACGCTCAAACAAATTGCTTGTGTAGTATGATCCATGTAAGCGTTTGGTACTAGCATGTGATGCGTCATCATATGGCGCCGGATGTGTATTGCAACAAGCTAATGAATCTGGGAAATTGCAAACGGTTGCTTATCCATCCAGAAAATCTGTCTAAGGCTGAGAGAGCCTACAGCATGATTGAAAAAGAAGCATTAGCGTGTGTTTATGGGGTAAAGAAAATGCATCAATATCTGTTTGGCTCAAATTTGAATTGGAAACTGACCATAAGCCACTTATATCCCTTTTTTCCAAAAGTAAGAGGATAAATACGAATGCATCGGCCCGCATCCAGAGATGGGCGCTCACGTTGTCCGCATTCAACTACGCCATCCGCCACAGGCCAGGCACAGAAAACTGTGCCGAAGCTCTCAGTAGGCTGCCATTGCCCACCACAGGGGTGGAAATGGCGCAGCCCGCAGATTTAGTCATGGTAATGGAAGTATTCAAGAGTGAGCAATCACCCGTCACAGCCCGACAGATTAGAACCTAGACAAGCCAGGACCCCTTACTGTCCCAAGCAAAAAATTGTGTGCTTCACGGGAGCTGGTCCAGTGTCCCATTGGAAATGCAGGAAGAGATAAAGCCGTACCAGCGGCGCAACGATGAAATGTCTATACAGGCAGGCTGCCTTCTGTGGGGTAATCAGGTAGTGGTCCCCTAGAAGGACAGGGACACTTTCATCAGTGATCTCCACAGTAGTCACCACACCAGGCAGCCCAGCAAGGCCAGCTACACAGCAGCCCAGCGAGGGCCCAACAAACAATTCCCCCATGCCAGCATTTGCACCGAGAAGATCAACCAGGGAAAGAAAGGCCCCAGATCGACTCACCTTGTAAATAGTTATACTATTGACTTTGGGGCGGGGGAGTGTTGTTATATATGTAAACCTGTAAATACCTTGTGTAGCCACCAGAGGGCTCATCCCCAGGGGTCCCAAGGGATCCCACAATCCCTTGGGAGCACCTGTACTTAAGGAGGCCTCACAGGCTAGAGAGGCACTCTGGAAACCTGCAATAAAAGATTACAGTCACACTTTACTTTAGCTCACGGTATCTAGTCAGACTCTTTATTCATATATAAGTCACATACGCCATCCCAGGAAAAATGTAAGTTTGCCAAACTTGCTTAAATGCCGTAGACATCAGGTTACGCCCCCATGTCACAAAAAAAATCGTAACCTAAAGAAATTGTACCGAAGTGAGTTACAATGATGAAGAAAATTGGGTAAAACTGAGCCCTAGGGGTGGTTTTAGGATCTCCCCAAGACTCAGTATTGCATGTATTGTTCATTTTGACTACTTTTCTCTCCCCCTCCCCCCATGACACACAGATTAGCTTACCCATCACTGTTGGCAGCAGGAAGATTAATCATCTTCATATGGCAAAGCACACCCACTCCCACAGCTAATGTAACAATAAAGTATTATGGGATATCCAAATGAATGATGTGCAATCTTTATTCGAAACTGGAGAATTACAAGGCTTGGCCCACTTCCTGGGAACCCAAATGTCATGTATGGATGCTTGGGTTTACTAGCCACCAGGTGGCGCCACTGTCGGAGGGCATTGGGCTGTGCGGCCCAGTTATAAAAGGCCAGCCATCTTGTAATGTAATCACTTTGGGCCCGAATAAAGTAGAGCCAGGTTTGTACCTATTTGGAGTTTACAGTATTCAGTCTGTTAAGTTATTGCATACACAACATTTGGCGACGAGGTAAGAAGAACTATAGCATGCAAAAATGAGCACAATTGGAATTCTGGAGCGATTCGTGGAGGGAGAAGATTGGGTAGATTTTGTAGCCTGCTTGAACCAGTATTTCATGGCCAACAAAATGGAGGAAGAGGCAGACGCAGTTTGGCGCCAGGCGGTCCACCTCACGGCTTGCGGTCCAAAAATCTATGGACTCATAAAGAATCTCCTCTCACCCTTAAGTCCAATGCACAAGGACTATGAAACATTGTGTGCTGTGGTATGTGACCATCTCAAACCAGATGAAGGCATCATCATCTCAAGATATCGATTCTATACGCACATTCGTTCTGAGAGCCAGGATGTACCGGAATTCGTTGCCGACCTAAGATGTCTAGCTGGACCGTGTAAGTTTAAAACTGCATTGGCAGCCATGCTGCAGGACTTATTTGTAATCAGCATCAACCACGAGGTGATCCTGCGTAAGCTACTGGCGGCGGTGACGTTGGATTTCAGCAAGGCCATCACGATTGTCCAATCATGCATGACGATGGACAAAAGCTTAAAGCAGATATCATTGAAAAATCTGAACTCAGCAAGTTCTGTAAACAAAATAGTATTGTCGTTTGGCAGAGTTGCATATGGCAGGGCCTACCCAACTACGTACGCGAAACCTATGGCTGCTCAAAGTCCGGCAACAGGAATGAATCCGATATCACCATGTTGGCGTTGTGGGGGAAATCATCGGCATCAGCAGTGTTGGTTTAAACAGTATATTAGTAAAGGCTGTTTGAGAGTGGGGCATCTCCAGCGCATGTGTCCGCAACTGTGCAAGCGTGCTGCGACACACCATGTGGAGAATGCTGATCAGTCTAGCGCGGATCCGGAAATGCAATCTGAGAAACCAGAGGAGGAAGTAGATGGACTGTATTCGTTCCTAACAAAGAGCCAACCGATAATGATGAATGTAAAACTTAATGGTGTGCCGGTATCAATGGAATTGGACATGGGTGCGAGTCAATCAATAATGAGCCAGAGGACATTCGACAGGCTGTGGGATACTAAGGCTGTGAGGCCTAAGCTGAGTCCAGTCAATGCCAAGTTGTGTACGTACACTAAAGAACTCATAACGGTGATTGGCAGTGCAGTAATCAAGGTGTCGTATGATGGCGCGGTTCACGATTTACCGTTATGGGTTGTTCCAGGCAATGGTCCAATGCTGTTCGGTAGGAACTGGTTAGAAAAAATCAAATGGAACTGGAACGATATCAAAGAGTTGTCATCAGAGGAGGATACTCCATGTGCTCAAGTGCTGAGCAAGTTCCCCTCACTGATTAAACCAGGCATCGGCAATTTCATGGGAGCCAAGGTGCAGATCCACATGGACTCGGATGCAAGACCCGTCCATCATAAAGCTCGGGCAGTTCAGTTCCGTAAATGATGAGGGAGAAGGTCAAAATCGAACTCGACAGACTCCAGCATGAAGGGATCATATCACCGGTCGAATTTAATGAATAAACCAGCCCCATTGTTCCCATGTTGAAAAGTGATGGCACTGTCAGTATTTGTGGTGACTGCAAGGTTACGATCAACCGAGTTTTGAAACAGGATCAATACCCGTTACCGAAGGCTGATGACCTGTTTGCAATGCTCGCTGGGGGAAGTCGTTCACAAAACTGGATCTGATGTTGGCCTACATGACACAGGAGCTGGTCGACACATCAAAGAAACTTACGTGCATCAACAATCATAAAGGACTGTGTATCTACAACAGGTGCCCTTTTGGAATTCGCTCAGCTGCAACCATATTTCAAAGGAACATGGAGAGTCTACTGAAGTCCGTCCCCAGAACCGTCGTGTTCCAAGATGACATACAGGTCACAGGTCGTGACTCCGCCGGACATCTGAACAATCTGGAGGAGGTTCTACATCATCTGGACAAAGTGGGACTCAGACTGAAACTCTCGAAGTGCATCTTCATGTCAAATTCCTGGGGAGGAAAATTGCTGCTGACGTATCAGGCCTACGGACTCGAAAACCAAGGCCATCAAAAATGCACCCAAGCCTTAGAATGTGACGGAGCTGCGTTCGCTCCTTGGTCTACTCAACTACTTCGATAATTTTTTACCTAGACTGAGCACCTTGTTAGAGCCACTGCACATGCTGCTAAGAAAAGGCGACAACTGGGTTTGGGATGCGTCTCAAGATAGAGCTTTTGAGAAAGCTACTAATCTGCTTTCACATTATGATCCATGTAAGCGTCCAGTATTGGCCTGTGATGCTTCATCATGTGCAGTTGGTTGCATGCTCCAACAAGCTAATGAGTTGGGCAAATTACAAGCTGTTGCATACGCTTCAAAAAGTTTGTCAAAGGCGGAAAGAGCCTACAGCATGGTAGAGAAAGAAGCACTAGCCTGTGTGTATGGGGTTAAAAAGATGCATCAGTACCTGATTGGTCTTCGGTTTGAACTGGAAACAGATCACAAGCCATTCATTTAATTGTTTTTAGAAATCAAAGGTATCAATACCAATGCATTGTCCCGCATCCAGAGGTGAGCGCTGACATTATCTGCCTATGATAATGTCATTCGCCATAGACCTGGCACTGAGAATTATGCCGATGCATTGAGCCGTCTGCCGTTGCCCACACCGGAGGTGGAAACACCACAACCAGCAGACCTACTGTTAGTCATGGCCCAACAAGTTAAGACCTGGATCAGCCAGGACCCGATATTATCAGTTGTGAAACGTTGTATCCTTAGTGGTGATTGGTCTGCCATACCCAAGCAAATGTGTGATGAGACCAAACCTTACATCCGTCGCAAAGACAAACTATCCATTCAATCAAATTGTATACTGTGAGGTAATTGTGTCATTATGCCCAAGAAAGGCAGAGAGAAATTTGTGCATGATCTACATAGCATTCATCCCGGTATTGTGATGATGAAAGCAATTGCCAGGTCTCAAGTATGGTGGCCTGGAACTGACTCTGATCTGGAATCATGTGTGCATCAGTGCAACACTTGCATGCAGCTTAGCGGAATCGCCACTGAGTCTGTGATCATGGCCATCTAAACCATGGTCCAGGATTCACATTGACTTTGCAGGTCCCTTCCTGGGAAAGATGTTCTTGGTTGTGTTGGATGCTTATTCCAAGTGGATAGAGTGTACAATCATGTCATCCAGCACATCCACAGCTACCATTGAGAGTCTTCGTGTCATGTTTGCTACGTATTGTCTGCCTGACATCGTTGTAAGTGACAACGGATCTTGCTTCACCAGAATGAAGTTTCAAGAGTTCATGAAACTCAATGGTATCAAACACGTGAGTCAGCACCATTCAAACCCGCATCTAATGGACAAGCAGAGCGTGCGGTCCAAGTCATCAAGCAGAGTATGAAACGTCTAACTCACGATTCGCTGCAAACTCGCTTGTCACGCATATTGCTTAGTTACAGGACAAGACCCCATACACTTACCAGGGTCTCCCCTGCTGAACTATTGATGAAGAGAGGTCTCAAGACCAGGCTCTCTCTTGTCCACCCTGACTTGAATAATCATGCCGAATACAGACGTCAAAGTCAGCAAGGGTATCATGATCACGCTGCTGTGTCACGCGACATTTCTATCAATGATCCTGTGTATGTCCTGAATTATGGTCAAGGTCCCAAATGTATCGCCGGTACTGTTACAGCCAAGGAGGGTAACAGAGTGTTTATCGTTCAGCTCAAGAATGGGCAGACATGCAGGAAACATGTCGATCAGATAAAGCTGTGGCACACGAATGAACCGGAACAGTCTGAGGAAGATACAATCAGTGACCAACCAACTTACCCTCAGTCATCAGAGGATTCCGCTGTCATCAATGAATCTGGACTTTCAATCACTGACATGGTCAATGAATCTGGACTTTCAATCACTGACATGGTCAATGAATCTGGACTTTCAATTACTGACATGGTCAATGAATCTGGACTTTCAATCATTGCCACTCCCATCAGATCGGCTACCCAGCCCCCAGTCATAACAGACTCAGAACGCTCGTCCAAGGCTGGAGTTGAACTGAGACATTCAACTCGGGAGCGGAAAGCCCCGGGCCGTCTCAATTTGTAAAAAGTCCGTTACTAATATCTTAAAGGGGAATATTGTCATGTATGTATGCTTGGGTTTACTAGCCACTAGTTGGCGCCACTGTCGGAAGTCATTGGGCTGTGCGCACGTGTATGCGTCCCTGGTATAAAAGGCCAGCCATCTTGTAATGTAATCACTTTGGGCCTTAATAAAGTAGAGCCAGGTTTGTAGCTGTTCGGAGTTTACAGTATTCAGTCTATTGCGTTATTGCATACACAACACCAACTATCCACAAGAATACTTCAACGCACCCATAAGGGACAGTCTAGCCAGCACAAATACACAGTGCAACAGAGCAAACACCACTATGGGGGAGGGGGTGCAGCTTTGTTATCATCCAAGGATGTCTACTCACTCACTCAAACTATTTACCCATCTCTCGCCACAGTCCACTCCAACGCATTCATAGGCAGTGCCACCCAAGGGATACATACACTACTGCATTAGGAAAAATGATCTGTGCCCTTTATGTTGGGTAAGGACTTGGCTGGTGCCTCGTCGTCTAGTAATGTGAAAGCGCAGAACATAATGATAGTGATGTCTTCATCCAATCCCAAGGATTCTAGCCACAATCTCATTATACTGATCCATCCATGTAATAGACAGACACTTCCATTGTTCCAATACATTGTCAACCTCCAACTCCTTCAACAATAGTGAGTTATCCAATCTTCTTATCGGATACTTGTTCAAAATGCAATTTCAAACTGTCACAAATGTAAAACTAGACAGCAATTGAAACCATAGTGACAGAATGTTCTGGAAATTGTCATATATGTAACACTAGGCAATTTCTGAGACCATTGAGATAGTATGTTCTGTCATCATCTGCTTCGATATGAAGTATACTGGACTGTATATATTATTGTTGAAGAATGTGGAAACTGACACATTGGGGGTAGGATTATGACAGCAGAAAGAGCTGTATATTTAACAGATTGCTGGCAGGATGTTACAAGACTCAAGTTCAGTCAAATAATTTCTTTAAGAATATGATTTATTCTCCTGAATAAACAACAACTCTGTACAACACACCTAGGCTGTTTACGAGCTGATCTATGTTGGGAATTTGAATCGATAACAAAGGATTTTTGTTTATCCATATAGTTTTGTAAAATTTTATCTTTGGTCATTTCTTCCCATTTTCTTCCCCCATTCTTGTACCATTCAAGTAGAAAGACAGTGCCTTCAATGACATTGGCAACCATCAAAGCCATTTCTTGGTCAGCTCATCACCTGAGTAATGTAAGAGAAGATTTCTCCTGGCTCAGTGTTTCCCCATGTCCCAGATAACCTGGACAAGACTTGGTAATTTCATACAATGTCAGTGAAACACACAATGCTTCATAACTCAAATCTTTCAATTTAGAGTCAAGGTACTGGATTATCCGCTCAGCTTTTGAGTAATAACTTGCAATGGTTTGCACAAATAAATATGTTTCAATTGTAATATTTCCTACATTACAACAGTACTTCATTGGCTGTAAAGTGTTTTGGGATGTCCTGAAGTCATGAAAGGCGCTGTATAAATGCAAGTCTTTCTTTCTTTTCCCTAGTAGTAACCTATTCCTTTACATTTTCAGAATTTTGTGCCTATGAGGAACTCAGAGATGAATTAGCAGCTGGAATGTTTAGTAAAATCAGCTATGGAGCGTAAAAGGCAGTTAACTCAAATAGTACTTAAAACAATTTTAATTTGGATGAAAAATGACCAGCTGCCAGAATTATTGAAGCGGTGAATATTCACAGACAACATGAAGAAAAGTATCAATTTCTTCATTTCAACTTGTGTAAATTACAGTATCTGGTAGATTTGTTTTGTACTGCTTAAATATCTATAATAGACCATGTGAATTTTCTTACATTGAACAAGGTGCAGCTGGGCATCATCTGTGATAAAAAAAATGTTTATTCCTAATTGAGACCAATATATCATTCAAGTAGAAAGGCAATGAATTAATTAAGGACAGCCAGCACTGATTTATAAAACACAAGACATGTCTGATAAATTTAATAAAGTTCTTTGAGAAAAAATGATTTTCAAATTTGATAAGGTGCCACATAGATGGCTTGTTGATAAAATTAAGACACAAGCTGATATTAAAGAGGAATTTAGAATGGAGTTCGTTGAAGGACAAAAACAGAGAATAGTTGTCCATGGATGTTTCTTGGGCTAAAAGGATGCAAACAGTGATGCCCCCAGGGTCAATATATGTATAGACAATCTGGACGTGTGTATAGGGAGAACAATGTCAATATTTGCAGCTGACATAAATAGAGAGCATGGTTAGTTGTGAATAGGACTGTTAGCAATTTCAAAAGGACAGAGACAGTTTAGTAGATTGAACGGCTACAAATCAGTTGAAATTTAATGCAGATAAATGTGAGATGATATATTTTGGGAGGAAGAATAAGGAGAGGAAATATATACAAAATGGTGAAAGTTTAAAAAGAGCAAAGAGACTTAGGGAATCAGATCCAACATTTTTAAAGGTGATAGGTTGATAAAGCTGTAAGAAAGCACATGAGATCCTAGGGTTTATGAATATGAGTGTTAAATATGAGTATAGACTTGAGAAACTGGGGTTCCTTTCACCAGAAAAGAAAAGGTTAAAAGGAGATCTAATAGAGATGTTTAAAATTATGAAGTATTTTGTTAAACTAAATAAGGAAAAACTATTTCCACTGGTTGATGACTTGGTGACTGGAGAGCATAAATTTAAGATCGTCAACAAAATAACAAAAGGAGGAGTTATGAGAATTAATTTTTAACAGAGATTTGTTTGGACATGGAATTGCCTATCAGAAACACTGGTGGAAATAGAACTCATAATATCATTAGAAAGAGAAGTGAATAAATAATGCAAAAATAATATTTTTAAAGGGTTTAGAGACAGGGCAGCAGAATGGAACTGCATTGATAGCTTTTTGACAGCTGGCACATGCATAATGGTTTCAGTGGCCTCCTGCCGCACTGCAAAAAATCTATAATTCGATGATTCAAGTAATGTATTTACGAAGAGAGTCTTTATTTAAAATCACACTGCCACAAAGAAATGTGATTAACAAACATAATTTTTTTCACTTGTCATTTTTGTCCTTTTTATATACCCAGGTGCTGATGGCATCACCAGAAGTAGTGACTTGGAAAGGTTACTGAGCTTGACAGTGTGAAGGAGCTGAATTAACATGTGCAGTTAATCTTATGCACCCTTAGGTTACAGACTAACTCTAATAATGTTAATTCAGCTCCCCAGACTGTCAACCTCAGCAACCCAAGTAAACTAGGAGCCCTGATAATGTCATCGGCATTTATTCTAAACAGCAATATCCATAAATCAACAGAAATTATGAGGGGAATTTTTACTTCTCAACCTGCTGGAAGTGTGGGTTCCCCCACATGCAGTGAAGATTTAACTCCACAGCATGCGTCTTTCATCAATGACAGGTTTCCCACCCGGAAGTCAGCCTGATTGACAGGCTTGGCTTCCAGTCGGCCGGGAAATACTCCAGACGAGGCCGCAGGATGAGGTAGGTCTGATCCCTGACCCCAGGGAGCATCCAATCCTGAGGGAGTGTCCGTTCTTCGACCCTGGGGATCCGTTCCCGAGGAGGGTGATCCCTGACCCTAGAGGAGTCAGATCCCGAAGGGGGCTTTGTATAGGGGGAGGGTCTGATGGTGGAGGACTTTGGGGGGCCGGGAGGAAGCACTCCTGCTCTTCCTGGCCCACAAGGAGTTTTCCCTGAGGTTATCCTCACCTCGCTGCAGCTGCGGGTTTCCTGAGGTTAGGAAACCTGGCCGGCCACAGTTAAAATGCCAAAGCAGGTTAAATCGGAGGCTTCCAGCCTCATTAACATATTTAAAATGCCATGGCTGCCCATCCATGGCTGCCCGCCCCTTGTTCCGCCTCAGTAAAATCTGGAAGTCGGCGGGTTGGAGCCGGCTTCCTAATACGCTTCGATTTTTGCCCAGTTAATGCCCAAGTCGCAATCTATCCCACCCTTTCACCCATGTTAAAAATCCCCCCATATGTGACTCATCTCTAAAAGTATTAAGGTCAATCTAATATTTTTTTGGCAACTATTTGATTATTAAAAGGAGCTCTAGAAGTGCATAGCCCACTTTAATTTTTGAATCCAGTTTTTGCCTAGATGCTACTGCAACATTCCTGTTACAATCAATATATCGACTGCTTAATTTTAATGAATTTAATTGCATTTCCTCCTTCTGGTACAGACAGGATCCTCTTCTTCAAAATACAAGTTGTTTATTTCAACATTTCAACATGCGAGCAGTGGGAGTCCGAGTACGCCGAAGCAGCCTCTCAAGGCCCAGCAGCGTCAGGGAGAGGCGGAAGTGCGAGCAGCAGGGAGTCCGGAGACGTCGGAGCGGCCTATAAAGGCCCAGCAGTGTCGGAGAGGCGGGAGTGCGAGCAGCAGGGAGTCCGGGGACGTCGGAGCGGCCTATAAAGGCCCAGCAGCGTCAGAGAGGCGGGAGTGCGAACAGTGGTAGTCCGGGGACGTCGGAGCGGCCTCTAAAGGCCCAGCAGTGTCGGAGAGGCAGGAGTGCGAGCAGCAGGAGTCCGGGGATTTCGGAACGGCTTATAAAGGCCCAACAGCGTCGGAGAGGCAGGAGTGCAAGCAGCAGGAGTCCGGGGATGTCGGAGCGGCTTATAAAGGCCCAGCAACATCGGAGAGGCCAGCCGGTGCAGCTGCTGCAGGGAGACAAGGCAAAAAGAAGTAGAAAGAAATCGAAAGGTAACGTCACAGCCAAGGGGGTAATTCATTGGCTGGTGATTAGTGAGTAGTTTTTCTTTTTCTTCTGTTTATCAGTAAGTAACCTTTAGCATTATTGTTGCCAAATTAAGTTAATCTAAGGATTAACTCATGGCAGGAAAGCTCGGACATGTGTTATGCTCTTCCTGTACTATGTGGGAAGTCAGGGACGCTTCCAGTGTCCCTGACGACTACATGTGCGGGAAGTGTATCCGGCTGCAGCACCTGACAGACCGCATTGCGACACTGGAGTTGCGGGTGGATTTACTCTGGAGCAGCCACGATGCTGAGGATGGCGTGAATAGCACATTTAGTGAGTTGGTCTTACCGCAGGTTAAGGTTACATTGCTAGGTAGGGAATGGGTGACCAACAGGAAGAGCAGTGGAAGGAAGGTAGTGCAGGGGTCCCCTGTGGTCATCCCCCTGCAAAACATATACACCGCTTTGGGTACTGTTGAGGGGGATGACTCATCAGGGGAGAGCAGCAGCAGCCAAGTTCATGGCTCTGTGGCTGGCCCTGCTGCACAGGAGGGCAGGAAAAAGAGTGGGAGAGCTACAATCATAGGGGATTCTATTGTAAGGGGAATAGATAGACATTTCTGCAGCCGCAACCGAGACTCCAGGATGGTATGTGGCCTCCCTGGTGCAAGGGTCAAGGATGTCTCAGAGTGGGTGCAGGACATTTTGAAGGGGGAGGGTAAACAGCCAGTTGCCGTGGTGCATATAGGTACCAACGATTTCGGTAAAAAACGGGATGAGATCCTACAAGACGAATGTAGGGAGCTAGGAGCTAAATTAAAAAGTAGGACCTCAAAAGTAGTAATCTCAGGATTGCTACCAGTGCCACATGCTAGTCAGAGTAGGAATCGCAGGATAGCTCAGATGAATACGTGGCATCAGGATGGTGCACAAGGGAGGGATTCAAATTCCTGGGACATTGGAACCGGTTCTGGGAGAGGTGGGACCAGGACAAACTGGACAGTCTGCACCTGGGCAGGACCGGAACCAATGTCCTAGGGGGAGTGTTTGCTGGTGCTGTTGGGGAGGGGTTAAACTAATATGGCAGGGGGATGGGAACCTATGCAGAGAGACAGAAGAAAGTAGAATGGGGGCAGAAGCAAAAGATAGAAAGAAGAAAAGTAAAAGTGGAGGACAGAGAAACGCAAGGCAAAAATCAAAAAGGGCCACATTACAGCAAAATTCTAAGAGGCAAAGGGTGTTAAAAAGACAAGCCTAATGGCTCTGTGCCTCAATGCGAGGAGTATTCGCAATAAATTGGATGAATTAACTGCGCAGATAGCAGTTAACGGATATGATGTAATTGGCATCACGGACACATGGCTCCAGGATGATCAAGGCTGGGAACTCAACATCCTGGGATATTCAACATTTAGGAAGGATATACAGAAAGGAAAAGGAGGTGGGGGGCCTTGCTGCTTAAAGATGAAATGAATGCAATAGTAAGGAAGGCCATTAGCTTGGATGATGTGGAATCGGTATGTGTGGAGCTACGGTATACCAAAGGGCAGAAAACACTAGTGGCAGTTGTGTACAGACCACCAAACAGTAGTAGTGAGGTTGGGGACAGCATCAAACAAGAAATTAGGGATGCATGCAATAAAGGTACAGCTGTTATCATGGGCGACTTTAATCTACATATTGATTGGGCTAACCAAACTGGTAGCAATGCGGTGGAGGAGGATTTCCTGGAGTGTATTAGGGATGCTTTTCCACATCAATATGTCGAGGAGCCAACTAGAGGGCTGGCCATCCTAGACTGGATGATGTGTAATGAAAAAGGACTAATTGGCAATCTTGTTGTGCGAGGCCCCTTGGGGAAGAGTGACCATAATATGGTAGAATTCTTTATTAAGATGGAGAGTGACACAGTTCATTCAGAGACTAGGGTCCTGAACTTAAGGAAAGGTTACTTCGATGGTATGAGACGTGAATTGGCTAGAATAGACTGGCGAGTGATACTTAAAGGGTTGACGGTGGATAGGCAATGGCAAACATTTAAAGATCACATGGATGAACTTCAACAATTGTACATCCCTGCCTGGAGTAAAAATAAAACGGGGAAGGTGGCTCAACCGTGGCTAACAAGGGAAATTAAGGATAGTGTTAAATCCAAGGAAGAGGCATATAAATTGGCCAGAAAAAGCAGCAAACCTGAGGACTGGGAGAATTTTATAATACAGTAGGGGAGGACAAAGGCTTTAATTAGGAGGGGGAAAACAGAGTATGAGAGGAAGCTTGCTGGGAACATAAAAACTGACTGCAAAAGCTTCTATAGATATGTGAAGAGAAAAAGATTAGTGAAGACAAACTTTTGCAGGCAGATTCAGGTGAATTTATAATGGGGAACAAAGAAATTGCGGACAAGTTAGACAAATACTTTGGTTCTGTCTTCACGAAGGAAGACACAAATAACCTTCCGGAAATACTAGGGGACCGAGGGTCTAGTGAGAAGGAGGAACTGAAGGAAATCTTTATTAGGCGGGAAATTGTGTTAGGGAAATTGATGGGATTGAAGGTCGATAACTCCCCGGGGCTTGATAGTCTGCATCCCAGAGTACTTAAGGAAGTAGCCCTAGAAATAGTGGATGCATTGCTGATCATTTTCCAACAGTCTAGCGACTCTGGATCAGTTCCTATGGACTGGAGGGTAGCTAATGTAACACCACTGTTTAAAAAAGGAGGGAGAGAGAAAATGGGTAATTATAGACCGGTTAGCCTGACATCAGTAGTGGGGAAAATGTTGGAATCAATTATTAAAGATGAAGTAGCAGCACATTTGGAAAGCAATGACGGGATCGGTCCAAATCAGCATGGATTTATGAAAGGGAAATCCTGCTTGACAAATCTTTTAGAATTTTTTGAGGATGTAACTGGTAGAGTGTACAAGGGAGAACCCATGGATGTGGTGTATTTAGACTTTCAAAAGGCTTTTGACAAGGTCCCACACAAGAGATTGGTGTGCAAAATTAAAGCACATGGTATTGGGGGTAATGTACTGACGTGGATAGAGAACTGGTTGCCAGACAGGAAGCAGAGAGTCGGGATAAACGGGTCCTTTTCAGAATGGCAGGCAATGACTAGTGGGGTGCTGCAGGGCTCAATGCTGGGACCCCAGCTATTTACAATATACATTAATGATTTGGATGAGGGAATTGAGTGTAATATCTCCAAGTTTGCAGATGACACTAAGCTGGGTGGCAGTGTGAGCTGTGAGGAGGATGCTAAAAGGCTGCAAGGTGACTTGGACAGGTTAGGTGAGTGGGAAAACGAGTGGCAGATGCAGTATAATTTGGATAAATGTGAGGTTATCCACTTTGGTGGCAAAAACACGAAGGCAGGATATTATCTGAACGGCGGCAGATTAAGAAAAGGGGAGGTGCAACGAAACCTGGGTGTCATGATACATCAGTCGTTGAAAGTTGGCATGCAGGTACAGCAGGCGGTGAAGAAGGTAAATGGTATGTTGGCCTTCATAGCAATGGGATTTGAGTATAGGAGCAGGGAGGTCTTACTGCAGTTGTACAGGGCCTCAGTGAGCCTCACCTGGAATATTGTTGTTCAGTTTTGGTCTCCTAATCTGAGGAAAGATGTTCTTGCTACTGAGGGAGTGCAACGAAGGTTCGCCAGACTGATTCCCGGGATGGCAGGACTGACATATGAGGAGAGACTGGATCGACTGTGCCTGTATTTACTGGAGTTTAGAAGGGTGAGAGGGGATCTCATAGAAACATATAAAATTCTGACGGGACTGGACAGGTTAGATGCAGGAAGAAATTTCCCAATGTTGGGGAAGTCCAGAACCAGGGGACATAGTCTAAGGATAAGGGCTAAGCCATTTAGGACTGAGATGAAGAGAAACTTCTGCACTCAGAGAGTTGTTAACCTGTGGAATTCCCTACCGCAGAGAGTTGTTGATGCCAGTTCATTGGATATATTCAAGAGGGAGTTGGATATGGCCCTTACGGCTAAAGGGATCAAGGGGTATGGAGAGAAAGCAGGAAAGGGGTACTGAGGTGAATGATCAGCCATGATCTTATTGAATGGTGGTGCAGGCTTGAAAGGCCGAATGGCCTACTCCGGCATCTATTTTTTATGTTTCTATGTTTCTATGAACTCTGTAAAAAGTCTGAGGTACGTCCACCATATTGTCACTTGGGTAAATATCATTTACCTGTTTGAAATGAGCAAAACTTCGTTGTAATTTTTCGTTTGTAACTTCCACTCATTAGCTGTAAAGCAGAAGCTGTGTTATGTTATCTGTCACATTATGGAAATAACAACATGGGCATAGCTACTAATGAGGCACTGCTAATGCTCAACTTCCAATTTAAACAGTTTGATGAATTTTAAGCCACACTATATGTTTCTAAATCCTGTGTATGATCTAAATTACTCTGCACCAAAGCTGATTGCACAGAAACATATTTTTAAAAATTCAGTCTCAATTAACAGAACAATCATCATCTTATTGTTGCTCTTCAGTACTGATTATTCTTTTAATGGTTACAGCAGCATTGCCAAATTAATGTGCAATAGTATATTGTTTACTGATATTTGTAGTTTGTATTCAGGGATATTATTAAGGCACGGGGGAAAAATTCAGTAGCACCCCATTTGGGACGCTAACTTGTTAAATTTTGAGAATTTAGTGCCAGGCGCAAAGGAATTTTAACTTCTTCTAAATTGGGCTTTAGCACCCCAGGATGGAAGGGTGGGGGCGGTAAATCAAGCGCTAATCACCTCAGTGAAACACTACAGGAGCGCTATCACCAGAGGCTACCCAATATAGATGACTTGCGTTCAGCAATCATCCTTTAATCCTTCACACTGGCTCATTTCAGCTCTTAAAGGGGAGATTGTGTCAAGCTGTAACTGCTCATTTTCACCTGTCCTGCATCTGAAGGAGACCTGAGAGGAACTGCAAGAACTTTTTGCTGTGGCTGCTGCTAATGTGATGCCAGTTCACTGGATATATTCAAGAGGAAGTTAGATATGGCTCTTACGGTTAAGGGGATCAAAGGGTATGGAGAGAAAGCAGGAAAGGGGTATTGAAGGAATGATCAGCCATGATCTTATTGAATGGTGGTGCAGGCTCGAATGGCCGAATGGCCTACTCCTGCACCTATTTTTCTATGTTTCTATGTTTCTAATCCAGTTTAAGGAAGAGAGCTTGTCGTTTCAATGACGTAGCTTTGGAGGCATTGGTGGGGGCAGTCAAACAAAGGAGGGAAGCATTGTTCCCAGCAAATGGAAGGAGGCCATTGCCAAAGGTCTTCAGGGCAATCTGGAGGAAAGCGGCACAGGAGGTCTCAGCCAGCACTCACATCGTAAGAAATTCAACGATCTTAGTCGGATGGTCAAGGTGAGTACATGTTTCAAAGGTCCTACATACCAGCCTCTGTGGAACTGCACAAACCACAACTCCCCCACCACATACTCACCAAACATGTACAGCTACTCAAATTCACATTCTCATCTCACAGCTTGCCTACATTCACAGTTATTCAACAATGGCAGGCATAGCTCCCAGACACATAGCTGGATGCTGACTTACACCCATTCCTTTCTTTTGCAGGCCAGGATGGCACACAATTGGAGAGAGCAGCAGAGAACAGGTAGGATGAACTTCAGCTCCAACAGCTGTCTGACCTGGAGGAGCGAGTGCTGCGGCTCATTGGGCAGCAGGTGGTGGGCGCCCTGGCCATTGGCGACATCAACCCCACTGGGGGCAACAACGGTATCTTTATTCCCTATCCTTCTCTCATCCCATTTCCCCTCACACTAGAAGGAAGGCCTTATCACTTTGCAACTCCTGATACTGTCTGCCTTCCTTGCTCCATTCCTGCCCCAATGCCCTCACCTTAACACGAGGCTTGTGCCTTTTATGCTTTCAGATAATCAGCAAGTAGATGGCCCGCCTGTCCCTGAGCCCCCCATGATAATGAAAAAGAAGAGGAAGAGGACCCAAGCACCACGCCATTGCATCTCTCACCCACAGGCACCAGCTCATATACTGGCACTGTGTGTTTGTTGGAGGGATCTGCACTGGGTGATGCACCAGGGACCAGCAGGCTGCTGCAATGTGAAGGGGAAAGGGTAACTTGGGGGCCAGCTCCCCGGAGGGAGATTTTGCGCACGAGTTCTGCTGCACAGGGCTCAGATGAGGAGCTCGATGGGAGGGGTTCACAACAAGGGTGATGGCCATGCACTCTAACTTGATAGGTGCAATGGTAAGGGTGCCCGAGAGCCTCTCAGCAATGGGAAGGAGCGTCGAAGAGTCTGCCTTCAACATTGCACAGAGATCTGCGCACACCATGGAGCCCATCATTTCCAGTCTGCAAACAATGGTGGACTTCCAGAGAGATCCTGGGAACCTAGATCTCATGACCCATGTCATGGGTGATGTGGCAGCTTCCATTGCAGCACAGGCTGAAGCAACTCAATGTCTTAGTGCTGTAATGCAGTCAATGGTTGCTGGCATGGATGCTCAGACTGCCCTCATGCAGTCTCAGCTGTATGCCACGTGAGCTCTGATGCTGCCATCATCATTGGGTCCACCACAGTCGACCGGAGATCTCAATCTGAGCACTGCCACTCCACCATTGCACTTGTTGCTGCCTGTCATCCATCCAGCCCAAACTGTTGCTGCCCAGCCTGAAATGGTGCAGTCTACAGCCGGGCCTTTCAGGCCAAGAACTGGTTGAGGGCGTCCTGTAAGGTCATCTGTAGTCTCTGGCCCTTACACTCAGCAGCCTTCCACCAGCCGTGCTGCAGCCACAGGGGACACACTTCGAAGGAGCTCTAGAATAGGTAAAAGAAGTGTTAAGAGGGGATATAAAGTCTTGCACAAGGCTGATTCATAAATTTAATTGTTGTTTATAAATGTAGTGAACGTTATGCTGTAAAATTTGAATGGGAATGTCACATATTTGGTGGTGTCTCTCAGTTCAGTTTTGAGACTGTGGTATGAAAAGGAAAATTGATGTGCTGATGGAGATATGCAGAGCAACTGGGAAGTGGGCTGGAATTCATTGGAACCGAAGTCTGATGAGACGGTTACAGACCACCCTTGCAGAATCCAGATTCAGTGGCTGCCTCCTCCATCGCTGCTGTTGCACCTCCTCATCCACCTCCTCATCCACCTCCTCGTCCACCTCCTCGTCCACCTCCTCATCCTCTTCCTGAGGTGGTGGAGCTAAGACTGTTGCCAATGGCTGCACTCCGATGGTCTGCTCAATGATGTTCCTGGTGGCACATGGCTCTCATTATATGAGCCCTGAGCAGGAGTATTGGGGTTGCAGAGGGGAGTCATGAACCAGGTAGAGAGCAGATAGCCCTTGTCCCCAAGTAGCCAGCGTGAGCTTGATGTGGTGGCTGGAAGAGAGCTGGCACACCGGTTTGGCGCAGGATGAATGCATCGTGGCTGCTGCCAGGAGAGAGGGCATTGACGGTGATGATTCAGCATGTTTGATCGCACACCTATGTACATTCAGTGACTGGTAGCCTTTGCAGTACAGAATACCTCAGGATTATTATGTGTTTCCCCCAAAGCGACGTGGGTACAGTCAATGGCGCCCTGCACCATGGGGAAGCCCGCCATTCTGGCAAAGCCACATGCACACTCCAGGTGCTTCTCCACTGGTCATGGGGAAGGAAATGCAGACCCTTCTCTTTCCATGGAGAGCATCTGTGACCTCGCGGATGCAACAATGGATGGCAAACTGGGAGCTGTTGGAGATGCCTCCTGTTGCACACTGGAAGGATCTGTTGGCATAGAAATTGAGCGTGATGATGACCTTGAATGCCACTGAGAGTCGTCCTCACCCTGGTCTGATGCTCGAGGTCTGGTTGCAGGAGGTGGCAGAGCTTTGTGACCACATCCTTGCTGAAGGGTGTAAAGTCCTTACTCAACAGCATGAAACCACACGAGGCACATTCCAGGACAGGGCCACTCTGTGACCTTAGCTCTTTATTACAGAACTCCAGAAGTGATGACCCTGCATGGGACCTCCCTTTATATACCTGTGTGATCAGGTAAGGAGTGTATCCCACAAGTTCACCCCCTGTGGTCAAGGTGTGCATCTAAGTTGAGTGTATACAGTAATACAGTGGTGTTACATTGTAGTTACAAACATGACATCACCTTCCCCCCCACAAAGTCTTACTGGGATTATAGGTTGAGTCTTTCAGGTGGTCTATGCTCCCTCGTGGTGCACCGCAGTTGGGGCTCTGGTTGTTGGACACTGACGTGAGTGTCTGTCACCTGTGGTGATTCCGGCCTGTCTGGGCTGACCACAGGGACTGTGCATTCTTCTGATTGCTCTTGTTGCTCGTTCGCTGGCGGTAGTGTGAGCTCCATCTCATGGTCTTCTTCAGGTTCCTCCATGTCGATGCTGAACCATTTTTTTACATGGTCCAGATGCTTGCGGCATATCTGGCCATTGTTGAGTTTTACCATGATGACCCTATACGCCTCTTTGCCAATTACAGTACCCTCATGCTATTTCGGCCCCATGGCATGATTGAGGATGAATACAGGATCATTTATTTCTATACATCTCCCCCTTGAATTACGGTCATGGTACTCGTTTTGTGACTTGCGCTTGCCCTCAACTATGTCAGTCAGGACTGGGTGGATGAGGGACAACTGAGTTTTGAGTGTCCGTTTCATGAGTAGCTCTGCAGGTGGGACCCCCGTGAGTGAGTGTGGGCGGGATCTATAGGCCAGAAGGAGGCACGATAGGCGGCATTATAGGGAGGGTCCTTGAATCCTGAGCATACCTTGCTTAATGATTTGGACTGCCCGTTCCGCCTGGCCATTGGAGGCTGGCTTGAACGGTGCAGTCCTGATGTGGTTGATGCCATTGCCCGACATAAACTCCCGGAATTCATAGCTCGTGAAACACGGGCCATTATCACTAACCAGGATGTCCAGCAAGCCATGAGTTGCAAAGATCGCACGTAGGCTTTCCACGGTGGTTAATGACATGCATAAATTCAGGATGATAGCACTCGATCCATTCCGAGTACGCATCTACTACAATGAGAAAGATCTTCCCCATGAACGGGCCCGCGTAGTCAACGTGAATGCGTGATCATGGCCTGGTGGGCCAGGGCCACGGGCTGAGCGGGGCCTCCCTGGGGGCATTACCCAGCTGGGCACAGGTCGTGCACCTGCGAACACAGTGTTCCAGGTCTGAATCAATTCCAGGCCACCAAACGTGTGACCGGGCAATGGCCTTCATCGTCACAATGCTTGGGTGCTCGCTGTGGAGTTCCCTGATGAATGCTTCCCTGCCCTTCGGGCATGACTACCCGGCTGCCCCATAGTAGGCAGACGGCTTGGATGGAGAGCTCATCCATCCGCCTGTGGAACGGTCTGACCTCCTCAAGGCATGCTCCGTGTGCGGGTGCCCAATCCCCAGTCAGGACACATTTCTTAATCAAGGATAGGAGGGATCTCTGTTTGTCCAGATTTTGATCTGGTGGGCTGTGATGGGGGAGCCTGCACTGTCAAAGGCATCGACAGCCATGACCATCTCAGCGCTTTGCTCAGCTGCCCCCTCGGTGGTGGCCAGTGGGAGCCTGCTGAGCGCGGCAGCGCAGTTTTCAGTGCCAGGCCGGTGCCGGATGGAGTAGTCATAAGCAGCTAGCGTGAGAGCCCACTGCTGTATGCGAGCTGATGCGTTGGCATTGACAGCCTTGCTGTCTGACAACAGGGATGTGAGTAGCTTGTGGTCCGTCTCTAATTCAAACTTATTACCGAAGAGGTACTGATGCAATTTTTTTACACCATTGACACATGCAAGCGCTTCCTTCTCGACCATCCCATATCCCCGTTCTGCTTGAAAGAGCGATCTGGAGGCACAAGCCACAGGTTGTAGCTGACCCTCAGCATTACCCTGCTGCAACACGCACCCAACTCCATAGGACGATGCATCATATGTCAGAACTAAACGTTTACAGGGGTCGTACAGGGTCAACAACTTGTTCGAACAAAGTAGGTTTCGCGCCCAATCAAAAGCCCGTTCCTGACAGTCCCCCAAAACCAATCGCAACCCTTACGCAAGAGCACATGTAGCGGCTCCAACAACGTGCTCAATTTCGGCAGAAAGTTCCTGAAATAGTTCAACAGTCCCAGGAATGAACGCAGCTCCGATGTGTTGCAGGACCTGGGTGCTCATTGAATCGTCTCTGTTTTGGATTCAGTGGGCCGAATCCCATCTGCAGCAACCCTCCTGCTCAGAAACTCAACCTCAGGAGCTAAGAACATTTAGACTTCTTGAGTCGCAGGACTACCCGGTCCAGTCGGTGTAGCACCTCCTCCAGGTTGTGGAGGTGTTCCTCGGTGTCTCGACCCGTGATGAGGATGTCATCCTGGAATACGATCGTTCCCGGAATGGATTTAAGCAGGCTTTCCATGTTTCTTTGAAAAATCGCGGCCGCTGATTGAATGCTAAACGGGCACCTGTTATAAACAAACAGTCCCTTGTGCGTGGTGATGGTGGTCAGTAGTTTGGATTCGTCGGCCAGTTCCTGGGTCATATAGGCTGAAGTGAGGTCCAACTTGGTGAACAGGTTGCCGCCTGCCAGTGTGGAGAAGAGGTCCTCCACTCTTGGGAGCGGGTATTGGTCTTGTAGGAATACCTGATTGATGGGGGCCTTGTAGTCGCCACAGATCCCGACAGAGCCATCCGCTTTTAAAATGGGAACGATGAGGTTCGCCTAATCGCTGAATTCAACAGGCGAGATGATGCCCTCTCTCAACATCCGGTCCAATTTGCTCTCGATCTTTTCCCGCATCACATACAGCACCGCTCTGGCTTTGTGGTGCACTGGCCTGGTGTCCGGGGTGATGTGTATCACTACTTTAGTGCCTTTGAAAGTCCTGACGCCAGGTTGGAATAGTGACTCAAATTGTTGTAGGACTTGTGAGCACGAACTTCGCTCCACCGAGGACATTGCGTGAACATCCCCCCATTTCCAGTTCATCTCGGCTAACCAGCTCCTCCCCAACAGTGCGGGACCATTGCCCGGGACAATTCAGAGTGGCAGCCGGTTTACTAACCCATTGTGTGTGACAGCCATCTTTGCACCGGAATGATTTATTTGGTGTAAGTCCATAATTGTGTCTCAATACGTTCTAATTTGGGTCTACTGGTTTTGAGTGGCCATAGCTTCTCAAATTGCTGAACGCCCATGAGTGACTGGCTGGCCCCAGTATCTAGCTCCATGCGTACTGGGATACTGTTAAACAAAACCCTCATCATCATTGGTGCCGTTTTGGTGTATGAACTGTGAATATTCGCCACATAGACCCGCTGAACCTCGGCGTCCATCGATTTGCACCAAAAGTCATCCTGCCTCACAGAACCCTCTTCTGGTCCATCTGCCTCATATATTAGTCTGGTTGCAGGTTTTCTGCACATTTGAGCTAAGCGGCCACTGAGATTTCAGTTTCTGCAGACAAACTGTTGGAATCTGCAAGATCTGGCTGAGTGTTTTCCCCCACACCTCCAGCATGAGTTAAAGTTTCCATTGTTGGGAACAAAGGGACTATGCCCAGGAATTCCGCGCTGACTGTCCCTTTGACTGCTCTTTAGTACCCTATTAGTGGGTGTCAATGGCCCCATCCCGGGCCGCATTGTCCACTGTGATGGCGTGAACGTTCGTTCAGCCTGCCATTGTCTCTGCTGAGGTCCTGCTCTGGGGTCTGTTGCTGCCTGGTAAATGTCTCTTCCTCCCCCGCCATGAAAGTTTGAGCTAACAACGCTGCTGCTTCCAAGGTCAAATCCTTGATCTCAATTAATGCGAAAAATTCCCACATGACCGATACTCTCGATAAAGAAGTCCCTTAGCATCTCCCCCTGCAGGCGTCTGTGAACTTACAGAGGCTGGCCAAACACCGGAGGTCCGCTACAAAGTCCGGTATGCTCTGTCCTTCACGACGTCGGTGGGTGTAGAATCTATGTCGAGCCATGTGTATGCTACTCGCCGGTTTGAGGTGCTCCCCGATTAATTTGCTGAGCTCCTCAAAGGTTTTGTCCGACGGCTTTTCAGGTGCCAGTAAGTCCTTCATGAGCACATAAGTCTTTGGCCCGCAGCTGGTCAGGAGATGAGCCCGTCACTTGTCGGCCACTGCATCCCCCAGCCAGTCTTTAGTAACAAAGCTTTGCTGAAGCCTCTCGACAAAATCATCCCAGTCTTCCCCAACAAAGTACCGTTCCTCTGTGCTACCGGTGGCCATTCTCGTGGGTCGTGAATTATCCTTTCTCATCGGCAATGTAAAGTCCTTACTCTACAGCATGAAAACATACGAGGCACATTCCAGGGACAAGGCCACTCTGTGTCCTTAATTCTTTATTACAGGACTCCAGAAGTGATGACCCTGCATGGAACCTATCTTTATATAAATGTGTGATCAGGTAAGGAGTGTCTCCCACAAGTTCACCCCCTGTGGTCAAGGTGTGCATCTAGGTTGAGTGTATACAGTAATACAGTGGTGTTACATTGTAGTTACAAACATGACAAAAGGCAGCCTTCGCACACTGTTCCTCAGTGAAATTGATGCAGGAGAACGGCTGCCACAACACCCTGGGAGGGTAAAGCCTCCTGTTGAGAACCCTGTTGGCCCTCCCCCATCTGGCCACATTTTGCATCTTTCTCTCTGCCTAAATTGCTTCCAATGGTGAGGTGGAGTGTGAAGTCCCACAGCAGAGCCCACATGAAATGATATAAATGTTGGACTTTCAAATGTGCCCTCAATGAAAGTCACAAATCTTTAACAGCCAGGACACTCCTTCAATTGCAAATCGGTGAAATCTGTCAAAACGCCTGTCTGCCTATATGGAACTAAGCAGCAAACATTATTGGCTCACTAAAACTTTACCCGATGCTTGTGCCTTTAAATAGTGCTCCTCCAGGCGATATCCGACTGAAAAACGACAGCTGTTGTTGTCAGCACCAGGCACTAAACTGGGAAGCGAGGGTCAATTTTTCTTGTGGGCAGTAACGGGGCACTGCACATGGTGATGATGTCAGCATCGCCGAGCACAGCTGAGCAAGATGCTATGTGTTACCGTTGCCGCACAACCCCCGCCAAATGTAATGGGAGGAGCTGTTCTCGCCTGGGAGCGCTAACGGGAGGCACAAAGTAGCCCAATTTCTCCCACTAGTCTATAGTTCTATATACATTAAATCAACAAAAGCTTACATTTATATAACAGCTTTAATGTAAAAAAAATCCCAAGACACTTTGTTAATAGAGGAATGGAAAATGGTCATGAAGTCAGGAAAAGAAAGATTAGAGGGAAGAATTTGGCCTCCTTTGTGCCTCCCGTTAACGCCACTGAGGGGGGATAATGAAGAGCAAAGGACGTGCAAAATTACCGACGCCCGCGAACTTCCCTGGTGGGTTAGCACTGGCAATAAAACTTATCACCTCGATCTCCTGGGCCCCGGACATTGTGACGTCATCCGGTGCGCAGCGCCCCTTATCGTCCTGAATGTAAAATCCACTTCTGCCCCCTGCAGCATCGCGGGTGTCAACAATGGCTGCTGCAGGAGGCGTTGTTCATCATTATCATAGGCAGTCCCTCGAAATCGAGAATGACTTGCTTCCACT
This sequence comes from Pristiophorus japonicus, assembly GCF_044704955.1. Lineage (NCBI taxonomy): Eukaryota > Metazoa > Chordata > Chondrichthyes > Pristiophoridae > Pristiophorus > Pristiophorus japonicus. The sequence goes on from NC_091978.1 coordinate 195,675,936, forward strand.
CTAAAAGCGAGTTCTTGGGTGATTGTACAGTCCAGAACGAGATCTACAGTCTCTGTCACAGGTGGGACAGACAGTGGTTGAAGGAAAGGGTGGGTGGGGGGTCTGGTTTGCCGAATGCTCCTTCCGCTGCCTGCGCTTGCTTTCTGCATGCTCTCGGCGACGAGACTCAAGGTGCTCAGCACCCTCCAGGATGCTCTTCCTCCACTTAGGGCGGTCTTTGGCCAGGGACTCCATGTCGCCTGGGTAGGAGTTCCGAGTAGAGCGCTTGCATTGGGAGTCTTGTGTCAGACGTGCGGACAATGTGGCCCGCCAAACGGAGCTGGTCGAGTGTAGTCAGTGCTTCGATGCTGGGGATGTTGGCCTGATCAAGAACACTGACATTGGTGTGTCTATCCTCCCAGGGGATTTGCAGGATCTTGCGGAGACATCATTGGTGGTATTTTTCCAGCGATTTGAGGTGCCTATTGTATATGGTCCATGTCTCTGAGCCATACAGGAGGGCAGGTATCATTACTGCCCTGTCTGCCTATATGGAACTAAGCAACAACCAGAAGCTTGGTGCCAGATTTGAGGGCCTGATCTTCGAACACTCTCTTCCTCAGGCGGCCGAAGGCTGCACTGGCACACTGGAGGCGGTGTTGAACTTTGTCGTCGATGTCTGCCCTTGCTGATAATAGGCTCCCGATATATGGAAAGTGGTCCACGTTGTCCAAGGCAGCGCCGTGGATATTGATGACTGGGGGGTAGTGCTGTGTGGCGGGGTCAGGTTGGTGGAGGACCTTTGTCTTATGAATGTTTAGTGTAAGGCCCATGCTTTCGTACGCCTCGGTGAAGAAGTTGACGATGGCTTGGAGTTCAGTCTCTGAATGTACGCAGACGCAAGTGTCGTCCGCGTACTGTAGTTCGACGACAGAGGATGGGATGGTCTTGGATCTAGCCTGGATGTGTCGAAAGTTGAACAGGTTCCCACTGGTTCTGTAGTTTAGTTCCACTCCAGTGGGGAGCTTGTTGACTGCGAGGTGGAGTATTGCAGCGAGGAAGATCGAGAAGAGGGTTGGCGCGATGACGCAGCACTACTTGACCCCGGTCCGAACGTGGATTGGGTCTGTGGTGGATCCATTGGTCAGGATCACGGCTTGCATGTCATCGTGGAGCAGGCGGAAGATGGCAACAAACTTTTGGGGGCAGCCGGAACAGAGGAGGACACTCCATAGTCCCTCGCGGTTGATAGTGTCAAAAGCCTTTGTGAGGTCAAAGACGGCCATGTACAAGGGTTGGTGCTGTTCCCTGCATTTCTCTTGCAGTTGTCGTGCCATAATGATCATATCCGTTGTACCCCGTAGTGGACGGAATCCGCACTGTGACTCCGGGAGGAGCTCCTCAGCCACATCCCTCCTCAGCCACATCCGGTGCGCAATGCCCTGTTATCGCCCCTGATGTAAAATCTGCTTCTACTCCCTGCAGCATCGCTGGGCGTCAACAACAGCTGCTGCAGGAGGTATTGTTACCTCTGAAGCGAGTCCTGCAGCAAGGACGCACTTAACTTAAAGTAAACTGATTTAAAGTGTTAAGCGGCTGTACTATAAAGGCAGTTTTGTAAACTGACCAAACAGAAGAAATTGATCAAGCTTGCCTTGAGGAACCAACAGGACTTTAAAGTGAACTTTTAAAACAAGCTGTCAGCTAAACGGAATGGAGAAGGAAAATGATTCACACAGAGACACTGACAAGATTGATTGACTTTAGGAATATGCTAACTAATAGCTGGAGTAATCAGACCATGCAATTACATGTGTTAGTTTAAATGTAACTGACTGTCCTGTCCATTGAACTCTTGTGGTCAGGCTGTTAACAAGACTTACAAAGCAACATGACAGGTAACGACCATGGTTCCACCCAGTCTGGATCAGTTTCTTCATCCTTTGGAGATTAATATCAAAACTTTTCCTGGAGTAAAACTCATTAACCAACCTTTCAGAATGCTGATAAGCCCAGAACTTTTCTCCATTAAAACACCTTTGTGTGATAATGGACTATGCACTGAACCAGGATGGGGAATTGATCACATCAAGCACTCTATAGATTTGCAGTAACAGACAAGATTAAGGTGGGGGGAGATTGCGTCAATCAATTGTCACGGGTATGATCTTTGTATTATAAAAAGGGTGTGTTTAGGGACAAACTTCAGTATCATAATCATCATAGGCAGTCCCTCGAAATCGAGGAAGACTTGCATCCACTCTAAAAATGAGTTCTTAGGTGACTGAACAGTCCAATATGGGAATTACAGTCTGTCACAAGTGGGGCAGACAGTTGTTGAAGGAAAGGGAGGGTGGGGAGTCTGGTTTGGTGCACGGTCCTTCCGCTGCCTGCGCTTGCTTTCTGCATGCTCTCGGTGTGATGTCTTCACAGAGCACAACACACACAGCTTCCTTACATGCAGGCTGCTCTCTTGGAACTCTCTGGAAAGCTGCCTGTTGTTTAATGATTAACTATGCAGCTGCAGTACACGATACGTCCACATCCACAGTGTGGAGCTACAAGCATTACAAGTTTACAGACATTACACTTCTCCCTCCTTAATGAAAAAGCCATTATAACAAACATCATAAATAACTTTCATTTTTATACATTTTTACAAATGTAATTTTACCACTTGTTTTCTGTTTCGAAGAGGATACCTTCGCTCTCGAACAGAACCTTCCAAACATGATGTTGATTTCACACTCATTTGAGGCTCATTTTCCTCCATGGAATTTCCTTGATTTTCATTCGCACTCACTCTAACTTCAGGCGCTTTGTTTTCCTGACTTGGACTCAGACTTTTGTTCTGATTCTCTCCTGGATTTGTTTCCAGTACATTGGATTTAGGATTTGCTACTGGTGTATCAAAACTATCTGAAAAGTCAGAAATAATTGAATCATTCCCAACTTCAACTCCTTCCATGTCTGTAGGTAAAATATGATCAATATGGACAAACCTAACCTGTCCATTATCAAACATCTTTATCAAATATATGCGAGGACCACATATCTTCACCACTCTTTCTGGTAACCACTTTAACCATTTATGGTGATGGTTCTTCACTCTCACCTTCTGGTTTAATTTCACTCTACTCTCTTTTACTCTCCCTTTATCGTGATTCTCTTTTTGTCTTAATTGTGTCTCTTTTACAGACTGTGCCAAATTTGGCTTTAACAATGAGAATCAGGTTCATGGCTGTCGTTTGAGAAACAGCTTTGCTGGTGTTCTACCAGTAGTTGTATGAGGAGTATTTCAATATGTAATCAAAAAATTAGCCAATTTGTGATCCAATGACAACTGTCGTTTACTTGGATTTGGATCTAACATTTATTTTATGAGGGCACGTTTGACAATTTGTACAGTGCGTTCTGCTGCACCATTCGAAGCAGGATGGTATGGTGGAACTTTGGTGTGTTTCACACCATTTTTTCTCGTGAATTGTGCAAATTCTTCTGAACGAAATTGTGGTCCATTATTCAAAACAATTTCTTCAGGGAGGCCAAATGAAGAAAATAATTTTTGTAAAATGTCCAATGTTTTACTTGTTGTTATTTTCCACATTGGAAACACCTCAACTCACTTTGAATGGCTATCAATTACAATGAACAATTGTTGTCCATCTAACTCAGCAAAATCAATACGTAGCCTTTGCCACACCCTGGGAGGCCATTTTCATGGCTGTAATGTTACTGGTGGTGGTTGCTTGCTTACCGATTGACATGTCATACACTGACTCACGATGTACTCTATATCTTTATCAAGACCTGGCCACCATAAATAACTGTGTGCAAAACTCTTGGTCAAGCACATTCCCAGGTGCTGGTCATGGAGGTCTCCTAATAATTTGGACCTGAATTTATTTGGTATAACCACTCTTGCACCCCACATGATACAATCTTTATCTACTGATAATTCATTCCTACGAATGAAGAATGGATGTGTATCTTCGTCTGTTACCTGGTTTGGCCATCCATTTGCAATATAATCATACACCTTTGACATCACTGGGTCACGTTTGGTTGCTCTACCAATCTCTTCAGCTGTGACAGGCAGTTCATCAATGTATGAAAAATAAAACACTTCCTCCCATATTGGGTGTAACCTGTGATGGGGAAGGCAATCTCAACATTGCATCAGCATTACTGTGCTCAGCTGATCGCCTGTATTCAATATCATTTGTATATGCTGACAAAAACAAAGCCCATCTCTGCATTCAGGCTGCAGCTAATGTTGGAACTGGGGACTTTGGATGGAGGATTGCTGTTAGGGGCTTATGGTCCATAACGATGGTAAATTTATGACCATACAAGTATTTGTGAAACTTCTTGACCCCAAAAATGAATGCCAAAGCTTCCCTTTCAATTTGCGTATAATTACACTCACTGGCACTGAGAGTGCATGAAGCAAAAGCAATTGGTCTCTCCTCCCCACTACTTAATACATGAGAGATTACTGCCCCAACTCCATATGGAGAGATATCACATGCTAGCTTAATCTCCTTAGATATGTCGTAGTGAACTAACATGGTGGTGCTCTCTACCAATTTGCTTTTACACTCCTTGAATGCTGAATCGCATTCTTTTGACAACTTCCAATAAACTTGTTTTTTCAACAGTTCATTCAGTGGAAGTAATACTGGAGCCAAATTTGGTAGGAACTTCCCATAATAGTTCAAAAGACCCAAGAATGAACGAAGTTCAGTGACATTCCTGGGAGTGGGTACATTTCTAATTGCATCCAATTTTTCCATGGTTGGATGTAAACTATCTTTGTCTACTCTGGACCCTAAGTACTCCACTGAGTTTTTAAATAACTCACACTTACGAGCAGACACTCGTACTTTGTGCTTCTCTAACCGTTTTGAGGACTTAATTCAATATTTTATTATGAATTTGCCTATTCGGTGCCGAAATTAGTATGTCATCCAAATAACATACTATACCTTCAATACCTTGCAAAATCTGGTTCATCACCCCTTGGAATATGGCAGGGGCGGAAGACACTCCAAACTGTAGCCTATTAAACTGATATAGGCCTAGATGAGTATTCATAGTCAAACATGACTTGGAGTCCTCATCTAGCTCAAGCTGTAAGTAGGCATTCGTAAGATCCAGTTTTGAGAAGATCTGACCACCTGTCAGTGTTATGAACAAATCTTCTATATTCGGCAATGTATTGGGGACATTACCCTCTAGAACCTGGTTTACGGTTACTTTATAATCACCACACAATCTTACCTTACCATCGGTTTTAGGTACAACAATAATGGGTGTCGCCCAATTACATCAATCGATCTTACAAATAATGTTCTCAGTCTCTAGTCTTTTGAGTTCTTGCTCAACTTTCTCCTTGAGTGCATATGGTACAGAACGTGGCTTGTAGTAAACCAATCTAGTGTCCTTCTGTACCCTGACACTCACTTTGAAACCTTGGATTGGACAGCCCGTTTCGCAGAACACCTTCGGATACTGCTTGATAATCTCATCCGTTGATGAAAATCTCGCTTCCACAGAGAAAATCTTACTCCAATCCAGCTTTAGTGAGCTCAACCAATTTCTTCCGAGTAAAGCAGTCTTGTCTCCTTTCACTACTATTAGAGGCAAGTTATGAAATTGATCTTTATATTTCACCGGTACGGTGATACGACCTACCACAGGAATTTTCTCTCCCGAGTAGCCTCGCAGCTCTATCTTGAATTTCTCCAGTTGGAAATCACGCAATTTGTCGCGGCACAGTGACTCCAGTACTGCACTCATGGACGCACCCGTGTCAATTTCTATTGGTATCTTGAATCCCGCAACATCTATGTGGATTTTGATGCTTTCCGAATCATTGCCCGTTAACCTCGTGCTCCTGATGATGTGTCACTCTAACATCTCCTCGTCTTGTTGTTGTTCTTCCATGCTATGAAGTCTTTTTGGATTACTACTCATAGCTTTGAACGCCGGTTTTCCCTTCAGTTGGCATGCCTTCGCAAGATGCCCAGTCTTTATGCAGAAGAAACACTCTGCCTTCACGTATGGACAACTTTGAGCAATGTGTTGTCCCAGGCACCTATAGCACGACTTCGACGCTCTGGTAGAATTTCCAGTTTCTGAGACTTTCGGCCATGGCTGTCTTTTACTTTGAACCTGCAGGTGATTTAGCTCAGTTGACTGATGACCGCAATTATTATTTAATTCTCGGGAATATTGTTCAGCCATGCTTATCGACCTCGCTGTCTGACAAGCAATCTCAAAAATTAAGTCATCTGTCATCAATAACTTCTTTCTGATCGCATCATTTTTCACCCCACAAACAAAACGATCCCATAATGCTTGGTTTTGAAAGTTTCCAAAATTACAGTGCATCAATAGCTTTTTTAATGCTATGATGTAATCAGCGATACTTTCATCCGCTTTTTGATTCTGAATCCCGAAACGATAGCTTTCAGCAATTTCTAATAGTTTGGGGTTATAGTGCTGCTCCAGCTTCATTAAAATCTCTGTGTCCCTTGGCTCGTCAAGCACAAGCAGATTTACAAGGGTTTTGTATAATGCCGGACCTGCCACTGATAAGAAAATCGCTTTCTTACGTTCCAACACAGCATGGTTCTGGACTGCATTGTCTGGAACTTCGATTATGTTATTTGCAGTGAAATACATTTCTAGCTGATCCAAATATGCTTTAAAACATTCCCGATCGTGTCTATATTCACCCAAATATCCGATTACACCTGCCATTTTTAATTTCTAGCTGTTCACACCGTGTGCTGTTTTTTACCTCGGATTTTTGTAGCTTTTTTTCAAAGACAGAAACTTCCAAAGTCTTCTGTCGGCTGGCTGAATCCTTCACCAACAAAAATTAAGCTTTAAATCATCTGAAAAATATCCCATCCTCATCGCCAACTGTGATATCTTCACAGAGCACAGCACACACAGCTTCCTTACATGCAGGCTGCTCTCTCAGAACTCTCTGGAAAGCTGCCTGTTGTTTAATGATTAACTATGCAGCTGCAGTACACAATACGTCCATATCCACAGTCTGGAGTTACAAGCATTACAAGCTTACAGACATTACACTCGGCAATGAGACTCGAGGTGCTCAGCGCCCTCCTGGATGTTCATCCTCCACTTAGAGCGGTCTCTGGCCAGGGACTCCCAGGTGTCGATGGGGATGTTGCATATTATCAAGGAGGCTTTGAGGGTGTCCTTGAAACATTTCCTCTGCCCACCTGGCACTCTCTTGCCATGTAGGAGTTCTGAATAGAGTGCTTGCTTTAGTAATCTTGTGTCAGGCATGCGAACAATGTGGCCCACCCAATGGAGCTGGTCAAGTGTGGTCAGTGCATCGATGCTGGGGATATTGGCCTGATCGAGAACACTGACATTGGTGCGTCTGTCCTCCCAGGAACTTGGGGAGACATCGTTGGTGGTATTTCTCCAGCGATTTGAGGTGTCTACTGTACATGGTCCACGTATCTGAGTCATACAGGAGGGCGGGTACCACTGCAGCCCTGTAGACCATAAGCTTGGTGCCAGATTTGAGGGCCTGATCTTCAAACATTCTCTTCCTCAAGCGGCCGAAGGTTGCGCTGGTGCACTGGAGGCGGTGTTGAACCTCGTCGTCGATGTCTGCCCTTGCTGATAATGGTACACTTTTTCCAGGGCGAACTTCAGCAACATGCAAGGGAACTGCAGACGGATTTGATCATCTGTACAGATGGAAACATACTCCTCCGAGTGATCGCCAGGATGAGTGGTGTTTGAAATTAAAGAAAGTTAAAGGGAACAGTGTATGCGAGTACTGTTTGAAGTTAAAGGGAACAGTGTATGCGAGTACTGTTTGAAGTTAAAGGGAACAGTGCATTGACATCCGTAGTACAATAAACAGTTAAACGAATACTGAGTTGTACTGATTTGAGCCTTGACCATTTTACACCACCCGGACGGGTTCAGATGGGATTCTGGAATTAGAGTATAAGAGGGAAGGTGCAGGTTCACCTATGTACACCTCAGCCGGTCACTTGAGGAGCACTAATTAAAGGCAGTAGTGGTCAGGTAGACCAAAATTTATTTATGTCCCCAATGTGCTGTTTGTTGATTTTTTTCCAGCCTGCGTTACATCAGTCCAGCACTCTCTTAGAATGCTTGGGGCTGCTCTGCGGGTATCACAGGTGTTTGTCAACAACCATTCCCAGCCTCAGCCTCCAATGACCGCAGCATTGGCCCTTCCATTTAAGGGAGGGAAGGAGCCTGTGAATCTAGCAACGCTGCATGGAACATTGTGCAGCGCTCTGTCGCTACCAACCCTCTCGTTCTCTTTAGCGCTCTAAGTGAAGTGGTTATCGCTTGATTTAGCACTCCACTTCCCTCTTGGAGTGGTAAACCAGAAGTTCCCGTTGGAATCAATTGGGTAGCATCCGGCGATACTTTTGTGCTGGAGTGGTTTGGATGAAGAGATGACTTTTAAGGAGGTTTTTAAAGGAAGAGAGAGGTGGAGAAATGGATCTGTGGAGCTTCATCAATGACCTTCCCTCCATCATGTCAGAAGTGGGGATGTTCACTGATGATTGCACAGTGTTCAGTGCCATTCGCAACTCCTCAGATAATGAAGTAGTCCATGCCCACATGCATCAGGACCTGGACGACATTCAGGCTTGGGCTGATAAGTGGCAAGTAACATTCGTACCACACAAGCGCCAAGCAATGACTATCTCCAGCAAGCGAGAGTCTACCTCTGCCCCTTGACATTCAACGACATTACTATCGCCGACACCCCCACCATCAACATGCTGGGGGTCACCATTGAACAGAAACCTAAATGGAACAGCCACATAAATACTGTGGCAACAAAAGCAGGCCAGAGGCTGGGTATTCTTCAGCGAGTGTCTCACCACCTGACTCCCCAAAACCTTTCCACCATCCACAAGGCACAAGTCAGGAATGTGATTGCCTGATTCCCACCCCATCCACCTTAAACATTCACTCCCTCCACCACTGGCACACCATGTGTACCATCTACAAGATGCACAGTACAATTCGCCAAGGCTTCTTTGGCAGCACATCCTAAACCCATGACCTCTACCACCTATAAGGACAAGGGCAGCAGGTGAATGGGAGCACCATCATCTGCAGGTTCCCCTCCAAGTCACATAGCATATATCACCGTTCCTTCATCATCGTTGGGTCAAAATCCTGGAACTCCCTCCCTAACAACACTGTGGCTGTATCTTCACCACACGGACTGCAGTGGTTCAAGAAGGCCACTCACCACCATCTTCTCAAGGGCATTTAGGAATGAGCAATAAATGCTGGCTTTGCCAGCGACACCCACATTCCATGAATCTTTTTTTTTAAGTCATTAAAATAATGTCTTCTTCTGCTGGTTGATTGGCCAGCACCATGGACCGTCATACTCTCCAATCAAATGAGTCCCTGCACATCTTCAACGCTATCGTACAGACACTGGATGACAACATGTCTGCCACCTTAAATAGGATGAAAGATATGTTAGCCTTGGCCTCACAGGGTCACGCTGATCTGCACCAAAGTGTTCTCCAGCACAGTGGTAGCAGTGACCTGCGGCTGGGCCATGATGTAAGAAATCATGAATCAAAAGAAATTGTGAAATAAAGTGGTTTCATAAAAGAAATGAGTAGGCCAGCTCAAAGGATAAGTTGATGACAAAGGAGACTTCCAAACACATCAGATATGGAGTTGCACTGAGAGCTAAGGTCGTTACAAGGTCAGAACACCAAAATAAGATGTAAATGGGCAGCCGAAAGGAAAAAACGGGCAAATAGGGAGGAGAGTTTCCTTTGGGGTGGACCTCATGCTGGCTTCGGCCTAACACCTGCGCCAGCTCGGGAGACGACCAAAGAGAAGAGACCACCAGTCTGCCTCAACATCCATCCATTCCTCCAGGGCTGGTAAATCATTTTCATTTGTTACGGATTGTATGTCCATTATGTCTATAATTGCGGATTATATCTGATTATATTTAAAAACAGCCACTCCATAATAAAACACCTTATGCCGCAGAGTTCAGAGCTGGGACCCCAGCTATTTACAATATACATCAATGATTTAGATGAAGGAATTGAATGTAATATCTCCAAGTTTGCAGATGACACTAAGCTGGGTGGCGGTGTGAGCTGTGAGGACGATGCTAAGAGGTTGCAGGGTGACTTGGACAGATTAGATGAGTGGGCAAATGCAAGGCAGATGCAGTATAATGTGGATAAATGTGAGGTTATCCACTTTGGTGGCAAAAACACAAAGGCAGAATATTATCTGAATGGTGACAGATTAGGAAAAGGGGAGGTGCAACGAGACCTGGGTGTCATTGTACATCAGTCATTGAAGTTTGGCATGCAGGTACAGCAGACGGTGAAGAAGGAAAATGGCATGTTGGCCTTCATAGCTAGGGGATTTGAGTATAGGAGCAGGGAGGTCTTACTGCAGTTGTACAGAGCCTTGGTGAGGCTATACCTGGAATATTGTGTTCCGTTTTGGTCTCCTAATCTGAGGAAGGACATTCTTGCTATTGAGGGAGTACAGCGAAGGTTCACCAGATTGATTCCCGGGATGGTAGGACTGACATATGAGGAGAGACTGGATCAACTGGGCTTGTATCCACTGGAGTTTAGAAGAATGAGAGGGGATCTCATAGAAACATATAAAATTCTGACGGGATTGGACAGGTTAGAGGCAGGAAGAATATTCCCATTACTGGGGAGTTCCAGAACCTGGGGTCACAGTCTAAGAATAAGGAGTAAGCCATTCAGGACCGAGATGAGGAGAAACTTCTTCACTCAGAGAGTGGTTAACCTGTGGAATTCTCTACCACAGAAAGTTGTGAAGTCCAGTTCGTTAGATATATTCAAAAGGGAGTTAGATATGGCCCTTATGGCCAAAGGGATCAAGGAGTATGGAGAAAAAGCAGGAAAGGGGTACTGAAGTTGAATGATCAGCCATGATCTTATTGAATGGCGGTGCAGGCTCGAAGGGCCGAATGGCCTGCTCCTGCACCTAATTTCTATGTTTCTATGGGCCCAAGTTTCCACATGATTCGCGCCTGACTTTTAGGAGCAACTGGTGGAGAACGGACTAGCTTAGAAATCGCAATTCTCCACATTTTTTTTTCTGCAGTTCTAGTCAGGTAGAACAGTTCTAGTTTAGAACAGAATTTTTTCTTCAAAAGGGGGCGTGTCCAGCCACTGACGCCTGATTTGAAAGTTTCCACAGTGAAAATGTACTCCAAACTAAAGTAGAATGGCGCCAGTGAAGATTTTTGTAGAACTGAAAAAACCTGTTCTACACATTAAAAAATCAGGCGCAGGTTACAAATTAGGCGTCCAGAACGAGGTGGGGGGGAAGGGAACTCATTAAATTCGACAATAAATCCTTATTTATACTTCTACAAATATTATACAAATAAATCCAACCTGAATAAACATTTATAAGCCAAGAAAAGATTAAATAAACCATCTTCCTACCTGTGTGAAAGTGCTTCAGCCAGGGAGAATTCTGCAGCTGTTCGTGCCGCTGAGCGGGAGAGGGAGAGAGAGAGAGAGGGGAGGGAGGGAGAGAGAGAGGGGAGGGAGAGAGAGAGAGAGAGAGGGAGGGGAGGGGGGGTCGGGTGAGCGGGTGTCGGGTCGGGGGGTGGGGGGAGCGGGCCTCGGGTCGGGGCTGGGGGGGGGGAGAGAGCGGGTGTCGGGTTGGGGGGGGTGGGGAGCGGGCCTCGGGTCGGGGCTGGGGGGGGGGGAGCGGGTCTCGGGTGTCGGGTCGGGGCGGGGGGGGGGGGAGCGGGTGTCGGGTCGGGTCTGGTCGGCGGGGGGGGGGGGGGGGTGGAGCGAGTGTCGGGTCTGGTCGGGCGGGGAGCAGGAGCTGGCCGTGGGAAGAGCCTCATTCACGCAGCCCCAGTGAGGCCATTGGGCCAGGGCTAGGGGCTGCGTGCTTCGGGCCCCTCCCACACAGTTCGGCGCCTGGAGCTACTGCACTTGCGTGCCGACTGTAGCGCGCATGTGCAGAGGTCCCGGCACTGTTTTCAGCGCAGGGACCTGGCTCCGCGCCCCCCACAGCTCGTGCCGGCTGCGCCGAGTGCCACAGGACCTGTAAGTCGGTGGAGACTACCGAGGATTTTTTTAGGCGCCGTTTTAGGCGCGAAAAACGGGCGCCCAGCTCGGAGGGGCGCCCGTTTTTTTTCTTGTGGAAACTTGGGCCCTATGTTTCTAATACCCTTTGGGTAATGTGTGTGTGACTTGTGATCCAAATCTTACAATGAGAGGGATGATGGCAAAAGGGGTCATGTAAGTAGGTACTAAGAACATAAGAACATAAGAAATAGGAGCAGGAGTAGTCCATACGGCTCCTCGAGCCTGCTCCGCCATTTAATACGATCATGGCTCATCCGATCGTGGACACACGTCCACTTCCCTGCCTGCTCCCCATAATCCCTCATTCCCTTATCGGTTAAGAAACTGTCTATCTCTGTCTTAAATTTATTCAATGTCCCAGCTTCCACAGCTCTCTGCGGCAGCGAATTCCACAGATTTATAACCCTCTGAGAGAAGAAATTCCTCCTCATCTCAGTTATAAATGGGCAGCCCCTTATACTAAGATTATGCCCTCTAGTTCTCGTCTCCCCTATCAGTGTACACATCGGGCCCAAGTTTCCCCAGAAGTTGCTCCTTTTTTTTTTGGAGCAACTTGATTTTTCTGGACTATCTTTTTAGTTGCAATTCTGGCCATTTAATTTGCGCCAGTGTAAGTGAGTTAGTTTGCTTTTTTTTTTAGTTCCGTTTTTTTTCAAAAGGGGGCGTTCCCAGCCACTTAACCCTGGTTTAGGTGTTTGGCCAGCAAATAGTTGCTCCAAACTAACTTAGGCCAGCGTGTGTTGCCACTTCTGTCTGCACAGAAAAACCTTACCTAGAGTTAAGGAAGCGGCGCAAGTAACTACATTTAAAGCATCACCAAGCGCCAAACAAAGCATAAAAAGTAATAAGCAATTAATTAACAAATAAAAAAGAAGGAATGCTGCACCTAAAGCAACAAGACCAAAGTAATAAGCAATTAATAAATAACAAATTGAAAAATAGAAGGAAATCTGCACCTAAAGCACCAAAATCAATCAGTAAATAACAAATAAAAAACAGAAGTTCTACCTTAGGGAATGCAGCGGGCCGCCAATGAGAGAGCCCATTCAGACAGGACTAGGGACGGCATGCTTCGGGCCCTCCCACACAGCCTGCAGCACGTACTCACAGATTCAGCCTGCCAGGAGCTACTGCACATGCGTGCAGACTCTAGCGCGCATGTGCAGAGGTCTCGACACTGTTTTCAGCGCTGGGACCTGGCTCCGCCCCCAATCCATTGGGCCACCCTGCACCATGACCGAAGAGAGGCTGGAGAATGGCCAGAATACCGACGTCTTTTCTCGGCGCGCTTGGAGGCGGACAAAAACGGCGCGCCTCGGGTGAGGGCGCCAGAAAAACAGGTTAGGGAAACTCTAGCCCAACCTCTCTGCATCCACCTTGTCAAGCTCCCTCATAATCATATACGTTTCGATAAGATCACCTCTCATTCTTCTGAATTCCAAAGAGCAGAGGCCCAACCTACTCAATCTTTCCTCATAAGTCAACACCCTCATCTCCGGAATGAACCTCGTGAACCTTCTCTGCACTGCCTCCAAAGCAAGTATATCCTTTCGTAAATATGGAAACCAAAACTATTCCTGTAACTGTAGCAAGACTTCCCTGCTTTTATACTCCATCCCCTTTCAAATAAAGGCCAAGACACCATTGGCCTTCCTGATCACTTGCTGTACCTGCATACTAACCTTTTGTGTTTCATGCACAATTACCCTCAGGTCCCGCTGTAATGCAGCATTTTGCAATTTTTCTCTATTTAAATAATAACTTGCTCTTTGATTTTTTTCTGCCGAAGTGCATGACCTCACACTTTCCAACATTATACTCCATCTGCCAAATTTTTGCCCACTCACTTAGCCTGTCTATGTCCTCTTGCAGATTTTGTGTGTCCTCCTCACACATTGCTTTTCCTACCATCTTTGTATCGTCAGCAAACTTGCTATGTTACACTAGGTCCTTTTTTCCAAGTCGTTAATATAGATTGTAAATAACTGGGGTCCCAGCACTAATCCGTGCTGGACCCCACGAGTTACTGATTGCCAACCCGAGAATGAATAATTTATCCTGACTCTGTTTTCTGTTAGTTAGCCAATCCTCTATCCATGCTAATATATTATCCCCAACCCTGTGAATTTTTATCTTGTGCAGTAACCTTTTATGTGGCAACTTATTAAATGCCTTTTGGAAGTCCAAATACACCACATCCACTGGTTCCCCTTTATTCACCCAGTTCGTTGCACCCTCAAAGAATTCCAGCAAATTTGTCAAACATGACTTCCCCTTCATAAATTCATGCTGACTCTGCCTGACCGAATTATGCCTTTCCAAACGTCCTGCTACTGCTTCTTTAATAATGGACTCCAACATTTTCCCAACCACAGATGTTAGGTTAACTAGTCTATAGTTTCCTGCTTTTTGTCTGTGTTGTTTTCCTAACACAGATGAGACTGCACACAGGGAGGGTAAAGTAACAGTGACCTCAGTCTTTATTAAGACACTCCAGAGTGAATAACAGGCCTTAGGGGCCGGCTTATATACAGTGCTCCCAAGGAATGCCTGGATGACTTGGGACTTCAGGGGATGATCTCCCTGGTGGTGGAACATGCGAGTGCATGCTTTACAGATACACAGCATCACACCCCCCCCCCCCCCAAAGTCAAAGTGAAAACTATTTACAAGTGAGGCGGTCGGGAGCCTTTCTTTCCCTGGTGGACTGCCTCGGTACAAATGTCTGTTCTGGTGTGTTGGCTGTGCCCTCGCTGGGCTGGCGTGTTGTTGGCCCTGCAGGACTGCTGGGTGAGCCTGGCCTTGCTGGGCTGTTTGACATGATAGAAACATAGAAACATAGAAAATAGGTGCAGGAGTAGGCCATTCGGCCCTTCAAGCCTGCACCACCATTCAATGAGTTCATGGCTGAACATGCAACTTCAGTACCCCATTCCTGCTTTCTCGCCATACCCCTTGATCCCCCTAGTAGTAAGGACTACATCTAACTCCTTTTTGAATATATTTAGTGAATTGGCCTCAACAACTTTCTGTGGTAGAGAATTCCACAGGTTCACCACTCTCTGGATGAAGAAGTTTCTCCTCATTTCGGTCCTAAATGGGTTCGATTTCCTGGTCCGGCGTGGTGTCATTGATCCTTTGGGTGTGTGTTGTGGGCTCAAAAAAGCTGGTATCTGCTGTGGGTTGTTCAGGGCAGTCTGTGAACCGCAGCCTCGTTTGGTCCAGGTGCTTTCTGCAAATTTGTCCATTGTCTAGTTTGACTACAAACACCCTACACCCTTCTTTAGCTATCAGGTCGAGTTGGTGAACATCTTGCCTCCTGCCAGCGTCGCAACTTGGTCGTCTGCCTTAGGTAGCGGGTATTGGTCCTGTAGCGAGAAACGATTAATAGTTACTTTATAGTCGCCGCAAATCCTGACTGTGCCATCATTTTTGAGTACTGGAACAATCGGGCTGGCCCACTCGCTGAATTCCACTGGGGAGATGATGTCCTCACGTTGCAGCCTGCCCAGCTTGATTTCCACTCTCTCCCTCATCATGTGAGGTACCGCTCGCGCCTTGTGGTGGATGGGTCATGCCTCTGGGACCAAGTGAATCCGCACCTTCACCCCGGAAAAGTTTCCAATGCCTGGCTCAAAGAGGAAAGGAAATTTGTTAAGAACCTGGGTACATGAGGGCTCATCGACATGTGATTGCACTCGGATGTCATCCCAGTTCCAGTGGATTTTGCCCAGCCAGCTCCTTCCAAGCAGTGTGGGGCCATTGCCCGGGACAATCCAGAGTGGCAGTTCGTGCGCCGTGCCCTCGTAGGTGACCTTGACCAGGGCGTTGCCCAGGACAGTGATAAGCTCTTTGGTGTACGTTCTCAGTTTCGTGTGGATGGGGCTCAAGGCTGGTCTGAGGGCCTTGTTGCACCACAGTCTCTCAAATATCTTTTTATTCATGGTGGATTGGCTAGCACCAGTGTTCAGTTCCATGACTACGAGTAAGCCATTCAATTTTATGTTTAGCATTATAGGTGGACATTTCAGCGAAAATATGTGCACCCCATGTACTTCAGCATCTGCCTCCTCTCTCTGAGGCTCGAAATTGCTTTGATCCACTGTGGACTGATCTTCCTCTGCCATGTGGTTGTTAGCAGGTTTTGCAGAGCTTGCAGCTCGCCTTCAAGCTCGTTGGAGGTGCCCCATTGCTCAACAGCTCTTGCAAACATACCCTTTGAAGCGGCATGAATAGGCTGAATGGAAGCCTCCACAACACCAGCAAGGTGTGAATTGCCTTGCATTCATCCTTTGTTGCGGACTCTGAGTCATCTGGGTCACCTGAGGCCTGATGGCAGTTGCAGACTCGTGGTTTCTGCCCTGTACATTTCTGCTCGCAAACACAGTTCCAGTTAATTTATGAACATTGCTAGCACTTGTGTGCTGAGAGGTTTGTTTGGTGTTATCACTGGTGGACATAAACGCCTGTGCTATCGCAATGGCCTTACTGAGGGTCGGTGTCTCTACAGTCAAAAGCTTTCGTAGGATGGTCTCGTGGCCAATGCCCAGTACAAAAAAGTCTCTGAGCATTTGCTCCAGGTAGCCATCAAACTCACATTGTCCTGCAAGTCACCTTAGCTCGGCAACGTAGCTCACCACTTCCTGACCTTCAGATCGGTGGTATGTATAGAACCAATACCTCGCCATCAGCACGCCCTCCCTCGGGTTAAGATGCTCCCGAACCAGTGTACATAGTTCTTCATACGACTTATCTGTGGATTTCACCGGAGCCAGAAGATTCTTCATGAGGTTGTAGGTCGGTGCCCTGCAGACCGTGAGGAGGACCGCTCTCCTTTTTGCAGCGCTTCCTTCTCCTTCCAGCTCGTTGGTTTATATTCCAACCAACAGAGTTGCTACTGTTAGGGGGCCTTTAGACTGCACCCATCAGTGACTTTTTCCCCTTATTATTCCTTATCTCCACCCAAACTGTTTCAACATTCTGATCATTTGAGCCAATATCGTTTCTCACTATTGCAGTGATTCCATTCTTTATCAATAGAGCTACCTCACCTCCTTTTCCTTTCTGTCTGTCATTCCGGATTGTCAAATACCCCTGAATATTTAATTCCCAGTCCTGGTCACCTTGCAACCATGTCTCTGTAATGGCTATCAGATCATATCCATTTGTATCTATTTGTGCTCTATTCAAAGTGTTTCCATTTCTCACCCACTGCCCACCTCTTAGCCAGTAGCCCACAAAAGGAGCTCTTCTGGGTGGGCAGCCAGCCTCCAGTGCCCTGTTAGGGTTTTTGGGGCCATTTTCAGCGGGACACGGAGCATCACCGCCCGGAAGATACAAAAAATCTGCAAACGAACAAAGACAGGCTAAGTGAGTGGTCAAAAATTTGGCAAATGGAGTATAATGTTGGAAAGTGTGAGGTCATGCACTTTGGCAGAAAAAAATCAAAGAGAAAGTTATTATTTAAATGGAGATAAATTGCAAAGTGCTGCAGTACAGCAGGACCTGGGGGTAGTTGCGCATGAAACATAAAAGGTTAGTATATAGGTACAGCACGTGATCAGGAAGGCCAATGGCTTGCTACAGTTATACAGGGCATTGGTGAGGTCATAACTGGAATACTGCGTGCAGTTTTGGGTTCCATATTTAAGAAAGGATATACTTGCTATGGAGGCAGTTCAGAGAAGGTTCACAAGGTTGATTCCGGAGATGAGGGGGTTGACTTATGAGGAAAGGTAGAGTAGGTTGGGCCTCTACTCATTGGAATTCAGAAGAATGAGAGGTGATCTTATTGAAACGTATAAGATTATGAGGGGGCTTGACAAGGTGGATGCAGAGAGGATGTTTCCACTGATGGGGGAGACAAGAACTAGGGGGCATAATCTTAGAATAAGGGGTCGCCCATTTAAAACTGAGATGAGGAGAAATTTCTTCTCTCAGAGGCTTGTAAATCTGTGGAATTCGCTGCCTCAGAGAGCTGTGGAAGCTGTGACATTGAATAAATCTAAGACAGAAATAGACAATTTCTTAAACGATATGGGAATAAGGGGTAATAGGGAGTGGGCAGGAAAGTGGACCTGAGTCCATGATTGGATCAGCAATGATCGTGTTAAATGGCGGAGTGGCTCCTATTTCTTATATTCTTATTTTGCCTTGTCTCCCAATAGCCGCGTCTGCCCTGCACAGGTGCAGGTGGAGCAGTCTTTGCTGGGACCCTCACGGGCTCCAAAACCCAAAGGACGTCGGCCAAGAGCATCTCAGCTATCACAGTAGGGATCTGAGCAGCTTACCCTAACCTCTGCTGAAGCCACACAGGTTGCACCATGTAGGTGTAGTAGAAAAAGGAAGAGTAATGCTTTGTAGTTGCACAAAGTTATGCACATGAGTGTCTGAGAAAATTTTGCTTTGATAAGTCATTGGGCTGGATTTTCAGCTTTTAAGATTTCGGAGCGTTAATGGTGGCGGGGCGGTACTGATACTGACTGGAAAAAGTCTGCGCCTCAATCTGAAAAATTGGGCAGCTGGGCCATGAGTGTGGGGCAGAACACTAAGGGAGGCATTGCACACTTCTCTTGGGGTGCTAGGCCAGCTTAGCATGTGAAAATCCAGAGCTAAAGAGCCGGCCTCAGAGCGCTCTAAGAGACGCCTGGGGAGAAAAAAAAAACCTGGTAAAAAAACACCAAAAGCATTCCCAAAAAATACCTCACGCCATACTACATAAATCACAAAAAAAAACAATCACACCTGAGCCGCTACAGGGCAGATCGCCCGTTTTCACAAGCAGTCCCAGCACGGCGCTCTAAGCAGCGCTACAGGTCAGGCGGAGGCAAAAATTGATTCAATGTTGCAACCGGGGTGTTGCAAACTGGCTCGCCTCTTCCGGGTGGTAATGATCCGCATCCCAAAAACCCCAACTGGAAGCTGGCCCCCTGCCCAGAAGAGCTCACCGCCACCATTGCCATCACTCTGGGGCGAAAACGGAAGCAGACGGAAGTGGAAAATCCAGCCCTTTGTTCTTTATTTACATTACATAAATGTTATTCTTTGTCACCACTTTCCCGTCTTGTCCATTGTTGTGTGCTGGGTGGTAAGTGGCCTTTTTACTTGTTTGATGATGAATGTGAGGACATGAATTGATGGGGACCAATGGGGTTGATTGTTGAAGGGATGGTTGTTTGGTTGCCGGACTGCTTTGTGCCAGTTTCATTGCTGGGGGGTGAGCAGGAAGAGTGGCATTTGCATTTGCATGTTACATGAGTCCACTGGTGCTGCCTACATGAACCTTATATAAATGCTGGACATCTCAGCGGATCAGGAAGCACCTATGGAGAAAAAAGCAGGGTTAACATTTCGGTCGTCGACCCTTCATCAGAACTCATACTTTTGTATTAATAAGAGCATCCTTGGCATCCCGGGCAGCAATGTGAGCAGCTTCCAGTGCATTGCCCTCATCAATATTCTCCTCCTCCTTCTCTTCTTCCTCCTTCTCCTCCAAATCGTCCGAGAAGGATCTGAGCTCTTTGCCTTGTTCATCCTGTGGGTCCAAGCCTCGCTGTTGTGCAATGTTGTACAGAGCGCAGCAAACCATGATCATTCTGGAGACCCTGGCTGGTGTGTACTGATGGGCAGCTCCAGGTCTGTCCAGGCACCTGAAGCGCATCTTCAGCATGCCAATGGCCTGTTCAAGTACACATCTGGTGGTGATTCATTGTGCTGCTGTTGGGCTTCAGTGGTCGGGTTTCTGACAGGTGTCATGAGCTAAGTTTACAGGTATGCCTTGTCGCCTAGCAACCACCCCTTAATTCTGCTTCCAGATGCGAAGAGATCAGGGAACTTGGAGTGCTGCAGGACAAAAGCATCATGGTAGCTGCCCGGGAATCTGGCACACACCTGCATAAACGTCTTTTTGTGGTTGTACATCAGCTGCACATTGATGGAGTAGAAGACCTTGCTTGATGAATATTCCTGGTTGTTCTGGGGCTGCCCAGATTACAAAGTGTGTGCAGTTGATGGTGCTCTGCACCTGTGGGAAGCTAGTCAGAGCTGCAAACCCGAGCGGTCACTCATTCTGATTGGCAACACCGCTGGCAAAGTTGACATAATTGTCAGCCCTGGCAGTGTCTCCGGCAGAGCACTGGAAGGATCCGGAGGCAAAAAATTGAGGGCAGTGGTGATTTTGACAGCCACTGGTAAAGCGTGGTCACCAGGTAGAGCAGGTAGCTTCTAGGAGACATCATGGGCTTCCTGAGACACTGGTGTTCAGACATGTTGAGGACCCTCAGCCTCTGCCTGTAGACCCCATTTTATGGGTATTGCCTCCTGTGAGCTGGGCCGCTCTGCTGTTCACCACTCTGCTGGTCACCTCTCTGCTGATGTTTCTTGTGGTGTTACCTTGTTGTGGGCTGCGTCATCACCCCAACGCTCTTCTCAATCTTCCTCACTGCCATGCTCCACTTCACAGTCAACAAGCTTCCCGCTGGAGAGGAACTAAACGATAGAACCAGTGGGAACCTATTCAATCTTCGCCGTCTCCAGGCCAGGTCCAAGACCACCCCAAGCTCTGTCGTGGAGCTACAGTACGCGGACGACACCTGCATCTGTGCATATACAGAGGCTGAACTCCAGGACATAGTCGATGTATTTACTGAGGCATACAAAAGCCTGGGCCTTACGCTAAACATCCTAAAGACAAAGGTCCTCCACCAGCCTGTCCTCGCTGCACAGCACTGCCCCCCAGTTATCAAGATCCACGGCACTGCCCTAGACAACGTGGACCATTTCCCATACCTCGGGAACCTCTTATCAACAAGAGCAGACATTGATGATGAGATTCAACACCACCTTCATTGCACCAGTGCAGCCTTCGGCCGCCCTCCTGTATGGCTCAGAGATATGGACCATGTACAGTAGCCACCTCAAATCGCTGGAGAAATACTACCAACAATGTCTCCACAAGATCCTACAAATCCCCTGGGAGGACAGACACACCAACATTAGCATCCTCGACCAGGCCAATATCCCCAGCATTGAAGCACTGACCACACTCGATCAGCTCCACTGGGCAGGCTACATTGTCCACATGCCAGAAACGCGACTCCCAAAGCAGGCACTCTACTCGGAACTCCTTCACGGCAAACAAGCCAAAGGTGGGCAGAGGAAATGTTACAAGGACACCCTCAAAGCCTCCCTGATAAAGTGCAAGATCCCCACTGACACCTGGGAGTCTTTGGCCAAAGACCGCCCTAAGTGGAGGAAGTGCATCCGGGAGGGCGCTGAGCACCTCGAATCTCATCGCCGAGAGCATGCAGAAATCAAGCGCCGGCAGCGGAAAAACGTGCGGCAAACCTGTCCCACCCACCCTTACCCTCAACGACTATCTGTCCCATCTGTGACAGGGGACTGTGGTTCTCATATTGGACTGTAGAGCTACCTAAGAACTCATTTTAAAAGTGGAAGCAAGTCTTCCTTGATTCCGAGGGACTGCCTATGCTGATGATGGTATGGCTCTCATTGTCGGTATGCTTTGCAGCTATGAACAGGTTACCGACTGGAGTTATGAGCTATGTCTGGAGGGGCAAACCCTTATCGTCCAATAGCCAGCCTGTAACTTAGCAATAAAGGTGGCACAGAGAACTAGCGCAGGATGAAAGAGTCATAATTGCTGCCGGGATAGTGGGCATTGACCTTCACGATGTGCTGTCTGTGGTCTCAAACTAGAGATACATTGAGAGTGTGGAATTACTTACAATTAATAAAGATGCCAGGTGCTGATAAGAAGCAAAGAAGGCAATGTAGGTGCAGTCAATGGCACCACACACCCTGGGAAAGCCTGCCATGTGTGTTAAAGCTAGTGAAAAATATGAGTCAGGGCTCTTTCGTGCCCTTAAGATATTCGAAAGTGATTGACAGTCAATCAATTACTTTTGAAATGTTGGCTGACAACAAATTTCTGCACAGCAATGTTCCACAAAAAGAGAGATAAATGAACACCTGTTTCATGATGGATGTTGGCCATGAAATTACATAAAAACACAAGAACATAAGAAATAGGAGCAGGAGTAGGCTATACGGCCCCTCAAGCCTGCTCCGCCATTTAATACGATCATGGCTAATCCGATCAAGGACTCAGCTCCACTTCCCTGCCCGCTCCCCATAACCCCTTATTCCCTTATCGGTTAAGAAACTGTCAATCTCTGTCTTAAATGTATTCAATGACCCAGCTTCCACAGCTCTCTGAGGTAATGAATTCCACAGATTTACAACCCTCTGAGAGAAGAAATTACTCCCTATCTCGGTTTTAAATGGGCGGCCCCTTTATCTAAGACCATGCCCTCTAGTTCTAGTCTCCCCGATCAGTGGAAACATCCTCTCTGTATCCACCTTGTCAAGCCCCCTCATAATCTTATACGTTTCAATAAGATCACCTCTCATTCTTCTGAATTCCAATGAGTAGAGGCCTAACCTACTCAACCTTTCTTCATAAGTCAAACCCCTCATCTCCGGAATCAACCTTGTGAAACTTCTCTGAACTGCCTCCAAAGCAAGTATATCCTTTCTTAAATATGGAAACTAAAACTGCCGCAGTATTCCAGATGTGACCTCATCAATACCCTGTATAACTGTAGCAAGACTTCCCTGCTTTTATATGCCATCCCCTTTGCAATAAAGGCCAAGATACCATTGGCCTTCCTGATCACTTGCTGTACCTGCATACTAACCTTTTGTGTTTCATGCACAAGTACCCCCAGGTCCCGCTGTACTGCAGCACTTTGCAATCTTTCTCCATTTAAATTGGGAGAACTCCCCTGCTCTCTTTTTTAAGTATCATGGATTTTTTACATCCACGTGAACAGGTAGACGGTTTCACGTTCCATCTGAATAGATAGTACTTCTGACAATGCAATGGTGAGTCAGTGGAGATTATCTGCTCAAGTCCTGCAGTGGGAGAATTTTTTTAACTGAATTCAAATTCTCAAATGGTGGAATTTGAACTCAAATTCTCTGGATTATCAATTCAAGCCTCTGGATTATTAATCCAGTAACATAACCACTACACTAACGCACACATCACATATCAGCTCATGGATGGTGAACAGCTCCCGAGTATAACAGGAGAAGATAGGGCAGAAAACTTAATGCTAAAAATTCAACAACTGAAGATGTTGTACAACCAGTTGAAATTGATGGTCAAATCGGGTGTAAATGATGTTGCAAAGAAAGATACTGGGCCCGAAAAAGGGTCAAATAGCCAACACTCAGAGTAATGGAAATGTCCAACCCTCACTGCAGTGCTGTCTGTCCCAGCTGCTGTGCACAGCTTTAATTCATGGATTGCGTGCTCCCAGCCAACAGAGCTGACACTGCTTGCTGCTGATTCTGTTTGTGTCTCAGTGTTTATTGCCTCAGCAGAATTTAGCCACAGTGACATCGATATCTACCCATACACCAAAAAAATGTTATTACTCCTTCACAGATAAATCTTTTGTGTATTAGCAAGAAAAAAATCTCTAGTTAGAAGCAAAAATGATTCTCTGGCATGACAAAATGCATCCAAGAATCATAGATATTAAGAAATGGTCACTTGATGCATCAATTTAAATGCGCACATATCCTTTTGTAAATCAAAATAAATGATATGGATTTGTGACACTTGAAACATACTGTTGCATGTGTATAACCTAGCTCCTTTTATTAGGCTCATTTCACTGATTTCATGAAGGGCAAATTTTATATTTTAGGTGTCACGGATTGTACACTGCTTTTTGTTTTGTTTTTCAGCAAAGATGCAGCAAAGGAAATGCTGGTTCTATAATTACTTAGCACAACTTAACATTGATGCAAAGAATACACCATAGCAGAGACATAGGTGATGTAAAGTCACGTTATAAAAATAATTAGAATATAGCTGAACAGAATTACAGAGTACATAAATCATTTAAACATTTATTTTGTATTTTTAATGTTCTCACCTCCTCTTCTGATGCTAACTCATGCTGGGTACACTCCATGGTTGTAAGCAGCCCCAGTACCTCACTCCAGCGGCTATTCTTTATGTTCAAGCCGAAATAGTGAGTGTCAGCAGTCTATTTTTTTTTTCTCTTTAAATTTCTGCGCATGTGCAGTATTTACAATGGAAATACCGGTGAACGGCCTGCCCTAGACCTTTCAGATTGCTGCGTGTGCGGGTCATCATCATCATTATAGGCAGTCCCTCGGAATCGAGGAAGTCTTGCTTCCACTCTTAACATGAGTTCTTAGGTGGCTGTACAGTCCAATACGAGAACGACAGTCTCTCACGGGTGGGACAGATAGTCGTTGAGGGAAAGGGTGGGTGGGACTGGTTTGCCACACATTCTTTCCACTGCCTGCGCTTGATTTCTGCGTGCTCTTGCGATGAGACTCGAGGTGCTCAGCGCCCTCCCGGATGCACTTCCTCCACTTAGGGCGGTCTTTGGCCAGGGACTCCCAGGTGTCAGTGGGGATGTTGCACTTTATCAGGGAGCTGAACCAAAAATCAGGGCCAACAAATCAGCCAGACAGGGAGCGAGCAACTGAACGGTGGAACCAAACTGGGACTACAAAGTACAAAGGAAGGGGCGCGCCTCCACCTTGCCGGGCACAACATCCAGCACCGACCGTCCTACCGTGCACACACCACCCACAACGATTGTTTGTGTGTGTACATACGTACGACACGTTGTGTGTGGGTCTCTGTCTCTGTCTCTCTCTCTCTCTGTGTGAGCGTGTGTTGCACGAGCACCGGGAAACTGTCAGGTCAGAAGGATAACGAGGAGTGTGAACACGCTCGGGGTAAGAGGCTTATACAAACCAATGACTCTTTTGACAAGGCGCCACCATCGCTGTGTCTGCTGGGCACATGGCCTCCCCACGACAGGGAGGTTAGTGCCGGGTATAAAATTTCACGCGGCGAGTTAGTTGACCGTGGCAGAACTCAATCCTGCAATCTTCTGATAACATCGTGGTTACAATCGAAGTCAGACGCCTTATGCATTAGGCCACGCGGCCGCTGCCGAATTTCACGCAGCAAGCGAATTGACCGCAGTAGGACTTGAACCTGCAATCTTCTGATAATGTCGAGGTTGTAATCGAAGTCAGACGCCTCATCCATTCGGGCACGCGGCCTAAAGCCTACTGCATCTGGTATTCCCAGACGGTCTCCCATCCACATACTAACCAGGCCTGACTTTGCTTAGTTTCCAAGATCAAACAAGATCGGGCGTTTTCAGACTAGTGTGACCGTAGGCCAGCAGTCTATTTACCCACAAGGGACAATACAGCTGAACCCAATCCTGTTCTCGGGAAAATCCCTTTATACGCAATATCAAGCAGTCATCATCATCATAGGTAGTCCCTCGGCAGTACATAAGAACGCAGCAGGCTGTGGGAGGGAGAGGGAGGAGGGGGGAGAGTGAGAAAGAATGCGGCAGGCTGTGGGAGGGGGAGGGAGGGAGAAGGCAGAACTCCGCTGGCTGTGGGGGGGAGGGGGGTGCTGACGAGGAGGGATAGAGAAGTCACATGACTGAAGGGGGGAGGGGGAGAGAACAAAAGAACTTTGGGTTTCTTACCTTGCTTGGGGAGTGAGAAGAGCTGGGCTGTGTGTTGTGTTAATGGAACATGATTCAGTTTCAAAGTAAAAAATATTTTATTGAAAATTTTAGAATGTACACTTTAGTGTAATAAAATCATTTTTTTTAATCAAACTGTACTTTAATATGACTCTTTAAGATCACTTAAAAACTTTAAGATCACTTATAAACTTGTAAAGTTACAAAAGTTACAAAACAATTTCAATGTGAAAAATCTTACACTCTAAAATCATTTAAACTTCAAGATCACATTTTAGGTGCGAAATTATATCAATAACAAAATGTGAGAACATTTACACTCTAAGATCAGTTAAAAACCCTAAGATCACTTATAAGTTGTAAAGTTACAAAACTTACAAAACAATTTCTATTAGAAAAAACTTACACTCTAAGATCACTTAAAAACTTTAAGGTCACTTTAGTCTTATAAAGTTACATCACTTACAAAACAATTTACATTTGAAAACAGTTACAAGAGTAAAATCAACAACAACAACAAAAACAATAGCAGCAAAGAAAGGCTGCACCCATCTCAGATCCACATCTCGGTGAATGTGCACTGCTGCATGGGATGGTGGTGGTGGTGGTGCTGTTGGGGGTGGGGGGGGGGGGGGTTACGGCTTGGGTCTCTACAGAGACTTGTGTGGGGATTGCCATGGGAGTGGCAGTGGATTGGCCTGGCTGTGTTCCCTGATTGCAGCAGCTACCTCCCTGATGGCCTGTGCCGTCGTTTCGGCTGCCTGTGACATTCCTTCCCTGATGGCCTGTGCTGTATTTCCGGAAGGTTATTTGTGTCTTGCTTCGTGAGGCCATCAAGAATGCACCCAGACCACAGAACGTGAAGGAGCTGCGTTCGTTCCTGAGATTCCTCAACTATTTTGGTAACTTTCTATCCGTGTTGAGCACGTTGTTAGAGCCTTTGCACATATTGCTACGTAAGGGTGATGACTGAGTTTGGGGCACAGCCTTTGAGAAGGCCAGGAACCTGCTACGTTCAAATAAGTTACTTGTACACTATGACCCATGTAAACGTTTAGTGCTAGCTTGTGACACCTCATCGTACGGGGTCGGCTGTGTGTTACAGCAAGCCAATGTATCGGGCAACATCCAACCGGTTGCATACACGTCAAGAAGTCTGTTTAAGGCTGCGAGAGCCTATAGTATGGTCGAGAAAGAGGCGTTAGCATGTACATATAGGGTTAAGAAAATGCACAAATACCTATTTGGACCGGTTTGAGCTAGTAACTGACCACAAGCCGCGCATTTTGCTGTTTTCAGAGAGCAAAGGTATAAATACCAATGCTTCGTCCTGCATCCAAAGATGGGCACTAACATTATCCGCCACAGACCAGGCACTGAAAACTGTGCCGATGCTCTCAGCCGGCTACCATTACAAACCACTGGAGTTGAACTGGCGCAGCCCGCAGACTTGCTACTGGTCATGGATGCTTTTGAGAGCGAGGGGTCACCCATCACAGCTCACCAGATAAGGATCTGGACCATTAGTAAAGAGTTTGCGTCCTAAATGGGAATTAGTCGGCCGTTCCCAGGGAAATGCAAGATGGAATTAAGCCGTTTCACCGACGCAAAGATGAAATGTCCATCCAGTCGGATTGTCTCTTCAGGGTAATCGCATGGTTTTGCCAAAAAAAGGCAGGGAAACGTTTATACGCGATCTACACAGTATCCACCCAGGCATTGTCATGAAGAAGGCAATTGCCAGGTCGCATGTTTAGTGGCCCGGCATTGATTCGGACTTGGAGTCATGCGTGCATTAGTGCAACACTTGCTCGCAACTGTGCAAATGCACCAAGGGAGGCTCCACTGAGTCTGTGATCATGGTCCCCCAAACCATGGTCCAGGATCCACATAGATTTTGCAGGCCGCTTTCTAGGAAAGATGTTTTTAGTGGTTGTGGACGCTTACTCCAAATGGACTGAATGCGTAATCATGTCATCCAGCACGTCCACAGCCACCATTGAAAGCCTCAGGCCTTGTTCACCACCGATGTCCTTGTCAGTGACAATGGACCGTGTTTCACCAGCTCGGAATTCAACGAATTTATGACCCGCAATGGCATCAAGCATGTCAGGTCTGCTCCGTTTAAGCCCGCGTCTAATGGTCAAGTGGAGCGGGCAGTCCAAACAATCAAGCAGAGCATGAAACGCATGGCAGACGGCTCTCTGCAAACCTGCTTGTCTCGCATTCTGCTCAGTTATCGGACACGACCCCACTTGCTCACCAGGGTTCCCCCGGCAGAATTGTTAATGAAGAGAGCCCTCAAAACCAGGCTCTCCCTAGTCCACCCGGATCTTAATGATCTCGTGGAAACCCGGCGACATCAGCAGAACATATACCACGATCGCGCGACTTAGATGATCAAACAAGGAGCAAAGGGCTCTGGATCGCCTCAACTTGTAAATAACTTGTACCGAATACTTTGGTGGGGGGGGGGGGGGGAGTGATGTTATGGCTGTAACTATGTAATACTTGCCACCAGACTGTTGGCGTGACTGTTGGAGTCTTAATGGTCACCTGCACACACGTGTAGGGCCAGTATAAAGGGTTGTTTAGGCACTCTGGAGTTGTAATACAGACTAAGGTCACCTTAAGTTTAGCTCACAGTACTCAGCCTCTTGGATTTCTTCTATACACAAAACTTATCCCTTATGTCTTGCAGAATACAGAGCACCCACTGTGTATGACAATCTTTATTGGACATCATCAGGCAGGCAGAGCTGCCGCCATCCCCACCACCCACTAATCTGTGCATTTAATGCCATGGTGACCTTGCCAGCAGCAGGACAAGCTGTCCCAGTTTGATCTTGCCTGGAGGTCAGGCCGCAGCAGATGGTATAGCTTAGTCATTGCAGTGAAGCAGGTATAATGAATACAGGTCTCCTCTGACATGCCCAGGTAGTGTTGGCTGTAAAGATAGGTCCTGAAGGGTTTAGCACGTGAGGTGGATTGGCACTTTCAGAAGTGGTCTTCCTCATCGAGACCTTGTAATACGATGAGAGTTCACACAGCATGTTCCATTGTCCTAATCTTGTTTTGCGCTGCTTGTATTGGAGCAAAACTGTGGCATAAGTAAATGTAACAGCAGCACAGCAAAATGAAGCATTGTACAAAAAGACAGCACTATGGAATAAAAGAACGCTTTGCAAACATTTCAGTGCAGAAATAGAAAAAAATGACCCTTTAAATTCAGCCTGCAAAACCACAACCACCCTGGAAGAATTTTTAGGGGTGAGGCTAATAGTGTGGGTAGAGCATCACTATAAATCATGGCATAAGATTTGCTTTAAATAGTTTTCATATGATAATTAGGCCTGTGCATGCCAATAGGCCTCACAAAATCAGCTCTATATTCTCCTAGCCAGTTTTCCCAATGATGTCACCACGATAATGCAGCTTGAGGCGGTGTAAATTGCCCAGGATATGCTCCATTAGGTCCAAAATATATCTAGATGAAGTCAAGGGTAGGTAACAACAAGGACAAATTATTTACTCATGCTTACACAAAGAAGTAATTCTAAATTAACTGTTTCATCCAACATGGAG
Source organism: Pristiophorus japonicus (assembly GCF_044704955.1). Classification (NCBI taxonomy): domain Eukaryota; kingdom Metazoa; phylum Chordata; class Chondrichthyes; family Pristiophoridae; genus Pristiophorus; species Pristiophorus japonicus. Next base: position 195,705,271 of record NC_091978.1, read on the forward strand.
ACACCACACTGTCTGAAAGATGTATACAGTCTTAGCCATGACAAATATGCACAAGGAACTCAGCTATCTCCATCAAGCATTGGATGTCTTTCTCATTACAGTCCTCTACAGTCCACTGATTTCTGACATTCATGGATTGGTTATGGATCAAGAATCAACTGATATTAATAATGAGCGGTCCAGCCGACGTGATTGTTGTACTTGGATTCATTACGCATACACTGTACAAGAGAATCACTCGAAATTCAAAATGATTCTTTGGCATAACTGCTGTCAAACTAAGAACTTACATCAAGGTCAAGTTCAGGGAGATGGAGCAAATCTGTTCTTTAAAAGCAATACAGCAGGATTCCTACATTTAGGAGTAGACACGGTTGCTCGGGATGCTTGTCAGGTACAAAAGAGGTCAAATGGTAAAATGACACTTCCTGACTTTCCTTGTTCACTTCTGGTTTTCAAGCAGTCACATACAGTGTGCAGCCCTGGGCACTGGAAGCAGTCTAGTCAATGCACAAGCCTAATAGGTAGCCGGTAGTTGCTTCCAGGTCAAGGAATGGAGCACTTGAGCAGACGACACCTGCATGACCTGCAGCTTATGCCAGCACTCATCTTCGTCTGTTGTTGAGAGCATTTCCCCTCTCGCTCCACACACACACACACACATCGAGTGCAGTCAGTGCACCAATAGTCAGAAGCATAGTGAATCATAGAATAGAATTTGAGAATAGTTACTGTCATGTTTTCAGTATGACATCACAAACACACACAGTCTGTAAGATGGCTGATAACTTCAGGAAGCCTGTCAGGTGATCTAAACTGCTTCTTCTTGTAAACAGCACTGGCTGCAATGCCACAGTAGTCCACTATATATATTACACTTCTCCCTCCTTAATGGAAGAAGTAATTATAACAAACAATCATCATACATAACTTGCATGGTTATACATAACAAAATATATGGATTTTGTTGTGTATGTATAATATAAGTATACACCCTGTACACTCAATCTGCAGTTACATAAGACTACTGGATGTACCTTCACACTGTATACACTATGCCTGTACCACCAGAGGGTGCAACTGATGGAGACCTAGGGGTCACCTGTACACAACAGGTAACCAGGTATAAAAGGGAGCTCACCATGCTGAACCCTCACTCAGTAGCTGTAATAAATGGACTAAGGTCACCACAGTTCAAGTACAATACCTTACCTCGTGGAGTCATTACTAGAGTGCTTACAGACACAATAACTAGTGACGAGATTACGAATTTCCATGTGAAAAATGGCTAACCTTGGAACATTTCAACAATTCGCCGATGGGGAAGATTGGGAGGCCTTTGTGGAAAGGCTCGAACACTTTTTCATTGCGAACGAGCTCGCAGGAGCCACACCGACCTCGCTGGCTGATAAGCGCAGAGCTATCCTGCTCAGCAGTTGTGAGCCCACCATCTATTGCCTCTTCAGGGACTTGTTAACCCCAGAGAAGACAACAACCAAAACATAGGCGGAGCTCGTAATAATGATACAGGAACAGCTCAAACCTAAAGAGAGCATCCTCACAGCCAGACACAGGTTCTACACACACCGGCAGCCCGAAGGCCAAGAAATCGCAAAATATGCTGCAGACCTGAGACGATTGGCTGCACCGTGTGATTTTGGAGACCACCTCACCGAAGCACTGCAGGACATCTCCGTTATTGGAATCGGCCAGGACCTTCTCCACAGGCTGCTCTCTGCGGACACCACGGTCACCCTGCAGAAGGCAATTAACGTGAGCCAGGCGTTCATAGTCTCGACCTGCTATTCCAAGCTGATAACACCCACCAGGACTCTAACCCAGTAGGTACTGTGAACCGACTGGCGCCTTTTAGAGGCAAGGCTGCTGCTAGCAGTCTCTCTCAGGATAGAGAGAACAGAACTCCGAGTCCCACAAACCTGAGTCCGCCACATGGGGCCAACCGGCCAGCCCCATGCTGATGCTGTGTAGGAAATCACAGGGCCCACCAGTGCAGCAACAAAGACTATACATGCAAAGGCTGTAACACGAAGGGCCACCTCCAGCGAATGTGCAAGAGAAATTGTACTCACCGAGTCGATGAAGAGTTGGCCGATCATCTGGACTCCAGCGACGATGAAGAGAGAGTCCACGAGGCAGCTCAGCCCCACGATGAGGTGTACGGAGTGTTTACCTGCACCACCGAGAGCTCTCCGTTGAAAATGGAAGTCGAAATAAATGATATTCCAGTCTCGATGGAGGTGGACATAGGGGCGATCCAATCGTTGATGAATCAGGCGGCCTTTGAGAAACTCTGGGACAATCCAATCGAACAACCCAAAATGATCGCGATCCAAGTGAAGCTGCTCACCTACACAAATGACACCATCCCAGTCGTTGGCAGCGTGGATGTCCAGGTGTCCCATGGCAGCGCGATGCACAAGTTACCTTTGTGGATCGTTGCTGGTGATGGTCCAATGCTGCTAGGAAGAAGATGGATGAAACAAATCCGCTGGAGCTGGAAAAACCCCCAGCCTTCAACGATCGACATCCTACGTGGCCCCGAATTTGGATCCAGCACAGCACCTGAGAAACCAGCCACTCAACTCGACTGTGTGGAGATGACACAGACTGCTCAACCCAACGGCGAGGTGATCCAGCCCAAACGACCCGACCTCACCTTCCAGGCTCCAGTGGCAGGATTCCGGAGGAAAAAAATTGACGCAGAAGATAACTTCCCTGCTTCCGTGGCAGAACCTGGGGAGAAAAGGATCACTGTAGCCTACCTCGTAGAGAGAAAGAAGATGGTGCCCGCACCACGAGGTGAAGCGTCTGAAGTAAAGATGGCGGCGGCCAGACTACGAGGGGCAGCATTGAGGGAGCAATACATGATGCCGAGCAGCGAACCGGATTGGGGTAAAGATCGCAAGGCCCTCTTAAAGGAGACCGGCAACCCATCACAATTAAAGGGACAGTTCCACTCTTTATACAGCGATGCCGGTGATACACATGTAAACGATATAATTGACAAATGCAAGTATGTAAATGTAACTAACCATGTTAAGTTGGGCGATTGCAGTCAGAACCAATGTATTATGACAGTAAATGAAGTAATGATGTGCGATGCCGGGTTCTACATGCATGCCGACGAAAACAAGGGCAACTTCCCGTCGGAAGCCCCCCGGTCCAGTGGGCTACCCGATCATGTAGCTTGCGCCTCCGGGACCAATGTGATGCCCCAGGGAATGTGGCCACACACAGAGGGAGCATACCAGCTGCAGGGCCAGCGATCAGAGGACGGCAAAGGCACCACTACCGATATCCTGCCCCTGATCGGCTCTACCTCTCTGGCCACCAGGGCCAGTACTGGGAGCAAGAAGCTAGCACCCTCCAGATCTCCCAACAGGACCTGGGATGACCAGGCTCCCACTATCGCTGAAGGGCAGCAGGGAGACACGGCAGCCCTCAAAGGAGGACAGGGAGGCCATACACTCCTGTGACTCTGCCCACCACTAGGCAATGGCAAAGGCCCTGAGACTCAGCCAGGTGAGTAATCCGAGCTCACCCAGCTGGCATGGGGTGCAGCGCCACCATCAGACAACCTGGACACAGTCCAGTCACTCTGGAACTAGCGCCCTCACCCACCTGCACCTACAGAACTCCGGAGCAAGACTGTGATATCACATATGTACCTTACCTGTAAAATGTACTTGTTCCACTACTGCAGAACCCAAACAGTGATGTAATTAATCCTATGGGTTTTTTTTGTTCTTTCTTTCTGTACATGTATGTACATGCAGGTGTTGAGCTACACACATGGTCTATGTATGGGGGGGGTGAGAAATGGATGTATGTAGCCATGGACACACATGGATCACACCCAGAACCCACTCAACCCGCACTGCAACCTCAAACCATCCACTTGTTTCCTGCTTCGAGGAGGATACCCGCTCTCGAACAGAACCTTCCAAATGTGGTGTCGAACTTAGACTCATTCTCGGCTGATCCTGAGGAAAGTTTTCCTCCAAGGGATGCCCTGATTTACATTTGAACTCTCTACAACTTTAGACTATTTGTCTGCCTGACGCGGACTCAGACTTAAATTCTGACTTTCTCTTGGACTTGTTTCCAGTACATTTGATGTAGGATATGCTACTGGCATTTTACTTGTATCAAAACTATCTGATGAGTCAGAAATAATCGAATCATTCCAACCTTCAACTACTTCCACATCTGCAGGTAAAATATGATCAATGTGAACAAACCTAACCTGTCCATGATCAAACATCTTGACCAAATATGTGCGAGGACCACATATCTTCACCACTTTTCGTGGTAACCACTTTAACCAGTTATGGTGATGGTTATTCACTCTCACCTTCTGATTTAATTTCACACTTCTCTCTGTTACACTACCACGATCATGATTCTTTTTCTGTCTTAATTGTTTCTCTTCTACAGACTGTGCCAAGTTTGGTTTTAACAACGAGAATCTGGTTCGTGGCTGTCATTTGAGAAAAAGGAGTATTACGATACGTATTTAGAAAATTAGCCAATTTCTGGTTCAATGACAACGTGTCGTTTCTTCGGATTTGGATCCAACATTTGCTTGATGAGGGCACGTTTTACAATTTGTACTGTGAGCTCTGCTGCACCATTTGAAGCAGGGTGGTATGGTGGAATAGTATGTTTCACACCATTTTTGCTCGTGAACTGTGCAAATTCTTCTGAACAAAATTGTGGTCCATTATCAGAAACAATTTCTTTTGGGAGGCCAAATGAAGAAAATAATCTTTGCAAAATGTCTAATGTTTTACTTGTTATTATTTTCCGCATTGGAAACAGCTCGACCCACATCGAATGGCGAGGAGTATTCGTAATAAGTTGGACGAATTAACTGCACAGGCAGCTATTAACAAATATGATATAATTAGCATTACGGAGACATAGCTCCAGGGTGACCAAGGCTGGGAATTCAACATCCAGGGGTATTCAACATTCAGGAAGGATAGACAGAAAGGAAAAGGAGGTGGGGTAGCGTTGCTGATTAAAGAGGAAATTAATGCAATATTAAGGAAAGACATTAGCTTGGATGATGTGGAATCTGTATGGGTAGAGCTGCAGAATACCAAAGGGCAGAAAACGCTCGAGGGAGTTGTGTATAGACCACCAAATAGTAGTAGTGAGGTTGGAGACAGCATCAAACAAGAAATTAGGGTACAGCACTTATCATGGGCAACTTTAATCTACATATAGATTGGGCTAACCAAACTGGTAGCAATACAGTGGAGGAGGATTTCCTGGAATGTATTAGGGATGCTTTACTAGACAAATATGTTGAGGAACCAACTAGAGGGCAGGCTATCCTAGACTGGATGATGTGTAATGAGAAAGGGCTAATTAGCAATCTTGTTGTGTGAGGCCCCTTGGGGAAGAGTGGCCATAATATGGTAGAATTCTTTATTAAGATGGAGAGTGACACAGTTAATTCAGAAACTAGGGTCCTGAACTTAGGGAAAGGTAACTTCAATGGTATGAGACGTGAATTGGCTAGAATAGACTGGCGAATGATACTTAAAGGGTTGACGGTGGATAGGCAATGGCAAACATTTAAGGATCACATGGATGAACTTCAACAATTGTACATCCCAGTCTGGAGTAAAAATAAAACGGGGAAGGTGGCTCAACCGTGGCTAACAAGGGAAATTAAGGATAGTGTTAAATCCAAGGAAGAGGCATATAAATTGGCCAGAAAAAGCTGCAAACCTGAGGACTGCGAGAAATTTAGAATTCAGCAAGAGGAGGATAAAGGGTTTAATTAGGAGGGGGAAAATAGAGTATGAGAGGAAGCTTGCTGGGAACATAAAAACTGACTGCAAAAACTTCTATAGATATGTGAAAAGAAAAAGATTATTGAAGACAAACGTAGGTCCCTTGCAGTCAGAATCAGGTGAATTTATAATGGGGCACAAAGAAATGGCAGACCAATTGAACAAATACTTTGGTTCTGTCTTCAAGAAGGAAGACACAAATAACCTTCCAGAAACACTAGGGAACAGAGGGTCTAGGGAGGAGGAGGAACTGAAGGAAATCCTTATTAGTCAGGAAATTGTGTTAGGGAAATTGATGGGATTGAAGGCCGATAAATCCCCAGGGCTTGTGTAGAAGGGCAAAATTCGTGGGAAACCCCCCTAGTGTTTGGACTATTTGGAAAGGTAATTTAATTTGGAACAATCTACCAGAAAGTTTGAAATCCTAAAGTGCACATGGAAGAAACTATGAACTGTAATCGAATTTGGGATTTTACAAAGCAGATTGAACCTGTGTAGGCAGGGCTAAGGAACTATCCCTCAAAGAAGCCAGTTTGATTATTGAGAAACTGCCTGGGGCATTGAGACGATAGTAAATTGTCTGGAAAATGGATACTCGAAAACCCTTCTCAACAAGAGACATTAACATTGCAACAATTAACTCAGAGATGGCGAGCCATCAACCTGAACCTGGAAAGCCATTTTCAGCCGATGCATAAAAACAAAAGGCCCACTCTAGACTGCATGCAAAAACCAAGCACAAAAGACCACTGTGATTACCAAGCTAATATTTCCATCAAGAAACAGATTTAGAAGATCAGTCCACCCGAGACATATTAACTTTTAACGAGCCTGCCAAAATATGACAAACAATTCTCGGAACGCCAAAATTAAACAAAGAATTCTGGACTGATTTGGGGTGAAGAGTAGGACAGCCCCTACAGTATAACTGGGCCCTGTTTTAACAAAGGGTATGCTTTGCTGCTGCTTATGCTACTACCTCGAGAGACACTGCCTGTGCTACTGCTGGTGCCATACTACACCTATGCCATCAAGAAGGGAGAGAAACCAACGTGATAGTTGTAAACTAACTTCTCCAGCCTCGACATCCTGAAATCAAAAAGGAAGGAAGATCATCACCATCGCGGCAGCAACCGACCACAGCCAATGTAGTACCACTAAAACCACCGCGATCGACCAACCTCGAAATAAAACCTCACAAGGACGAAACCGAAGAATTGAAAGTTTCCACTCTACAATCTAGGCCTGACTACCAAAAGGTGAAAACGTTACCTAAAAGGACTTTGAAACCTATTTCTAACGAAAGAAAATTGGTACTTACCCCACAAATCCAAAACGCGCCCTACCGCATCAGCTGACTCAACCCAACTGAAGATTGCGCAGTATGAAGTCCTGTCCGACATTTGGGGTACGGCAAGCAGAACCTACAGAATCCAACAAACCCCGAAACCGCGAACTACCGCTAACTGACCAGGAAGGATTGGTAAGCATAGTCCCTGCCAGCCATGGAGTCTAACCTAGCCAGTATTAGGTATTTGGTTGGTGGGAGGTGTAATTTTCACTGCAACCCCTTTGAATGTGTGATGTACTGTTCTTTATTAGTGTAATTATAAGTGTGACATTGTATTTTCTTATCCTTAATAAAATCAAAGTTCTTTTGCACGAAACCAGTGGTCTTTTGCACTTTATCACATCCCCCAAATAAATCCAGAGTCTAGAACCCAAGGGAGTGGGAGCGATTTGAACCGCTCAAGTAGGTCAGAGGTGAACTTGACCCCCGGGACCACCCCTTACACCTGATAGTCTGCATCCCAGAGTACTTCAGGAAGTGGCCCTAGAAATAGTGGACGCATTGCTGATCATTTTCCAACAGTCTATCGACTCTGGATCAGTTCCTATTGACTGGAGGGAAGCTAATGTAACACCACTTTTTAAGAAAGGAGGGAGAGAGAAAATGGGGAATTATAGAGCGGTTAGCCTAACATCAGTAGTGGGGAAAATGTTGGAATCCATTATTAAAGATGAAATAACAGCGCATTTGGAAAGCAGTGACAGGATCGGTCCAAGTCAGCATGGATTTATGAAGGGGAAATCATGCTTGGCAAGTCTTCTAGAATTTTTTGAGGATGTAACTAGTAGAGTGGACAGGGGAGAACCAGTGGATGTGGTGTATTTGGACTTTCAAAAGGTTTTTGACAAGGTCCCACACAAGAGATTGGTGTGCAAAATTAAAGAACATGGTATTGGGGGTAGTGTATTGATGTGGATAGAGAACTGGTTGGCAGACAGGAAGCAGAGAGTTGGGATAAACGGGTCCTTTTCAGAATGGCAGGCAGTGACTAGTGGAGTGCCGCAGGGCTCAGTGCTGGGACCCCAGTTATTTATAATATACATCAATGATTTAGATGAAGGAATTGAGTGTAATATCTCCAAGTTTGCAGATGACACTAAACTGGGTGGCGGTGTGAGCTGTGAGGAGGCTGCTAAGTGGCTGCAGGGTGACTTGGACAGGTTAGGTGAGTGGGCAAATGCATGGCAGATGCAGTATAATGTGGATAAATGTGAGGTTATCCACTTTGGGGGCAAAAACACGAAGGCAGAATATTATCTGAATGGCGGCAGATTAGGAAAAAGGGAGGTGCAATGAGACCCGAGTGTCATGGTACATCAGTCTTTGAAAGTTGGCATGCAGATACAGCAGGTGGTGAAGAAGGCAAATGCCATATTGGCCTTCATAGCTAGGGGATTTGAATATAGGAGCAGGGAGATCTTACTGCAGTTGTACAGGGCCTTGGTAAGACCTCACCTGGAATATTGTGTTCAGTTTTGGTCTCCTAATCTGAGGAAGGACATTCTTGTTATTGAGAGAATGCAGCGAAGGTTCACCAGACTGATTCCCGGATGGCAGGACTGACATATGAGGAGAGACTGGATCGACTGGGCCTGTATTCACTGGAGTTTAGAATAATGAGTGGGGATCTCATAGAAACATATAAAATATGACGCGACTGGACAGGTTAGATACAGGGAGAATGTTCCCGATGTTGGGGAAGTCCAGAACCAGGAGACGCAGTCTAAGGTTAAGGGGTAAGCCATTTAGGACCGAGATGAGGAGAAACTTCTTCACTCAGAGAGTTGTTAACCTGTGGAATTCTCTGCCGCAGAGAGTTGTTGATGCCAGTTCGTTGGATATATTCAAGAGGGAGTTAGATATGTCCCTTACGGCCAAAGGGATCAAAGGGTATGGAGAGAAAGCAGGGAAGGAGTACCGAGGTGAATTATCAGCCATGATCTTATTGAATGGTGGTGCAGGCTCGAAGGGCCGAATGGCCTACTCCTGCACCTATTTTCTATGTTTCTATAGCTATCAATCACAATGAACAATTGTTGTCCTTCTAGCTCAGAAAAATCGACATGTAACCTTTGCCATACCTTGGGATGCCATTTCCATGGCTGTAATGGTACTGATGGTGGTTTCTTGCTTACCAATTGACATGTCGTACACTGACTGATGATGTACTCTATTTCTGTATCTAGACCTGGCCACCATAAGTAACTGCGTGCAAAACTCGTGGTCAAGCACATTCCCAGGTGCTGGTCATGGAGGTCTCCTAATAACTTGGACCTGAATTTATTTGGTATAACCACTCTTACACCCCACATGATACAATCTGTATCGACTGATAATTCATTCCTACGAATGAAGAATGGATGAATAACTTTGGGCTAGACTTTACAATTTCTGGGTAAGGCCGAAAAAAATGAGCCTTGTTCCAGCGATGCGGGACCTATCACCCGTGCTGATCGCTGGCTCAAGGCCCATTTTTTTAAAATGATTTTCCACTCGACCTTACCCCAGCGATGTCAAATGGGCGATGTGATTTCTCGGCAATCTCACGATCGCCCAAAGAAAACGGAAGTGAATGAAAAAAAAAAGTTCCTTAGCAACGCATTACTGCGCATGTGCAGGTTGATTTTTTTTTCAGGTTGATGCTCTTTCCCGTGTTTTGAGAGGTCAGGGGTCTTCACATATGCTGAGAAGTTCTGTGTGGGTCTGGGAGAGAGAGAGAGAGAGAGAGAGGAGAAAGGAAGCAGAGATTTGACAAAGCACTTATCAGAGAAAAATACTACCTTTAATTCAATTCAATTCAAACAATGGAGGGTTCATGAGAAAGGCGAAGGGCCAAACCCTTCAGTGAAGAGGCCAATGGGGCCCTTGTTAACATTGTCAGCGAGAGGTGGGAGGATCTGACACGGGGTGGGCATGGGAAACTGCGAGAGTAAGTTGAAATTTATAATGATCTAAATAGTAACAAGAATCTGCAATGTTATTTGGTTACATTTAAACATAACTAAATTATGAATAAATTTATGCAACCCAGCATAAAGTTAAATGTTGTAATGTGAAATATGCAACGTAATGCTAATTTGTAATTGAACATTTTAATCTGTCAGTCTTAAATGTCTTCAATGTCTTAAATCGCCTGATCCATTTGCTTATGCTGTGCAATGTTATCGTATCATTTACAGAAGAAGATCTCGATCAATAATCGGGAGCAATGCAGGACGGGCGGGGGCTCTGCCATATTGCACACTCTAACTGCCTACGAGGAGCTCGCGGTGGCCTTGGTGGGGCGAGAAAGCCGTTCGGTCACATCCCATGGTGTGGCCGAATCCACCTTTGAGACATGTGAGTAATGAGAAATGTGCATTGTTCAATGTGTGAATCATTAGTAAATACTGAAAATATCGTAGTTACGCATGTAATGTTATGCAATTACAATGTAATGTTATGCAATTATAATATAATCTGATATATAATGGTGATCTACTATAGATGTTCGAATGAGGTCATGTTAAAGCTTGTGATCACCTGTGCATATGGGGTAAAGGAAAGCATTGCAATGTTTTGACTTCGAGAAAAATTGTAATGCAATGATTTAAATAGTTAATCATTGTTTATCAAATTAAAGGTCAAGTGGTCGTCGAGTCAGTGGAGTCCACTACACTGAACCACTACCAACATCACAGGAGGCTGAAGAAGAAGAGGAGCCACTGCAGACTCCTGCTGCTGTGCTTCAGCAGGAGGAGGAGGAGGAGGAGGAGGAGGAGGAGGAGGAGGAGGAGGAGGAGACGGAGACGGAAGAAGAAGAGATATTTTTTGTGGGGGGGGGGGGAACAACCTGCGGCCATCTCGGTTGAGATGGAAGAAGCACCGGGACCAAGCGGTGTGCAGGTGGCGACACCAAGGCACGTCACATTGCAAACGCCGACCCCACGGAGGTCTGGTCAGCGTGGCGAGCAATCGCCTGCCTTGGAGGGCCAGACAGAGAGCTTGATTTCCCTGTGCAGGGAGATGGTCGTGATTGGTCATGACCTTATCCACAGATTCAAGGGATTCTTTGCAAACTGGAGCCAGTTCTCTGTGAACTGGAGACAGTTTCCAGCATCCTGGAGCGAGTTCTGCCAGAACTTCTCCAACTGGTCTTCTGTGTAGTCACTGACTGCAAGGGAGACCTTGGAGGCTATTCGGCAGCAGACCGCCGCAACCAATGCCCTACAGCATGCGTCACTGGCTGGACACGGCGCTGCACCCCAAGGTGTCGTGCCTGCTCGCAGCGAAACTCCGAGCATGCAAGCGAGTACGGAGGACACAGTTCCTCCGGACTCGGAAGTGGAGCCTCAGGCTTCTGCTTCCGCTCCGTTACCTCCACCACGGCAGGAAGTCTTGACATCCCACTCTGCACGACGTCTTGGTGTCGGTCTGCGTAGACCAAAACGGGCGGGTGGGATGCGAACACGGGATGGGACAGGATCTGGAGGGAAACGTGGCCACAGGTAGGGAGGGGGGAGTCCTTTTCTATGTAGTTCACTTGTTTTAAAATGTTCACTTGCTGTTATCAATTTATTATACTTTTGTTATTGTTATTGTTACTAAATTGGCCAATTGCATTCAATAGTTAAATGTTCACTTGTTCACTTGTTATCATTACTTAACTGTTCACTTTCCATTCTTTCTGAAATGGTCACTTGTTGTCATGACTGAAATGCTCACTTGTTATCATTACTTAAATGGCCACTTGTTCTTTAAAATGTTCAATTTATTCTTCTAACATTTGGGGGATTTTGAGGGAAGGGTGGGTTGGTGCGGGGGTGGGGGTTGGAGGGAGTGTGTTGTTCATTAGTTCTTAAAAAAAATTTCTGTTTGTTAATAAAAAAAAAATTCTACAACTTTTGTACCTTCTCTATTATTTACATAAGTTTTACAATACACAGTTCTTCATGCAGATTTGTTTGTTTATTCTGTTTCACCACGGAATATCATTAAATAACTTCAGTGCGTAAAAGCTGTTTAATAAATAATTCCAATATATAATGAGATCTATTTAGCATAAATACGGCGATAATACCTATTTATCCGAATACCTATTTATACGAATGGCCTACTCCTGCACCTATTTTCTATCTTCCCTGTCCCAAATTTCTGAGTACAATTTCCATCAATTTTATTCTCTAAATAACTCACAACAATTCTCCACCCTTCCTCAGAGGCTAAAAATGGCGTCCGTAGTGCCCATTTCCCTCTCGAAGGCCCTGAAAAACAACTATTTTTGAGCACTCTTTTGGGCCTTGCATCGGCCCAGCGAAGTGCATGCTAAGTGCTGAAACTTGGGATGGGCCTTGTGTGGGCGATCATTTTGGCGATCATCTCAGCGATCAAAGTGGAAACTTGGGGGCCTATTTCTCCGGCGATATTTTTGGCCTAGTTTCCACTTGTTGCTCAAAATGGGCGATAGAGGTGAAGTGGAAATTCTAGCCCATAGCCTGTTACCTGGTTTGGCCATCCATTTGCAATATACTGATACACCTTTGTAATAACTGGGTCACGTTTAGTTGCTCTTCCAATCTCTTCAGTTGTGACTGACAGTTCATCAATGTATGAAAAATAGAACACTTCTCCCCTATCGAGTGTAACTTGTGATGGGGAAGGCAATCTAGATAAAGCATCAGCATTACTGTGATCAGCTGATTGTCTGTATTCAATATCATATGTATATGCTGACAAAATCAAAGCCCATCTCTGCATTCGGGCTGCAGCTAATGTTGGAACTGTGTACTTTGGATAGAGGATTGCTGTCAGGGGATTATGGTCCGTAACGATGGTAAACTTACGGCCATACAAGTATTTGTGGAACTTCTGGACCCCAAAAATTAATGCCAAAGCTTCCCTTTCAATTTGCGCATAATTACTCTCACTGGCACTGATAATGCGTGAAGTAAAAGCAATTGGTCTCTCCTCCCCACCACGTAGTGCATGAGAAATCACTGCCCCAACTCCATATGGAGAGGTGCCACTTGCTAGCTTGATCTCCTTTGATATGTCATAGTGAACTAACATGGTGTTCTCTACCAATTGGCTTTTACACTCCTTGAATGTTATGTCGCATTCTTCTGAGCACTTCCAATGGACCTGTTTTTTCAATAGTTCATTCAGTGGATGTAATATTATAGCTAAATTTGGTACGAGCTTCCCATAATAGTGCAAAAGACCCAAAAATGATCGAAGTTTAGTGACATTCCTGGGAGTGGATGCATTTCAGATTGCATCCAACTTTGAAATTGTGCCTTGTACACCCAAGTCCAAGCATTAATATATATCAAGAAAAACAGTGGCCCTAATACCGACCCCTTTTATTCCATGGGCTTCAATTTTGCTGGCAAGCCTATTATGTGGCACTTTATCAAATGTCTTTGGAAGTCCATGTACACCATATCAACCGCATTGCCCTCATCAACCCTCTCTGTTACCTCATCAAAAAACTTGATCAAGTTAGTTAAACACGATTTGCCTTTAACAAATCCGTGCTGGCTTTCTTTGATTAATCCACACTTGTAGAAGTGGTTGTTATTGTTTCTAAAAGCTTCCCCACTACCGAGGTTAAACTATCTGGCCTTTAGTTGCTGAGTTTATCCTTACACCCTTTTTTGAACAAGTGTGTAACATTTGTAATTCTCCAGTCCTCTGGCACCACTCCTGTATCTATGGCCAGTACCTCAGCAATTTCCACCTTAACTTCCCTCAGCATCCTACGATGCATCCCATCTGGTCCTGGTGACTTATCTACTTTAAGTGCAGCCTTTCTAGTACCTCCTCTATCAATTTTTATCCCATCCAGTAGCTTCACTACCTCTTCTTTTACTATGACTTTGGCAGCATCTTCGTCCTTGGTAAAGACAGATGCAAAGTACTCATTTAGTACCTCAGCCATACCCTCTGCCTCCATGGGTAGGTCTCCTTTTTGCTCCCTAATCAGCCCCACCCCTCCTCATACTATCCATTTACTCTTTATATTCCTATTGAAGACTTTTGAATTCTCTTTTATGTTCACTGTCATTCTATTCTCATACTCTCTCTTTGTCCCTTTTATTTTCTTTTTCACTTCACCCCTGAACTTTCTATAATCAACCTGATTCTCACTTGTATTCTCAACCTGACATCTGTCATACATGCTCTTTCTCTGCTTCATCTTACTCTATCTCTTTCTTCATTGCTCCTTGTCCTATTCCATAGCTAATCTAAACATTATGATATTGTGATCACTGTTCCCTAAATGTTTGCCTACTGACACTTGCTCCACTTGACCTACCTCATTCCCCAGAACCAGATTCAACAATGTCTCCTCCCTCATTGATCCTGAAGTGTACTGATCAAGAAGATTAACTAGGAGCCATTACATATAAACATTCAGAGAAATAAACAGGAAAATATCTTATATTTAACAGACCTATTTTGAAAAGAAGTCCTGCTGATGAGGTATCCATATTGATTTTGAATGCAGGTTGCCATGTGAGTTATCTATATTTATATAAAAACAAGAAGTCCCAGATACTGCATGGAAATTATTCAGTCAACAAACATTAGTGCCTTGGCCTATCAGTTTACCAGATGGTTTACCATATTATTTGCTGCACCATTTGCAAGGAGTAAAATCTTAATCCATATGGTTCATTGCTCGTCCCAGGAGCATCTCTCTATAACCTCCTGGACTGAAGCACAGTGAGAGATAATAAAAGTGACAGTTGAAGCAGTGAAAATGGCAGATTTTGTTGCCTTTCAGCAGCGTAAAAGATCCCAGCTGTTCACACCATCAGAAACTAATCAGAGCTTAGAACAGGAAGCAGATTGTCACACAGGCTATGATAAACTTGCCATCGCCCTACAAAACAGTCTGGAATCAACCTCCTATTCTAGTTTCAAAGATGTTTCCCCCTTTTCTGAGAAAGCTTCCTAACTCAATTAGAAAGAAGAAAAATGGAAATAGAAAAAGAAAACTGGGGATACTGAGGAATCGCTCAGTGTTTGATTGAGATTGTTCACCTGCTCACTATGTGTCTCACTCGCCATTTTCTTTTAAATTGTAAACCTCTCCTTAAGTAAGTGTCACATTTGTTTTAAGCTAGAAAGAGATACCTACTGAGAACCTGGTCAAGAAACACAAAAAAACTAGAAGGAACAACAGCATCAGATGCTGCAGCGAACGGAATTCAACTTATTGCAAATTGCCAGGGAGAAAATAGAAATAAATTTTGCAGGACTTCGATCTGTTGATATAATTAAGCAAAAAAAGTTTTTAAAAACAGCACTAATTTGGAGATTTTAAATTAATGTAGTATGTAAACTGAGGTCTCAATATTAGTTTGTCATATTGGCTATATTTTTCCCTTTTTCACTTATAAAGGCCTTTTTTATATATATTTTATTATAACCAGTTAACAAAAGGATGTGTTGGCTGTGGCTCAGTGGGTAGCACTCTTGCCTCTGAGTCAGAAGATTGTGGGTTTAAGTCCCACTCCAGAAACTTAAGTACAACAAAATCTAGGCTGATACTTGAGTGCAGTACTGAGGGAGCACTGCATTGTTGGTGGAGAGTTCTCAACTCTAGAACATATTCACACGATGCATATACTGCAGATAAGGTCACTCATGACCTGCACCTTTATTCCCCGGACCAAGGAGTGCTGAGCCTGCGTGGAACCTCCCTTTAAGTACCTGGCTGACCAGGTAAGGAGTGTCTCTCACAAGTTCACCTCCTGTGGTCAAGGTATGTATTTCACAGTTGTATACAGTGTACAGTGTTGTTACATATTGGTTACGGTTATGTGAAGGTTACAAACATGACATCACCTCCCCCCCAATGTCTTTGGGTCAAAGATTGAGTCTTTCAGGTGGTCGACGCTCTCTCGTGGAGCGGCGCAGTTGTGGCTCTGGTGGTTGAGCCGTGACATGCTTCTCTGTCGCCTGAGTTGGTTCCGGCCTGTCCGGGCTGGCCGCAGGGACTGTGCATGCTGTTGACTGTCCTTGTTGCTCGTTCACTGGCAGTGGTGTAGTCGACTTCCCATGGTCTATTTCAGGTTCCTCAGTGTCCATGCTGAACCTTTTCTTTATCTGGTCCAGATGTTTGCGGCATATCTGCCCATTGTTTAGTCTGACCATTTCCCTCTATTTCCCTCTTTACCAATTACGGTGCCCTCAAGCCACTTGGGTCGCAAAGCATGGTTAAGCACAAATACCAAGACATCCATTCCTATACACCTCCCCCTTGAGTTTCGATCATGGCACTCGGTTTGGGACTGCCGCTTGCCCTCAACAATGTCTGCCAGGCTTGGGTGAATGAGGGACAGCCGCGTTTTGAGTGTGCATTTCATGAGGAGTTCTGCTGGCGGGACTCCCGTGAGCAAGTGCGGGTGGGACCTATAGGCCAGTAGGAGGCACCATAGGCGGTACTGAAGAGAGGGTCCCTGGATACGGAGCATGCCTTGTTTTATGACTTGGACCGCACGTTCTGCTTGGCCATTGGAAGCCGGCTTGAACGGTGCCGACCGGATGTGTTTAATGCCATTACCTGACATAAACTCCTGGAATTCATAGCTGGTGAAACACGGGCCATTGTCGCTGACCAGAATGTCCGTCAAGCCTTGGGTCTCGAAAACCATGCGCAGACTCTCTACGGTGATGGATGTCGTGCACGAGTTTAATATGATGCACTCGATCCATTTCGAGTATGCATCGACTACAATCAAGAACATTTTTCCCATGAACGGCCCCGCATAGTCCACGTGGATGCGTGACTATGGCCTGGTGGGCCAGGGCCACAGGCTGAGCGGGGCCTCCCTGGGGGCATTGCCCAGCTGGGCACATGTCTTGCACCTGCGAACCCAGTGTTCCAGGTCTGAGTCAATCCCCGGCCACCACACGTGTGACCGGGCAAAGGCCTTCATTAGCACAATGCCAGGGTGCTCGCTGTGGAATTCCCTGATGAATGCTTCCCTTCCTTTCTGGGGCATGACTACCCGGCTGCCCCATAGTGGGCAGTCGGCTTGGATGGAGAGCTCATCCATCCGTCTCTGACCTCCTCGGGGCACGCCCCGTGTGCAGGTACCCAATCCCCAGTCAGGACACATTTCTTTATCATGGATAGGAGGGGGTCTCTGAAGGTCCAGAGTTTGATCTGGCGGGCTGTGCTGGGGGAGCCTGCGGTGTCAAATACCTCAACGGCCATGACCATCTCAGCGCTTTGCTCTGCTGCCCCCACGGTGGTGGCCAGCAGAAGCCTGCTGAGCGCGTCAGCGCAATTTGCAGTGCCTGGCTGGTGCCATATGGTGTAGTCATATGCAGCCAGTGTGAGAGCCCATCGCTGTATGCAAGCTGACGCATTGGCATTGACAGCCTTGCTGTCGGACAACAGGGATGTTAACGGCTTGTGATCCGTTTCTAACTCGAACGGTCTGCCGAAAAGATACTGATGCATCTTTTTCACACCGTAAACACAAGCAAGTGCTTCCTTTTTGACCATGCCGTACCCACACTCTGCCTGGGAGAGTGACCTGGAGGCATAAGCCACCAGTTGTAGTTGGCCATCGTCATTTCCCTGCTGCAACACACACCCAACCCCGTATGATGATGCGTCGCATGTTAAAACTAGTTTTTTACAGGGGTCATACAAAGTCAACAGTTTGTTCGAACAAAGCAGATTCCGCGCCCTGTTGAAAGTCCGTTCCTGACAGTCCCCCCAGAACCAGTCACAACCCTTACGCAGGAGCACATGTAACAGCTCCAACAATGTGTTTAAGTTAGGCAGGAAGTTCCCGAAATAGTTCAAAAGTCCCAGGAACGATCACAACTCCGATGTGTTGCCGGGCCGGGGCGCACGACGGATCGCCTCTGTTTTGGATTCAGTAGGCTGAATCCCGTCTGCGGCAACCCTCCTGCCCAAAAACTCGACCTCTGGGGCCAAAATCACACACATGGCCTTTTTCAGCCGCAGGCCTACCCGGCCCAGTCGGCATAGCACCTCCTCCAGGTTATGGAGGTGTTCCTCGGTGTCTCGACCCGTTATTAGGATGTCATCTTGGAATACGATGGTGCCGGCAATGGATTTGAGCAAGCTTTCCATGTTCCTCTGGAAGATTGCGGCCGCTGAACGAATGGCAAACGGACACCTGTTGTAAATGAATAATTCCTTGTGCGTCGTGATGGTGGTCAGAAGCTTGGATTCTTCAGCCAGTTTCTGAGTCATGTAGGCCGAAGTGAGGTTCAACTTAGTGAACAGCTTGCCACCTGCCAATGTGGCAAAAAGGTCCTCTGCTTTCGGGAGCGGGTATTGATCCTGCAGCGACACTCGGTTGATGGTGGTTTTGTAGTCGCCGCAGATTCTGACCGAGCCATTCGCTTTAAGGACAGGAACGATGGGATTTGCCCAGTCACTGAATTCAACGGGCGAAATTATGCCCTCTCTGAGCAGCCTGTCCAATTCACTCTCAATTTTCTCACGTATCACATACAGCACCGTTCTGGCTTTGTGGTGCACTGGTCTGGCGTCCGGAGTGATGTGTATCACTACTTTGGTGCCCTTGAACGTTCCGACACCGGGTTGAAACAGTGACCTGAATTTTTGTAGGACCTGCGAGCATGAACTTCGCTCCACAGACGAAATGGCGTGCACATCTCCCCATTTCCAGTTCATCTCGGCTAGCCTGCTCCGCCCCAAAAGCGCGGGGCCATTTCCCGGAATAATCCAGAGTGGCAGGTGATCCATTGTGTGTTACCACCAGTTTGCACTGCCCAGCACTGGGATGATTTCTTTGGTGTATGTGCGTAGCTGCATGTCAATGCGTTCCAGTTTGGGCCTGCTAGCTCTGTGTGGCCATAGTCTCTCAAATTGTTGGACGCTCATAAGGGACTGGCTGGCTCCCGTATCCAGCTCCATTCAATAAAACTTTCATCATCATGGGTGGCGTTTTAGTGTATGAGCTGCGGACGTCAGCCACATGAACCCTCTGAACCTCAGCATCCATGGCTTGGCCCCAGGCATCATCCTGCGTTGCAGACCCCTCGTCTGATTCATCTGTTTCATAGATTAGCCTCACTGCTGCCTTTTTGCACATTCTAGCCAAATGTCCTCTGGCATTACAATTCCTGCAGGTGAACTGCTGGAACTTGCAGCTTTTAGCAGTATGTCTACCCCCGCATCTCCAGCACTAACTGAGATTGTTGTTCACAAAGGGGCTGTTACCAGGCATTCCTCTCTGATTGTCCCCTTGGCTGTTTCTAAGCACTCTGGTGGTGGGTGTCAATTGTCCCATCACGGGAGGCATTGTTCCTCTTGATGGCGTGAACTGCCCATCCTCCTGCCATGTCTCCATTGCTGTCCCACCCTAGAGCCTGTTGCTGCCTGGGCAGTGTCGAATTGCCCTTGCCTGGGTGGTGTCGAATTGCCCTTGCCTGCCTGCGGGATTCTGTATCACTGTTACAACGTTAACTCCCTGGTTCATCGCAACGTTAAAACCAGGGCTGCTTGTGTAAATTATCTTGGTCTCCTCTTCCCCCGCCAAGAAGGTCTGAGCTATCAAAGCTGCCCTTTCCAAAGTCAAGTCCTTGTCCTCAATAAGCTTCCTGAAAATATCGGCATGACTAATGCCCTCAATGAAAAAATCCCTCAACATCTCCCCCCTGCAGGCATCTGTGAACTTACAGAAGCTGGCCAAGCGCCTCAGGTCTGCAACGAAGTCCGAGATGTTTTGCCCTTCCCGACGCCGGTGTGTGTAGAACCGGTGCCAGGCCATGTGTATGCTGCTCGCCGGTTTCAGATGTTCGCTGATCAGCTGGCTGAGCTCTTCGAAGGACTTGTCAGCCGGCTTGAGAGGTGCAAGCTTCCACTCCCAGCCAGTCCTTTTTGACAAAGCTCTGCTGGAGTCGCTCCACAAAATCGTCCCAGTCCTCACCCACACAGTAACGTTCCTCTGTGCGACCGATGGCCATCCTTGTGGTTCAGTGATTCCTGTTTCTCGTCACCAGATGTAGAGTTCTCAACTCTAGAACACATTCACACGTGGCATACACCGCAGACAAGGTCACTCATGACCTGCACCTTTATTCCCCAGACCAAGGAGTGCTGAGCCTGCCTGGAACCTCCCTTTAAGTACCTGGCTGACCAGGTAAGGAGTGTTTCCCACAAGTTCACCCCCTGTGGTCAAGGTGTGTATTTCACAGTTGTATACAGTGTACAGTGTTGTTACATATTGGTTACGGTTATGTGAAGGTTACAAACATGACAGTTGGGGTGCTGTCTTTCAGATGAGACACTAAACCGTGGCCCCGTCTGCTCTCTCAAGTGTATGTAAAAGATCACATTGCATTATTTTGAAGAAGAGCATGGGAGTAATCCTCTGTGTGGCCAATATTTATCCCTCAATCAACATAATTAAAAAAACAGATTATCTGGTCATTATCACATTGCTATTTGTGGGAGCTTGCTTGTGCGCAAATTGGTGCTGCTGAATTTCCTACATTCCATCAGTGATGACACTCCAAAAATACTTAATAGGCTGTAAAGCGCTTTAAGATGTCCGTTGGTCGTAAAAGGCGCTATATAAATCCAAGTCTTTCTTTCCAGGTGCAGATGCTTTTTAATTGGGCAATTATATACAACACAATTTTGTTAGTGGGGACCGTAAAGAATCAACCAATCCTGACATCCTGTATTAATGATCCTTCAACATTCTTCAAGCAGCTAATGAGGCAATTAACTGATGTAATTGATAGAACTTTTGTCAATTCAGCTGTTGAGTCTGCTTCAGTGCTTGAGTGACAAAGTTTTGTAATGACCATTTCATTGACTGGGCTCCAACTGTCCCAGTGAGCTGCATATTGGAAGTAACAGAAGCATTTTGGTGAGGATGGGCAAGTGCAGAGAACAAAAAAGGCATGGGAGGTTTCAAATTTTACATCGTTACACCTATTTTATGGGCCTAAAACGGGCACTATAGTAGCAATTTTAGCAGTGCAGAAACCCACGCTCAATCTACATGGGAGTTCACGCCACTGCTATATTGGTGAAGGCCATTTTTAGGCTGCCCTGGTAGCCTGAAATGAGCACCAGGACTCATTTCAATATTGAAATCAGGCTAAATCAGGCTCCTGCGTTCATTTACGACCCAGATTGTTAAATTTGTTTGCCCTAGTCGGAGTTTGCGATGTGTAATCTCCGGCTGTTATTTCTGGGCCTTGAGCAACCTAACAAGCAGTTGTTAAAGGGATTTCTGGAGCCTGCTTAAAATAAAGACCCAAAGCTTCCAGAATTTTGTTTTTTGTGGACTCAGAAGGAGTACTCCTCCTGACTCCACAAAATGACAGAGAGCCACTATCACCCTTCCTCTCCAGACCACCCACCCCCCCCACCCCGCAGGGAGGCCACAACAGTTGAGCTGCATCAGAGAGCCTGATAGCCGCCTATAGCTCTCCTGATGCATTCAAACAAATTGGCCAGTCCTCGGGGCTCTCCATTGGAGTGCTAAGGAACATAGCCCTCTGTGTTTTTCAGAACCATGTTCAGTTCCGAGGCAGGACTAATAATAAATCCATTTCCCTTAGTCTTCTATCTGATTATCCTCAGAACTATTAATACCAAAATGTATCCCCCAGTTGAGGCATTTCCAATGTGAGATTCAAAAGTAGCTATGGCTTCCTGATTGATCTAGATGGTCTCAAAGATAAATATAATGAATTTCAGAGCTATGAAAATATTTTGGAGGTCCTGCACCACCAATTGGTTCTCCTCGGTCTACCACCACTAATCAATTCGTTCTGCAATAGACTTTCTAGGTAATATTCTCAATTAAAACTCATGTTAGATGCTGAGAGGATGTAGTCTCAGGATAAGGGGTTGGCCATTTAGGGCTGGGATGAGGAGGAATTTCTTCACTCAGAGGGTTGGAAATCTTTGTAATTCTCTACCCCAAAGGGCTGTGGATGCTCAGTCGATGAGCAAATTAAAGGCTGAGATTGATAGATTTTTGGACTCTAGCGAGTGATATCTTCACAGAACACAAGCACACACAGCTCCTAACATGGCAGGCAGCTCTCTTGGAAGGCTCCGGAAATCTGCCTGGTTCTGTTTATTATTAACCCTGCACTTGCAGTACACAATACGTCCACATCCACAGTGTGGAGCTACAAACATTACAAGCTTACAGACATTACAATTCTCCCTTCTTAATGAAGAAGCCATCATAACAAACATCACACATAACCTTCATGTTTATACATAACACAGGATATAAACTTTTTTTTTCCATATTTACAAATTTAACTTTACCACTTGTTTTCTGTTTCGAGGAGGATACCTTCGCTCTCGAACAGAACCTTCCAAACATGGTGTTGAATCTAAAATCATTCGAGGCTCAACCTGAGGAATATTTTCCTCCACGGAATATCCTTGATTTTCATATGAACTCACTCTAACTTCATAGAAACATAGAAAATAGGTGCAGGAGTAGTCCATTCGGCCCTTCGAGCCTGCACCGCCATTCAATGAGTTCATGGCTGAACATGCAACCTCAGTACCCCATTCCTGCTTTCTCGCCATACCCCTTGATCCCTCTAGTAGTAAGGACTACATCTAACTCCTTTTTGAATATATTTAGTGAATTGGCCTCAACAACTTTCTGTGGTAGAGAATTCCACAGGTTCACCACTCTCTGGGTGAAGAAGTTTCTCCTCATCTCGGTCCTAAATGGCTTACCCCTTATCCTTAGACTGTGACCCCTGGTTCTGGACTTCCCCAACATTGGGAACATTCTTCCTGCATCTAACCTGTCGAAACCCGTCAGAATTTTAAACGTTTCTATGAGATCCCCTCTCATTCTTCTGAACTCCAGTGAATACAATCGCAGTTGATCCAGTCTTTCTTGATATGTCAGTCCCGCCATCCCGGGAATCAACCTGGTGAACCTTCGCTGCACTCCCTCAATAGCAAGAATGTCCTTCCTCAAGTTAGGAGACTAAAACTGTACACAATACTCCAGGTGTGGCCTCACCAAGGCCCTGTACAACTGTAGCAACACCTCCCTGCCCCTGTACTCAAATCCCCTCGCTATGAAAGCCAACATGCCATTTGCTTTCTTAACCGCCTGCTGTACTTGCATGCCAACCTTCAATGACTGATGTACCATGACACCCAGGTCTCGTTGCACCTCCCCTTTTCCTAATCTGTCACCATTCAGATAATAGTCTGTCTCTCTGTTTTTACCACCAAAGTGGATAACCTCACATTTATCCACATTATGAGCCCAAGTTTCGAGCCGCGCCTAGAACGGCGCAGTCCCGACCTGGATGCTCGTTTTTCGCACCACATAGTGCGCCTAAAAAAACCCTCTGTATTCTCCACCTCCCTGCAGGCCCTCTGGCCCTCGGCGCAGCGCAGCAGGAGCTGTAGGGGGCGGAGCCAGGTCCCTGTGCTGAAAACAAGTGCAGTAGCTCCAGGCCCCCGAAACAGTGTGGGAGGGGCCCGAAACACGCAGCCCCTAGCCCTGGCCGAATGCCCTCACTGGGGCTGCGTGAATAAGGTTCCTCCCACGGCCAGCTCCTGCTTCCTCCCGACCCGATTCGACTCCCGCTCCCCTGTCGGACCCGACCTGACCCGACTCCCGCTTCCCCCCCCCGCCCCCCGGACCGGACCGGACCCGACCCGACTCCCGGTTCCCCCCCACTCGCCCCCCTCGGACCGGACCCGACCCGACTCCCGCTCCACCCCCACCCCCGACCCGACTCCCGGTCCCGCCCCCCCCGACTAGACCCGACCCGGCTCCCGCTCCCCCCGGCCCCCGCCCCCGCCCCGGACTGGATCCGACCTGACCTCCCTCTCCCCAACCTGACCTCCCTCTCCCTCCCTCCCTCCCTCCCCCTGACCCGAACTGAACCGACCTCCCTCTCACCAACCCCCCGACCCGACCCAACATCACCGTAAATCTGGTGCTGGGGACGGGCCCGGCCCGAAGTCTCGGGCCCAGCCCGTTCAGCCTCCCTCCCCCTTCTCCTTCACCCCCCACCAATCTCTTTCCCCCCATCTCCTTCCCCCCATCTCCTTGCCCCCCCATCTCCTTCTCCCCCCCCATCTCCTTCTCCCCCCCATCTCCTTCCCCCCATCTCCTTTCCCCCATCTCCTTTCTCCCCCTGCTCCCCTTTATTCCCTTCTTCCCCCTCCCCCTTCTCACCCATCCCTCCCCATCCCTCCCCTTTCTCCCCCATCCCTCCCCCTTCTCCCCCCTCTCTCCCTCTACCCCGCTCCTCGCCCTCCCCTCGCTGTCAGAAACACAGACACTGACAGACAGAGAATGAGAGACACACACAGACAGACAGAGAGATAGAGACACTGACAGAGGCACACTGAGGGGGGCATCCCAGCACGCTGTTGGAGGGCTCCAGGTGCTGAAGTCGTTAAGTAGAAAATGTTTTATTTATTGATTTTTTAAAAAAAAGATTATTTCTTATTAATTTTTTTTGATTGATTTATTGGTTGATTTATTGATGTATTTATCATTTATTATTGATGATGACTCTTTATTTGTAAAACTAAAGTGTTTAATGTTTGTAAACTTCCCTTTAAACCCCGCCCCCCCCGCTCCACCATTCCCTACGCCTGATTTGTAACCTACGCCTGATTTTCTAAAGTGTAGACAAGGTTTTTTCGAGCGTACAAAAATCTTCACTTACTCCATTCTAAGTTAGTTTGGAGTAAGTTTTCACTGACGAAACTTTGAAAACAGGCGTTAGTGGCCGGACACGCCCCCTTTTGAAAAAAAAATTCTGTTCCAAAGTGAAACTGTTCTAACTGACTAGAACTGGAGCAAACTAAATGACGAGAATTCCGATTTCTAAGATACTCCGTTCTACACCAGTTGCTCCTAAAAATTAGGAGCAAATCATGTGGAAACTTGGGGCCTATACTTCATCTGCCATGCATTTGCCCACTCACCTAACCTATCCAAGTCACTCTGCAGTCTCATAGCATCCTCCTCGCAGCTCACAATGCCACCCAACTTAGTGTCATCCGCAAATTTGGAGATACTACATTTAATCCCCTCGTCCAAATCATTAATGTACAATGTAAACAGCTGGGGCCCCAGCACAGAACCTTGCGGTACCCCACTAGTCACTGCCTGCCATTCTCAAAAGTATCCATTTACTCCTACTCTTTGCTTCCTGTCTGACAACCAGTTCTCAATCCATGTCAGCACACTACCCCCAATCCCATGTGCTTTAACTTTGCACATTAATCTCTTGTGTGGGACCTTGTCGAAAGCCTTCTGAAAGTCCAAATATACCACATCAACTGGTTCTCCCTTGTCCACTTTACTGGAAACATCCTCAAAAAATTCCAGAAGATTTGTCAAGCATGATTTCCCTTTCAGAAATCCATGCTGACTTGGACCTATCATGTCACCTCTTTCCAAATGCGCTACTATGACATCCTTAATAATTAATTCCATCATTTTACCCACTACTGATGTCAGGCTGACCGGTCTATAATTCCCTGTTTTCTCTCTCCCTCTTTTTTTAAAAAGTGGGGTTACATTGGCTACCCTCCACTCGATAGCAACTGATCCAGAGTCTATGGAATGTTGGAAAATGACTCAATGAATCCGCTATTTCCAAGGCCACCTCCTTAAGTACTCTGGGATGCAGACCATCAGGCCCTGGGGATTTATCGGCCTTCAATCCCATCAATTTCCCCAACACAATTTCCCGACTAACAAGGATTTCCCTCAGTTCCTCCTTCTTACAAGACCATCTGACCCCTTTTTTACCCGGAAGATTGTTTGTGTCCTCCTTAGTGAATACCAAACCAAAATACTTGTTCAATTGGTCTGCCATTTCTTTGTTCCCCATTATGACTTCCCCTGATTCTGACCGCAGGGGACCTATGTTTGTCTTTACTAACCTTTTTCTCTTTACATATCTATGGAAGCTTTTGCAGTCTGTCTTAATGTTCCCTGCAAGCTTCCTCTCATACTCTATTTTCCCTGCCCTAATCAAACCCTTTGTCCTCCTCTGCTGAGTTTTAAATTTCTCCCAGTCCCCAGGCTCACTGCTATTTCTGGCCAATTTTTATGCCACTTCCTTGGCTTTAATACTATCCCTGATTTCCCTTGATAGCCACGGTTGAGCCACCTTCCCTTTTTTATTTTTATGCCAGACAGGGATGTACAATTGTTGTAGTTCATCCATGCGGTCTCTAAATGTCTGCCATTGCCCATCCACTGTCAACCCCTTAAGTATCATTCGCCAATCTATCCTAGCCAATTCACACCTCATACCTTCAAAGTTACCCTTCTTTATGTTCTGGACCATGGTCTCTGAATTAACTGTTTCATTCTCCATCCTAATGTAGAATTCCACCATATTATGGTCACTCTTCCCCAAGGGGCCTCGCACAACGAGATTGCTAATTAATCTTCTCTCATTACACAACACCCAGTCTAAGATGGCCTCCCCCCCTAGTTGGTTCCTCGACATTTTGGTCTAGAAAACCATCCCTTATGCACTCCAGGAAATCCTTCTCCACCGTATTGCTTCCAGTTTGGTTAGCCCAATCTATATGCATATTAAAGTCACCCATGATAACTGCTGCACCTTTATTGCATGCACCCCTAATTTCCTGTTTGATGCCCTCCCCATCATCACTACTACTGTTTGGAGGTCTGTACACAACTCGCACTAATGTTTTTGCCCTTTGGTGTTCTGCAGCTCTACCCATATAGATTCCACATCATCCAAGCTAATGTCCTTCCTAACTACTGCATTAATTTCCTCTTTAACCAACAATGCTACCCCATCTCCTTTTCCTTTTATTCTATCCTTCCTGAATCCTGAATACCCATGGATGTTGAGTTCCCAGCCCTGATCATCCTGGAGCCACGTCTCCATAATCCCAATCACATCATATTTGTTAACATCTATTTGCACAGTTAATTCATCCACCTTATTAGGGATACTCCTTGCATTAAGACACAAAGCCTTCAGGCTTGTTTTTTTAACAACCTTTGTCCTTTTACAATTATGATGTAGTGTGGCCCTTTTTGTTTCTTGTCTTTGTTTACTCGGCCTTCCACTATTGCTTTTTACCTTTCTACCATCTGTTTCTGACTCCATATTACTTCGCCCTATCTCGCTGCATAGGTTCCCATCCCCCTGCCATATTAGTTTAAACACTCCCGAACTGCATTAGCAAATGTTACCCCTAGGACATCAGTTCCAGTCCTGCCCAAGTGCAGACCGTCCCTTTTGTACAGGTCCCACTTCCCCCAGAACTGTTTCCAATGTCCCAGGAATTTGAATCCCTCCCTCTTGCACCACTGCTCAAGCCACGTATTTATTCCTCTCCAGAATGCTCTGCAGCCTCTCCGAGACATCCTTGACCCTTGCACCAGGGAGGCAACATACCATCCTGGAGTCTCGGTTGCGGCCGCAGAAACTCCTATCTATTTCCCTTACAATAGAGTCCCCTATCACTGTAGCTCTCCCACTCTTTTTCCCACCCTTCTGTGCAGCAGAGCCAGCCACGGTGCCATGAACTTGGCTGCTGCTGCCCTCCCCTGATGAGTCATCCACCTCAACAGTACCCAAAGCGGTGTATCTGTTTTGCAGGGGGATGACCGCAGGGACCCCTGCACTACCTTCCTTGCACTGCTCTTCCTGCTGGTCTTCCATTCCCTAGCTGGCTGTGGACCCTTCACCTGCGGTAAGACCAACTCGCTACACGTGCTACTCATGTCATTCTCAGCATCGTGGATGCTCCAGAGTAAATCCACCCTTCGCTCCAACTCCGCAACGCGGTCTGTCAGGAGCTGGAGGCGGATACACTTCCCGCACACGTAATCGTCAGGGACACCGGAAGTGTCCCTGAGTTCCCACATGGTACAGAAGGAGCATATCACGTGACTGAACTCTCCTGTCGTGACTTAACCCTTAGATTAACTTAAATTGGCAACAACAATGCTAAAGTTTACTCACTGTTATAGAAGAGAAAAAAGAAAAACTACTTACCAATCAACAGCCAATCACTTACACCCTTGGCTGTGACGTCACCTTTCTGTTTCTTTCTACTTCTTTTTTGCCCTCTCCCTGTAGCTGCACCAGCTCGCCTCTCGTCCACCCCGGATTCACGCCTCTCCACGCACCTCCCGACGTCTCTCGCGGCCTTTTGTAGGCCTCTCGCCGACCCCGGGCTCACGTCTCTCCACGCACCTCCCGACGTCTCTCGCGGCCTTTTGTAGGCCTCTCGCCGACCCCGGGCTCACGTCTCTCCACTTCAGGCTCTTTGTTTTCCTGACTTGGACTCAGACTTTCATTCTGATTCTCTCCTGGATTTGTTTCAGTACATTGGATTTAGGATTTGCTACTGGTATATTAATGTCAAAGCTTTCCTTTCAATTTGTGCATAATTACTCTCACTGGCACTGAGAGTGCATGAAGCAAAAGCAATTGGTCTCTCCTCCCCACTACTTAATACATGAGAGATTACTGCCCCAACTCCATACGGAGAGGCATCACATGCTAGCTTAATCTCCTTAGATATGTCATCGTGAACTAACATGGTGCTCTCTACCAATTTGCTTTTACACTCCTTGAATGCTGTATCGCATTCTTTTGATCACTTCCAATGGACTTGTTTTTTCAACAGTTCATTCAGTGGATGTAATACTGTCGCTAAATTTGATAGGAACTTCCCATAATAGTTAAAAAGACCCAAGAATGAACGAAATTCAGTGACATTCCTGGGAGTGGGTGCATTTCTAATTGCATCCAATTTTTCCATGGTTGGATGTAAATCATCTTTGTCTACTCTGTACCCTAAGTACTACACTGAGTTTTTAAATAACTCACACTTACGAGCAGACACTCGTACTCTGTGTTTCTCTAGTCATTTGAGGACTTCATTCAATATGTTATTATGAATTTGCCTATTTGGTGCTGAAATTAATATGTCATTTAAATAACATACTATACCTTCAATACCTTGCAAAATCTGGTCCATCACCCCTTGGAATATGGCAGAGGCGGAAGACACTCCAAACAGTAGCCTATTAAATTGATATAGGCCTAGATGAGTATTCATAGTCAAACATGACTTGGACTCCTCATCTAGCTCAAGCTGTAAGTAGGCATTCGTAAGATCCAGTTTTGAGAAGATCTTACCACCTGTCAGTGTTATGAACAAATCTTCTATATTCGGCAATGTATTGGGGACATTACCCTCTAGAACCTGGTTTATGGTTACTTTATAATCACCACACAATCTTACCTTACCATCATCAGACTTAGGTACAACAACAATGGGTGTAGCCCAATTACAACGATCTATCTTACAAATAATGTTCTCAGTCTCTAGTCTTTTGAGTTCTTGCTCAATTTTCTCCTTGAGTGCATGTGGTACGGAATGTGACTTGTAGTAAACCGATCTAGCGTCCTGCTGTACCCGGACACTCGCCTTGAATCGGACTGCCTGTATGCAGAACACCTTCGGACACTTCTTGATAACCTCATCCATTGATGAAAATCTCGCTTCCACACAGAAAATCTTACTCCAATCCAGCTTCAGTGAGCTCAACCAATTTCTTCCTAGTAAGGCAGACTTGTCTCCTTTCACTTCTATTAGAGGCAGTTCTGAAATTGATCTTTATATTTCACCGGTACGGTGATACATCCTACCACAGGAATTTTCTCTCCTGAGTAGCCTCACAGCTCTATCATGGATTTCTCCAGTTGACAATCACGCAATTTGTCGCAGCACAGTGACTCCGGTACTACACTCACGGATGCACCCGTGTCAATTTCCATTGGTATCTTGAATCCCGCAACATCTATTTGGATTTTGATGCTTTCCGAATCGCTGTCCGTTAACTTCATGCTCCTGATGATGTGTAACTCTAACATCTCCTCGTCCTGTTGTTGTTCTTCCATGCTATGTAGACTCTTTGGATTTCTACTCATAGCTTCGAACGCTGGACTCATAGCTTTGTTAGCTGATTTACCCTTCAGTTGGCATGCCTTCGCAAGATGCCCAGTCTTTCTGCAGAAGAAACACTCTGCCTTCACGCATGGACAACTTTGAGCAATGTGTTGTCCCAGGCACCTATAATACGACTTTGACGCTCTGTTAGAATTTCCAGTTTCTGAGACTTTCGGCCATGGCTGTCTTTTACTTTGAACCTGCAGGTGATTTACCTCGGTTGACTGACGACCGTAATTATTATTTAATTCTCGGGAATATTGTTCGGCCATGCCCATCGACCTCACTGTCTGATAAGCAATCTCAAAAGTCAAGTCATCTGTCATCAATAACTTCCTTCTGATCGCATCATTTTTCACCCCACAAACAAAACGATCCCGTAATGCTCGGTTTTGAAAGTTTCCAAAATTACAGTGCATCGATAGCTGTTTTAATGCTACGATGTCATCAGCGATACTTTCATCAGCCTTTTGATTCTGAATCCCGAAATGATAGCTTTCAGCAATTTCTAACGGTTTGGGGGTATAGTGCTGCTCCAGCTTCGTTAAAATCTCTTTAAGCGTTGTGTCCTTTGGCTCGTCAGGCATAAGCAGATCTACAAGGGTTTCGTATAATGCCGCACCTCCCTCTGATAAGAAGATCGCTTTCTTATGTTCCAACACAGCCCGGTTCTGGATTGCATTGTCTGGAACTTCGATTATGTTATTTGCAGTGAAATACATTTCTAGCCGATCTACATATGCTTTAAAACGTTCCCGGTCGTGTCTATATTCCCCCAAATATCCCAATACACCTGCCATTTTAATCTCTAGCTGTTCACACCGTGTGCTGTATTTTACCTCGGATTTTTGTTGCTTTTTCCAAAGACAGAAACTTCCAAAGTCTCTCTGTCGGCTGGCTCAATCCTTCACCAACAAAATTTAAGCTTTAAATCATCTGAAAAATCCCATCTTCCGTCACCAAATGTGATATCTTCACAGAGCACAGCACACACAGCTTCCTAACATAGCAGGCAGCTCTCTCGGAAGTCTCTGGAAATCTGCCTGGTTCTGTTTATTATTAACCCTGCACTTGCAGTACACAATATGTCCACATCCACAGTGTGGAGCTACAAACATTACAAGCTTACAGACATTACATAGGGGAATCGAGTGATTTGGGAATCAGACGGGAAAGTGGAGTTGAAGTCAAAGATCATCCATGATCTTATTGAATGGCGGACCAGGCTCCAAGGGCCATATGGCCTGCTCCTGCTCCTAATGCTTATGTTCTTATGTTACAAACCTTGAGCATGCCATTCAATAACAAATAACTGAATAATATATGCTGGGACAACATTTTCTTATTTGGAATGGTAAATCTTCCCTGTTTTCTGAATTAGTTCAGTCCCCCGGGAGAGAACAAGATAGCCTGTCATACACCAGCCATCATGATGGTCTAGATACCCATGTTTAATGAGGTACGTCAGGCACATTTGGCATTAACTGTTTAATCCAGAACGTCATGTAAGGGGTTCTGACAATGTGATATGCCCACTGTGCAGCTGACTCCCCTTCCAGGTTGATAGAGGCTGGAGCTCTCACTTTCTGCTGCTCTGCCCCCTTTTTGTCACAGTTTTCCCCTGGACCTAGCACATGCACCAAAAGGAGCTCTTCAGTGCAGTACCAAAGGAACGCGGCACTGTTGGAGGTGCTGCCTTTCGGATCAGACATTAAACCAAGGCCCACATCTGCCTGTTCAGGTAGAAATAAACAATCCCACAGCACTATTTGAAGAAGAGCAGGGGAGGTCTCCTGGTATTCTGACCAATATTAATCTCTGAACCAACATCACTAAAATCAGATTAACTTGATCATTAATTTCATTGCTATTTCTGGGACCTTTCTGTGCACAAATTGGCTGCTGCGTTTGTCCAGAAAACATAAATAACTACAACTTAAAAGAAATTCATTGGCTGTGAAGTACCTTGGGATGCCCTGATAATGTGAAAGGCGCTATATAAATGCAAGTTGGTACATGTATTTTTCCACAGCATGCCTAGGGCCTCTAAATCATGAAGAAGAGCTGCTTAGACACTTACTGCTCTAATTTTGACTGTTTATTAATCCTCTTATTCTACCCAGTACCTCTCAAAATTAGTGTTTTCTCATTTTCCCACGATCCATTTAGTCTGAATACAGAATTATCGAGAAAGTTACCTTTTCCCTTTATATCAGCAGCCAGTCAGACAGTTCAACTGTGAGTAGATAGGTAAAGGTTTTACAAAGAAATAATTCTAATTTGATTTTTTTATTAATGGATCTCCATGCATGTTTGGAGTTATTGTAGCTTGCTGAGTGCTTAGGACAGGACTTAAAAGCAATGGATATGACTACCTATGCCTCAAGAGCTGACCTTAGCTACTGTGGTGAAGATAAGACAAGCTTCCCACTGGGTCTTTGCCCACTAGCAGTAATACTGATCAAAAAGTGGAAAATCAGTTCAACACGCCTGTTTCTTTCCCTGAATCCTTGAGATATAACAGGGCATTTTTCAGTGTATAATAGTATTTCGCACCTTTTGGAGATCTTCAAATAACAAGTCGGTGAATTTGATGGTGTTTTGTTGTGCTGTGGGAAGGATTTATTTCTGTTAACTACAGGTCTGACCTCTGAATTACGAGTCAGATGGAATCTATTTGATAGGCAGAGGCTTTGTTTTTGCAACATGAAGTATGACAGACCTGAGAATGCATTCGACTTTTTGCACCCGGTGTTAACATCAAGCATTACTCGGTTAGCAATGATTCAATCCAGACACAATACAGCATTTCATCCACTGTTATCCTGTAAATTGTACATTGTGAAGCTGCAGCATTGAATCATTTGCACTTCTCTGATCAAAACTAGACCAGGATTGCAACTGCTTCATTTAGAATTATGGTGCTAAGAGCTTCAGCAGGAGGAGCCTTTCACCCCACTCATATTTTTGGTTATAGCTGAATCAAGAAGCAGTGCGGGGGTTATTTTGACTTTGTACACTAATGTAAAATGGGTGATAACATGTCGGCATCCCATTTTACATCTCTCCTAATTTTTATTTTTATAAAATTCAATGGAAATAAAAATCAAGAGAATGTAAAACGGGCTGCCGATTCGCTTTCATCCATTTTACACTACTGCACAAAGACAAAATGAACCCCATTACATAAGAACATAAGACAGAGGAGCAGAAGTAGGCCATTTGGCCCCTCGAACCTGCGCCACCATTCAATAAGATCATGGCTGATCTGATCATGGACTCCGCTCCCGCTCCCCATAACCATTTACTCCCTGCATTTATCTCCAACTATTTACAATCTATTTTAACGACTTGGAAGAAGGGACTGAGTGTAACGTAGCCAAGTTTGCTGATGATACAAAGATGGGAGGAAAAACAATGTGTGAGGACACAAAAAATCTGCAAAAGGGCATAGACAGGCTAAGTGAGTGGGCAAAAATTTGGCAGATGGAGTATAATGTTGGAAAGTGTGAGGTCATGCACTTTGGCAGAAAAAATCAAAGAGCAAGTTATTATTTAAAAGGAGAAAGATTGCAAACTGCTGCTGTACAACGGGATCTGGGGGTACTTATTCATGAAACACAAAAGGATAGTATGCAGGTACAGCAAGTGATCAGGAAGGCCAATGGTATCTTGGCCTTTATTGCAAAGGGGATGGAGTATAAAAGCAGGGAAGTCTTGCTACAGTTATACAGGGTATTGGTGAGGCCACACCTGCAATGCTGCGTGCAGTTTTGGTTTCCATATTTACGAAAGGATATACTTGTTTTAGAGGAAGTTCAGAGAAGGTTCACTAGGTTGATTCCGGAGATGAGGGGGTGGACTTATGAGGAAAGGTTCAGAAGGTTGGGCCTCTACTCATTGGAATTCAGAAGAATGAGAGGTGATCTTATTGAAATGTATAAGATTATGAGGGGGCTTGACAAGGTGGATGCAGAGAGGATGTTTCCACTGATAGGGGAGACTAGAACTAGAGGGCATAATCTTCGAATAAGGGGCCGCCCATTTAAAACTGAGATGAGGAATTTCTTCTCTCAGAGATGTAAATCTGTGGAATTCGCTGCCTCAGAGAGCTGTGTAAGCTGGGACATTGAATAAATGTAAAACAGAATGAGACCGTTTCTTAAATGATAAGGGAATAAGGAGTTATGGGGAACGGGCAGGGTAGTGGACCTGAGTCCATGATCGGATCAGCCATGATCGCATTAAATGGCAGAGCAGGCTCGAGGAGACGTATGGCCTACTCCTGCTCCTATTTCTTATGTGCTTATGTTATGTTCTTAAATATATTCAATGACCCAGCCTCCACAGCTCTCTGGGGCAGAAGTCCATAGATTTACAACCCTCTGAGAGAAGAAATTCCTCCTCATCTCAGTTTTAAATGGGCGGCCCCTTATTCTAAGAATTAAGAGTTTTAGTTTCCCCTATGAATGGAAATATCCTCTCTGTATCCACCTTGTCGAGCCCTCTCATTATTTTCTAAGTTTCAATAAGATCACCTCTCATTCGTCTGAACTCCAATGAGTATAGGCCCAACCTACCTTCATAAGTCAACCCTCTCATCTCCGGAATCAACCTAGTGAACCTTCTCTGAACAACCTCCAGTGCAAATATATCCTTCCTTAAATACGGAGACCAAAACTGTACGCAGTACTCCAGGTGTGGCCTCACCAATACCCTGTACAGTTGCAGCAGGACTTCTCTGCTTTTATACTCTGTCCCCCTTTCAATAAAGGCCAACATTCCATTTGCCTTCCTGATTACTTGCTGTACCTGCAGACTAAATTTTTGTGTTTCATGCACAAGGGCCCCCAGGTCTCTCTGTCCTGCAGCATTTTGTAATTTTTCTCCATTTAAATTATAATTTGCTTTTCTATTATTTCTGCCAAAGTGGTAACCTCACATTTTCCCACATTATACTCCATCTGCCAAATTTTTGCCCACTCACTTAGCCTGTCTATATCCTTTTGTAGATTTGTTGTGTCCTCCTTGCAATTTGTTTTCCCACCCATCTTTGTATCATCAGCAAACTTAGCTACATTACACTCAGTCACTTCATCTAAGTCATTAATATAGATTGTAAATAGTTGAGGCCCCAGCACCGATCCCTGCGGCACCCCACTAGTCACTGTTTGCCAACCGGAAAATGACCCATTTGTCCCGACTCTTTGTTTTTTGTTCGTTAACCAATCCTCTATCCAAGCTAATATATTACCCCCAACACCGTGAGCTTTTATCTTGTGCAGTAACCTCTTGTGTGGCACTTTATCGAATGGCTTCTGGCAATCAAAATACACCACATCCACTGGTTCCCCTTTATCCACCCTGCTCGTTACATCCTCAAAGAACTCCAGCAAATTTGTCAAACATGATTTCCCCTTCATATAACCATACTGACTCTGCCTGATTGAATCAATTAGGTGAAAGAAAAGTGCTTCAATACAATATAACATCTGGTCAACTTTTCCAGTATTGGTCGATCCTGAAGAGGTAACCGTGTGGGGGTCTTTGGAATTCTTCAGCAGGAAATTTGGTTTGGTACCGGTTTGGGGCAAATCCAAATCTGAAATTGAAAATTAATTGTAAACACTCATCCCACAGTATTGACTAAAGCATTAGAGCTAGACCTCCATGGAATTCTGATTTTGGTCACAAATCCCAAACTATTTTTGGGGGATTTGCTTGCACTTTTATCTTGCCACTTATCACAAACACAAAATTAAAATAACTTAACTGTTAAGCAGCTGAACAATGTTACGAGTCCTTCACTAATGTCTCCAGTTCCTTGATTCTATTTAATGTTCTTCACGGTTGTCATTAAACTGCAGATCACAACTTAGAGTGAGATGGGACTAACAGTTGTTTCCTTGTAAATCTTTGGCGAGCAAAAAAGGAATTCTCTGCTGACTGGCATTCAAATGCAGATTGAATTTCAGTATTGACAATGAGTGAACAACTGCAGCATTATCAGCGTGCTCTCTGGTAAAATTAACAAAATTAAAAATGAGGTTTACAAAGTTCCCAGATGGTCAGCTTTTTAAATGTGGTGCTGCACCAATTGCACTCATACTGCAACTGTTCTGAAGGAAAAGAGGTGTGAGACTATTCCCCAGAAAAATTCAATTGGGATGACTTCACACCCAAGTCCCACTATAGTTTGAGCCAGTGTGAAGACAAAAGCATTGAAATTTGGGCTGGCTCGGTTTGATATAAATTTCAAGTGATTATTTGCTCTAGTTTTTGAGCGTCCTTCTGCATCTGCGCGCCCTGGATTCCTGCCCCGACGCCTGCGCAGACTCCTCGAACCTGACACCGGAAGTGGGGCCTGTATTGTGAGGAGCTGTGCTGTGTGTCTAGCCTTTGGATTATCTTTAGGACTTTTGTCTAGAATATCGCTGTGATTCATCTGCATGAACATTTCTGCGGCCTTCTGTGAGAGAGAAAACATCGGAGAGAGAGAGAGAGAGAGCCGGGGGCGGATTGGGGGGCGGGGGGAGAGAAACTGGGTGGGATAGAGAGACACTGGGGGGGATAGAGAGACACTGGGGGGTAGAGACTGGGGGGAGGGGGAGATACTGGGGAGGGGGGGAGAGAGAGAGAGACTGGGGGGGGAGAGGGAGAGAGACTGGGGCGGGGGGGAAACTGGGAGGGAGAGAGAGGCTGCGGGGGAGAGAGAGAGACGCGGGGCGACAGGGTGAGAGAATGGGGGGTGAGAGAGAGACTGGGGGGGAGAGAGAGACTGGGTGGGAGAGATAGAGATTGAGGGGGGGGAGATACTTGGGGTGGAGAGAGGGAGGGAGAGGGAGAGAGAGAGAGAGAGAGAGACTGGGTGGAGGGAAGAGAGAGTGAAGGGGGTGGGGGGAGAGAGAGAGAGACTGAGGGGGAGAGAAGAGAAGAGACTGAGGGGTGCGGGGGGAAAGAGAGACTAGATGAGGGGGGAGTGTGGGAGAGAGAGACTGGGGAG
Source organism: Pristiophorus japonicus (assembly GCF_044704955.1). Classification (NCBI taxonomy): domain Eukaryota; kingdom Metazoa; phylum Chordata; class Chondrichthyes; family Pristiophoridae; genus Pristiophorus; species Pristiophorus japonicus. The sequence goes on from NC_091978.1 coordinate 195,742,452, forward strand.
AGAGTGAGAGAGACTGTGGGGAGAGAGAGGGGACATGGGTGATGGGATTGGAGTGGAGAGAGGGAACACAGTGAAGACAGATCACGTTCTTCCAACCCCACCTCCGTTACATCCACATCTGATTTCTTGGAAAGCTCAGTGCATGTGTGACAAGGGACATCATTGGAGTGGATTAAATCCAGAAGTCACAACACTGTCACTATTCACCTCATATCCAATAAACATGTTAACAATCCGTGACCCACACACAATGCCCCAGCTATGGCGGGTGGGGGCAGATAAGGGCAGGAACTTGGGATGGGAGGGTCAGGAACTTGGGCTAGAATGTGCAGGAACTTAGGGTTGGAGGGGCAGGAACTTGGGCTGGGCAGGCATGAACTTGTTGGATCTCAAACCAGTGTCCTCAGCTTAAATAAAGGAGACTACAAAGGTATGAAGGCAGAGTTAGCTAAAGTGGACTGGGAAAATAGATTAAAGTATGGGACGGTTGATGAGCAGTGGCAGACATTTAAGGAGATATTTCATAGCTCGCTACAATAATATATCCCAATGAGAAGGAAAGACTGTAAGAGAAGGGATAACCATCCATGGCTCACTAAGGAAATAAGGAAGGGTATCAAATTGAAAATAAGGGCATACAATGTGACCAAGACTAGTGGGGGGCCAGAGGATTGGGAAACTTTTAAAAGCCAGCAAGGAACAACTAAAAACATGATGAAAATAGGGAAGACAGATTATGAAAGTAAACCAGCATGAAATATAGAAACAGATAGTCAGAGTTTCTACAGCTACAAAAAAAGAAGACTGGCTAAAGTAAATGTTGGTCCCTTAGAAGATGAGACTGGGGAATTAATAATGGAGAACAAGGAAATGGCAGAAACGTTGAACAAATATTTTGTATCGGTCTTCACGGTAGAAGACACTAAAAACATCCCAATAGTGGATAATCAAGGGGCTATAGGTAGGGAGGAATTTAATACAATCACTATCACTAAAGAAGTAGTACTTGGTAAAACAATGGGACTAAAGGTGGTGTAAGGTTTACACGTTTCACGATGGTTTAAAAAAAACCTTTGGGACTGTTGGACTGGAAAAAGGGCACCAGCCCAGGGCTGGTGGTGACTCATAACTGATTAATGCAATTTCTGCGGTCAGGAGCGAGACCCAATTAAACATCGAGACAAAGAGATTGATACAATCAAACAGAGGAGCCCATGGATTAATTGACCGGAGGGGAAAACCAATTCCCTGTGGAGACTACAAGTCTACGAAAACCCAGGACAAAAAAAGTATCCCACAAGGCATGCATTTTTGGATAACGCGGCATAAAAGATAAGGAGTTATCTTTTGCCTTGTCGATTCCGTGTGCAAATTGTGGCCATCCAAACAGATCCAGAACCAGCATCACAACCATCAAGACTCAAGCAGAAACATACAAACATAGAAAATAGGTGCAAGAGTTAATCATTCGGCCCTTCGAGCCTGCACCACCATTCAATAAGATGATGGCTGATCATTCACCTCAGTACCCCTTTCCTGCTTTCTCTCCATACCCCTTGATCCCTTTAGCCATCAGGGCCATATCCAACTCCCTCTCGAATATATCTAATAAACTGGCATCAACAACTCTCTGCGGTAGAGAATTTCACAGGCTAACAACTCTCTGAGTGAAGAAGTTTCTCCTCATCTCGACCCTAAATGGCGTACTCCTTATCCTTAGACTGTGATACCTGGTTCTGGACTTCCCCAATATCAAGAACATTTTTCTTGCATCTAACCTGTCCAGTCCCGTCAGAATTTTATATGTTTCTATGAGATCCCCAATCATCCTTCTAAACTCCAGTGAATACAGGCCCAGTCAATCCAATCTCTCCTCATATGTCAGTCCTGCCATCCTGGGAATCAGTCTGGTGAACCTTCACTGCACTCACTCAATAGCAAGAACATCCTTCCTCAGATTAGGAGACCAAAACTGAACACAATATTTCAGATGAGGCCTCACCAAGGCCCTGTACAACTGCATTACGACCTCTCTGCTCCGATATTCAAATCCCCTAGCTATGAAGGCCAACATGCCATTTGCCTTCTTCACCGCCTGCTGTACCTGCATGCCAACTTTCATTGAGTGATGTACCATGACATCCAGGTCTCGTTGTACCTCCCCTTTTCCTAATCTGCCACCATTCAAATAATATTCTGCCTTCGTGTTTTTGCCACCAAAGTGGATAACCTCACATTTATCCACATTATACTGCATCTGCCACGCGTTTGCCCACTCATCTAACCTGTCCAAGTCACCCTGCAGCCTTTTAGCCTCCCCCTCACAGCTCCCACCGCCACCCAGCTTAGTGTCATCTGCAAACTTTGAGATATTACACTCAATTCCCTCATCCAAATCATTAATGTGTATTGTAAATAGCTGGAGTCCCAGCACTGAGCCCTGCGGCACCCCACTAGTCACTGCCGGCCATTCTAAGAAGGACCCGTTTATCCCGACTCTCTGCTTCCTGTTTGCAAACCAGTTCTCTATCCACGTCAATACATTACTCCAAATAACATGTGCTTTAATTTTGCACAACAATCTCTTGTGTGGGACCTTTTCTAAAGCCTTTTGAAAGTCCAAATACACCACATCCACTGATTCTCCCTTGTCCACTCTACTAGTTACATCCTCAAAAAATTCCAGAAGATTTGTCAAGCATGATTTCCCTTTCATAACTCCATGCTGACTTGGACCGATCATGTCACTGCTTTCCAAATGCGCTGCTATTTCATCTATAATAATTGATTCCAACATTTTCCCCACTACTGATGTCAGACTAACTCCCCATTTTCTCTCTCCCTCCTTTTTAAAAAAATGGTGTTACATTAGCTATCCTCCAGTCCATAGGAACTGATCCAGAGTCGATAAACTGTTGGAAAATGATCACCAATGCATCCACTATTTCTAGGGCCACTTCCTTAAGTACTCTGGGATGCAGACTATCAGGCCCTGGGGATTTATCGGCCTTCAATCCCATCAATTTCCCTAACACAATTTCCTGACTAATAAGGATTTCCTTCAGTTCCTCCTTCTCGCTAGACCTTCTGTCCCCTAGTATTTCCGAAGGTTATTTGTGTCTTCCTTCGTGAAGACAGAACCAAAGTATTTGTTCAATTGGTCTGCCATTTCTTTGTTCCCCATTATAAATTCACCTTATTCTGACTGCAAGGGACCTACATTTGCCTTCACTAATCTTTTTATCTTCACATATCTATATAAGTTTTGCAGTCAGTTTTAATGTTCCCAGCAAGCTTCCTCTCATACTCTATTTCCCCCTCTTAATTAAACCCTTTGTCCTCCTCTGCTGAATTCTAAATTTCTCCCAGTCCTCAGGTTTGCAGCTTTTTCTGGCCAATTTATATGCCTCTTCCTTGGATTTAACACTATTCCTAATTTCCCTTGTTAGCCACGGTTGAGCCACCTTCCCCGTTTTATTTTTACTCCAGACAGGGATGTACAATTGTTGAAGTTCATCCATGTGATATTTAAATGTTTGCTATTGCCTATCCACCGTCAACCCTTTAAGTATCATTCAGCAGTCTATTCTAGCCAATTCACATCTCATACCATCGAAGTTACCATTCCTTATGTTCAGGACCCTAGTCTCTGAATTAACTGTGTCACTCTCCATCTTAATAAAGAATTCTACCATATTATGGTCATTCTTCCCCAAGGGGGCTTGCAAAACAAGAATACTAATTAGTCCTTTCTCATTACACATCACCCAGTCTAGGATGGCCAGCCCTCTAGTTGGTTCCTCACCATCTTGGTCTAGAAAACCATCCCTAATACACTCCAGGAAATCCTCTTCCATCGTATTGCTACCAGTTTGGTTAGCCCAATCTATATGTAGATTAAAGTCACCCATGATAACTGTTGAACCATTATTGCATGCATCACTAATTTCTTGTTTGATGCTGTCCCCAACCTCATTACAACTGTTTGGTGGTCTCTACACAACTCCCACTAGCGTTTTCTGCCCTTTGGTATTCCGCAGCTACCCATACAGATTCCACATCATCCAAACTAATGTCCTTCCTTACTATTGCGTTAATTTCCTCCTTAACCAGCAACGCTAACCCACCTCCTTTTCCGTTCTGTCTATCCTTCCTGAATGTTGAATCCCCCTGGATGTTGAGTTCCCAGCCTTGGTCACCCTGGAGCCATGTCTCCGTAATCCACATGATATCATATTTGTTAATAGCTGCCTGCGCAGTTAATTCTTCCACCTTATTACGACTACTCCTCGCATTGATGCACAGAACCTTCAGGCTTGTCTTTTTAACACAATTTGTCCCTTTAGAATTTTGCTGTAATGTGGCCCTTTTTGATTTTTGCCTTGGCTTTCTCTGACCTCCATTTTTACTTGTCTTCTTTCTATCTTTTGCTTCTGCCCCCATTTTACTTCCGTCTGTCTCCCTGCACAGGTTCCCATCCCCTGCCATATTGGTTTAAACCCTTCCCAACTGCACTGGCAAACACTCCCCCTAGGACATTGTTTCTGGTCCTGTCCAGGTGCAGAACATCTGGTTTGTACTAGTCCCAACTCCCCCAGAACCAGTTTCAATATCCCAGGAATTTGAATCCCTCCCTCCTGCACCAATCCTCATCTTAGTTATGGTGCCATTCCTACTCTTACTAGCAGGTGGCGCTGGTAGCAATCCTGAGATTACTACCTTTGAGGTCCTACTTTTTAATTTAAGTCCTAACTCCCTAAACTCAGCTTGTAGAACCTCATCCCATTTTTACCTATATCGTTGGTACCTATATGTACAACGACAGCTGGCTGTTCACCCTCCCCCTCTAGAATGTGCTGCAGCCACTCCGAGAAATTCTTGACCCTTGCACCAGGGAGGCAAAATACCATCCTGGAGTCTCGTTTGCGGCCGCAGAAACGACTATCTATTTCCCTTACAATAGGGGTATGGAGAGAAAACAAGAAAGGGGTATTGAAGGAATGATCAGCCATGATCTTATTGAATGGTGGTGCAGGCTCGAAGGGCTGAATGACCTACTCCTGCACCTATTTTCTATGTTTAATCCCCTATCACTGTAGCTCTCCCACTCTTTTTCCTGCCCTCCTGTGCAGCAGAGCTACCCCTGGTGCCATGGACTTGGCTGCTGCTGCCTTCCCCTGATGAGTTATCTCCCCCAACAGTACCCAACGTGGTATATCTTTTGTGGTCAACTGACAAGCAGCCCAGCGGGAGGTGTGTATAATCAATTGGATATATATGTAAGAGCTGAGAACAAGAGCTCGGAACATCGGAGAGGAACAGAGAAGAGGAACAACAGGTCGAAGAAACATCTCAAAACAGCAGGTCAAACAAGCCTACAATCGACAACAGCAGCAACTGGCTGAATGGGTGATTGTATGTCTTCGATCAAACTCTAAGAAGTCTTGTTCTGTAATTTTTAGTTAGTTTTTGTGTAATCAACTAACAGTTGGCTTTAAGCCTAAACTTTGCGTTATGTGGAGTCCTTCCTGTAATTCCCGAGGTCTATGAATCAAAGTAGAGTGGAAAGCAAACACCCTGCATAAAATGCCGATCACGGCAGGACCTCGGAGTTTGAAATAGGATCACGGATACAAACCAAGGGCAAGAAACCCTGGGGAGGCTTGGTTAAGTCTCAGGTATTAAAGTAATTACAGGTAGTCTGCGAAGGGGTCTCAGGGAGACCAAAGTAATCTCAAGGATGACTAGGGTAGCCAAAGAGCGCAGGCTGATTAGGGTAGCCACCGAGAAAAGCAATCTCAGGTATCTGCGAAGGGATCTCAGCAAGCCCAGAAGTAATCTCACAGACGGCCAGGGCAACCGGAGGAGAGAAACAGTCTCAGATAGACTGGAGTAATCTCGGGTCGACTAGGGTAGCCACAGAGAGAAGCCAGAGTAACAGTAACTGCAGGTCACTGCGAGGTGGTCTCAGGGGAGACCAAGCTGGTCAGGGATAATTTCTCAGCCAGAGGCACTGGAAATGGACTCACTGCAGCAAAACGCGTTAGAGCCCGTGGCTAAGAACAGTCGTAGGAAGTCCATGGAGGTCAAGGTAGCTGCTTATATATGCAACAAACTGGACATTTTGGAGCCATGGACACGAGAAATGTTACACTCTGGGGATCCACAGGAAAAAGCGGTAGAGTGGACAGTCAGTAGTAACCACAAAGGGTCAAAAGAGAAGGCGGTTTGGCTCATGTGCCTGCAGAAGCAGACACAACTGTTAAAGGAAAAGGTAGGACAGCTGGAGCATTAGAATACGGAATTAAAAGGTGAGATAGGCAGTTTTGAGAGAGAAAAGCAGGACCAAAGTATTGAAGAAGAAATGGCACGTAATCACCGAGGATATTTGCAGTGTCAGGTGACCGAGTGCAAAAGGCAGCAGCAGACATACATCGAACAAAGTGAAAGGCACTTAGAGAGAGCCAAAGAAGCAGAAGAACAGCTAAGAAAGATAAAGATAGCATATCAGGTAGCGCAGAAACAGGGTTACAAGAAGGCAAATCACGGACCTTGTAAAGAAAATATCCGCCAGTTAACGGCAGAGCTAGACGGGGCCAAAGGGATGGTTTGTCTCACGGCACCGGGGGAAGACGAGGAAGTTTGGGACTCAGAGGGGAAGGAGTCAGACGATGGGCCCCAGTATAGTGAGTATCGGCTAGCTCCCGAGGAACCGGGACCCCCGAAACCGATGTGTGCCTTGAGACAGCAGAAATTCGGCCCAACCCCAGCAAATGGTGGTCCGGCACCATTACAGAGTGACTATGTGATCCCATACACGCCGCTTCAGCTGTAGGAGATGCTGACGGGTAAGGCAAAATTAAAGCAAGGAGGGAATGCCTCTGTTCATTTGGCCAACATAAAGCAGATAGGGGGCATCAATAACTGCAGCGAGGAGGGAAGCTATAACAGAGTTTGTCATCAGTCACCAAGTTAGGGGGAGGAACCCCACAGGGCTTAAAGGAGGAAATCTTGGCAGCGTTAGGGTACAGTCAAGGTAGTCAGTTCTGGCAGGTAGAACAGACTAGGCAGCAGGTAAACGAATCACCCGATGCGTTTGCAGATAGACTGTGGCCTATTTATTTAAGGGCCACTGGAGGAAATCTGATATGGTCAGACTTAATAGGGGAACCCAGAAACCATTGGCTGAGAACCACAATGGCTAACAGTTTGCCATGGCTCAGAGAAAAGATTGAAGCATGGTTTGACCCAGACGATCTCCAAAATACTGAGGCAGGGGTATTGAAAAGATTGACTCTAGCATTTAAGTCCAGACAAGGGGAAGAGGAGAAACAAAAAGGGAAAGTGCACGAAGTAAAAGGAGATGTTAGGACAAAGAGAGAATGGAGACAAGAAGGAGGTAATGCAGGTCGATCCGGAGAATGTTTTAACTGTGGGAAGTTGGGACTCTGGAGCAAGGATTGTAGGCTTTCGAGAGCAGGGAAGCCAGGTTGCGAGGGTGCTGAGGCAGAAAAGGGCCAAAGGAAGGTAGCCGACGACCCAGTACAGGTTTTAGTGGCCGTATTGTCATGTATCTCACACTACTGTACATAACTGTATCTTACCATGCTATACATGACTGTAACTAGAGATGATCTGTAACCACAAGCTTACCTTACCACCAGGGGTGCACTTGCAGGAGACACTGGATACCTGTCCCACACAGGTATATAAAGACAGGTCTCAGGCAAGTGTGGCATTCGAGAGCTGTGTAATAAAGGTGCAGGTCCTGAGTGACCTTGACTTCAGTATGTGCCTCATGTGAGTCTGTATTGCAGGGACAGGACTTTACAGTGGCGACGAGTTACGGGATTACAGAATCCACAGAATGGCGCCAACGGCTCAGATGAGAAATACAATGCTGGAGACAATTGAGAGGACTTTATAGAAAGGCTCCAGCAAAGCTTTGTAACCAAACACTGGTTAGGTAACGCTAAGGCAGACAAGAGAAGAGCCCATCTCTTGACCAGCTGTGGCTCGAAAACATATACCTTAATGAAGGACCTGCTGGCATCCGAGAAACCAGCAAGCAAGTCGTTTGAAGAGTTGAGCACACTGGTAAGAGACCACCTGAAGACAGCGAGCAGCCTACACATGGCCAGACACAGGTTCTACAACTACAGACGCTGTATGGGCCAGAGCATACCCGACTTCGTGGCGGAACTTCGGAGGTTGGCTAGCTTATGTGAGTTCTCCGATGAACTAAGGAGAGAAGTACTGAGAGACTTTTTTATTGAAGGAATAGGCCACGCAGGCATATTCCGAAAGCTCATAGAGACCAAGAACTTGACCCTAGAGGCAGCAGCACTGGTTGCACAGACATTCTTGGCAGGAGAAAAAGAAATGAGGTTGATCTACACTGCAGGTACGATAACTAACGAAACATCAGAACAAGATGTTCACAGCATGAAACAAACCGCTACCCCCACACACAGACAGAGGCAGGAGAGCAGGCCCTCAACAGCAGGCAGTGGCACCAGAAGCCATCAAGGACCACATGAATGACCGTTCACACCTCATCAACCCACAATGCGAGCAATCAACTACAAACTGAGAGAAGCTCAAGAGAGATCAGCCAGACGCAGCTCATCCTTTGGAAACAATGGAAGTGGTCTGTGCTGGAGATATGGGGGAAGGCACTCATCAAGGGGGTGTCAATTTCAGCATGCCGTTTGCAGAAACTGCGACTATACAGAGCATCTGGCCCGCATGTGCAGAAAAATGGCAGCTTGACTGGTATACGAATCGGAAAGGTCGGAAAACGGACCAGAAGACGGTGGGGACAGTACCCGGGACACCGAGGTACAGTGGGTCAACACAATCAATGGCCACTGCTCTTACAACAAGACGCCCCCAATAATGATGAGGGTCCTACTTAACGGGATACCCGTCACATGGAGCTGGATAGGGGAGCGAGTCAATCTCTCATGAGCGCTCAACAATTTGAACAGCTGTGGCCGCACAAAAGAGACAGATCAAAACTCACAAGGGTCGACACCAAACTAAGGACCTATACCAAAGAAATGGTCCCAATCCTCGGCAGCGCCATGCTCTCAGTCACACACAAAGGGACAGTGAGCCGACTTCCCCTGTGGATTGTCCCCGGAGATCTCCCAGCACTGCTGGGGAGAAGCTGGCTGGCAAAACTAAATTGGAAATGGGATGATGTTCACGCCATGTCGTCAGAGGAACGGACCTCCTGCTCAACAGTTCTAAGTCGATTTGAACATCTCTTTCAGCCAGGTGTGGGCACCTTCAAAGGGGCTAAAGTCAAAATCCACATCACACAGGGTGCTAGATCGGTCCATCACAAGGCTAGAGCTGTGCCCTATATGATGAGGGAAAAGATTGAACACGAACTAAACAGTCTTCTGCGGGAAGGCATTATATCACCTGTGGAATTTAGCGACTGGGCAAGTCCCATCATCCCCGTCATGAAGCCTGATGGATCCGTATGAATCTGTGGGGATTACAAATCTACCATAAACAGAGTCTCCCTACAGGACCAGTACCCGCTGCCCAGAGCGGAGGACCTATTTGCCACATTGGCTGGAGGAAAACTTTTCTCAAAACTAGATCTCACATCTGCATATATGACGCAAGAACTGACCGAAGAGTCTAAGCTCCTCACCACCATCAACACACATCGAGGCCTTTTCATGTACAATTGATGCCCATTCGGCATTAGGTCGGCAGCTGCTATATTCCAGCGCAACATGGAGAGTCTGCTCAAATCCATCCCGGGGACGGTTGTATTTCAAGACGACATATTTATCACGGGCAGGGACACCGACTCCCATCTCCGCAATTTGGAGGAAGTACTAAAGCGGTTGGATCGGGTAGGCCTAAGAGTTAAGAAATCCAAGTGCCTGTTTCTCGCGCCCGACGTTGAATTTTTGGACAGAAGGATTGCCGCTGATGGAATCCGCCCAACAGAGTCCAAAACAGAAGCAATTCGCCTGGCACCCAGGCCCCGGAATGTCTCAGAACTGCGCGCCTTTCTCGGACTACTCAATTACTTTTGGAACTTTATGCAGAACTTAAGCACGCTGCTGGAGCCTCTCCACGTGCTACTCAGGAAGAGGTGCGATTGATTTTGGGGGGATGCCCAGGAACGCGCCTTCAATAAGGCACGCAACCTTCTATGTTCCAACAGTGTTTTGGCTTTCTTTGACCCAGGTAAAAAGCTAGTTCTCACATGTAATGCGTCAGCGTACGGGGTCGGGTGCGTTTTACAACATGTCAATGGTGCGGGTAAATTACAACCCATAGCTTATGCCTCCAGGTCACTTTCGCGGGCAGAGCGCGGGTACGGAATGGTGGAGAAGGAGGCGCTCGCGTGCGTGTACGCTGTCAAAAAGATGCACCAATACCTTTTCGGGGTCAAGTTCGCGTTAGAAACCGACCACAAGCCCCTCACGTCCCTACTATCTGAGAGCAAGGCAATTAACGCCAACGCCTCGGCACGCATTCAACGGTGGGCACTCATGCTGGCGTCTTACAACTACACCATAAGGCACAGACCAGGCACAGACAACTGTGCCGACGCGCTTAGCAGGCTACCCCTGGCGACCACGGAAGGGTCTGAAGAACAGGACTGTGAGATAGTCATGGCAATCAATGCCTTTGAGTCCATGACGGGTCGCCCATGATGGCTCGCCAAATCAGAGCCTGGACGACCAGCGACCCCACATTATCCTTAGTAAAAAGATGTGTCCTAACTGGTGACTGGGCAGAGGCTCGCGATGCCTGCCCCGAGGAGATCAAACCTTTCCATAGGCGCATGCATGAGCTGTCACTACAAGTAGACTATCTGATGTGGGGCAGCCGAGTAGTTATGGCTCTGCGAGGCAGAGAGGCATTTGTCTGGGAGCTCCACCGCGAGCACCCGGGGATCATTCTCATGAAGGCCATAGCCAGATCCCACGTCTGGTGGCCTGGCATTGACACGGACTTGGAGCTCTGCGTCCGACGGTGCACCATTTGTGCCCAACTCAGTAATGCCCCCAGGGAGGCCCCCCTGAGCCCCTGTCCCTGGCCCACCAAACCGTGGTCGCGGGTGCACGTAGACTATGCAGGCCCATTCATGGGTAAAATGTTCCTCGTGGTTGTAGATGCATTTTAAAAGTGGATTGAATGCACCATTTTAAACTTGAGAACCACCTCCACCACTGTGGAGGGCCTTGGAACTATGTTTGCAACGCACGGAATTCCTGACATTTTGGTCAGTGATAATGGTCCGTGCTTCACCAGTGCAGAATTCCAAGATTTTATAAGTGACCACGGCATAAATCACGTCAAGACGGCACCGTTCAAGCCGGCCTCCAACGGCCAGGTGGAGCGAGCAGTGCAAATCATTAAACAAGGCATGCTCAAAATCCAAGGTTCCACGCTGCAGGGCCGCCTGTCGCGACTGCTGCTGGCATACAGATCTCGTCCACATTCATTGACTGGAGTTCCCCCCGCGCAACTATTGATGAAACGGACCTTAAAGACAAGGCTCTCATTAATCCTCCCAGACATGCATGAAATCGTTGAGGCAAAGCACCGTAAGCTGACTGAGTACCATGACTGAAATTCGAGGGGGGAGGTGGAATGAGATAGGGGACAAAGTGTTTGTGCTAAACTATGGCAGGGGTCCCAAATGGCTTGCAGGGACAGTAACAGGCAAGGAAGGAAACAGGCTACTGGTGGTACAAATGGACAATGGCCAAACCTGCCGGAGGCATGTAGACCAAGTCAAAAGTAGATTTACCAACAACACTGCTGAATCAGAGGCAGACTACAATGTGGAACTCACACCACACCTGGTGGACAGACAGAGGGAACAACCTGAGGAAATGGCAATCCCAACCGACAACCCAGGTGAGATACCAACAATCATACTGAACGAAACAGACAGCCCAGGCGAGATATCAGCAATCACACCGAAAGAAAAACAGGCACCAAGGCAAACAACTGAATCACAACTAAGACGCTCCACGCGAGAGCATAGACCACCTGAGAGACTGAACCTATAAAGACAATAAGACCTTGAGGGAGGGTGATGTCATGTATCTCACACTGCTGCACATAACTGTATCTTACCATGCTATACATGACTGTAACTAGAGATGACCTGTAACCACAAACTTACCTTACCACCAGGGGTGCACTTGCTGGAGACACTGGATACCTGTCCCACACAGGTATTTTAAGACAGGTCTTAGGCAAGTGTGGCATTCAAGAGCTGTGTAATAAAGGTGCAGGTCCTGAGTGACCTTGACTTCAGCATGTGCCTCATGTGAGTCTGTACTGCAGGGACAGGACTTTACATGTATTACAGCAGGTTATGGGTACAGGTGGAAGAAAGCTGGATGCTGCAGTGGATGAAAAGGGACCCAATGCATCAGCACCCCCACTTTGATGTTGCGTCCGGCCAGAGTACCTGTGTCCGCTCATCTATGATGAGTGGGGCAGGCCATGTGCAGATGTAAAGGTGGAAGCCGTTCGGGGAAGGTATGTGGTAGATGCAGGAGCCTCTAGCACGGTTGTCCACTCACCGAATCCGACCACTTCCCCGTGGTCGAACGGAGTCCCATTTACACTGGCGGGTTTTCCGGGTAACAAGCAGGCTGGGGCGGTGTCGAAACCCTTAACCATAGAATTAGGACCTAACACAACAAAGTGGGAATGCATTTTAATGAAGTGGGAACAGCCCGGTTCAGGAGTTCTCGGGGCCGACTACATGTTGGCACACCACGTCATAGTGGATATGAAGAACAATTGTCGATGGGGGGCAGTTAATGTAGATAGAATGGGAGAGATCGTAGTGATTCCCAGGGACAGTACAGATAAAGGCAGCACCAGCACAATGAAGCCGAAAGGGAATTATGACTTAGAAAGATTAATCGCTAACGTTCCGGCCAGGTATCAAGGGCATGTACGGGAGAATATAGATGCATTTGCAATGCACAAGCATGATTGTGGGAGAGTAACTAAGGTAGAGATGAAGATAGATGCGGACCCGATGACAGTATAATTTTCCCCGTGAAGCAGAAAACGATTTGGAAACTGTTATAAATTCTCTGGTGGAATAAGGTGTGTTAAGAATCATAGATACACACATAAATTCACCCCTATGGTCAGTAAAGAAGCCCGATAACGCATGGAGGGTCACCATTAATTACCGAGCCCTGAATAAAAATATTCCAGCCTGTGCACCCACGGTAGCAGTGGTAGCTGATTTGATAGGGATTATCCCTGCGGCCGCAACAACTTTTATCATGCTGGACATTTCAAACGGGTTTTGTTCCATTCCCCTGAGACAGGAGGACCAGTATAAATTTGCCTTTATCTTTAAGGGTCAGCAGTACAAGTGGACATGTCTTCCACAAGGGTTTCACAACAGTCCCTCAATCTTTCACCAGAGTACGGCCGAGGCACTAAAAGGTTTTAGTCAGCCGAATTGGTTGGTCCAATAGGTAGATGACTTGTTGTTATTCTCTGAAATTGCAGAGGACCACGGGCCATTATTGAGTGAATTGTTGCATTTGTTAAAAGAAGCAGGTTTTAAGGTGAATGCAAAGAAAGCTCAAGTTGGCTAAGAGGAGGTGCAGTTTCTAGGATTGACCATTAGATCAGGAGAGAGAACTATAGATGGAGCTAAGAGAAAGGCAGTCCAGGAGCTACCCATTCCTAAGGATATGTCTGGGGTAATGTCTTTCCTGGGAATAACGGGTTACTGCAGGGAATTTATTGAAGGATATGCAACCATGGCAGCTTCTTTGTTGAAGCTTCTTAGGAAAGGAATAGAGTGGGAATGGAGTGAGAGTTGTCAGGAAACTTTCATTCATTTAAAGGAGGTGTTACAGACAGCACCAATGTTGGGAGCAATAAATGGGGACCAGGACTTTAGTCTGGAGGTAGCAGTTACTGGGGACAGCTTCGGTGCAGTTTTACTCCAGGAGCAACACGGCAAGCTGAGATCGGTGGCCTATGCCTCCCGAGTTCTCACAGAAGTAGAAAAGAGCTTTTCGAATTGCGAGCGAGATCTGTTAGCAACTTTTTGGGCAGTAAAACATTTTTGGTCGCTCACAGGGTTAGCTACAGTGACTCCATTGACTTGTCACACCCTGACACAAATGTTACTGGACGGTAGGATGAAAGATGGGACAGTGAGCAGTAACATGATTGCCCGCTGGACATTGTTGCTTGCTCACTTAGACCTGAAGGTAGAAAGGCTAGGAGAACCAAAGCTAGCCCCGAACCTGGTTTATCCGGGGGCAGTTCACATGTGTTCAGTGGAAGGAGTATGGGATGTAGATGTGGGATTCCGTGCAGGGGAACACCTGACAGGCAGAGACATTTATGTAGATGGGTCTAATTCAGTGACAAATGGAGAGAGAAAAACAGGCTGTGGGATTTACAATCCAGAGGCAGGGATAGAAAAAGCCATAAAGCTGCCCAACACTTTAAGTGTACAGCAGGCCGAACTGGCAGCCATAGCGTATGTAGTCACACACCTTAGTGAATTCTCAACTCCCTACACGATATGTTCGGACTCCATGTTCACTTGTAACTCCGGTACAGAGTATTTAGCAATATCGGCTAGGCGAGGAGTTAAGTCCTCAGATGGGAAGGCTCCGTTGGGACACACGAGGAGGGTAGAGGAGCCATGGCAGTCTATACAGATAGATTTCATTGGGCCACTGTCCACCTCAGGCAGAGGCAATAAATATTGCCTGGTGTTAGTAGATCTTTTCATGAAATGGGTGGAAGCTTTTCCTTGTAGCGCAGCCACCGCAGTAGTCACTGCAAAAATTCTAGAGCGAGAAGCATTCTCTCGATGGGGACTGCCCCGATATTGGAATCTGATCAAGGGAGTCATTTCATTGGAGCAATAATGCAGGCCACCCGAAAGCTGTTAGGAATAGAAGGAAATGGCATGTGGTATGTAACTCCCAATTATCAGGTCCAGTAGAAAGGACAAACCGGACCTTAAAAAAGAAGCTTTTGAAGGAGATAGGAGATACTCCGAAGAAATGGGATGAGATCCTGCCCCTAATACTGATGAGTCACTGAGCCAGTCTCTCTGAGAGTACGGGACACTCCCCACATGCACTGATGACAGTGAGATTAATGAGGACTCCGGCCCATATCCTAGAACCAGTCCTGACCAAAACGCAGATTAAAGAGGTCACACGGGACAGGTTTGTCAGGGATCTGTATGATACTCTGAAGGGGCTGCATTGGGAAGCAGCTAACAATATGGACAGGCAGCACCAGCAGAATAAACTGCTGCTGGAACCCTGGGTTACACAGGAATGGAGGGTAGGGGATCAGTAATGATCAGGAATTATGCCAGAATTGGGGCTTTTGAACCGTTGTACAAAGGACCATATAACATTGTAGACAAAGCAAACCCTATGGCCTATGCGATCCAGCTGCCAAAACGAATAAAGTGGTTTCACATAAACAAATGTAAGCTGTACAAACCCGGAGAGAAAAGTAAAAAATGGGCCAATGCCCAAGGAACTGTGATGAGTTTGATTAATATAAGCCTTCCACCAATGCTGTGGGATGATGATGATGGAGACGTAAAGGACGGAGCATTAAGACGGATGGTCGGGTGCCACGACCTAGGGTGCCCTGGACGACTCCTCCATCTCCACGCTCGAGTCCCCGAAAGCCCAAGCATCGGGATAAAGGAAGAGGAAAGCAGTGATTTAAAATCATGTAAATGTACATATGTGTATAACTGAAGGAGGACCTGTGAGGGGGAGACTCTCATAGAGCAGGGTTATTTCTTTCATTTTGTCTTTTCAGGAGCAAATCGAGTCAGGGATACGAGATGAAGTGGACGTTGTGGATAGGCCTGTGGATGGCCCTGATTATAGCAGGATGGGGAGATCGGGAGATACCGAGACATTCCTTACATAAGGGTGTATGGGTGATACCAGCCCCACCATAGCTCAAGGGGGAGCCATATGGAGCAACAAGGGCACAAATGCCAATGCTCACACTGGGAGTTGGCCAGGATGGTTAAGGTCAAATTCGACCAAATACTCCAGACAAACCGAGGGTAAATTTGGGGAGGTATGTGTGTCCTGCCCAAGGGTAAACATCACAACCAGAAGGGTATGGGTGAAAGAGGGTAGACAAGTTTGTCTGGAATGTAAAGGAAGTACCTCCACGGAAGGGTGGTGGTGGTTACGGAAAACAGACAGGAGGAAAATTAATGCATCCACAGAATAGGAGAAATTGGGTAATAGTTCAAACAGGCGGACCACGAGAACAAAAGAAGGGGCGAAATTGTGTTGGGAGAAATGGTGGAATGAGGAACAAGGGATTTATGTCTGTAGGGTTGGATTAAGCCACAAGTGCAGGGGAGGTGTGGTGATTGTTTTCAAACGACAATGGCAATTGCCGGGTATGTATTGGACTCAGGGGTTTGATTCTTGGGTGACCTTGAACCCTCCAAAGACAGTCAATGCAACCGAGCTGATCGCGAGCAGATTAAAACCTCTCCCTAAAATACTGGAGATTCCAAACCAAGAAATTCCATGTCCTGTTCTAACACCCGGGCCTAAGAAGGGGCTGGTGTTAATCCCAACAGGGAAAATGTTGTATCATACTGCGTATTACGAAGTAGCGTCGGTTATTCTGAATTTAACAGAGTTACAATTACCCCGGTGGTGCCCGCCAGAAACAGAAAAGTTATATGAACGATTATTAAGAGAAATGTTTAAGCAATTCTATCAGAAGAATTATGGGGACAAAAGTCAGGGGGAAGCATACAAACCGATAAACAACAGCCAGAAAGGCTGGGGGAGACGAAAAAGGGGACTGATGAATGATGTGGCTACGGCGTTTAATACTGGGGCATCACTGGTCAATAGTGTAGACAACAAGCAGTTGCAAGTCCATGTGAATACCTTAAGGGACCAGTTAAAGAAAATACTGGGGGAGGGTAGTGACATAGAGAGTCACAAACTACAGGAGAACCAGGTTATGACAATCCATTTGAAGCAGTTGGTAGCTGAGGTGGAGACACACGTTCAGACCATCAACGTCTTAATAGAGGGTAGAAACGCGTCAGATCAAGCTGCTCAGAATGACGCGTGTGTCATGTACGGGGCTTGGTTGTTAAATGAAGGACGCAGTCATTTAGAGGATTTAAAACAAGGCCACGTACCATCGTGGGTCAGTAGCACCTAAAAGCTTTGAGTGTCTACAATAACCTCCTGAATTTGTGCCAGCTAAAGTCAGCCTCCGAAGCGTACCCAGTCCCGGTCAACTGTGGTCAGAGTAAACAGTCTATAATGGGGATAGTGCTTAGAATACCAGTGATGGATCAGTCACAACGACCCGTATCGGTATACCGGGTGGAAAACATTGGGGTAATTTGGAACGGGATACATGTGAAGCATCATAAAACCCCTCAGCATGTGATGAAATTAGGAGACTCAATAACCCATGCTTGTCTGGAGGGATGTCAGAGAGGAGGTACACATGTGGTATTGTGCCCCTATCATCTGAATCCTTTCGACCAGCCGGTATGTGGGTTTAAGTACGGGGACGGGCAGCCTATAAGTTGTAGCATGGAAGTGACAGCTCACAACCGTGTCCCGCCACAGGTTGTGTACAAGGGAAACGGGACATACTGTGTCACCACCAGCGAAAGTCAGTATAGAGTACATCATGACACGGTGCCCAGTGAAAAATTCTACCTTTTGTTTCAAACCACAAGTAGCACAAGAAATGATAAGTTTGTGGTCTGAGAAAGGAATTATCAGTATTACAGTCAACGATACGTTACCGAACCTCCAGGGATACATATCGCGTTTTAGATACGATATCCCGCCGTTACCCAAACATTTGACTGAATTATTAAAGAACATCGAGCGGTCCCACAAACATTATTACACGTTACACCAAAAGAACAAAAAAGTAAGGGAGGAAATCGAGGAAATGATTGCCCCTACATGATGGGATATGGGACTCAATATTGAGATCCCCCTAAGTTCGAATCGTATCACACTTGTTAGCAATTGTACAGTTGGTAATAGTGTTGTATCTATTCATTTTGTCCTGTAAATTAAAGCAAAAGACAAGGGAATCTTGAAGGGTTATTAAAATGAACAAAGGCCAAAGTGTTTGTAAAAGTATAAACTGAAGTCAGATGGATTAAGGCCAAACATTGTTTTGTTGTAAAAAGTAGGTAATCTGGAGATTTGACTGAAGACTCCAATATACCCAAAAGGCTTATGGAAAAGAAGAAGCCACCTAGAGTAATGTCTCTGAGTTTAGGGGGAAGGGGGAAGAAGTGTAAGGTTTACACATTTCACGATGGTTTAAAAGAAAACCTTTGGGACTGTTAGACTGGAAAAAGGGCGCCAGCCCAGGGCTGGTTGTGACTCATAACTGATTAGTGCAATTTCTGCGGTCAGGAGCGAGACCCGATTAAACATCGAGACAAAGAGTTTGATACAATCAAGCAGAGGAGCCCATGGATTAATTGGCTGGAGGGGAAAATCAGTTCCCTATGGAGACTACAAGTCTACGAAAACCCAGGACAACAAAGGATCCCACAAGGCGTGCATTTTTGGATAACGGGGCACAAAAGATAAGAAGTTATCTTTTGCCCTGTCGATTCCGTGTGCAAATTGTGGCCATCCAAACAGATCCAGACGCATCATCACAGCCATCAAGACTTATCCAGACACATTAACTGACAAGCAGCCAGCAGGAGGTATATATGGATATATATGTAAGAGCTGAGAACAAGAGCTCGGAACATTGGAGAGGAACAGAGGAGAGGAACAACAGGTCGAAGAAACACCTCAGAACAGCAGGTCAAATGAGCCTACAATCTACAAGAGCAGCAACTGGCTGGATGGGTGATTGTATGTCTTCGATCAATCTCTAAAAAGTCTTGTTCTCTCATTTTTAATTGTTTTTTATGGAATAAACTAACAGTTGGGTTTAAGCCTAAACTTTGTGTTATGTGGAGTCCTTCCTGTAATTTCTGAGGTCTATGAATCAAAGTAGAGTGGAAAATGAACACCCTACAGTGGACAAGTCCCCTGGACCTGATGGCTTACATCCTAGGGTCTTAAGAGAAGTTACTGCAGAGATAGTGGATGCATTGGTTGTAATCTACCAAAATTCTCTGGATTCTGGGGCGGTCCCAGCGGATTGCAAAACCGCAAATGTAATGCCCCTATTTAAAAAAGGCGCTGAGCTCCTCGAGTCTCGTCGCCAAGAGCATGCAGAAATCAAGCGCAGACAGCGGAAGGAGCGTGCGGAAAACCAGACTCCCCGCCCACCCTTTCCTTCAACTACTGTCTGTCCCACCTGTGACAGAGACTGTGGTTCTCGTATTGGACTGTACCGCCAGCTAAGAACTCATGCTAAGAGTGGAAGCAAGTCCTCCTTGATTTCAAGGGACTGCCTATGATGATGATGAAGAATATATTAGCATTGGAAGTGTCGATGACAGAAGGACCTGGGTGTCCTTGTACACCAGTCATTGAAAGCAAACATGCAGGTGCAGCAAGCAGTTAGGAAGGCCAATGGTATGTTGGCCTTCATTGCAAGAGGATTTGAGTACAGGAGCAAGGATGTCTTACTAAAGTTATACAGGGCCTTGGTGAGACCGTACCTGGAGTATTGTGTGCAGTTTTGGTCTCCTTACCTAAGAAAAGATATACTTGCCATAGAGAGAGTGCAGCAAATGTTCAGCAGACTGATTCCTGGGATGGCAGGACTGTCATATGAGGAGAGATTTGGTCAACTAGGCTTGTATTCACTAAAGTATAGAAGAATGAGAGGGGATCTCATTGAAACATATAAAATTATGTGGGTTGGATAGACTGGATGCGGGGAGGATGTTTTCCCTGGCTGGAAAGTCTAGAACAAGGGGTCACAGTCTCAGGATACGGGGTAGGAAATTTAGGACCGAGATGAGGAGAAATTTTTTCACTCAGAGGGTGGTGAACCTGTGGAATTCTCTACCACAGAAGATTGTGGAGACCAAGTCACTGAATATATTTAAGAGGGAGATAGATAGATTTCTAGAACAAAAGGCATCAAGGAGTATGGGGAAAAAGCGGGAATATGGTGAGATAGAGGATCATATTGAATGGTGGTGCAGAGTCGAAGGGCAGAATGGCCTACTACTGCTCCTATTTTCTATGGGCTCAATTTTCCCCAAAACATTTTTTTGGCATACTTGAAGAGTTATGCCCAATTTTTTAGGGCCTAAGAACGCCAAAAAAAGAGATTCTAAGTTGGATTTCTTCATTTTGGCATGGCCTAACCCGATCTTTAGTTTTGGGTGTAGAGCCTTGATCTGCGCCACAAAGATCGGGCTTACCATGATAACCAGGGACACAATGTGAGCTGAAGCATACAGCCAGCTCCCAAAGCATCAAAAGAATTGAAAAAGACAATAGCAGCAACTTACCTCCAACCCCGCCCGGTCCAGTCCCATTCTTGATCCCCATTCTCCCGGTCCAGTCCCATTCACGATCTCCAGGATCACAATTCTAATTTCTTTCTCTCTCTCTCTCTCTCTCTCCCTAGAACAAGGGACCGAGAATGGGACTGGACAGCCTTCGAGCGGGGTTGGAGGTAAGTTGCTGTTATGTGTTTTTCAGTTCTTTTAATGTGTCCGGGCATCTGCTGCGCCAATTTCCTTAACTCTAGGAAAGGTTTTTCAGCAGAGGCCACATACGCTGGCCTAAGTAGAACTGGAGTAACTCTCATCTGGCCAAACTTCTCTAATTGGCGTAGGTGGCCCCCTTTGGCTGTAAAAAAAACTGCCCTAAAAAAATCGTAACTAACTGAGTTACACTGGTGTAAATTGATTGGGGAAACTGTGGTTTTTCAATATAGGCTAAAAAGAGCGGCCTGTTCCAAAAAAACGGTGCAAATCACTGGGGAAGATTGAGCCCAGAGTTTCTATGTTTCTGTAGACGATTGGCTAACTAACAGAAAATAGAGAGTCGGGATAAATGGGTAATTTTCCGGTTGGCAAACATTAACTAGTGGGGTGCCGCAGGGATCGGTGCTGGGGCCTCAACTATTTATAATTTATATTAATGACTTGGATGAAGGGACCAAGTCTAATGTAGCCAAGTTTTCTGATGATACAAAGATGGGTGGGAAAGCAAATTGTGAGGAGGACACAAAAAATCTGCAAAGGGATATAGACAGGCTAAATGAGTGGGCAAAGATTTGGCAGATGGAGTATTATGTGGGAAAATGTGAAGTTATCCACTTTGGCAGAAAAAATAGAAAGCAAATTATAATTTAAATGGAGAAAAATTGCAAA
The DNA here is from genome assembly GCF_044704955.1 of Pristiophorus japonicus. Taxonomy (NCBI): domain Eukaryota; kingdom Metazoa; phylum Chordata; class Chondrichthyes; family Pristiophoridae; genus Pristiophorus; species Pristiophorus japonicus. Next base: position 195,763,810 of record NC_091978.1, read on the forward strand.
GTGCTGCAGTACTGAAGGACCTGGGGGTCCTTGTGCATGAAACATAAAAAGTGAGTATGCAGGTACAGCAAGTAATCAGGAAGGCAAATTAAATGTTGGCCTTTATTGCAAGGGGGATAGAGTATAAAAGCAGAGAAATCCTGCTACAACTGTACAGGGTATTGGTGAGGCCACACCTAGAGTACTGCATACAGTTTTGGTCTCCTTATTTAAGGAAGGATACACTTACATTGGAGACTGTTCAGAGAAGGTTCACCACGTTGATTCCGGATATGACGGGATTGACTTATGAAGATAGATTGAGTAGGTTGTACCTATACACATTGGAGTTCAGAAGAATGAGAGATGATCTTATCAAAACATGTAAGATAATGAGGGGCTCGACAAGGTGGATGCAGAGAGGATATTTCCACTCATAGGGGAAACTAAAAGCAGGATACATAGTCTCAGAATAAGGGGCCGCCCATTTAAAACTGAGATGAGGAGGAATTTCTTCTCTCAGAGAGTTGTAAATCTATAGAATTCTCTGCCCCAGAGAGCTGTGGAGGCTGGGTCATTGAATATATTTAAGGCGGAGATAGACAGATTTTTGAGTGATAAGAGAATAAAGGGTTTATGAGGAGCAGGCAGGGAAGTAGAGCTGAGGCCATGATCAGATCAGCCATGATCTTATTAAATGGCGGAGCAGGCTTGAGGGGCCAAGTGACCTACTCCTGCTCCTATTTCTTATATTCTAACTTGGGCTGGGATAGGAAAGGAACTTAGGCTAGGGAGGCATGAACTTGGGCTGGGAGGGGTCAGGAACTTGGCTGGGATGGGTTAGCTCTATCCTATCGGCAGTCAGAATGGCTCAAATTACACTTTGCAAAGTCACTCAGAACTTGGGAGGTTCTAATTACATATTCCAGAGAAACTGCTAGGGGACCAATCAGCAATCAGGTCATGTGATCATGGAGAGCCAATCAGAGCATTTTGCTAGTGCAAATAAGCGCATCCATACATTTATTGTGCTCCTTCCACCCCCTAGAAAAAGCAAAAACATGTTGTTGTCCTAATTGCAGTGACTCCCAGTTACTCAAGTAAAAGATTAGTATTCAAATCATAAATGATATCCAGTGAAATGTCTTTTGTTATACCCTGTACTGATTGGTAAGCTTGTCAGGTCTGCTGGAGCAAAGTTAGATTTTTGTGAGGTAGAGGTCACAGCAAAATGTGTGTACCTTTATGGCACCTTCTCATGCATAAGGAAGCAAGAACCTCCAGGAATCAAAGAAACCCCAGGGAGAGAAAAAGAATGGTGTTAGTGGATTATTATCGGAAAAGCGCCTTCAATAGAACTTCAGTCATTTTATCGTTTCTGCTAGCATGCACTCTCTGCTTACTAAACAGCTACTGATAGAGCAGAACAAATTACCACTAGTTTATTCAGCTGTATCCTTCACCGCAAAGAGAGGTATAGCTGTAGATTGATTTTGTGTTCTTCAGTAAGCTGCTTGGCAAATCCTATGTATCATGCCTCTAATTTTCTTCTGCATAAAATTAGAGGACATAATTCAGCAGCAGACCTGTAAAAGCATTTATTCCATAGCATGCTGTCATGTATCTTACATTATTATATATAACTGTATCCTAACATGCTATACATGACTGTAATAAGATATGACCTGTAACCACCAGCATACCTTACCACCAGGGGTGCACTTGCAAGAGACAGGGATATAAGGACAGGTCTCAGGCAAGTGCAGCATTCCAGAGCTGTGAAATAAAGGTGCAGGTCCAGAGTGACCTTGACTTCACTACATGCCTCGTGTGAATCTATACTGAGGGGACAGGACTTTACAGTGGCGATGGGTTACGGGATTACAGAATCCACAGAAAGGCGAACAACGGAGCAGATGATAAGTACAATGCGGGAGACAATTGGGAGGATTTTATAGAAAGGCTCCAGCAAAGCTTTGTAACCAAAGGCTGGTTAGGTGACGATAAGGCAGACAAGAGAAGAGTCCATCTCTTGACCAGCTGTGGCTCGAAAACATACGCTTTAATGAAGGATCTGTTGGCACCCAAGAAACCAGCAAGCAAGTCATTTGAAGAATTGAGCACACTGGTAAGAGATCACCTGAAGCCAGCGAGCAGCCTACACATGGCCAGACACAGGATCTACAACTACAGACGCTGTGTGGGCCAGAGCATACCTGACTTCGTGGCGGAACTTCGGAGGTTGGCTAGTTTATGTGAGTTCTCCGAAGAACTGAGGAGAGAAATGCTGAGAGACATTTTCATCGAAGGAATAGGCCATGCAGGCATATTCCGAAAGCTCATAGAGACCAAGAATCTGACCTTAGAGGCAGCAGCACTGGTTGCACAGACATTCTTGGTAGGGGAAGAAGAAACGAGGTTGATTTACAATGCAGGTACGACAACTAACAAAATATCGGAAGAAGAAGTTCACAGCACTAAACAAGCTGCTACCCCCACACACAGACAAAACCGGGAGAACAGGTTCTCGACAGCAGGCAGAAGCCATCAAGGGCCACAGGAACGGCCGTTCACACCTCATCAACCCACAATGCGAGCAATCAACTACAAACTGAGAGAAGCTCAAGAGAGATCAGCCAGACGCAGCTCATTCTTTGGGAACTCTTTGAACAATGGAACAGGTCTGTGCTGGAGGTGTGGGGGTGGGCACTTGTCAAGGGGATGTCAATTTCAGCAGGCTGTTTGCAGAAATTGTGAATATACAGGGCATTTGGCCCGCATGTGCAAAAAAAAGGCAGCTCGGCTGGTATACGAATCGGATGGGTCGGAAAGCGGACCAGAAGATGGTGGGGACAATACCTGGGACACCGGTGTACAGCGGGTCAACACGATCAATGGCCGCTGCTCCTACAACAGGATGCCTCCTATAATGATGAGGGTCCTACTCAACGGGATACCTGTCAACATGGAGCTGGATACGGGAGCGAGTCAATCTCTCATGGGCGCTCAACAATTTGAACAACTGTGGCCGCATAAAAGAGTCAGACCAAAACTCACAAGGGTCGACACCACACTAAGGACCTATACCAAAGAAATCGTACCAGTCCTCGGCAGCGCCATGCTCTCTGTCACACACAAAGGGACAGTGAACCGACTTCCCCTGTGGATTGTCCCCGGAGACCCCCCAGCACTGCTGGGGAGAAGCTGGCTGGCAAAATTAAACTGGAAATGGGATGATGTCCATGCCATGTCATTAGAGTAACGGACCTCCTGCTCAACAGTTATAAAGCGATTTAAACATCTCTTTCAACCAGGTGTGGGCACTTTCAAAACGGCCAAAGTCAAAATCTACATCACACAGGGTGCTAGACCGGTCCATCACAAGGCCAGAGCTGTACCCTATGTGATGAGGGAAAAGATTGAACACGGAACGAGACAGACTTCTGCGGGAAGGCATTATATCACCTGTGGAATTTAGCGACTGGGCAAGTCCCATCATCCCAGTCATGAAGCCTGATGGATCCGTACGAATCTGTGGGGACTACAAATCTACAATAAACAGAGTCTCCCTACAGGACCAGTACCCGCTGCCCAGAGCGGAGGACTTATTTGCCACATTGGCTGGAGGTAAACTTTTCTCAAAATTAGACCTCACATCTGTGTAAATGACGCAAGAATTGACCGAGGAATCCAAGCTACTCACCACCATCAACACACATCAAGGCCTTTTCATGTACAATCGATGCCCATTCGGCATCAGGCCGGCAGCTGCCATATTCCAGCGCAACATGGAGAGTCTGCTCAAGTCCATCCCGGGGACGGTTGTATTTCAAGACAACATACTTATCACGGGCAGGGACACCGACTCCCATCTCCGTAATTTGGAGGAAGTACTAAAGCGGTTGGATCGGATAGGCCTACGAGTCAAGAAATCCAAGTGCCTGTTTCTCGCACCCGAGGTTGAATTTTTGGGCAGAAGGATTGCCACTGATGCAATCCGCCCAACAGAGTCCAAAACAGAAGCAATTCGCCTGGCACCCAGGACCCGGAATGTCTCAGAACTGCGCGTCTTTCTCGGGCTACTCAATTACTTTGGGAACTTTATGCAGAACTTAAGCATGTTGCTGGAGCCTCTCCACGTGCTACTCAGGAAGGGGTGCGATTGGTTTTGGGGGGACGCCCAGGAACGTGCCTTCAATAAGGCACGCAACCTTCTGTGTTCCAACAGTGTTTTGACTTTCTTTGACCCAGGTAAAAAGCTAGTTCTCATATGCAATGCGTCAGTGTATGGGGTCAGGTGCATTTTGCAACATGTCAACAGTCCGGGCAAATTACAACCCATAGCTTATGCCTCCAGGTCACTTTCGCGGGCGGAGCGCGGGTATGGAATGGTAGAGAAGGAGGCGCTCGCACGCGTGTACGATGTCAAAAAGATGCACCAATACCTTCTCGGGGCCAAGTTAGCATTAGAAACCAACCACAAGCCCCTCATGTCCCTCCTATCCGAGAGCAAGGCAATAAATGCCAACGCCTCGGCGCGAATTCAACGGTGGGCACTCATGCTGGCGTCCTACGACTACACAATAAGGCACAGACCAGGCACAGACAACTGTGCCGACGCGCTCAGCAGGCCAACCCTGGTGACCACGGAAGGGTCTGACGAACAGGACCGTGAGATAGTCATGGCAATCAATGCCTTTGAGTCCACAGGTTCGCCCATGACGGCTCGCCAAATCAGAGCCTGGACGGCCAGCGACCCCACATTATCCTTAATAAAAAGATGTGTCCTAACCGGTGACTGGGCAGAGACTCGCGATGCCTGCCCCAAGGAATTAAAACCCTTTCACAGGCGCATGCATGAGCTATCACTACAAGCAGACTGCCTGATGTGGGGCAGCCGAGTAGTCATGCCTCTGCGAGGCAGAGAGGCATTTGTCCGGGAGCTCCACTGCGAGCACCCGGGGATCGTTCTCATGAAGGCCATAGCCAGATCCCACGTCTGGTGGCCTGGTATTGACGTGGACTTGGAGCTCTGCGTCGGAAGGTGCACCATTTGTGCCCAACTCAGCAATGCCCCCAGGGAGGCTCCACTGAGCCCCTAGCCCTGGCCTACCAAACCGTGGTCGCGGGTGCACGTAGACTATGCAGGCCCATTCATGGGCAAAATGTTCCTCGTAGTTTTAGATGCATTTTCAAAGTGGATCGAATGCACCATTTTAAACTCGAGCACAACCTCCACCACTGTGGAGAGCCTCGCAACCATGTTTGCAACGTATGGAATCCCTGACACATTGGTCAGTGACAATGGTCCGTGCTTCACCAGCGCAGAATTCCAAGACTTTATGATTGACCACGGCATAAATCACATCAAGACGGCACCGTTCAAGCCGACCTCCAACGGTCAGGCGGAGAGAGCAGTGCAAATCATTAAACAAGGCATGCTTAAAATCCAAAGTCCCACGCTGCAGGGTCGCCTGTCGTGACTGCTGCTGGCATACAGATCTCATCCGCACTCACTGACTAGGATTACCCCCCCCCCGCACAACTGTTGATGAAAAGGACTTTAAAAACAAGGCTCTCATTAAACCTCCCAGACATGCATGAAATCATTGAGGCAAAGCGCCATAAGCTGACTAAGTACCATGACCGAAATTCGAGGGGGAGATGGAATGAGATAGGGGACAAAGTGTTTGTACTAAACTATGGCAGGGGTCCCAAATGGCTTGCAGGGACAGTAACGGGCAAGGAAGGAAACAGGCTACTGGTAGTACAAATGGACAATGGCAAAACCTGCCGGAGGCATGTAGACCAAGTCAAAAGCAGATTTACCAACAACACTGCGGAACCAGAGGCAGACTACAATGTGGCACTCACACCACACCTGGTGGACAGACAGAGGGAACAACCTGAGGAAAGGGCAATCCCAACAGACAGCCCAGGCGAGTCAACAACAATCACACCAATCGAAACAGACAGCCAGATGAGATACCAGCAACCACACCCAAAGAAAAACAGACACCAAGGCAAACAACTGAACCACAACTCAGACACTCCACGCGAGAGCATAGACCACCTGAGAGACTGAACCTATAAAGACAATAAGACCATGGGGGAGGGTGATGTCATGTTTCTTACATTATTATATATAACTGTATCCTAACATGCTATACATGACTGTAATAAGATATGACCTGTAACCACCAGCATACCTTACCACCAGGGGTGCACTTGCAAGAGACAGGTATATAAGGACAGGTCTCAGGCAAGTGCAGCATTCCAAAGCTGTGAAATAAAGGTGTAGGTCCAAAGTGACCTTGACTTCACTACATGCCTCGTGTGAATCTGTACTGAGGGGACAGGACTTTACACATGCAGGAGCAGAATAGGAGATATATATCTGAACAGAAGTGTGAATTCTAGTACAGTATCACAAAGAAGGATGAGGCTGTTGAGCATAACACAAAGCACTGAGACCATTTTATTGGTGATTTCTGCAAATAAACAGGGGAAAAAATGCTGCTCTGATCATATTTAGTGGTGCATAGCAGAAATATTACTGTAGATCTCAGAGTTACATAATGATAAATGACTTCAGTGCAGCAGAAGTAGTTAGCATGCAGAGTGACACAATCCCTCGGGTTATTACATTCCCTGAAATATATATCATTGATTACAATGTAGAACACCAAATAGGTTCAATTGAAATAAGTGTGCGCTGTAATACATTTTTTACATGTATTTTATTGTGTCTTTTGTTCTCTATTGGGCTTGATCGCCCTACAAATTGCATAGCTTCCTGACCAGGAGGCAGGGTGTGTTTAAACATGCAGCACTGCTCTGTGTGCCTGCAGGCAATGAGGGATTTATTTCAAAGTAAGCCTACAGTCTTAATGTTTCTGAAGCAAATTGTTCCGTTCAGTTTTTATTAGGAATCTCTAACCAATTCATTATATACTATGCAGAAAAAAAGAACAGAAAATGCTGTAAATTCAGAGCAGGTCCTGCAGCATCTGAAACAGATAACATGCCGCAAGCTGTTCCTTTCGCTTTCCGTTGCTGATATCTCTGCTTTGCATTTTCAGCATTTTACAGTTTTTCTTCTCAAGAGTTTCATTTTATTTGTTGTGTATGAGGAATACTGTTACTGCCCAGTGCAATCCCACAACACTTCAATATTCTTCAAACATATTTTGGCACTGAAAATAATTGGGGGGGGGGGGGGGAATTATATGGGTATAATTTCTTCATACAATTATTTTTGGTGAATGCTGAACATAGATAGCTTCAAGGTTGGTATTGTTTCAGGTTTAAATGACTGCAGCATTATCACTGCCCTGTTTATACAGGTGAAAATTTGCAGCAAATATATCGCTTCTCGGCCTTTTAGCTAAGATCATGCGTAACTGACCTGACAGGGGAGTAACCATGACCCCAAAGTGGTTCTCCCTGGATCAGGAAGGTGGTTCTCCTGTGCTTTTTGGAAATAGAAGGTGGGTGGGGTTGCTGACCCATCCACCTCCATGGCACGAACCTGGTATTGCAGTACTTCCAGGAACGGTGCTTGGGCTCTAGGCCTTTTGGCTAAGAGCATTAGCGCAGGGTGATCCTTGATGTGTGCAAGGTGACCTCTGGCGTTTGTGATCTGACAAAGAATTGGAAAGATTGGATACGGAAAAATTTTAACTCCTGGCCACTGTGGGACTCTGCTTTCTTTTGGAATAAATTCCAGATAGTTCTATAAATCAAGTTGATTTAATTATGTCTTACAAGATCCTTTGGGAGGGAAAAACAAATATGTAGAAATTTCGCCAGCATGCGTCTTAATAGTGTATCACAGGTGTTCGCTCATCAGCTGCAGCACTTCACCTGGACTCGTGCGATACAGTGCTATCCACCCCCCCCCTCCCCAACAGCTGCTTCCCTCCTTCGCATTTCTCGGCTGAAGTTGAGATAAAGATGTCACTTCACATGCTCCCTAACAGTAGTACAAATACTGAGAGAGATTTCATGATAATCGCTTCACAGTTGCAAATGCATTTATGACCGGCAAAATGCACCACCCCATTTAGAGTAATGATGCAGATCTCTGTGTTATTGCACAGATCTGTCGAATAAAATGTGCTTGATATTTTTTCAACTATTGTGCACTACTGCCATCTAGAGGTACCTTTTGTAGTAGCAGCTACAGTTCCTCTGGTAGAAAGAAAATCCTTTTTAATAATAATATACTTGACACCTTATCAAGTCAAAATGGCTCAAAGCACTTCACACCAAGAATTACTTTCAAATGCAGTGATGGTTGCTATAGGCAGATATGGCAGCAATTCTACACAAACAACGTACCACAAATCGCAATGAAATGAACGGTCAGCCAATTTGTTTTTTTTTTGTGGTGTTGGTTGAGAGAGGAATGTTGGCCAGAATGCCTGGAGAACTCCCTATTCATCTTTGAGTAGTGCCGTAAAATATTTCACATTCATTTGAATAGGCAGATGGGACCCTGATTTAGAATCATAGAATCATACAATATAGAAGGAGGCCATTTGGCCTATTGTGTGTGTACAGGCTCTCTGAAAGAGCTATCCAATTAATCTTATTACCCTGCTCTTTCCCTGTAGCCCTGTAACTGTTTCCTTTTCTGCTGCCCAAAAGGGTGGTGGAGGCAGAAACCTTCAACGCATTTAAAAAGTGCTTGGATATGCACTAAGTGCTGTAATGTATAGGGCTACAGATGAAGAGCTGGAAAGAGGGTTAGGCTGGATAGCTCTTTTTCGGCCAGGATAGAAATGATGGGCCAAATGGCCTCCATCAATGCCGTAAATTTCTATGATTCTATTTCTATAGGTCTAAGTATACATCCAATTCCCTTTTGAAAGTTACTATTAAATTTGCCTTTCAAGTAGTGCATTCCAGATCATATGTTCCTGCTTAAAAATAATTCTCCTCGTCTCCCGAGGCAAAAGCAAAATACTGTGGGTTCTGGAAATCTGAAATAAAATAGAAAATGCTGGAAATACTCAGCAGGTCAGGCAGCATCTGTGGGGAGAGAAACAGAGTTAACGTTTCAGGTCGATGACATTTTGTCAGAACTGAAAAAAGTTAGGGATGTAACAGATTGTAAGCAAGTGCAGGGGCAGGGCAAGCGGGGATGCGGGGGAGGAGTGGGGAGAAAGAACAAAAGGGAAGGTCTGCGAGAGAGTGGAAGGCAAGAGAGATTAAATGATAAAAGGGATGATTGTACAAAGCAAAAGGAGATGGTAAAGAAACAAAAGATGGGTCTAGAATTTCAGCATTTCAAAGGGACCATTCCCTCCATGACACCCTGGTCAACTCCTCAATCAACCCCCAACATCCCTTTCTCTTCCCACGGCACCTTCCTATGCAAATGCAGCAGATGGAAAACCTACCCTTTTACCTCCTCCCTTCCCTTTGTCCAGGGCCTCAAACATTCCTTCCAGGTGAAACAGCGATTTATTTGTACTTCCTGCATTTTAGTATACTGTATTCGCTGCTCACGATGCGGTCTCCTCTACATTGGGGAAACCAAACGCAGATTGGGTGACCGCTTTGCGGAACACCTCCGTTCAGTCCGTAAGCATGACCCCGAGTTTCCGGTCACCTATCACTTTAATTCCCACTCGCACCTCTCTGTCATCGGCCTCTTAACTATTCCAACGAAGCTCAACGTAAGCTCGAGGAACAGCACCTCATCTTTTGATTAGGCACTTTACAGCCTTCTGGACTCAATATCGAGTCAAATAATTTCAAATCATAATCTCTGCCCCTATTTTTTCAGATGGCAGCTGTTGATGATTCTGCCATTCCCATTTACACCTCTTCTACACTCATCTTTGTTTCTTAACTTGTCCCATTACCATCTCCCTTTGCTTTGTACTATTATACCTTTTTTAATGAACCTCTCCTGCCTTCCACTCTATCACAGACCTTCCCTTTTGTTTTTTCCTCCCCTCCCCCATTCCTTGTCCCGACACTTGCTTAAAATCTGTTAAATTTCTAACTTTTTCCAGTTCTGATGAAAGGGCACCGACTTGGAACAGTAATTCTGTTTCTCTCTCCACAGATGCTGCCTAACCTGCTGAGTGTTGGCAGCATTTTCTGTTTTTACTCTTCATCTCCCTCCCTGGTTCTTTTGGCAATTATTTTAAATCTGTTTCCTTTGGTTACTGACCCTCCTGCCAGTGTAAACAGTTTCTCCTTATTTACTCTCTCAAAACCCCTAATAATTTTGAACAGCGCTATTAAATGTCCCCATAACATTTCTGCTCTAAAGAGAATAGCTTCTCTATTCTCTCCACATAACCAAAGTCCCTCCTCCCTGGTATCATTCTAATTCATTTTATATTTCATGTGAAGGATATTTCAGTTTATATATATACTGTACATATATAGATACATAAGGCTGGATTTTGATGAAAAAACGCCACCACTGGTTTACCGCCCCAAAAAACGCTATGATTATTCAATTAAGAACGGTGGAAAATTAATCAAAAAATGGAAAACAAATCCGCCCGGCGGGAAAAATCGGCGTTGCACGTGGATACTCGGCGGAAAACACGATCCTCGTCAAATTTAATCCGAGTCTACAAATTGGGCCGAGGGAAGGGGGAAACACAAAAAATATTTTTCAAAAAAAAAATTGCAACACATTCACAGGATTCTTTTCCAGTGAATCGCTGCAAAAGCATTTTTTTTTTATTTTAACTTACTTTTTTTGCAGGATTTCATACCTACTGCCGATCGAAGGACTGCTCTGGCTGGTTTCTCCTCAGCGTTTTTTTTTTCACCCAACTACGGATCACCGCTACCGGTTTTTTCAGTGTTGCACACCGGCGGTTCGCTTCCCAGTGGTATTCCGAAACCGCCGGCGGAACACTTTGATGAAATTCCCACCGGGTACTTTTCCACTGAAAACAAGGAATACTGCCGAAAAACACGACAGAAAGGCTGATGAAATTCCAGCCCATGGAGTAACATATAGTTTGCATTAACAACACAGAGGGGTTGACGTATACCCCCTTTATATTACAGCAATGCTGCTAACAACATTTCAGTGGTTGCAGTAAATATGGCAGTGCTACTGCCTTCTAACATTTAACAAGTAATTTTGTTTAATCTCCATATTCTCCACAGATCAGCCCTGGATCATTGGCAGCACCTCACCTCTGAGTCAGACAGTTGTGGGTTCAAGTCCCACACCAGAGACTTGAGCATAAAATCTAGGCTGACACTCCAGTGTAGTACTGAGGGAGTGCTGCACTGTCTGTGGTGCCGTCTTTTGGATAAGGCATTAAACCAAGGCCCCATCTGCCCTCTCAAGTAGACATAAAAGATCCCATGGCACTATTGCAAAGAACAGCAGGGGGGTTCTCCAAGGTGTTCTCGCAACATATCCCTCAACCAACATCTAAAAAGATCACCTGTTCATTATCACATTGCTGTTTGTGGGAGCATGCTGTGTGCAAATTGGCTGCCACATTTCCTACATTACAAGAGTGACTACATTTCAAAAGTACTTCATTGGCTGTGAAGTGCTTTGGGATATCCTGAGGTCACAAAAGGCACTATATAAACGTAAGACTTTCTTAAAGTTTTCCTCCATGTTTATGCTATTCTCAAGTGTGTAGATAAGATTGTCCTTCACAACTACCACATATAGAAATACTGGATTTAAGTCAAGTTAAGTTCTAAGCAACGCATTAAGGAATCCTTCATTGGACCATTTTCCCTTCCCAAGGATTGACAAATTCATCTTTTAGGGAAGTCCAAATAATAAAATCGGTTGAAACCAGGATTGGATTGTCGATCCCGTGGTTAAATGCCCTATGTTGCAGTGTTCTAGCTGTTGCCTAGCACAGAGCGCTCATTCTCCATTTGATTTTTTCACATTTCATTCTTCCCCTGTTTAGTATGATGTGCTGCTGTTATTAGAAGCTGGAATACATTGTGGCTATCTTTTACTTTATTTCTTTACTCTCAGTTTCAAACTATGTGCGCCTTAATAGACAAAGCACCTACTTCTGTGTCAAATGGTTGTTCTTAAGCTGTAACATACTTTCATATTTTATAATAAATTTTAAAATAAATTCAACCAGAATCACGCATCTCAGGAAAATTATGAATTCCAGATGTTGATGAGCAATACCATATGATTTCAAACAATGTGGCGTTTAGGTAACATCTTATTTATAAGCCAGTAAGTTGTGCTGCAATGACGTGGACTCTCTGTTCAATCCCGAGTCTCACTGTCACTTAGATATTGGACAAGTAAATGTACATTCTAGTTTATAGGGGTTGGAAGATCTGCTTACTGAAGTTGCCAGTGATACTGAATCCAATTAGAATATCAAGCATAAAACCAAAAAAAACAAGGGTCCTATCTCACTACCACTTCTTTCGACCCCTCCCAAGTCTCTAAATTTTCAGACTGCTTGTCCGACATCCAGTTTTGGATGAGCAGAAATGTTCTCCAATTGAATATTGGGAAGACTGAAGCCATTGTTTTCGGTCCCCGCCACAAACTCCGTTCCCTAGCCTCTGACTCCATCCCTCTCCCCAACTTCTGTCTGAGGCTGAACCACACTGTTCGCAACCTTGGTGTCATATTTGATCCTGAAACGAGCTTTTGACCACATATCCGCAGCATAACTAAGATCGCTTATTTCCACCTCTGTAACATTGCCCGTCTCCGCCCTTGCCTCAGCTCATCTGCTGCTGAAGCCCTCATCCATGCCTTTGTTACTTCTAGACTTGACTATTCCAACACACGCCTGGCTGGCCTCCCACAGTCTACCCTACGTAAACTAAAGGTGATCCAAAACTTGGCTGCCTGTGTCCTAACTCGCACCAAGTCCCACTCACCCATTACCCCTGTGCTCGCTGACCTACTTTGGCTTCTGGTTAAGCAATGCCTCGATTTCAAAATCCCTCCATAGCCTCACCCCTCTCTACCTCTGTAATCTCCTCCAGCCCCACAACCCACCCGAGATGTCTGCGCTCCTCTAATTCTGCCCTCTTGAACATCCCTGATTATAATCGCTCAACCATTGGTGGCCGTGCCTTTTGTTGCCTGGGCCCCAAGCTCTGGAATTCCCTGGCTAAACCTCTCTGCCTCTCTTTCTTCCTTCAAGACGCTCCTTAAAACCTACCTCTTTTACCAAGCTTTTGGTCACCTGCGCTAATATCTACTTATGCGGCTCGGTGTCAAATTTGTTATCGCATAATACTCCTGTGAAGCACCTTGGGATGTTTCACTACGTTACGGTAAAGGCACTTTATAAATACAAATGGTTGCTGTTATATTATTTGTCACTATGTTGTTTATCCCTACATGGACTATCAACACTGAGTATCTTCCTGTCCAATTTTAATAGCCTTTCTAACCTTGCCTCAATATGCTCTGCTCCAGCTCTCTCCAGAAAAGTGGACATGCCAGTCGACTGGAAGTGATTGATCAAACCATTTCAAACTATACACCAATGACATTATACTGCTTCACTTGGTTTTACTCTTAAATAACTCCAAATCTGTTAGGCTTGACCTGTTTTTCATAACCCCACACTGACTTCATTGTCTTTACTCTCGCTGTATGCTTTTAAATTGCTTCCTTCATCATAGTTTCCAGTAATTTTCTACATTAGATAACAAGTTAATTGGCTAAGTGCTTTTTATTTCCTTGGATCACATCAGCTATTTGCCATTTTTTTAATTGTCTCAAAAGTTTTACAAAAGTTCTATCACAGCATTCCTTCTTCCAACCTAATTTAACATTGTGCTGTGAAATGTCATCTAATAGATGCATAGTGCTTTGTGAATCTTTAAGTGCTTTAGTTTCTTATTGTCCATTTCATTTAAGAAAAGTAGATATTTTTATATAAGCTAAGGCATTAAAGAACAAACAGAACCTGTAGGTATTGCAAAGCATGAAAGATAATGATGTGGTGGAACATCTAAAAGGAGTAATATCAATGTTAGCTCCATAATTAAGTACAGTTTCTAAATTAGGTATTTAACTGGGAACACTACTAGCCGCTTCTATTGCAAATACTGTTGTAAAATAAAATATTTTTAAATTGCATTAGCTTCTTAATTCATATTTAAGGGACCTAGTTGTTCTTTTAGTATGCAATTTAAGCAATGTGGCCAAGAACTTCTTTATTAAAACTCTCTGGTTTTGCCATATTATTCATCTAAATATATTTTCCTGTTTCTTCTAGCTACTTTAAATTCAAGCTGTGTGATATGTAAACCCACCCTGCTTTCATAGCCGACTAAATTGGTCTCATTCACACACTACTTTCAGTTCCTGACTTCTCATCCTCATCACATAAATGCAAAAACACTTGAGAAATGTTGTCCTACATTTTTAATACTTGGCCTTGTGACTTATTTCTATTTATTCCATTCTTATATTTGTGTCTGAATGTTTTCTACCCTATTATTAAGGATTGGCTTTGCTCACTTCACAACAGAAAGGAGAAATGGCCCTGAGGGAAGGAGTGCCAAGGACACAATGAGCACACATGAAACACCTGACTCTATTTATAACAACCTCAGCCCCGGAGACTACTCCAACCCCCACCACAAAATGGCAAACACAGCAAATGAGAAAGTCAAAATAAGCCAAGCATATTTAAGGTAGTTAAAATAATTGTTGCATAGTGTATGTACTTTTTTGTAGTCACCTTACCTTTAAGTGAGACAGGGGATATGGTTCAGTGATCTTTTAATGAACTTATATCCTTTATTAACACTTAATAGTGATTTTTCAAATAAAGATAGCTGCTTTATGTTAAATGTACAATGTCACACACAGTGGAGAATTCTGACTGACTTTTAAAATGTTGTTAATCGGGTGGTTTTGATTGAATCATTTGTCTCTTAATGTTTTCACAGGAGTTCCTGCAAGTGGGGCAGAGTAGCTCAATTCAGCAACTAAGCTTTGGACGTCCTGCAACAAAGGGTAGCTCATTTTAGTGAGGAGCAACAAAGGATACAACCAAAGTGGCATCGATGGAGATGATAGAGCACATCGATGCGATCTCACCTGTGGGCTGGACCTGGACGCAGCTAAGGAAGATATATTTTGGCCTACACAAGGTTGCCGATGTAAATGAGCATACATGTGACATCTTAATGGATTACCTTGCTAAGCTTTTTTGCTTCTCATTGCAAACTTGATACAGCATCACAGAGGTAAAAGCAGATATGTTTGCCAACTGCAGTTCTTTGTAAAGGCACAAGCAGGCTCATTTACTTTAATTCCACTCTGCCACATTGCAGCATCACAGCGCTGCCCATATTGGCCATGAAATGGATTAATTACCGAGCACCAGATGTTATGCCATGGAAGGTTCGTTACAGTTGCGTGTTCACACATTCACATAAGGTGCAAGCTGTTCCACTGGGCACTTTGGAACTGCCCATCTTACAATTCTCTTTCTTGCAGACAGGAAGGAGGGTGGTGGTCACCAAAGCTGAAACCCTTGGCTTCTTATGAAGGGAGGGCCATCAGATTATTAAGGCAATAGAGGGAAGGGCAAGGGTGAAATCTGACATCGCCCCCAAACTCATGGCTAGTTTCTTTTGCTCTTCATTGCTTTTATCCTTATTTACTCATTTATTCACTCACATACAGGCCGATATTCCAGCATTTCAGTGGAGGACACTGACATATTTTGCCATATGCAGCTATGCTTACAGAGGCACATTACTACAAGCATTATAAAGTATGCTCTTCTTTTGTTCCTTTAGGTACCCAAGAGGAGGTTGAGGTGGTGGAGCCAACTGTAGAGCCTCAACTGAACACTTCAGAGCATCCTGCGTCACCAACTCCCACAGTAGCAAGCACCATCAGGGATATATCCACTCGGGGAGGGGGAGAATCTGTTAGCAAGCTGCAGGAGCAAGAACCGAGCACACATGAGAAGAAAGTCCATGTAGAATTGCAGGAGTTGCAAGCTGCTGGCCCATGGTCTGCTTCACCTGCTGTACCCAAGGCCCAGACTGGGCTGTACTATAGAAGTCCATTGGTCTGTCCAAGAAATAGAATCGATGCTGGAGCATGCCAACGTTGTGTTTCTCTATGAACTTGGTGGCTGCGTGGGCCGTATTATACCACTCCTGAGCTCTTGACACCAGTCCAGTACCCAAGGGCATGAGCCATAGTTGCAGGGCATATCCTTGGTCGATTCTTGACCTTTCAGATAAGACTATCACTGCAGATTGCCGCAGGATGAATTGGGAGAGGTGCTAGGGCAACATGTATGATTCTGTTCCTTTGGATGCAGATTACACGTCATCATCATCATAGGCATCCCTCGGAATCGAGGAGGACCTGCTTCCACTCCCAAAGTGAGTTCTTTGATGGCTGAACAGTCCGATACGAGAGCCACAGACCCTGTTACAGGTGGGACAGACATTCGTCGGGGGAAGGGGTCGGTGGGGCTGGTTTGCCACGCGCTCTTTCTGCTGCCTGCGCTTGGCCTCTTCATACTCCTTGCGTCGAGATTCAAAGAGCTCAATGCCCTCCCGGATGGACTTTCTCCACCTTGGGTGGTCTGCGGCCAGGGTCTCCCAGGTGTCAGTGGTGATGTCGCACTTTACCAGGGAGGCTATGAGGGTATCGTTATAACATTCCCGCTGTCCTCCTTTGGCTCGTTTACCATGAAGGAGCTCAGCATAAAGCATTTGCTTAGGGAGTCTCGTATCTGGCATGCGTACTATGTGGCCTGCCCAATGAAGCTGATCGAGTATTGTCAGTGCTTCAATACTGGGGATGTTAGCCTGATCGAGGATACTGATGTTGGTGCGCCTGTCCTCCCAGGAGATTTGCAGGATCTTGCAGAGACATCGTTGGTGATATATCTCCAGCGACTTGAGATGTCTTCTGTACGTCGTCCATGCCTCAGACCCATACAGGAGGGCGGGTATTACTACAGCCCTGTAGACCATGAGTTTGGTGGTAGATTTGAGGGTCTGATCTTCAAACACTCTTTTCCGCAGGCGGTCGAAGGCTGCGCTGGTGCACTGGAGGTGATGCTGAATCTCCGATTTAATGTCTGCCTTTGTTGATAAGAGGCTCCCGAGATATGGGAAATGGTCCACGTTGTCCAGGGCCACACCGTGGATCTTGATGATTGGAGGGCAGTGCTGTGCGGCGATGGCAGGCTGGTGAAGGACCTTTGTCTTACGGATGTTAAGCGTAAGGCCCATGCTTTCATATGCCTCAGTGAATACATTGACTATATCCTGGAGTTCAGCCTCTGAATGTACACAGACGCAGGCGTCGTCCGCATACTGCAGCTCAACGACAGAGGTTGGAGTGATCTTGGTACTCATTACCAACACGTACATGTACATTGTTGGCATGATAGCCCTTTCTATTTATTAATTGTGGTATGTTTGCCTCAGTAGTAGGCTTCAGGTCTCCACAACTGATAACATGAGGAGTAAGTACCTGAAGCACATCAGTGCTTTGGGTGCCTGCCATTGCACAATTGGCATTTGTGTCAAGTGACACTAGTATCAATGTGATACTGTTGGTGGTACAAAGCTTCCTTGATTATATCAGCTGCTGAGAATAGTAAATGGGAAAAATGTACACACATACTCGAAATGCTGCATTGCTGATATGTATTCATTAAAGGTATTTAAAAAAATAATTTCAGAGGAGTCTAGATGAGATAACCATCAGTGTTAAATGATTAACCAATTAATTAAATGTGGTGACTACTGATGTCTTTCAATCAATGTTTAACCATGAAACCAAAGGATGTGTGCTTGCTTGTTGATTTTAAAAACAGTAGATTGTTTCAGGCAATATTACTTGATCAGTTCTGACAAAGGGTCATCGACCTGAAACGTTAACTCTGTTTCTCTCTACACAGATGCTGTCTGACCCACTGAGTGTTTCCAGCATCCTGCAGTATTTTGCTTTTTTATTATTAATGGTTTATGTAAATAAGCACAGGTGTTCAAAAAAGAGCAATTCTCACACTTTCAACTAAATTTAGTGGGCCTCAGTCGAACATGATCTTTTTACAGCTAGTTCCTGAATTAGAATCTAGCCTAGATAAATCCAAGATCTTTCCTCTCTGGCACTGACGTGAAGGCAGTCTCAATGTAGCTCAGAGTAGGTAAATAGTCCACAGTGCATCCCTGGCCTCAAATTCAGAAGTATTGAGCAAATTTGTTCAGTGAAGCCATGACAGGCAAAATGGAAGTGTCACTTTGGTTTTGTCAAGTTAATGTAAGATAAGGGGGGTTACACGAGAGCCAGCACAAACATGACCTAGGATTTCTCAATTCCATTACAGTTCACAAACTAGGGAAAGTACAAACTTCCATTCCCAGAACTCATCTTTAACGAACAAATATACCAAAAGCATAAGTTCAGATGCTATCTTTTTAATGTTATATTAAAAACAAAGGTTGACGAAGAAATAGATTTAAAAGATATGGGGCTTGAATTTCGGTTTTCGAAAATAGTAGTTTTACGCCAAAATTACCATTTTTGCTTCACTACCGTTTTTAGACCCACTTTTCGGCCTTTAATTTGCACAGCGGTAAAAATCGGCATTGCATGAGGATTCGCGACGCAAACCGCGAATTTCGGCATCTTCAGTCCGGGGCCAACAGCGCTGCAAGAAATGCCTTGGAAGGGGGAAAAACACCCCCCCAAAATTGCAACAAAAAAAACATTCACAAAACATTCACAAAACCCTTACCTACTAAATCGCTGAAAGAGAATTAAAAAATAAAATTCTTTAACTTACCTTTTTTGCAGGTCTTCATACTTATTGCTGCTGGCAGGGCTGCAGAACAGGTTTTACCCTGTCGGTATTCTGGGTGCAGAATACGGGTCCTAAGAGAGCCACAAATTGATCACAATCTCTAATTCAGGTGTTGCACGTCGGCGCTCCTCTCTCCAGCGCTATGTGGAAGCGCCACTGCAAAAAGGTCACCGAAGATCCCACCGACTGGTTTTCACCGCGGAGGGTCAAATCGCAGCGAAAGCCCGTTTGCAAAGTCATCAAAATTCTAGCCCATATAGTTTAAAAACTTGCTGACTAATCTATTTTTTATCAAGAATTTCTGCAACTAGCAGGCATTAAATGCACACTTATGATAGAAGAACCAATGGCCAAAAAGTACACTCGCAGTGTAAAGGCAAAGTGCTTTCTTTACCCACTGTTACTGCTCAGCAGGGAATCTCTATTCCCTAATAGAAAGCTGGTTAGGAAGGCATTTTCTTCAAACCGCATCTGTGTTTACTGAAAATTGAGTTTCAAAATCTGCTGCTGTTAGTGCACTGAAGTGTGGTACAGTGGAGTGATGGGATGTACCTTACCCAGGCAAGTTCCTGATCTCAGCCAGCACTGGGGAAGATTCGCAGCCAAATTCTAAGTTGCGATGTAACTTTTGTGCAACCCAACATCTATGATGCTGCATGCGTAGATTTGGTTTGATGTTACTGCTGGTGCCCTGAATCTGTTTCAGTGAATGTGAAAAATTCAAAGCATCTCTGATCCTAACTACATTACAGAACTGCTGTCCTCTTGGTCCTGGGCATCATTGCTGAAACTTCCAAAATTATTCTTCATTCAAAGCCTGAGTAAATCTAGTGCTTATATTCAAAAGGCATAAAGATCAGCCCCAAGATGTCTTCGAATCATACAGCACAGAAGGAAACCCTTTGAAAGTTACTGTTCAATCTGCTTCCACCACCCTTTCAGGCAGTGCATTGCAGATCATAACAATTCACAGCATTAAAACAATTCTCACCTCCTCTTTGATTCTATTGCCAATGATCTTAAATCTGTGACCTCTGGTTACTGAATGTCCTGTGAGTGGAAACAGTTTCTCTCTATTTACTCTAACAAAATCCCTCATAACTTTCAATACCTCTATTAAATCTCACCGTAACTTTCTCTGCTCTGAGGAGAATAGGCCCTGCATCACTAGTCTCTCCACATAACTGAAGTATCTCATCCTTTCTCATTCATAGAGAAATTTTTGTATCTGACACACTAATTAAATATGTTCTGCATAAACATAGCTTGTACATTACAACACAACGGATGTATTGATCAGGAATCACTAGTGGTCTCTCGAATAGATTAAATCTGTCACCAGTGTGCCAATTCTTATAGTGTGATGAGAACCAACTGCAGGAATCATCATTGTGATGTATCACTGCAACTTTGTCATGTGGTCATCTGTAGTTGATTAAGGAGTCAAAATTTCGTCACCATCCTCCGTCTGCTCCATGATGACATGCAGGCCGTGATCCTTACCAACGGATCCACTACAGACCCAATTCACGTCCGGACCGGGGTCAAACAGGGCGGCGTCACCACCCCAACCCTCTTCTCAATCTTTCTCGCCGCCATGCTCCACCTCACAGTCAACAAGCTCCCCGCTGGAGTGGAACTAAACTACAAAACCACTGGAAACCTGTTCAACCTGCGCCGTCTCCAGGCCAGGTCCAAGACCACCCCAACCTCTGTCGTCAAGCTACAGTACGCGGACGACGCCTGCGTCTGCGCACATACAGAGGCTGAACTCGAGAACATAGTCGACATATTTACTGAGGCGTACGAAAGCATGGGCCTTACGCTAAACATCCGTAAGACAAAGATCCTCCACCGTCCTGTCCTCAACGCACAGCACTGCCCCCCAGTCAGCAAGATCCACAGCGTGGCCCTGGACACCTTGGACCACTTCCCATATCTCAGGAGCCTCCTATCAACAAGAGCAGGCATCAACGACGAGATCTAACACTGCCTCCAGTGCACCAGTACAGCCTGCGGCCACCTGAGGAAAAGAGTGTTTGAAGACCAGTCCCTCAAAACTACCACCAAGCTCATGGTCTACAGGCTGTAGTAATACCTGCCCTCCTGTATGGCTCAGAGACATGGACCATGTACAGTAGACACCTCAAGTCGCTGGAGAAATATCACCAACGATGTCTCCGCAAGATCCTACAAATCCCCTGGCAGGACAGGCACACCAACATCAGCGTCCTCACTCAGGTTAACATCCCCAGCATTGAAGCACTGACCACACTCGATCAGCTCCGCTGGGCAGGCCACATAGTTCACATGCCAGGCACGAGACTCCCAAAGCAAGTGTTCTACTCCGAGCTCCTTCACGGCAAATGAGCCAAAAGCGGCTAGTGGAAACGTTACAAGGACACTCTCAAAGCCTCCCTGATAAAGTGCGACATTCCCCCGACACCTGGGAGTCCCTGGCCCAAGACCGCCCTAAGTGGAGGAAGTGCATCCAAGAGGACGCTGAGCACCTCGAGTCTCAACACCGAGGGCATGCAGAAATCAAGCGCAGGCAGCGGAAAGAGTGTGTGGAATACCAGTCCCACCCACCCCTTCCCTCAACTACTATCTTTCCCACCTGTGACAGAGTCTGTGGCTCTCGTATTGAACTGTTCAGCCACCAAAGAACTCACTTCAGGAGTGGAAGCAAGTCTTCCTCGACCCCGAGGGACTGCCTATGATGAAACTTTTAATCTGAATGAATCAGTAACAGGTTGCTGTTTGTAACAATAAAAATGGGAGTCATTTATCGCCTTTTCAAGTACGTTGTGTGTATGAACCACAAAATGATTCACTTAAAATGAGAATTTTACTCATTATTGTACACTTAATAAAAACAGGCGAGTATATGATCTGCATGGAGATTAGATTTTCTATGTCAGAATTTTTTCTTTAAAACCTTGTAAAATCCCATAATCTGAATAGGGCAATCTTTTGACCTACATTAATATAAAGTCTTAATCAAATGTATTTTCTCTGATGAAACAAGGTAGCTTGGGATATAGTGAAACGTGTCACATTATTTCGATAAAGCAGTCAGGTGTGATTAAACAACATGATCTTACTGTGGACTTAATATACCAATTTAAAAAAAAAACACTGGGAATACATAAAAGAAAGAAAGACTTGGATTTATATAGCGTCTTTCACATCCACCGGACATCTCAAAGTGCTTAACAGCCAATGAAGTACTTTTGGAGTGTAGTCACTGTATAATGTAGGAAACATGGCAGACAATTTGTGCACAAGCAAGCTCCCACAAACAGCAATGTGATAATGACCAGATTATCTGTTTTTTTGTTATGTTGCTTATATTATGGAGCAGGCTCGTCCCCATCTGAAAGAGAAAGATAAATTTCTGTTTTAGCCAGGTCTCTTCATTGGATGCACAGGTCATAGTTCCCAAAGTAACAGATTTTCTATCTCACGTCAGTATAAGATGTTTTACTAGAACAGAGTGGCAGAAGGTAGAAAGTGGTGTCCCACAAGTATCAGTGCTAGGAACACTGTTATTCACAATTTATATTAGCGATTTAGATTTTGGAATCAAAACATTTCTAAATTTGTGGATGACAACAAATTGGGAGGGGAGGAGGAGAAGGGTAGTCAATACTGAGAAGGACTGCAACAAATTACAAGATGACATTAATAAACTTGCAGAATGGGCATATAATTGGCAAATGAATTTCAACACAAATAAATGTGAGGTATTACATATGAACATAAGAAATAGGAGCAGGACTAGGACATACGAACCCTCGAGCCTACTCCACCATTTAATACGATCATGGCTGATCCAATCATGGACTCGGGTCCACTTCCCTGCGTGCTTCCCATAACCCCTTATTCCCTTATCAGTTAAGAAACTGTCTATCTCTGTCTTAAATATATTCAATGTCCCAACTTCCACAGCTCTCTGAGGCAGCGAATTCCACAGATTTATAACCCTCTGAGAGAAGAAATTCCTCCTCATCTCAGTTTTAAATGGGCGGGCCCTTATTCTAAGATTATGCCCTCTAATTCTAGTCTCCCCCATCAGTGGAAATATCCTCTCTGCATTCACCTTGTCAAGCCCCCTCATAATCTTATACATTTCGATAAGATCACCTCTCATTCTTCTGAATTCCAGTGAGTAGAGGCCCAACCTTCTCAAACTTTCCTTATAAGTCAGCCCCCTCATCTCCAGAATCAACTTAGTGAACCTTCTCTGAACTGCCTCCTAAGCAAGTATATCCTTTCTTAAATATGAAAACCAAAACTGTACACAGTATTCCAGGTGTGGCCTCACCAATACCCTGTATAACTGTAGCAAGACTTCCCTGCTTTTATACTCCATCCCCTTTGCAATAAAGGCCAAGATTCCATTGGCCTTCCTGATCATTTGCTGTACCTGCATACTATCCTTTTGTGTATCATGCACTAAGATCCCCAGGTCCCACTGTACTGCAGCACTTTGCAATTTTTCTCCATTTAAATAATAACTTGCTCTTCGATTTTTTTCTGCCAAAGTGCATGACCTCACACTTTCCAACATTATACTCCATCTGCCAAATTTTTGCCCAATCACTTAGCCTGTCTATGTCCTTTTGCAGGTTTTTTGTGTCCTCCTCACACATTGCTTGTCCTCCCATCTTTGTATCATCAGCAAACTTGGTTATGTTACACTCAGTCCCTTCTTCCAAGTCGTTAATATAGATTGTAAATAGTTGGGGTCCTAGCAGTGATCCCACTAGTTACTGGTCGCCAACCCGAGAATGAGCCATTTATCCCGACTCTCTGTTTTCTGTTAGTTAGCCAATCCTCTATCCATGCTAATATATTACCTAACCCCAACCCCGTGAATTTTTATCTTGTGCAGTAACCTTTAATGTGGCACCTTGTCAAATGCCTTCTGGAAGTCCAAATACACCACATGCACTGGTTCCCCTTTATCCACCCTGTTCGTTACATCCTCAAAGAATTCCAGCACATTTGTCAAACATGACTTTCCCTTCATAAATCCATGCTGACTCTGCCTGACTGAATTTTGATTATCCAAATGATCTGCTACTGCTTCTTTAATAATGGACTCCAACATTTACCCAACCACAGATGTTAGGCTAACTGGTCTATAGTTTCCTGCTTTTTGTCTGCCTCCTTTTTTAAATAGGGGCGTTACATTTGCAGTTTTCCAATCTGCTGGGACCTCCCCAGAATCCAGGGAATTTTGGTAAATTACAACCAATGCATCCACAATCCCTGCCGTTACTTCTCTTAAGACCCTAGGATGCACGCCATCAGGTCCAGGGGATTTATCTGCCTTTAGTCCCATTATCTTACTGAGTACCACCTCCTTAGTGATTGTGATTGTGGTAAGTTCCTCCCCCACTATAGCCCCTTGACTATCCACTGTTGGGATATTTTTAGTGCATAAAGACTGATACAAAATATTTGTTCAGAGTTTCTGCCATCTCCATGTTCCCCATCACTAATTCCCCAGTTTCGTCCTCTGAGGGACCAACATTTACTTTAGCCACTCTTTTCCTTTTTATATACCTGTAAAAACTCTTGCTATCTGATTTTATATTTCGTGCTAGTTTACTTTCATAGACTATCTTCCCTTTCTTAATCATTTTTTAGTCATTCTTTACTGGCTTTTAAAAGCTTCCCAATCTTCTGTCCTCCCACTAGTTTTGGCCATTTTGTATGTCCTTGTTTTTAATTGGATACCGTCCTTTATTTCTTTAGTTAGCCACGGATGGCTATCTTTTACACCCTTTCCTCCTCACTGGAATATATTTTTCTTGAGAGTTATGAAATATCTCCTTAAATGTACACCACTGTTCATCAACCGTCCAACACTTTAATCTATTTTCCCAGTCCACTTTAGCCAACTCTGCACTCATACTTTTGTAGTTGCCTTTATTTAAGCTTAGTACGCTGGTTTGAGATCCAACTTGCTCGCCCTTTATCTGAATTTGAAATTCAACCATGCTATGATCACTCATTCCAAGGGGATCCTTTACTAGGAGATTGTTTATTAATCCTGTCTCATTACATAGGACCAGATCTAAGATAGACCTGGCCCCTGGTTGGTTCTGTTACATACTGCTCAAGGAACCTGTCCCTTATGCACTCGATGAACTCTTCCTCAAAGCTACCCTGACCAATTTGTTTTGTCCAATCAATATGGAGGTTAAAATCACCCATGATTATTGCTGTTCCCTTTTTACAAGCCTCCACTGTTTCTTGGTTTATACTCCGACCAACAGAGTTGCTATTGTTAGGGTGCCTATAGACTATGCCCACCAGTGACATTTTCTCCTTATTATTCCTTATCCCAAACTGTTTCAACATCCTGATCATTTGAGTCAATATCGTTTCTTACTATTGCATCGATTCCATCCTTTATCAACAGAGCTACCCCACCTCCTTTTCCTTTCTGTCTGTCCTTCTGGATTGTAAAATACCCCTGAATATTTAGTTCCCAGTCCTGGTCATCTTGTAACCATGTCTCTGTAATGGCTATCAGATCATATCCATTTGTATCTATTTGTGCCGTCAACTCATCTATTTTGTTATGAATGCTACGTGCATTTAGACAAAGAGCTTTTAAATTTGCTTGTTTACCCTTTTTTCCTGCTTGTTTCCTCGCTCCTTCAAACTCACTTTCTTCATTTTTGCTTTCTAATTCCAGCTTTTCTCCCCTCCCTACTGAATCTATTCTCAGGTTCCCATCCCCCTGCCAAGCTAGTTTAAACCCTCCCCAACAGCACGAGCAACGCCCCCACCCCCACCGCGAGGATATTGGTCCCGGCTCTGTTGAGCTGCAACCCGTCCGGATTTACAGGTCCCACCTCCCCCAGAAGCAGTCCCAATGCCTCAGGAACTTAAAGCCCTCACTCCTGCACCATCTCTCCAGCCACACATTCATCTGCTCTATTCCTCCTGTTTTTGTACTCACTAGCTCGTGGCACTGGGAGTAATCCGGAGATTACTACCTTTGAGGTCCTGCTTTTTAATCTCTCTCCTAGCTCCCTAAACTCTGCCTGTAGGATCTCATCCCTCTTTCTACCTGTGTCATTGGTACCGATATGGACAATGACCTCTGGCTGTTCACCCTCTCCCCCCACAATGCTCTGCAGGCGCTCAGTGACATCCTTGACCCTGGCACCAGGGAGGCAACATACTATCCTAGAGTCACGTCTGCGGCCGCAGAAACACCTGTCTGTTCCCCTGACAATTGAATCCCCTACCACTATAGCTCTTCCATTCTTCTTCCTCCCCACCTGTGCAGCTGAACCACCCGTGGTGCCATGGATTTGGTTCTGGCTGCACTTCCCAGAGGCATCATCGCCCTCACCCGTACTCACGGGACTCCTGCACTACCTGCCTAGACCTCCTCTTCTGTCTGTCGGTTACCCACTCCCTCTCGACCTGCACACTCTTAAGCTGCGGGCTGACCACCTCTAGAAACATGCTATCCACATAGCTCTTAGTCGCGCGAATGCACTACAGTGACTCCAGCCATCACTCAAGCTCCAAAATACAGAGCTCGAGTTAGTGAAGCTGGAGATACCTCCTGCATATGTGGTCGTCCTGGCTGCGCGAAGCATCCGGGACGTCCCACGTGCCACAGGATGTACAATCCACGGGACTGAGCTGCCCTGCCACCCCTCGAGTTAGACTCGGAATTATCAAGTAGAACTAAACTCAAAACCTTAGCAATACACACCCAGCCGCTACTCAGCAAACACATGATTTAATTAATTAGTTTTCCTTAGATAATAAAGATCACTTATCTATTTAATTGCAGCTCCTAACTTACAGCAATGCCCAGGTTTTTAACAAAAGAAGGAAAAGAAAAATACTCACCAATCCACCAGCCAATCACTTACCTGCTTGGCTGTGACGTCACACTTGGATTTCGATTCTTTTTACTTTTTGTCCCTTACTCCTGTCGCTGCTGCAGCTCGCTCCTCCCGAACTGCCGCCGCCTTTTGTAGCACCGCACCCAGTCTGCTCTCACGATGCCTGCCCTCCGACCATTTTGGTGAGAAAAATAAGGAGGTCTCATATTACTTGGAAAATATGAATCTAAATGGGGTAGAAGAGCAAAGGGATGTTGGAGTATAAATACACAAATCACTAAAAAAGTAGCGACACAGGGAACTAAGACCATATAAAAGCAAACTAAGCAGTAGGGTTTATTTCTGGAGGGACAGAATTGAAAAGTAGTGCAGTTATGTTAAACCTGTATCGAACCTTGATTAGATTTCACTTGGAATACTGCGTACAATTCTGGTCGCTATATTAATAAAAGGATATAGGGCTAGAACCTCCACTTTTGTGCTTATCGCCCAAAAATGGGCGCTATTTCCGGTGTGGGCGTAAAAAAGATTTTCAGATCGCCGGCTTCTCGCCCATTCTCAAAACACCTAGTTCACATTTGTGAAAATGGGTGTTACCGTGAGCGATATCAAATGGGCGGTAGCGTTAAATTTTTTTGACCTTCTGCCATAAAGTGTGGCCGTCCTTAGCAACGGCATGGCAACGCTCGATTCCCGTGATTCAGGAGGTCAAGGGTCATCATGACATGCGCAGAAGAGGAAACAGAGAGAGAGGGAACTCAGAGGCACTGAAAGCGTGTGTGGCTGTGGTGCGTGCTTGTCTGGCTGCTGTGGGAGGAACGACGGAGATTCACCAGTAACAAGCAGCCTACTAAGCACCAAGAACATAGTTGGCACCGAGCTTTTGTCCAACAAATAAGATATAACATGGAAGGGATGTAGGTGGCCCTGGAGCTGGTAGCCAGGAACACCGGTGGCAAAGGGCTCCCAGTGGTCCCGGAGCGCAGCACTGCACCTTAAGGTGATGCACCCCATTGCCAATCACACGAGAGCCAGCAGCAACATCTTGCTTATGGCTCGGAGCACGTTCCCACCTTCTCATCTCAGGACCATCCTCTCCCGTATCTGTCCAAACAGCTTCGGCCATCACTCCCCCCCACCCCCCGCCAATGAAGCATCGCCTGAGGACCTCCTCGGCCAGGCGGCTTGGAGTCAGGAGGGGAAGGGGAAGGGGTAGAGATGGAAGGAGAAGCGGTGGGGGTGGTGGGGGGGGAGGGTTGGTTTGTACAGAAATACTGATGATTTCAGACTAATGTTTGATTTAAATGTTTTTTATTTAACAAAACCTTGTAGCGCATTGACTCAGATAGCTGCACCATTACACGCTGGTGATTCCTTATCAAAGGGTATAATCACAACTTCAATTAACAAACTTTAACTATCACCAAGGTGATGCCCACCATTGATGTATGAACTGCACACCCAGCAGTGTGTCTGCCTTGTAAATAACACCAATGTTCTTTCAGGCAAAGCAATCATTGGTGAGCTCCTAATGTAAGGCTCTTGCAGCTATCATGCTGCCGGATCGAAGGGCCGAATGGCCTACTCCTGCACCTATTTTCTATGTTTCTATGCCGCCATGGACCCTTTCATGCGGTCTACAGGGGGGGTGGGGACATGGCTTCAGCGTCAGCCTGATTGTCTGGGCCGATGTCAGCGTCTGCCTCCTCGTCCTCCTCTTCCTCTCTCTGGTGAGGTGGACTGTCAGACTCATCAGACAATTCTTGTCCCCTCCTGATGGCCAAGTTGTGTAGCATGGAGCACACCACCATGAATTGAGCTACCTGCTCAGGGTGGTATTGGAGCTCGCCTCCTGAGTGGTCCAGGCATCTAAAGCGCTGCTTCAGCACTCCAATGGTTTTCTCCACAATATTGCAAGTTGCTCTGTGGCTCTCATTGTATCATCTCTCAGCCTCGGTGTGGGTGTCACGCAAGGGGGTCATCAGCCAGGTGGCGAGGCCATATCCATTGTCCCCAAGCATCCAGCATTGACCTTGTGGCTCATTGTTAAACAAGTCAGATACAGTGCTCTCATGCAGGATGTGAGCATCATGGATGCTGCCCAGAAATTGAGCATTCACTGCCAGTATAATTTGCTGGCAGTCAACAACCAGTTGGACATTCAGGGAGTGGAATCCCTTGCGATTCCTGAAAACCTCAGCATCCTGAAAAGGTGCCGGCATCGCGATGTGCGTACAGTCTATTGCTCCCCGCACCTTGGGGAAGTTTGCAATTCTGGAGAATCCAAGAGCCCTCTCACTCTGTGCCTCCCTGGTCGTAGGGAAGTTGATCTAGTCCCTCCTGCATGTGTACAGGCTTCAGTGATCTGTCTAATGCAGCGATGTGTGGCATGCTGAGAAAGTTCGCAAATGTCGCCAGCTGTGGCCGGAAAAGAACTCGAGGTGTAGAACGACAGTGACTTTGACCTCGACAGACAATGAAGTACTGATGGTGCTGGCAGGCTGCAGATCTGTCCTTATCAGCTGGCATACCTCAGTGATAACCTCTTTGTGGAAGCGCAGTCGCCGAAGGCAGGTGGTGTCGGGCAAGTCGAGGTAAGAATGCTTCTCCTTGTACTTGCGGGGAGTGTAATGTCTGGTCCTCCTCATCTGTCTGTCACTCTTACATTGGGCACATAATGCTGTGCAGCGTTCCTTCGGCGATGTTGAGTCTACTGCATGTATTTGGTCACCAAGAGAGGGTGAGAAAGGACAGGCCCCATTGCAGTAGCTGTTTTCTACCGATTGCTCACAAACAAGGAATGTTCCGATGAACACATCTCTTCAATTGCAATCGGTCACAGTGTGGTCAAGATGTTTTTAGAGATGTTCACAGCAACTCCAACGACCTGCAGAGTACATCCGAACTCCGCCGAGGTTGAAGCACAGCAGCCTTTTAAAAGACGCAACGTGTGATCTACAACATGGTGTCCATAACGCTGTGATTCGTTCCGGTTAGTTCCACTTTTTGTGGATGGTTTTTTGTGCGAGCGATATTGTGGGTGATATGTGTGCCAGGTGGTGAAATTGATGATGGCCGATCTCCATGGCCACTAGTTTGGGTAAATATGCTCTTTACGACAAAAAAACGTGGGCGGGCATTAATATTGAATCTTGCCGTTAAATCCGTGCGGAAAGTAACGCTGGCCGATATTATTCGCCCATTCTGCTGATTCCGCCCAAAAAAAATGGGCGGTAAGTTTCCAAAAAATGCCCGCCAGTTTCCATTTTGTGTCAAAATGGGCGCTAAATGGGCCTTTATATGTCATTTCAGTGGTAAAATGGGTGTTAAATGGCTGTTATGCATGCAAAAAAAGTGGAGGTTCTAGCCCATAGAAGCACTGGAGAAGGTGCATAAAAGATTTATAACGATGATACCAGAAATGCAACGTTCTACCTATCAGGAAAGGATGATCAGGCTTGGTCTCTTTTCTCATGAAAAAAGGCTGAGGGGTGACCTCATAGAGGTCTTTGAAATTATGAAAGGTTTTGAAAGAGTAGATATAGAGAATGTTTCCATTGAGCTTAACTGAGCCATCAATATAAGATAGTCACCAAGAAGTCAAATAGGGAATTCAGAAGGAAATTCTTTATCCAGAGATTGGTGAAAATGTGGAACTCGCTACCACAAGGAATGGTTGAAGCAAATAGTATAGATGCATTTAAGGGGAGTCTAGATAAGCATTTGAGGGAGAAGGGAATAGAGAGTTGTGCTAATAGATTAGATGAGGAAAGACAGGAGGAGGCTCGAGTGGAGCACGAACGCCGGCATGGACTGGTTGTGTCGAATGGCCTGTTTCTGTGCTGTATCTCCTATGTACTCCTATATAAGTAGACTGAATTGATTGAGTGACAAGAATTTAATATGACAATTGTGCCAGATTACAATCCATTTGATGGAGAACAATTGGCTCTACAATCTTAAATCTGACATGCACAATCTCAATGGTCCATAATTTGCTGTCAAAATAATGCAAGACTAATAGCACTCGCCGTTATTTAAGCGCAAATGCTACAGCAATTTATATGGTGTTAATAGCACAGGAACAGGTCCAGGCTGAAGTTTATGCTCCACATGAACCTCCTCCCACCCTTCTTCATCCAATCCCTTCATCATATCCTTCTATTCCTTTCTCCCTCGTGTTTATCTAGCTTCCCCCTAAATGCATCTACGCTATTCGCCACAACTACTTGTGGTAGTGAATTCCAAATTCTAACCAGAGCCACTCTCTGGGTAAAGAAGTTTCTCCTGAATTCCCTTTTGGATTTATTAGTGACTATCTTATATTTGTGGCCCCTAGTTCTGGTCTCACCCTTGAATGGAAACATCTTCTCTATGTCTACCCTATCAAACCCTTCCATAATCTGAAAGACCTCTATCAAGTCATTCCTCAGTCTTCTCATTTTTAGAGAACCAAAGTTCTATATAAGTTTAACATAACTTCTCTGCTTTTCAATTCTATACCTATAAAAAATAAATCCCAGTGCTTTTTTTTAATGGCCTTATAAAACTGTGTTGCTACGTTTAGTGATTTGTGTATCTGTGCCCCCAGATCCCTGTTCCTCTGTCCCATTTAAACACTTAGGTCGCGATTTCACCACCCGTGGTGAGTCCGGTGCGACTGGCATCGATGGCGTGTAGGGAACCCGCTCCTCTCTGCAGTCCGCCCTCTCGAAACAATCTTCTCTGCGAGATTCCCGGCAAATTAACAGAAAGCGGGTCTGATGACATCATTTGATGACGTGTCTTCTGCTGGTTTCCTTAAAAGAACCATACCCACATTCATTTTGACAGTTGTTTTGTCAGTGTTCTGCAACATTGAGGTGCTGCAAACACTGGCAAGTACTGCACAGAGGTGCACAAATGCGCCTAGGCTCTCCCATCATTCCCTCCAGATGCATACAGAGTCACAGCACACAGGGGGGTCCTCTTCCCTTTCAATGGGCGGAAGAGCTCTCCTCAGAACACCAACGCAGCCTGGTTGCACATTGCTCAGAAGGGCACAAGCAGGAGCTGGCTGCAGTGGCGCAAACGTTTCAATAATTTCAGTAGATCACGAAATGTTACTGCAAAACCACAATTAACCTCATCCTGCTGTGCCACTCATCACATCCCCATCACTCTGCCTTCCATACCCTACTCCTGCACATCCTTACTCACATCAACTTACCTTGCACCTCCACCCATCCCTCTCCATCTGCATTATCACATCCCCATCTCACTAGCCACCACTCACACTTGTCCAATCATATCAACTAACGCACAAGGGTAGACACTTGGGTCCTTCAGCCAATATTCATGTAAAGTTTATGTTGATGTGCTGTCAAACATTGAAATCTTTATTTTCAATACTTTGAATCTGTCAAACTCTTGGACAGATATGTGTGCACCTTAGTGAGTTGCAATGAATGGTAAGACATAACTTACCCCCCACAATGGTGCTGAGTATGAAATGGCTTAGGCATGGCAGGGATGCTTTATGAAGCTGGTGTGGGGTGGTGCCAACCTGATGCATCATTTGGCAGCCAGGATGTACAGCGTCAAGTGATGTAAATGTGGCCATGGTGAGGCCATCCTCAGCAATGTGGTCAGGTGCTGATGCCCTGTGTCTTGTGCAGCATCAGGTGATTGCGGAGAAGGTTGGGGCGTTGTTGGTGATGCTGGTGTGTTTAGTGATGCTGGTGTTCGGGCTGATTGTGGTGGGATTCTGAGGACCAAGGTGAGATTTTTTTCATGGGCACTGATGGAATAGATGGCAGGTGAGGTTGAGATGACGGAAGCTCTGTCAACGGTGAGAGATGTTGCTCCAAGGAGGTGACTGTGGATAGAGTTCACTGCAAATACTTCCAAACTGCATACAGCTCAGAAATCTCTTCCAAATCCTGAAGGCTTCAGCTTATGACATTGGAAAGTGAACATCTGTGAAATGGAAGCTTTTATACCACTTCTGCAACGGTCAACTAGTCAAAGCAATGGAGTCATTGAGAACCCGACACACTTACCTGGCATGTTTCCCGAGGAACAGCAAACTTGTCAAAAACTTGGTAAAATGGTAAGTGCCTGGTTAAAATCCTTTTAAATACCTTTAAAGAACCTGTTAAGCATCTTAATTGACTGGCCTGCCACTTGCTGTTGGGTCTGCGATCCGCACGCAGACCCGGCCCTTGAGAAACTGTCACGGAGGTGGGGTTAGAGCGGACTTCCAACCTGCTGTCAATCAGGGCCATTTTGACAGCAGACCCGCCTCCAAATGCGCACACAGGGTTGGGAAGTTCCAGCCTTATTTTCCAAGGAGTATGTGGCCTTATTCTTCCTACTAAAATGTACTACCTCACACTCATCTATATTGAAGTTCATTTGCAATTAAACACCCATTCTGCAAGTTTATTAATGTCTCCCTGCATTTTGTCAGTCCTCTGTATTAGCTGCATCCCCCAATTTTGGTGACATCTGCAAATTCTGAAATTGTACTTTCGATTCCAGAGTCCTCTGGCACTATTCCCTTTTCTAATGAATTCTCAGATATAATAGTGCCTCTATTATTTCTCCCTGAACTTCTTTTACTATCTGTGCAGATCAGCATTTTATCGTAAGTTTTATTAGTTTGTCAATTATCTCCTGCCTTTCGATCTTAAATATCTTTGTATCTTTTTTGATCTCTTTTTCCTTGTTTGGCTCCCTGGTAATTACCGAGGCAAAGAAACGATTTAATATTTCTGTCATTTCACGGACATTACCTGTGAGTTTATCGTATCTCCAAGTGGCCCTTTCCATATCCTGACTTTTTTTGGTTAGTTATATGTTTGTAGAATACTTTACTAGTGCTTTTTATATTCCTTGATAATTTAAGCTTCAGGCAAAGGTTGAAATCCAAAAGTTGCTGTCCGAGATGTGCTGCTCCATCGGTAGCTTCATGAAAACAGCACCTTGCTGTCTGGTTCACCATGGAAATGCATTAAGTAGTGTAAAGTTACTGTGCTTGCACAGTAGATAAAAACTACTCACCACCGAAAGTTAAAACTGCTCTGAAGTGACGCAAGGAACCGGTTTTGCCTGGATTAGCTGTCGGAGATTCTTTTAACAATGTGTTCATTGTTCATTGCTGCCAATTAAACTATCTGGCCCGAAAATTAACTATTACAAGTGTGAAGTCTCATTCCTGCAGGTTTTAATTTTTTGAGATTTTTAAAATGAGAAATAATTTTTTTTTAAAACTTTTCCTTTGGGTCTGTTTTTTCTCTCTTAATCCAATCTTTCTTTCTCTCTCTTTCGGTACCTGATTTTACATTGAATGCACCCTCTCTAATTTACACTTCCTTCTCAGTCCTTGCACTGTTTATTTCACAATTCTTCAATCTGATTGGTTAAGGAGATACCCGGTTGCTTTCCCTGTTCACTCAGGTCCTAGGTGCCATTTTCTCTCGCTGCGACATTATCAGCTCGAACTTCCAGCAACTTGCGACACAAAAATCATCGCAATTAAACAGGCAAGTCTAATGAATGGCAGACACTATTAGATTCACTCCTACAGCAAATTATTGACCATTGTATTGATATTTATATTTGTGAAAAATAATTATATTCACTTAAATTCAATTATTTTCATTCAAGACTGATTTTACACATTTGCATATTTATGATTGTCTTAAGCTTAAGTTCCACTACAACAAAACATTGGGGAGACTTTCAACTGCTGGCCACCGGTTTCTCACACGCAAAATGGACGAGTAGCAGTCGAATGTCCAGTGGGGACCTTTTGTGTCCATTTGCCCCATGAATCAACTTTCAGGCAGGCTTTTAAACGGGCGCCCAGCACACCTGCCCAAAACAGGTATAGACAACATTAAAAAAATCTCAATTTTTCTGTAGTAAGAACCATCAATTTCACTAGGGTGAACAGTGTTGATTTTGCATAACTTAAAGTGGGTGTGAACAAAAGGTTAATAATCAGCAGTTCTAATTTCTGCTGATTTACATTGAAAATTTAGAACAGTTATGAAAGAATTGGACTGAGTTTATTTGTGACAGTGCTAACACATCTCTCACACACCCCAAAATGGTTTTTTATTTAGTGGCAGGGTACAATATTATATGTAATTGAATTAATTGTTTACATAATTATCCAAAACTGTTCTGTCAGCTTTGGTGTAAAAAGAAATGTTACATACTCTGCAGAAAAATAAGTCAACCACCCGAGTTAAGGGTTAAGGGATGTGGCATAATCTCTCAGTTATGCCACCATTAAGGTGATTTTATAGCACTACAGAACACCAAATGATTAATAAAATTTTTTGTAATTAGTGAAGCTTTTCAGAGGATTTACTTTCACTATTCCCAGGATGATACAGCAGCAAAGGCAAAACATTAATGTTCAGAGCCACAGAGTGAGGGATACACATCGGTTCAATTCATATTCTACTGAGCAGTGCTGAATAGCGAGGGAAAATCAGAAGGGGAATCACATCTGAGACCCCAAAATGCCTACTTATACCCAACTGCAGCAGTCATTGCAAGCAGGCTAGTAGCAGGCACCCAGTCCACCCTCTTAGAAGCAAAGTTATCAAGGCCAGGCAGACCAAAAATAGGGTTATAAATTATCAGGAATTACAGAAATAAAAATGGTGAGGGACAGGATTTCCTTATTGCCACCTATCCTTCAGTTTCCCAACACAGAAATGTACAATGGTGGAAGGATGGCGGTTTGGAGTTGGCCATGCAATGAAAGCAAACTTGCATAAACATTCAATCCACAACAGACTTTGATATTAACACTATGGAATTTTGCCCAAATGGCATAAAACTTAAGTGAAAGTATAACCCAATGAAATAATTAAGCAGACTGTATTCATTTCGATCACATCATAATGCTTCATTTTATTCTTTTAATACATTCAAGAAGTTCCAAACACCTCAACTACCATTAAGTCTATTAAATTCAGGTGACATAGTTTCCACTTCCAATCTGCAATAAGAAATCCTGAATTAAGAGTTCAGTGTTTTGCCAGGTCCCACTGCTGCCACAACCAGGTGAGGTTACGAGGAAACTGCTAATGCTTGCTTGCAGGCTGGTAGAAATCTTTAACAGGCTCCATTGCCTATCTTCAGAGTTCAAAGATAAGTCATGAATGAAAAGCTCAGAGGCTGGCAGGCATGTTTAATCATCTATACAGCAGGTTTGTAAAACTTTAAAGAAATTTGTCTCAAGAAAAATGTTGCTTTCTCGCTCGTAGAAATTCCACTGTTTTTAAATCATTAGAAATCTGAATCCTTAAAAATCCTACCAAAGCTCTACATGTATAGTAAAAACATAGAATCTTTTGGCCAATTTCTCTATAAATCTTTATACATTGTCTATATAATTAGAGGGACCTTCCTGATCAGGAAAGAGGTAGTGCAACATTTATTTCTACAACTGTAATTCGGTCAAAAAGTTTTGCCCTCTGTGTAACATCTAAATGCAGCTTTTGTAAACAGATGTTACGGTGAATTAGGCTTCACCACCATCACACTTTGGCTTTTATCACTTTGATATTCTCTTGAAGATTTTTTTTAACTTAGAGGTTTTTTTAACTCTGTCTGCCAGGTCTGGGGACACTGTTTTTCTCTTAGTTGTGCTTTTCTGATCTTTCATTGTACTCATTTCACTTTGTGTGGGAAATTCTAAGATTCTGCGCCTGTCCTGAGCTGCTGATAGTTGTCCCATGCTGTATGATTTCTCAAGACCACCATTCTGAATGGGCTTACTGGCCAGAGAGCTCATAATCATACTTCTGGTGTCTGCTGGGCCCAGAGAATCAGGTGTTGCAGTTGACCGTTCATATGTCACAGATGAATTAGCAACAGATAGGTCATCCAGGGAGTACTTGGACATGTTGTGTGAAGGACCACCAAGAGCTTCACAGTTTGATAAGAGAAACAGCTTCTTTCCATTTAAAGATCCAAAAGAGGAGTCACAGTCCGAAGCTGTCTCCTGCGTTTCCCTGTGCAAAATAAAACAACAAATTAGCAAGTTAACATTTTCTTATTTGCAGAATACAAGTATTACACAGGAAATATTGAAGTCGATTTTCCTGAGGTCAGTGCCAGGGAAATAACAACTTGCATTTATTATAGTGCCTGTAACATTGTAAAACAGCCAAAGGAAACTACTATTTTTCAGGTGTACTAGTGCAGAGAAAGCACATAGTGACTCGTGATGCCAAGTCTCCAGCTCCTTTGCTTCACTCTGGGATTTTGGGGGTTCCCCAAGACACAGGCCCAGTCCTATGCAAATGAAATGGGAGGCCCCTACCTCAATTTCCAGTGGTTTTATCACCATTTCCACTGGGTCCAAAAAAGCTGTTGATGGGCTGGAAGGCCTTGAGCCAATGGCAAGCTGGTACCTGTGTTTCTGTTTCTGCCCCTTTCCTGGCTCAAGGACAGGCCTACATTGGTAGTGCAACCAGGCCAGGTTAACGACATGGTTCACTAAATTAAGGTGCTGAGGCCAGGATGGGTGGAGTGCATTTTGGGTACACTCTGCCCTGTGCGCAGGCAAGGAGGGGGCGTCAGGAAAATCAGTCTCATTGGATTGAGCTGTTGTCAACAATCCAGAGACAATTGGGGATTTTGTAAGGTGGCTGGATTTCCCGCACTCCTTTAACAAGATTTGTACCAATGCCCCATTATTACTTTGCGATGTTTAGAATTTCAGTGGAAGTAGTGCATTTTTACCACATACATACCACAAAATACATTGGCCTAGAAATTAGCGCCAGCCTTTAATGTCTGATTTGACATCTGGTTGGCCGCCGCATTTTCGATATGCGCGCTCGCTATCATTATGGAGTTTATGGAGAGCGTGACGTCAGCGAGTGTGCAATTCTCATTTGACGCTCGATCTGCCATTTTGGAGTGTGCTGCTCAACTTACCGGCATGTGTTAATTATGACCAGCCGAGCAAGCGCTGATAAGCATGAAGGAGGCTCCAACAGCATTATTTAAAGGGATCATCAGCAACTATTTGCAGCTGACATGTTTCTTCAGTTTGACTGGCTCTGTGGGACTTTCTGCAAGTCTAGCAGCTTGATAAACTTCTTTCAAGGTAACAGGGAGTGTTGGGGCAGGTGAAGAACACTTTTATTCTTATTTAAAGGCTTTTTCTCACACTTGTTCACAGTCATGGGGTCTCTACTTTCAGTCTCTCTTGCGCTTGAATATCTTAGGAAGAGGGAGTGGAGGCAGCGAAGAAGGGAAGTTACTCGCAGAGGTAGAAGGGCCAAGAGGGCTCTCAACAGGAGGCCTTACCCACCTAGGAGCTGCTGAAAGCACTTCTCTTGTATCCACTTAAGTGAGGAGCAGTGTATTAGGAGGCTCCACTTCATCAAGGAGGTGGTCAGAGAATTATGCCAACTCCTACAACCTCAGAGCAGAGCGACCAAGGCTCTCCCACTGGTCCTCAAGGTCATCGTGGCTCTCAATTTCTTCGCCAGGAGATCCTTCCAGCCTGCAGCAGGAGACTGGAACATCTCCCAGTTCACCATCCATTGATCATTGCTGCATCCAGGTCACCAAGGCTCTCTACACCAGGAGAAAGGATTGCGTTGTCTTCTCTCTGAGCAGAGAGAAATAGTACAAGCACGCATATGGCATTGCCAGAATTGCGGGTTTCTCCATGGAACAGGACACCATCGATTGTACCCACATGGCTCTGAAGGCGCTGCATGACAATCCTGAGATCTTCTGAAACTGCAAAGGCTACCACTCAATTAATGTTCAGTTGTTGTGTGACCCAGCGTTTCCGGGTGGTCAATGCCCACTATCCTGGCAGCAGTCATGATGCCTTCATCCTGAGTCAGTCCGGTGTTCCAGCAATTTTTCAATTACCACATTAAATCCAATGGTGGCTGCTCGGAGACAAGGGCTATTTGCTATGCGTCTGGCTCATGACTCTCCTCCACAACCCCACCACTTGTACCCAGCACTCATAATGAGAGCCATGCTGCCACCAGGATCATCATTGAGAAGACCATCGGGTTGTTGAAGCAATGGTTCCACTGCCTTGACCACTCCAATAATCATGGTGGTCTGCTGCATGCTTCATAACTTGGCCATCATGATGGCGCAGCCCTTGCCAGCAGGAATTGCGGACCCACCTTAAAGAGGACGGGGAGGAGGAAGAGGAGCAGGAGGAGGAGGAAGAGGAGGAAGTGAGGAGGTAGTAAATCCTCCTTCGGCATTTGCTGTCCGTGAACCCCTCATTCGGCTCAGATTCCAGTGAATTAAATCTCAGATCCCCGTTGGTCACCTCACCCCATCATACCATCCCGCTGTCATGGAATATTACAGCATCCTCCTGGGCATGAGGCACACCACAGAACAAAGATTTCAATCAAAATTATTACATTTATCAATAATCAATTTGCAAATACTGTATCAACTAATCACCCATGTGCAATCCTTTAGTGCACTTTCCTACTCCTCCAGTGGCTGCAGCATGGCTGGTAGAAGGTTGCCGAGTTTCCATGGGGGAAGACTTCAAATGGCCTTGCAGGATGATCTCGAGCAGCTCTGGACCTAGAAGGCTCGGCTGTAGACTGCACCACCTCGGCATGGGCAGCAGCCGTCTGGGCTGGCTGGCAGGCAGCGGCAAGGGCAATGGCTGAGTGGCAGTAGGAATGTTGTCATCCTGAGAGAGGACAACAGGGTCCTGCTCCACAGACCCACAGCCATTCCCCCGGGACAGCATCTCAGCATTACTAACAAGCTGTTGGAGGACAGATTGCTGGCCTGCTGCGACACCCTGCAAACCCCGTTCGACACTAGCAAACCCAACCAAGATGGCAGCAGTCTGAGCTTGGGTGGCAGCAGGCTGAGACTGCAAGGCAGTGGTCGGCATTTCCGCAGCAGCACTTCCGCTTCCACCTGCAATGGCAGCCACAACATCGCCCATCACACACATGTCTGGGTCGACATTGTCTCTCGGAGTTTTCCAGCACTTCCAGCTTGGAAATCATGGGCTCCAAGCTCTGCGCAAAGCCCCAATGTTGGAGCCGGACTCCTCCATGCTCCTCGACATTGTCAAGAGGTTCTCTGCCAGGCTTGCTATTTCACCAAGCAATTTGGTGTGCATGTCCATCACCCATCTTCTGAAGACCGCCCCATCAAGGTTCTCATAGGTGTCTTGTGCAGCAGAATGCACACATGAACTCGTCCTCTGGGAAGCTGGCCCCTGAGCTACCCTATTCGCTGGCCTGGCTGCAGCCCACTCATGCCCAGTCCCTCATCCTGTGCAGATCCTGCCCTCTAAATTACGGCAAGTGCCAGTTTCTGAGCTGGTGTCTGTCAGATGTAGTGGCGGTCTATAGTCGTCTTCTCCTCCTGCTCCCACATTCTCCTCCATTGCCTCAAGGACAGGCTCTGCGACTGCTTGTTCTTGGTTACCTGAAAGCAGAAAGGCACAAGGGTCGGGTTGTGGTGGGGGGGAAATAGAGCAAGATATGCATGCATACAGCAATTTGCAAGTGAGAAGAGATTGTGGGATGAGGGGGTGTGAGATGTAAGGAGGATTAGGAATCAGGACACCGATGTTGTCCCCAAGGGCTTCAACTTCACCCGTTCTCACAGCATCGGTGACTTCCCGTCCAATGATGTTGAGAACACTCTCCTCCAGTAGATGCAAGGTTTGTATCGCAGCTTACCCCTTGCCGCCTGTCTGCCACTGCTCCCGGCGACCTTATCCTGCAAGAGAAAGGGAAGTGTGTCAGTGAGTGTGGTGCAATGTGTTTGGGTGATGTGCCTGCTATAGCTGAACAGCTGTCAGTGAGATTTGGGTGTGTGTTACAGCAGTGGCAACGTTGTGAGGGTGAAGTGAAGCTATGATTGTGAGGTATGAGTGGTGATCGCTAGAGATTGTTGGTAGGTGAGTGATTGGGTGTGTGAGGCTTGTGGTGCAGTTGGTGGGATGTGGGATTTGCTGAACCTTTCACTCACCTTGACCTGCTGTGTGAGGTCATTAAACTTCTTGTCACATTGGATCCAAGACCTGGGGACCACGCTGTTGGTGGCAGATATCTGTTGCCAGAGCCTTCTAAATGTATGGGCCGGTGGCTTCCTACCGGTTTGTGGGAAGCGAACAGCCTGCCTCCTCTCCACGGCCACCACCAGTGCCTCCAGAGCCACATCTGAGAAGCCTGTTGCTCTCTCCCTCTGCTGCCGCTCAGACATGTCTTGTTAAATCAGTTCCGCTTGCAAGTGGCACTCCAAATGGAATGACAATGAGCTGCTGTCGCATCAAAGAACCTGCCCTTTTAGTGGAGAAAGCCTCGGCCAAACATGACTTGCAATTAGACTGCACCCGATATTGGCCCACCTGTTGAGTGGTAAGCCAATGCGCAGCGGGTTAACACTGAGATCAGCACTATAATCATATAAATGAGCACTCAGCATGAATTTAGCGTGGCACCGAGAGCACTTTGACCCGGCGCAGCTAAATAGCACAAGGCTATGACACCGCTCGTTCTCGGACCATATCCAATTTCTAGGCCATTGTTTTTCTTCCCAATTCTTTCTATCTATACATCTAATAATCAGATTCTGTTACAGATGCAAAACAATAATTTTTAAAAGGAAAAAGAGCCAATTAATAGAGCTTGAAATGTACAATCAGCTACAAAAGCCCTGTAATTAATGTTGGAAATTTACAAGGAGCTATGTTTATCTGTATTTGGCTATCTGGACTAGATCCCCACAAGGACACATCAGATTAAACACAGCCCCGTGTTACCAGGTACAGATCACAACAATGCAGCAGGTCCTGGACCATCCATAAGCATCGTCAGTTCGTCCTTCAAGAATATCTCTTTAGATACTTCCACAGGATGTATTATTACTGGGCCATTCCTTTACCAATGCTGTTCAATCAGCCCCTGTTCGGATCTGTAAAAGAATGACTCAGGTTGGCTCACTCCCTGTGTTTCCCTCCCTTTTTGAGAATTTGGTATATGGGGAAAATCACAGAGATGGAAACACTGTGTTGTTACACCAATTTACTAAAACGCACCATTTCAAATTATTCATTCTTTTGAAATAATGCAACTAGTCTCCGATTGATTATTTAAAAAGATGGGAAGTGACACATTGATCACCATAAGAACCGAAGAATTAGGAGGAGTAAGCATATTCTTCTCAACAAAGTAAATAACCTTATATTACTCCACATTATACCCCATCTGCCACCTTATTGCCCACTCACTTAACCTGTCTATATCCCTTTGCAGGCTTTTTGTGTCCACCTCACAGCTTAATTTCCCACTTTGCTTTGTATCATCAGCAAACTGATACATTACACTCAGTCCCTTCATCTAAGTCATTAATATAGATTTTAAATAGCTGAAGCCCAAGCACTGATCCTTGCGACACCCCACTAGTTACAGTTTGCCAACGTGTAAATGACCCATTCATCCCTACTCTCTGTTTTCTGTTTGTTAGCCAATCCTCTATCCATGCTAATATATTACCCCTAACCCACTTATCTTGCATAACAAACTTTTATGTGGTACCTTATCGAATTCAAAAAACTCTAATACATGTTTGTTAAACATGATTTCCCTTTCATAAAGCCACGTTGCCTAATCATGTTATGATTTTTTAAGTGCCCCTTTACCACTTCCTTAATAATTGATTCCAGCATTTTCCTGATGACTGATGTTAGACTAACTGGCTATAGTCCCTTGTTTTCTCTCTCCCTCCGTTCTTGAATAGCGGGTTACATTTAATATGTAGAACAGGGAAGCTCCAGGAGCCAGCTGTTGGCTATCTGCAGTTACGGACATTTCTTAATTGAAATGCTTTTGCAAAAGACTTCAGTTTATCCCCAAACGTTTGCTTAATTGAAATAAGTGATTAAAAGGTGGTGATTTACTCATCAGAGGAGTTATCATCATCATTGAGAGATTTCTACTACTGCTACATCCGGATTATTAAATATCTGCTGCAGGTTATTTATGGACACGTGCATAACTAGACTGATACGTAAAGCTAAGTTTAGTTAACTGGGGTAGCTCCAGGCCTCTTCCTTTATAAATCTGTTCATGTGGATTGAACTCCTGGGCTTTATGATGTGTACATTTTCCAGCCCAACCTGCAATCAGTACTATAAACTCCAAACAGATTTTGAAATCCATACTAAAGTGAATTGGAAAAATTTGTTGAAAATCCAAATTTTGCCCCAATTCAGATGAGTTGTCCCACAAAGAAATGTGTAGAACCCAAGTTTATTTTTAATCCATTTTGCACACTGTATTACCAGTAAGATTGCATGGTTCATGTTTCTGGGGTTTATAACTAACTAAAGGTAAAGTAATTTAGTACCATTCAATTTCCACAGTGCTCTTGTGGCTGTGAGAATGCTGAACAAGCTGCAGCAGGAAAATATACAATTTAATTTGCTTCAAATTCATTCCAGAACACACAACAATCTAGTTACCAATTCTTGTCAGCTGTGAAGAATATGGCATCTTCCTCCTCACCGCGATGAAGGGTTGAACAGCTGTTCATTACAAAGATGTCAGAAGTGGAAGATTGCAAGGAAGGTGAAACTCCAGAAGAGATCACATTGGGCCGCCGACAACGAGCCTGGCTACTGCTTTTTGGTAAGTTGTAAGTGAGCTTACTATGAGCTACTGCTGAAAAAACACACACAAACAAACATTTAGAAACAAGGATTTACTTTTATGATCTAAAATACCACTAAGCAAATATCATTCAAATGTAAAATTATGAGGACAGGCTGCATAAACTTGTCTTGTGTTCCCTCGAGTATAGATGACTGACTGGTGATCTGATCGAGAAATTGTAAATTGCTAAAAAGGCTTGATCAGAAAGACACTGAGAAAATATTTCCTCTGGTGGGGAAATCAAGAGCAAGAGCTTGGCCATAGGGGATGGAGTATAAAAGCAGGGAAGTCTTGCTACAGCTGTACAAGGTATTGGTGAGGCCTGGAATACTGCATGCGGTTTTGGTTTCCATATTTACGAAAGGATATACTTGCTGTGGAGGCAGTTCAGAGGTGGTCACTAAGTTGATCCCGGGGATGAGTGGGTTGACTTATGAGGAAAGGTTGAATAGGTTGGGCATCTACTCATTGGAATTCAGAAGAATGAGAGGTGTTCTTATCGAAACGTACAAGATTATGAGGGGGCTTGACAAGGTGGATGCAGAGAGGATGTTTTCACTGGTGGGGGAGACTAGAAGTAGAGGATATGATCTTAGGATATGGGGCTGCCCATTTAGAACTGAGATAAGGAGAAATTTCTTCTCTGAGGGTTGTGAATCTGTGGAATTCGCTGCCTCAGAGAGCTGTGGAAGCTGGGACATTAAAGAAATAGACAGTTTCTTAAATGATAAGGGGTTATGGGGAGCGGGCAGGGAAGTGGAGCTGAGTCCATGATCTGATCAGTCATGATCTTATTGAATGGCGGAGCAGGCTCGAGGGGCCGTATGGTCTACTCCTGCTCCTATTTCTTATGTTCTTATTATGTTCTTATGAAATCAGGAAGCACTTTTACACACCAAAGGGTAGTGGAAATCTGGAATTCTCTCCCCAAAAAGGCTACAGGCGCTGGGTCAATTGAAATCTTCAAGACTGCGATCGATAGATTTTTGTTAGGGAAGGTTATTAAGGGATATAGAGCTAAGGTGGGTAAATGGAGCAGAGTTACAGATCAACTATGACCTAACTTAATGGCGGAGAAGGCTCGAGGGGCTGAATGGCCTACTCCTATTCCTATGTTCCTTTTTTTGATCTTAGAAAATTAGATTTGGTTGTGGTAATTAAACTGAATCACTTACTTGCAAAACATGCAACAACAAAAAAGCTATTATATTAATTTAACACTTCATGTAACTGGCATTTCTGATGATTGAAAACAATGTACCACTAATACAATTATAAAGTTCAAGCAATCATTATTGTAACACTTTAGACAAGGAACTATTTGTGACGCATCTGTAATTAAAAAAAAAATACAAATGTCAAGTGCAATTATTTTGCCTAAATGCTTCAGACTTTTAAAATTAAAATCCCAATGGAAAATAGCTACACAATTTGTGGTCTGTCATTCAGCAGTTCTCAGGCACAATGCAAAAGTTACCTGGCAGTTTATTTCTCATACTAGCTCCTGTGCCCTGCCTGAAATTCACTGAAATTTACCAATTCATTGCCAAATTAAGGGTAGTTTGTGTTGCAGTCCCATATCATAGATTC
Source organism: Pristiophorus japonicus (assembly GCF_044704955.1). Classification (NCBI taxonomy): domain Eukaryota; kingdom Metazoa; phylum Chordata; class Chondrichthyes; family Pristiophoridae; genus Pristiophorus; species Pristiophorus japonicus. Next base: position 195,808,774 of record NC_091978.1, read on the forward strand.
AAACAGCACAGGGGGCCATTCAGCCCATCATACCTGTACCGGCTCTTTGAAAGAGCTATCCAATTAGTCCCACTCCCCTGTTCTTTCCCCATAGCCTTGCAATTGTTTTCCTTTTCAAGTATATATCGAATTCTCTTTTGAAAATGACTATCGAATCTGCTTCCACTACCCTTTCAGGCAGTGGATTCCAGATAATAACTTGCTGCATAAAAAAAAAAATCTCATTTTTGTTGGCCGACGCAGTATTAATGGTAAGGAATTGAATACGGATCTGGACTTGTTTCGATCACCTGGATGGGTCGGAGAGGAATTTTCCCAGATTTTGTCTCTCGCTAAATTGGCTTGGGTTTTTATCTGGTTTTTGCCTCTCCCAGGAGATCACATGGCTTCAGTTGGGGTGGAGTGTAGAATGTTTTAGTATAAGGGATGTCGCAGTTGTGTGAGGCGGACTGGTTGGGCTGGATGCTCTTTGCCTTTCCATCACTGTTCATAGGTTTATATGTAACCTTCAGGGCTGCTGACCAAGAGCCGTGTGGCTCTTTGTCGGCCGGCGTGGACACGATGGGCCGAAATGGCCTCCTTCTGCGCTGTAAATTTCTATGTTTCTATCTCCCCTCTCATTCCTTTGCCAATTATCTTAGATCTCTGTCCTCTAGTTACCGACCCTCCTGCCAATGGAAACATTTCTCTTACCCATAATACTGTTGAACACCTCTATTAAATCTCCCCTTAACCTATTTTGCTCTAAGGTGAACCATCCCAACTTCTCCAATCTCTCCACATAACTCAAATCCCTCATCCCTTGTACCATTCTAGTAAATGCCCAGAATTGGACATAATACTCCAATTGAGACCGAACCAGTGATTCATAAAGGTTCAGTGTAACTTCCTTGCTTATAATATATCTACTAATAAGACTTCTCAAACTGATTTCACATAGCTTCAGCACAGCCAGTAGACAGGGAAGTCGTCTGAATCCAGGTCCCAGAGTTCAACCTGAAGTGCCATCCAGTTTGTTTATTTATTTCTATAAATTAGACAGAATAATATGGAGCAGAATTGACACCTGTAACATTAACAAAGATATCTACTCCACAAATTAACTTTAGTAGTTGCCAAGAGCATTGAAAGACTTGGAAAATTTTAATTGGATACAAACAGATAACAGATTTTATATCGCTAAAGCAAGTGATTTTGCTTGGTGCAATATCCACCACTTTCAACATTTACTAAGTGTACTGCAATTTTACATAAAAGGTCTGCAGGGAATTAAAAAAAGTCAGTTTTTATAGTATAACAAATTACTTGTCTTACCTCCAATAAATATTTACAGCAACTGATGGTTAACTCTTCGTTTCAACTTTGTCACACAAAGGACAGTGTTCCCAGCAATAACATTGCCTGGGACAATTCAACAGACAAGAGAAGCAGTGTGTGCAGTTTGGTCTCTGGAATTTTTCACAGACATTTTAAATCGATGCAGGTGGTGAGGCACAGCTCTTGCATTTCTGACATAAATATGGTAGTCTGTTTTAAGCACAATTCTTGTGGTGATGATCCAAGGTATAGGATAAGGTAGGCTAGTGGTGTTACTGGATCAGCAACTTGGAGGTTGTGAATTCAAATCTGATAAATTTATGGGGGTGGCACCAGAATAAATGACCATGAAAGCTCCTAAATTGTCATAAAAACCCAACGGCTTCACTAATGTCCTTCAGGGAAGCGAACTCACCACGCCTACCTGGTCTGGCCTACACGTGACTCTTTCTCCTCCCCCCCACTACATAGTAGACTCTTAACATGCTCACTGCAACTAGGGATGGGCAATAAATACTGCCGTGTCAGTTTCACCCACATCCCAAGATAATTTTAAAAAATTATAATCTTGTCGCAGATTGAGAGCTGAGCCTATTCTTTTCAATGTTAGCGAGGGTGAATTCTTACATGAAATAAACTGTTTTAATCAAATCCACTGGGTTTGAACTGTACTGAATCCAGGAGTAGATCATCTTTTTCTTCAACCTCACAAACAGGATCACGACAGTCCACTGAGCAGAAGGCGGCTTCACAGAACAATTAAACTGGCAATGGTGACAGGTCAGTTTAAGCATTCTTCTACCAGTTTTGTCCAGCCTTCCTTGCTATTTGTTCCCCACCAGCATATCTCAGATCTCATTACCAAGCTAAGTAGCTGAATGTTGGCGGTTTGGTCCCGGCGGGCGTTTTCAGATTTGGGCGATGCCACTAAAAAAACGAAGGGGGAAACTTTCGCTGGGTGGAAAAACAGCTGTACTGCCGAGAAAATCGCCGAGAACCCGCCGAAAATGATAGGAAAGTCTAGCCCTAAAATATTATACAGCGTTATTAAACACCATTTAGTGCTGCCGATGAAGAGGGTGCTTCAGGGCACTAACATCTATTGTGCTGGTCATAATGATTTTAAGTCAAAGGGATCGGATAGTGCAACAGTTAAGACGCTAGCTTTCCCTTCCAGATTTAAGACCCAGTATTACAAAATACTAACATTTGCTGACCAAACTTTTAATACTCACTGGCCCAGATTTTGCAGCAGGAATAACGAAGGCTATCAGTGCTCACTGTTATTATGGAGTAAATCGGACAGAGACTTCCAGTGTCCGCACATGCGCAGTTAAACATGGAAATCAGGAAGTTACTGTCCGAGTTTTCCGCCCCTCCACAAGCTTCGCTACACCTGTACCTTAAAACACATTAAGGGCGTAAAGTTGCAGTACTTTCCCACTAGATACCCACAAAACACACCAGAAAAATTTAGAGCTTGTCCATTAAAGTGCAAGTTAATTTTTAATGGCGTGATAAAGTCTTAATTGCTGCCAAGCAACCTCTCTGGCACCGAAAACTTACTTTTACAAGTGCGGAGTCTCATTCCTTCAGATTTTAATTACTGTTGGAGATTTTAAAAAGATTAAAAATTAAAACTTATTTTTTTTTATTTATTATTTTTCTCTTTTATCTCTCTCTCTTAATCCCACCTTTCTTTCCCTCTCTTTATTTTGCTTTCTGTACATGATTTTACATTGAATTAAATATTTTAACTTGCACTTCCTGGTTTAGCTCTGCATGCCCCAGTAAGGATTCTTCAATCTGATTGGCTGAAGAGACTGGTTGTTGCTTAGCGTGCTCACACATGCCCCAGATACCCTGTAGAGGGAGCCACGGTGAAAAATCTCTCTAACTGCCATATGTTGCCAGGCAAAAGCCTACTAAAAGCCTGTGGGCAGCTGTAAGCATAATGAACGGTGAGCGCCATTCGTTTGCCACTGACCGCAAATTCCGGGCCATTATATTTCATCCAAGTGACTGTTGGACTAACCCACTTCATAAGATAAATAACATACATTTGGCCCCTCAAGCCTGCTCTGCCATTCAATAAGATCATGGCTGATCTGATCTTGGCCTCAATTCCATTTCCCTGCCCGCTCCCCATAACCCTCGACTCCCTTATCGCCTATGACTAAATCAATAGTCTTAACATATAATAGTGCAAAGTCATTATTGTGTTGTACAGATGCACAAGATTGAGAGAGTGCGATGGAGAGAAAGTGTGGAGAAAGAGATTTGTGAGGGGGCTGGGCAAGGAATTGAAAGAAGAGGGATATTAACTTTTAGCTTCTTGAAAATCGAGCTAAATATATAATAAGAATCCAAATGTAACTAAGGGTTAAATGGCAAATTAAATGTAGGATACTGTACTTGTTACAGTATGTTCTGCTAGTTAGTTACAAGAATGAAAGAATATAAGTAATGCAATATAAGTAATGAACCATTACGAGTTCTATATTCTACATCTACGAGTGATTCCTATTTAAGTTTTTAAAAACATTTGCAAATTGAGTAATCAGAACATAAGAAATAGGAGCAGGAGTAGGCTATTTGGCCCCTTGAGCCTGCTCCGCCATTCAATAAGATCATGGCTGATCTGATCATGGACTCAGCTCCACTTCCTGCCCGCTCTTCATAACCCTTTACTCCCTTACCGCTCAAAAATCTGTCCATCTCCACCTTAAATATATTCCACAGCTTTCCGGGGCAGAGAATTCCATAGATTTACAACCCTGAGAGAAGAATTTTCTCCTCATCTGTTTTAAATGGACGGCCCCTTATTCTAAGACTATGTCTCCTAGCTTTATTTTCCCCTATGTGGAAATATCCTCTCTGCATCCACCTTGTCGAGCCCCTTCATTATCTTATAAGTTTCAATAAGATCACCTCTCATTCTGCTGAACTCCAACGTGCATAGGTCCAACCTATTCAACCTGTCCTCATAAGTCAACCCCCAATATACAGCCTCCAATGCAAGTATATCCTTCCTTAAATATGGAGACAAAAACTGTACGCAGTATTCAGGTGTGGCCTCACTAATGCCCTGTATAGTTGTAGCAGGACTTCTCTGCTTTTATACTCTATCCCCCTTGCAATAAAGGCCAACATTCCATTTGCCTTCCGGATTACTTGCTGTACCTGCATACTCACTTTTTCTGTTTCATGCACAAGGATCCCCAGGTCTCTCTGTACTGCAGCACTTTGTAATTTTTCTCCATTTAAATTATAATTTGCTTTTCCATTATTTCTGCCAAAGTTGCTAACCTCACATTTTCCCACATTATACACCATCTGCCAAATTTCTGCCCACTCACTTAGCCTGTCTATATCCCTTTGCAGATTTTCTGTCCTCCTCACAATTTGCTTTTCCACCCATCTTTGTATCAGCAGCAAACTTGGCTACATTACACTCGGTCCCTTCATCCAAGTCATCAATATATATTGTAAATAGTTGAGGACCCAGCACCCCACTAGTCACTGCTTGCCAACCAGAAAATGACCCATTTATCCCAGCTCTATTTTCTGTAACCAATCCTCTATCCATGCTAATATATTACCCCCAATCCCATGAGCCCTAATTTTGTTTAAGAATCTCTTGTGTGGTACCTTATTGAATGCCTTCTGAAAATCCAAATACACCACATCCCCCTTATTCAGCCTGCTCGTTACATCCTCAAATAACTCCAGCAAATTTTTCAAACATGATTTTCCTTTCATAAAACCATGCTGACTCTGCTTGATTGAACCATGCTTTCCAAATGTCCCGCTACTAGTTCTTTAATAATGAACTTCAGCATTTTCCCAACGACAGATGTTAGGCTAACTGGTCTATAAGTTCCTGCTTTGTGTCGGCCTCCTTTTTTAAATAAGGACGTTACATTTGCGGTTTTCCAATCCGTTGGGACCACCCCCAGAATCCAGGGAATTTTGGTAGATTACAACCAATGCATCCACTATCTCTGCAGCCACTTCTCTTAAGACCCTAGGATGTAAGCCATCAGATCCAGGGGACTTGTCCACCATTAGTCCCATTATTTTACCCAGTACTACTTCATTAGTTATAGTGATTGTATTAAGTTCCTGCCTACCTTTCAATCCTGAACATTAGAGCTTCACATTCAGCTAAGGAAGAGGATAGAGTCAGACAGAAGCTATTACTTTCCACTCTACTACTCCCAGACAATTCTTAGCCAGTTGAACACCTGACATTTGCAGGATCATTTTACAATTCAGAATATGTTCTGGAGAAGAGCATTGTCATTTGAAGTACATATGTTTGGATGAAACCTTTTTTACTCTATAGCTGTAAATGATAATTTCATTACTCAGTGAATACAGTGAATTATCATTTGCGTGTTATGAAATATCTCCTTAAATGTCTGCTACTGCTCATCAACCGTCCCATACTTTAGTCTATTTTCCCAGTCCACTTTAGCCAACTCTGCCCTCATACCCTTGATTATCCACTATTGGGATGTTTTTAGTGTCTTCTATCGTGAAGACTGACACAAAATATTTGTTCAACATCTCTGCCATTCCCCAGTCTCATCCTCCAGGGGACCAACATTTACTTTAGCCACTCTTTTCCTTTTTATGTACCTGTAGAAACTCTTACTATTTGTTTTTATATTTCATGCTAGTTTACTATCATAATCTATCTTCCCTCGCAATCAATTTTTTTAGTCATTCTCTGCTGGCTTTTAAGAATTTTCCAATCCTCTGGCTTCCCACTAGTCTTGGCCATATTGTATGCCCTTATTTTCAATTTGATACCCTCCCTTATTTCCTTAGTTAGCCACAGATGGTTATCCCTTCTCTTACAGTCTTTTCCTTCTCATTGGAATATATTTTTGTTGCGTGTTATGAAATATCTCCTTAAATGTCTGCCACTGCTCATCAACCGTCCCATACTTTAGTCTATTTTCCCAGTCCACTTTAGCCAACTATGCCCTCATACCTTTGTAGTCTCCTTTATTTAAGCTAAGGACACTGGTTTGAGAACTTACTTGCTCACCCTGCAACTGAATTTGAAATTCAACCATATTATGGTCACTCATTCAGAGAGGATCTTTTACTACAAGATCATTTATTAATCCTGCCTCATTACACAATTCTAGATCTAAGATAACCTGCTCCCTGGTTGGTTCCGCAATGTTAGTTGTTAAATGATAATTCACTGTATTCACTGGATAATGAAATCATTTACAGCTATAGAGTAGAAAAGCTTTCATCCAAACATATGTACTTCAAATGACAATGCTCTTCTCCAGAACATATTCTGAATTGTAAAATGGTCCTGCAAATGTCAGCTGTTCAACTGGCTAAGAATTGTCTGGGAGTAGTAGAGTGGGAAGTAATAGCTTCTGTCTGACCCTATCCTCTTCCTTAGCTGAATGTGAAGCTCTAATGTTCAGGATTGAAATGTCACTGTCTCAGTTGCTTGTTTTCTCTCATCATGGGATTTGTAACTTACGGTGAAATTGTGGAATGATTGGTGGCGTGTCTTCATCCAAGTCATCTACTCCACCAGCTATTGGATATGTTGGGACAGGCACACGTGGCATGACCACATAACTGTGCTCAGAATACAGAATGGAGGTTAGGCTCGGCATTCCTTCATTGTGCACAATTGGAAAGCCACAAATTTTCTCAATCTGCTGCCAGCGGTGTAGCCGTTCACGCAAGGCTGCTGTCACCTCAGATAATGCTTGTCTGAAATACAGATGCAAAGGAAACAAAAATTATAAATTTTAAACAATGTCATTTCCAACCGAAAGCATTTTTTTTTAATGCAAGGTTCACAATGACTCAGCGGATCAGTGAGCTGTATACACACAAGGAAAGTCCCAGATTCTTTGTTTAATTGCTGACCTCATTTGAGGTGCAGTAGAGATACCTTAATTGTCCTCAGCAGGGGAAGACAGGGATATAAAAATAGAATCAGTCAGGTTTCCTATTTCTGATTGTTATCCAATGATCCTGCTGGAAAGTGCTATTTTGTGGATGAAATTGGGCTCACATGGATTAATAGCCTGCCACCATGTCACAGTCAAGGCTCACACTTGAACATTTGCCATTTCGGTAAGAGCTGCCTGAGTTGAAGGGGGAGGGCGGAGTGGTCAAAATTGGAAGGCAAAAGGAAGAAGAAAATGCTGATAATTTTTTTAATAAACTAACAGGAACATACACATAAACCTTCCCAATAGTTTTTAAAAACAGGATAAAATCTTCCCTCTCCTAATGAATTTCCCATCATAAAAAACATCCCATCAGCTACTGCATCTGCTACAAGGGTAAGCATAATAAAGATGTTCTATTTGCAAATTAACCAGCTGCAAAATAAAACAATTTGCCATAATTCCAGTAATATTAATGTATTTAACAATCCACTGCCAATTATTCATTGGATGCTTCATCTTTTCTTACTAAAACAGATCCTTCTTGATCCTTTGCAGCTTTTCTTTACTTATACTCAACTTTATTCCCTCTTTTTTTTAAGGATGCATTCATTCTGGTCAAAGCTTAAATAAGTTTTAATGAATCAAAGGTTAATTAAGAGAGTTCAAACAAAAAGTAATATCATACTTTCTAAGCATTTCTGTAGCATGACTGATGATCAACCAGCTCCAGTTAAGTGATAAAGTCAAAAGGTATGCACATTGACTAGCTTTCTTTAAAGAATCTAAAAATAATGTCCCCAATTTGCGGTCGGTGGCATAGCTAAGGAGTATGCCGTCGACATCCAACCAAAATCTGCACTTAACTCGTGCGAACTCCCCCTTCGAAAAGCTACTTTCAAACGTACAGAGTCGTGCTCAGCATAGTGCCTCACGGATCCCAGGAGCGTATGTGAACCTGGGATTATGTGGGGCGGTGTGACTTTCACTTTCTGACTCTTAGCCAATAAAGAAACAGAGGAGATTGCTGATTTAAAATAATTTAGCAGCCAGAAATGCTGTTTTATTAATAAATTACGATCTTTGCAATAGTATTTAATACACAAACCAAGATTTCAACATTAATAGAATGCGATCAAACAGTGAAAAGTCCCGAGATACTTTTTACTGAAGGTGTCCTAAAATCATAAAACTTAATTTGCTTCATAAAAAGCATGCAGCTAAATGAATATTGGTTCTTTAATTCTGGGCCATGACAACAAACCTATAATTACAGTTGTGTAGTCCTATCATAAGAACATAAGAATTAGGAGCAGCAATGGACAATACTGCCCCTCAAACCCTGCTCGACATTCAATATCATGGCTGATCTTCGACCTCAATTTCACTTTCCCCCTGATCCCCATAGTGCTCGATTCCCTTAGAGTCCAAAAATCTGAGTGAAGAAATTGCTCCTCATCTCAGTTTTAAATGGCCAACCCCTTATCGTGAGACTATTTCCCCTAGCTCTAGACTCTCCAGATCGGCGAAACAACCTCTCAGCATTTACCCTGTCAATCTCTCTCAGAATCTTATATGTTTCAATGAGATCACCTCTCATTCTTCTAAACTCGAGAGAGTATAGGCCCAATCTACTCGATCACTCCTCATGGGTCAACCTTCTCATCCCAGGGATTAATCTAGTGAACCTTTGATGCACTGCCTCCAAGGCAAGTATGTCCTTTGGTCAGAAAAGGAGACCAAAACAGTGCACAGTACTCCAGGTGTGGTCTCACCAAAGTCCTGTACTTCCTTAATCTTGTATTCCAACCCCCTTGCAATAAAGGCCAACATAACATTTGCCTTCGTAATTGCTTGCGGTATGTGCATGCTAAATTTCTGTGTTTCCTGTACGAGGCCAAATCTCTGATCACCAAAATTTAATTGCTTCTCACCATTTAAAAATATTCTGTTTTTCTACTCTTCATACGAAAGTGAATAACCTCTCATTTACCCACATTATACTGCATCTGCCATCTTATTGCCCACTCACTTAATCTTTCTATATCTCTTTGCAGTCTCTGTGTCCTCCTCACAGCTTACTTTCCCACCTAGCTTTGTATCGTCTGCAAACTTGGATACATTGCATTCGGTCCCTTCATCTAAGTAATTAATAGATTGTAAATAGCTGAAGCTTAAGCACTGATCCCTGTGGCACTAGTTACAGCCTGCCAAATGGAAAATAATACATTTATCCCTACTCTCTGTTTTCTGTCCGTTAACCAACCCTCTATCCAAGCTAACACATTACCCCAACCCCATGAGCCCTTATCTTGCATAGCAAACTTTTATGTGGCACTTTATCGAATGCCTCTTAGAAATCCAAATATACGATATCCACTGGTTCCCCTTTATCTACCTGCTATCCTCAAAACATCTAATAAATTTGTTAAACACAATTGCCCTTTCATAAAATCATACTGACAACTGATGTCAGGCTAACTGGCCTGTAGTTCCCGTTTTTTCCTCTTCCTCCTTTCTTGAATAGCGGGATTACATTTGCTACCTTTCAGTCTGCTGGGACCGTGCTAGAATCTGGGGAATTTTTCAAGATCACAACGAATGCAGTCACCTCTTTTAGAACCCCAGGATGCAGGCTATCAGGTCCAGGGGATTTGTCGCCTTTTAGTCCCATTAGTTTTTCAAGTACTTTTTCTCTACTGATCTTAATTACATTATGTTCCTTTCATTCTTGTTAACCCCTTGGTTCTCCACTATTTTTCGTATGCTTTTTGTGTCTTCTACTGTGAAAACAATTACAAAATATTTGTTTAAAGTCTAAACCATTTCCTTATTCTCAATTATAATTTCTCCTGTCTCAACTTTGAAGGGACCAATTCTTACTTTTGCTACTCTCTTTCTTTTTACATACTTGAAGAATATCTTTCAATCTGGTTTTATATTTCTTGTTAGTTTACTCTCATCCTTTTTTCTCCCTTTTTAATCAATTTTTTGGCCATCCGTTGCTGGTTTCTAAAGCTCTCCCAATCCTCATGCGTACTACTATTGTTCGCAGCATTATAAGCCTCGTCTTTAAATCTTGTACTATCCTTAACTTTTATAGTTAGCCAGGGATGAATCATTTTACCCATGGAGCTTTTATTTCTAAATGGATGTAGATTTGTTGAGAATTTTGGAATATTTCTTTAAATGTTTGCCACTGTTCCTTTACCTTGATACCTTTTAATCTACCTTAGCCAACTCGCCTCTCATACTCTCGAACAAATTAAAGTTTCTTTCAAAGTTTGTATCCGCTCAGACATGAACCGGTGCCTCATTGTTATGGGCTGTAGCATAAATCTAGCTAAACATTAATACAATTTACTCATTACCCCTACCACCCCTTACACTGTGCAACAGGCTTCCTGCGCCTGTTTGCATCAGACATATAAATTTTCAGGTTAATTAATGCGCAGTAGGTGGGCAACTAACTCAACTTTTTGCCTGCATGTTGATTTGAATGAGAAGGTGAAACGTTTCCAGTGTCCCTGACGACTACATATGCAGGAAGTGTATCCAGCTGCAGCTCCTGACAGACCGCACTGCGGCACTGGAGCTGCGGGTGGATTCATTCTGGGGCATCCACGATGCTGAGAATGACGTAAATAGCACGTTTAGTGAGTTGGTCTTACCGCAGGTAAAGGTTACACAGCAAAGGGGTCAGAGGGTCTAGTAAGGAAGAGGAACTGAGGGAAATCTTTATTAGTCGGGAAATTGTGTTGGGGAAATTGATGGGATTGAAGGCCGATAAATCCCCAGGGCCTGATGGACTGCATCCTAGAGTACTTAAGGAGGTGGCCTTGGAAATAGCGGATGCATTGACAGTCATTTTCCAACATTCCATTGACTCTGGATCAGTTCCTATGGAGTGGAGGGTAGCCAATGTAACCCCACTTTTTAAAAAAGGAGGGAGAGAGAAAACAGGGAATTATAGACCGGTCAGCCTGACCTCAGTAGTGGGTAAAATGATGGAATCAATTATTAAGGATGTCATAGCAGTGTATCTGGAAAATGGTGACATGATAGGTCCAAGTCAGCATGGATTTGTGAAAGGGAAATCATGCTTGACAAATCTTCTGGAATTTTTTGAGGATGTTTCCAGTAAAGTGGACAAAGGAGAACCAGTTGATGTGGTATATTTGGACTTTCAGAAGGCTTTCGACAAGGTCCCACACAAGAGATTAATGTGCAAAGTTAAAGCACATGGGATTGGGGGTAGTGTGCTGACGTGGATTGAGAACTGGTTGTCAGACAGGAAGCAAAGAGTAGGAGTAAACGGGTACTTTTCAGAATGGCAGGCAGTGACTAGTGGAGTGCCGCAAGGTTCTGTGCTGGGGCCCCAGCTGTTTACATTGTACATTAATGATTTAGACGAGGGGATTAAATGCAGTATCTCCAAATTTGCGGATGATACTAAGTTGGGTGGCAGTGTGAGCTGCGAGGAGGATGCTATTAGGCTGCAGAGTGACTTGGATAGGTTAGGTGAGTGGGCAAATGCATGGCAGATGAAGTATAATGTGGATAAATGTGAGGTTATCCACTTTGGTGGTAAAAACAGAGAGACAGACTATTATCTGAATGGTGACAGATTAGGAAAAGGGAAGGTGCAACGAGACCTGGGTGTCATGGTACATCAGTCATTGAAGGTTGGCATGCAGGTACAGCAGGCGGTTAAGAAAGCAAATGGCATGTTGGCCTTCATAGCGAGGGGATTTGAATACAGGGGCAGGGAGGTGTTGCTACAGTTGTACAGGGCCTTGGTGAGGCCACACCTGGAGTATTGTGTACAGTTTTGGTCTCCTAACTTGAGGAAGGACATTCTTGCTATTGAGGGAGTGCAGCGAAGGTTCACCAGACTGATTCCCGGGATGGCGGGACTGACCTATCAAGAAAGATTGGATCAATTGGGATTGTATTCACTGGAGTTCAGAAGAATGAGAGGGGACCTCATAGAAACGTTTAAAATTCTGACGGGTTTAGACAGGTTAGATGCAGAAAGAATGTTCCCAATGTTGGGGAAGTCCAGAACCAGGGGTCACAGTCTGAGGATAAGGGGTAAGCCATTTAGGACCGAGATGAGGAGAAACTTCTTCACCCAGAGAGTGGTGAACCTGTGGAATTCTCTACCACAGAAAGTAGTTGAGGCCAATTCACTAAATATATTCAAAAGGGAGTTAGATGAAGTCCTTACTACTCAGGGGATCAAGGGTTATGGCGAGAAAGCAGGAAGGGGGTACTGAAGTTTCATGTTCAGCCATGAACTCATTGAATGGCGGTGCAGGCTAGAAGGGCTGAATGGCCTGCTCCTGCACCTATTTTCTATGTTTCTATGTTTCTAAGATAGGGTGATCAATAGGAAGAGCAGTGGAAGGAAGGTAGTGCAGGGGTCCCCCTGTGGTCATCCCCCTGGAAAACAGATACACCGCTTTGGGTACTGTTGAGGGGATGACTCATCAGGGGAGGGCAACAGCAGCCACATCCATGGCATTGTGGGTGGCTCTGCTGCACAGGAGGGCAGGAAAAAGAGTGGGAGAGCTATAGTGATAGGGATTCTATTGTAAGGGGTATAGATAGACGTTTCTGCAGCCGCAACTGAGATTCCAGAATGGTATGTTGCCTCCCTGATGCAAGGATCAAGGATGTCTCGGAGCGGGTGCAGGACATTCTGAAAAGGGAGGGTGAACAGCCAGTTGTCGTGGTGCATATAGGTACAAACTATATAGATAAAAAACGGGATGAGGTCCTACGAGACGAATTTAGGAAGCTAGGAGCTAAATTAAAAAGTAGGACCTCAAAAGTAGTAAGCTCAGGATTGCTACCAGTGCCACATGCTAGTCAGAGTAGGAATAGCAGGATAGCTCATATGAATACATAGCTTGAGGAGTGGTGCACAAGGGAAGGATTCAAATTCCTGGGATATTGGAACCGGTTCTGGGGGAGGTGGGACCAGTACAAACCAGACGGTCTGCACCTGGGCAGCACCGGAACCAATGTCCTAGGGAGTGTTTGCTAGTGCTGTTGGGGAGGGGTTAAACTAATATGGCAGGGGGATGGGAACCTATGCAGGGAGACAGAGGGAAGTAGAATGGGGGCAGAAGCAAAAGATAGAAAGAAGAAAAGTAAAAGTGGAGGGCAGAGAAACCCAAGGCAAAAAGGGCCACATTACAGCAAAATCCTAAAAGGAGAAAAGGGTGTTAAAAAGACAAGCCTGAGGGCTCTGCGTCTCAATGCGAGGAGTATTCGGAATAAGGTGGACGAATTAACTGCGCAGATAGCAGTTAAAGGATATGATGTAATTGGCATCACGGAGACATGGCTCCAGGGTGACCAAGGCTAGGAACTCAACATCCAGCGGTGTTCAACATTTTGGAAGGATAGACAGAAAGGAAAAGGAGGTAGGGTAGCGTTGCTGGTTAAAGAGGAAATTAATGCAATAGTAAGGACATTAGCTTGGATGATGTGGAATCTGTATGGGTGGAGTTATGGAATACCAAAGGGCAGAGAACGCTACTGGGAATTGTTTACAGACCAAACAGTAGTAATGAGGAAGGGGACAGCATCAAACAAGAAATAAGGGATGTGTGCAATAAAGGTACAGCAGTTATCATGGTAGACTTTAATCTACATATTGATTGGGCTAACCAAACTGGTTGCAATGTGGTGGAGGAGGATTTGCTGGAGTGTATTAGGGATGGTTTTCTAGACCAATACGTCGAGGAACCAACTAGAGGGCTGGCCATCCTAGACTGGGTGATGTGTAATGAAAAAGGACTAATTAATAATCTTGTTGTGTGAGGCCCCTTGAGGAAGAGTGACCATAATATGGTAGAATTCTTTATTAAGATGGAGAGTGACACAGTTAATTCAAAGACTAGGGTCCTGAACTTGGGGAAAGGTTACTTCGATGGTATGAGGCGTGAATTGGCTAGAATAGAATGTCGAGTGATACTTAAAGAGTTGATGGGGGATAGGCAATGACAAACATTTAAAGATCACATGGATGAACTTCAACAATTGTACATCCCTGTCTGGAGTAAAACTAAAACAGGGAAGGTGGCTCAACCGTGGCTAACAAGGGAAATTCGGGACAGTGTTAAATCCAAGGAAGAGGCATATAAATTGGCCGGAAAAAGCAGCAAACCTGAAGACTGGGAGAATTTTGTAATACAGCAGAGGAGGACAAAGGCTTTAATTAGGAGGGGGAAAATAGAGTATGCGAGGAAGCTTGATGGGAACATAAAAACTGACTGCAAAAGCTTCTATAGATATGTGAAGAGAAAAAGATTAGTGAAACAAACGTAGGTCCCTTGCAGTCAGATTCAGGTGAATATATAATGGGGAACAAAGAAATGGCGGACCAGTTAAACAAATACTTTGGGGTTCTGCTTTCACGAAGGAAGACACAAATAACCTTCCGGAAATATTAGGGGACCGAGGGTCTAGTGAGGAGGAGGAACTGGAGGATATCCTTATAAAGCAGGAAATTGTGTTAGGGAAATTGATGGGATTGTAGGCCGATAAATCCCCGGGGCCTGATAGTCTGTATCCCAGAGTACTTAAGGAAGTGGCCATAGAAATAGTGGATGCATGGGTGATCATTTTCCAACAGTCTATCGACTCTGGATCAGTTTCTATGGACTGGAGGGTAGCTAATGTAACACCACTGTTTAAAAAAGGAGAGAGAGAAAACGGGTAATTATAGACCGGTTAGCCTGACATCAGTAGTGGGGAAAATGTTGGAATCAATTATTAAAGATGAAATAGCAGTGCATTTGGAAAGCAGTGACAGGATCGGTCCAAGTCAGCATGGATTTATGAAAAGGAAATCATGCCTGACAAATCTTCTGGAATTTCTTGAGGATGTAACTAGTAGAGTGGACAAGGGAGAACCCGTGGATGTGGTGTATTTGGACTTACAAAAGGCTTTTGACAAGGTCCCACACAAGAGATTGGTGTGCAAAATCAAAGCACATGGTATTGGGGGTAATGTACTGACGTGGATAGAGAACTGTTTGGCAGACAGGAAGCAGAGAGTCGGAATAAACGGGTCCTTTTCAGAATAGCAGGCAGTGACGAGTGGAGTGCCGCAGGGCTCAGTGTTGGGACCCCAGCTCTTTACAATATACATTAATGATTTAGATGAAAGAATTGAGTGAATTATCTCCAAGTTTGCAGATGACACTAAGCTGGGTGTCGGTGTGAGCTGTGAGGAGAATGCTAAAAGGCTGCTGGGTGACTTGGACAGGTTAGGTGAGTGGGCAAATGCATGGCAGATGCAGTATAATGTGGATAAATGTGAGGTTATCCACTTTGGGGGCAAAAACACGAAGGCAGAATATTATCTGAATGGTGGCAGATTAGGAAAGGGGAAGGTGCAACGAGACCTGGGTGTCATGGTTCATCAGTCATTGAAAGTTGGCATGCAGATACAGGAGGTGGTGAAGGCGTCAAATGGTATGTTGGCCTTCATAGCTAGGGGATTTGAGTATAGGAGCAGGGAAGTCTTACTGAAGTTGTACAGGGGCCTTGGTGAGGCCTCACCTGGCATGTGTGTGTTCAGTTTTGGTCTCCTAATCTGAAGAAGAACGTTCTTGCTATTGAGGGAGTGCAGCGAAGGTTCACCAGACTGATTCCCGGGATGGCTGGACTGACACATGAGGAGAGACTGGATCAACTGGGCCTTTATACACTGGAGTTCAGAAGGATGAGAGGGGATCTCATAGAAACGTATAAGATTCTGACGGGACTGGACAGGTTAGATGCGGGAAGAATGTTCCCGATGATGGGGAAGTCCAGAACCAGGGGACATAGTCTTAGGATAAGGGGCATGCCATTTAGGACTGAGATGAAGAGAAACATCTTCACTCAAGAGTTGTTAACCTGTGGAATTCCCTACCGCAGAGAGTTGTTGATGCCAGTTCATTGGATATATTCAAGAGGGAGTTAGATATGACCCTTATGGCTAAAGGGATCAAAGGGTATGGAGAGAAAGCAGGAACAGGGTACTGAGGGAATGATCAGCCATGATCTTAATGAATGGTGGTGCAGGCTCGAAGGGCCTACTCCTGCACCTATTTTCAATGGCTCCAAGTTTCCACACGCGGCGAAAAAGGCACACCTCAGAGCTGGGTGCCTGTTTTTTGAGCCGAAAACGGCGCCGGAAAAAAAGTGCGGTATTCTCGAGCTCCTTGGAGCTCGATGTCTGCTTGGCGCGGCGCACGGGGGGCGGAGCCTACCACTCGCGCCGATTTTGTAAGTAGGAGGGGGCGGGTACAATTTAAATGAGGCTTCTTGGTGCCGGCAACCCTGCTCGTGCGCGTTGGAGCATTCGCGCACGCGCAGTCTGAAGTAAACATTGGCACTCGGCCATTTTTAAAAGTACTGCAGAAAAAGTGAAAATTTGTTTTTTGGATCCCTGCAAAGGCTTGTATTTTAATTTTCTTGATATTTCTGTGTGTGAGGGAGTGCTTTTAGCAGCACTGCTGAATAAATCACCTGCTGAAATCAGTGAGTTCAGCTTTTCACTGCTCAACTTGCAGAACCGGTGCCTGCAAATTAAGGACTGTGTGTTTGGAGAAATAAAAGTGCCAATTCAACTTTGCAATAGATCAACTTCCACCAAGAACAAAGAATTTCTTGTATGAGGAAGCAAACCATTGCATAATATGTGGTGCACCCATTCTGCAAATTTAAATATAAAGATGTCGATGTGGCTGCCTCTCCCTGTCCAAATGGCCTCAGTCAGTTCCCCTCACAGCTCGAAGGCTGCTGCTGTTCTTTCTTTGGCTCCTGGCCAGCCACTGCCGCCGCTGCAATCCCATGGCCGAATGGCCTCAAGTCCGTCCGGGTGCTGCACCTTCACGGGGAATGAAGGCCTGCCTCAAGCATCGCAGCTCAGCTCGAAGGCTGCTTGCTGCCTGCCGCTGCCATCGAGACACTGACGCCACACCGCTGCCTGAAAGGCCTGCCTGAAGCACTTTCACACAGGTAGGAACATGGTTTATTTAATCTTTTCTTTGCTTATAAATTTTTATTCAGGTTGGATTTATTTGTATAATATTTGTATAAGTATAACTAAGGATTGATTGTAGAATTTAATGACTTTCCTCCTCCCCCCCCCCCCCGCGCACCTCGTTCCCTACGCCTAATTTGTAACCTGCGCCTGATTTTTTAAAGTGTAGACAAGGTTCTTTCAAGCGTACAAAAATCTTCACTTACTCCATTCTAAGTTAGTTTGGAGTACATTTTCACTGTGGAAACTTTGAAATCAGGCGTCAGTGGCCGGACACGCCCCCTTTTGAAAAAAAAATTCTGTTCCAAAGTGAAACTGTTCTACCTGACTAGAACTGCAGAAAACTAAATGTGGAGAATTCCGATTTCTAAGATACTCCGTTCTACACCAGTTGCTCCTAAAAATCAGGAGCAAATCATGTGGAAACTTGGGGCCTATGTTTCTATGTACAGCAACGCCTCTGTGCAGTCAGAACTTGATTGATCGCAAGTTCGGAATTTATGCGGAAATCCCGAATTGGCGGTCAATTTCAAAGGCGGCATGATAGCCTACTCAGAGTACATGACATACCGGCTGTGAATTCAGGCCCAATGTTGTTGTCGATTTCACTTTAATTATCTGAAAAGGCATGAATACTTACAACCGCACAAGAGCTGCTGCAAGGGCATCAATGTAAATTACAAAAACTGTACCAAAAGATCAGAGTCATTTATGACTAGCAACATGAATTCACTTCAATCTGTTCACAATGACAGAAGATCAAAAATACTGAAACAATTCTTTTCCCTCTCAAATTGCTTTTGCAGAAGATAAATTCCCAAGCCATTACTAATACAGATCTTCTCTATCAAACATATTATTATTGAAATTTAAACAATCAAAATACTGTGGGTCTGTTCGACAAAAAAAAAAAAAGAGTATAGCACAAGTCATAAGTGAGTCACAGTGGTTGTAAATTGACCTTGTCATACTCCTGAAAAACATTTTCAAGCTGCAATTTCTGAGATCAAAAGGGATTTAAGAAAATAGGCAATTGAGTTCCGCAATCATCCTTTTTTTTTTTAAAAACCTACCATAGAACCCAACAAACTATTCTCCCTTTTTCATCCAGTCTGTGAACGACAGTCATAGTATTTTTGCAGGCCTTTAAGCCTGTACATCATTTATGTCTAATTTCAATATTAAAAAAGTGCCAACTTGTGAACTTCCAAAAGAAGTCATCTGGGAAAAGAACTGAAACTGCAAGAACTGCAATATGACTTTTGGGGACAGTTTTGAAACTCACCTGTCCTAATTTCTAGCCTCACTATCCAGTCTTTAATGTACCCCTTTAAATGAGCAACAGTTTTACTTCTGCTTCTGAATAACTTCAAGTTCCCATTTTGCTTCAGAAAGAGTTATTTTCGTTCTATTTTACCTCATCAACTACAATAAAAATTATCTTTCCATTTGTCCACTAATTTTCCCAGGTGAAATATTGAATGCAAATTATTTCCATCTATTCAGAATACTGGCAGGGAAAGCCTCTCACCAGCAGCATTTCATTTTATTAATACTTAGTTTCATGCTGTAGTGATAATATCCAACAAAGGTACCGTGCATTTACTGGGAGAAGACTTTTTCCCTCCTCTTAAAAATAAAATACAATTAGCCATACACAACTGTATACTCTCTGCACTTGTTGAAATGTTGAGACCCAGAAATTGGGCTAATACCGCCGCCCGTTTACGCCACTGTCCTGGTGAAACATGGCGGCCATCACTCTAGCTCTCTCCTCTGGCGTGGAACCACCATTTTGGTGAGGGCTTTAGCTGGCACTGATGTTATAAATGAAGAGGGTGATGCATGCCGATTTAGTATCACTGCGAACTTTGACCTTAGCACTGAGTTCAGTGGGGAGTCCTAAGCTCGCCATGAATACAAGCATTCAGCAGACTACAGCACCTCTTAAAGAGATACGCACATCTTTCAGGTTAAGTTTGCATATAAGCTTTTGCACTGGATTGTTTAAAGTTTTATCGTAGTAGTGGCTTGGTGCAACATGTTAAATGTTTTCAAGTGTGCAGGGAGTGCTGCTGAATGCTTGCAAGGCGTCAGATGGTAAAGGAAGGTGTCTCAGAAGACAGAAAATGCTGGATATACTCAGCAGGTCAAGCAGCATCCATGGAGAGAGAAACAGAGTTCATGTCTCGGGTCGAGATGCTGCCTGACCTGCTGTGTATTGCCAGCATCTTATGTGTTCATTTCACATTTACAGCATCTGCTCACAGAGGGAAGAGGAAGACGCAGAAGACGAAGATGCAGAAGGAAGGAGGCAACCCAGACACAGTCCCTTTCTGGCCAGGATGGAATCATTTGCCTGTGGTACCAGTGATCAGAACCCCAATTCCCCTTTCAACATTTGTCCCACATCTTACCTTCCCCTCTGTTACTGACCATCGCAGCATCCTCTTGGCCACAATGTTGAAATAAAAGCCACCACAAAGCAACCTTTCCAATCCAACTTTATACATCTCCGTCCAATTTTTAGACGATGCCCTAGTCCTAGAATCCCCAACCAGTGGAAATAGTTTCCCTCTACCTACCCTATCTGTTCTCCTTAATATCCTGAAAATTTCAATCAGCTCACCCCTTAACCTTCTAAATTCTAGGGAATACAACCCTAATTTATGCAATCTCCCCTCGTAACTTAACCCTTGAAGTCCAGGTGTCATTCTGGTAAACCTATGCTGCACTCCCTCCAAGGCCAATATATCCTTCCTAAGGTGTGGTGCCCAGAACTGCTCACAGTACTCCAGGTGTGGCCTAACCAGGGTTTTGTAAAGCTGCAGCATAACATCTACCCCATTGTGGGTAAAGCCCATGTGGGTAGAGGACCTCTCTTGCAGTGTTGATTCCTTGCATACGAGACAATGGCTGCAGAAGGGAATTCAGCTTTAAGAGCTGAAGACTCCCATTTGGGAATTCTTTTTAATGTTAATTTTTTTTCAGAAGGCAGTTGAGCTGTAAAGGCTAAAACCTACCTATTTTTACATGATTTTTATTTTTTCATTTCAGAAGACAGTTCCTCTTTAAGACATAGATATAAATGGGTATGATCGGATAGCCATGACAGAGACATGGTTGCAAGGGCTGGGAACTGAATATTTAGAGGTATTTGACAATTTGGAATGATAGACAGAAAGGAAAAGAAGGTGGGGTAGCTCTGTTAATAAAGGAGGAAATCAGTGCAGTAGTGAGAAATGATATTTGCCCAGAAGATCAAGATGTAGAATCAGTTTGGGTGGAGATAAGAAATAATGGGAATAAGTCACTGGTGGGTGTAGTCTATAGGCCCCCTAGCAGTAGCCTGCATTGTTGGATAGAGTATAAATCAATAAATAATGGAGGCTTGTAAGAAAGGTACGGCAATAATCATGGGCGATTTTAATCTTCATATTGATTGGACAAATCAAATTGGCCTTGAGGAAGAGTTCATAGAGTGTATCCGGGATGGTTTCCTTGAACACAACGTTGTGGAACCAACCAGGGAGCAGGCTATCTTAGATCTGATACTATGTAATGAGACAGGATTAATAAATGATTGCCTAGTAAAGGATCCTCTAGGAAAGAGTGATCATAGCATGGTTGAATTTCAAATTCAGTTGGAGGGTGAGAAAATTGGGTCTCAAACCAGTGTCCTGATCTTAAATAAAGGTGATTACAAAGGTATGAAGGAAGAGTTGGCTAAAATGGACTGGGAAAATAGATTAAAGTGTAAGATGGTTGATGAGCAGTGGCAGACATTTAAGGAGATATTTCATAACTCTCAACAAAAGATATATTCCAGTGAGAATGAAAGACTTTAAGAGAAGGGAGAACCATCTGTGGCTAACTAAAGAAATAAAGGATAGTATCAAATTGAAAACAATGGCATGCAATGTTGTCAAGATTAGTGGGAGGCCAGAGGATTGGGAAAAAAATTTAAATCCGCAAAGGCCGACTAAAAAAAAGAGAAGATGGATTATGACAGTAAACTAGCAAGTAATATAAAAACAGATAGTAAGAGCTTCAACAGGCATTTAAAAAGGAAAAGAGTAGCTAAAGTAAACGCTGGTCCCTTAGACGATGAGACTGGGGAATTAAAAATGAGGAACAGGGAAATAGCAGAGACATTGAACAAATATTTTGTATCGGTCTTCACGGTAGAGGACACTAAAAACATCCCAATAATAGATAATCAAGGGGCTATAGGGAGGGGGGGAACTTAAAACAATCACTATCACTAAAGAAAAAGTACTCGGTAAAATTACTGGACTATAGGTGGACAAGTCACTGGACCCGATGGCCTGCATCCTTGGGTCTTAAATGGCTACAGAGATAGTGGATGCATTGGTTGCAATCTACCCAAATTCCCTGGATTCTGGAGAGGTCCCAGCTGATTGGAAAAATGCAAATGTAACACTCCTATTTAAAAAAGCAGACAGAAAGCAAGAAACTATAGACGAGTTAGCCTAACATCTGTCGTTGGGAAAATGCTAGAGTCCATTATTAAGGAATTAGTAGCAGGACATTTGGAAAAGCAAAATTCAATCAGGCAGAGTCAGCATGGTTTTCTGAAAGGGAAATCATGTTTGACAAATTTGCTGAAGTTCTTTGAGGATGTAACGAGCAGGGTGGGTCAGGGGGAACCAATGGATGTGGTGTTTTTGGATTTCCAGAAAGAATTCGATAAAAGGTTACTGCACAAGATAAAAGCTCACGGGGTTGGGGATAATATATTAGCATGGATAGAGGATTGGCTAACTTACAGAAAACAGAGAGTCGGGATAAATGGGTCATTTTCCGGTTGGCAAATGGTAACTAGTCGGATGCCACAGGGATAGGTGCATGGACATCAACTATTTACAATCTATATTCATGACTTGGATGAAGGGATCGAGTGTAATGTAGCCAAGTTTGCTGATGACACAAAGATGGGTGGGAAAGCAAGTTGTGAGGAGAACACAAATAATCTGCAAAGAGATATGGACAGGCGAAGTGAGTGGGCAGTTGGAGTATAATGTGGGAAAGTGTGAGGTTATTCACTTTGGCAATAAAAACAAAAAAGCAAATGATTATTTAAATGGAGCAAGATTACAAAATGCTGCAGTACAGAAGGACCTGGGGGTCCCTGTGCATGAAACACATAAAGTTAGTATGCTGGTACAGCAAGTAATCAGTAAGGCAATGGAATGTTGGCCTTTATTGCAAGGGGGATGGAATATAAAAGCAGCGATGTCCTGCTACAACTGAACAGGGGATTGGTGAGACCACACCGAGAGTACTGTGTACAGTTTTGGTCGTCTTATTTAAGGAGGAATATACTTGCATTGGAGGTAGCTCAGAGAAGGTTCATTAGGTTAATACCCGAGATGAAGGGGTTGACTTTAGATGAAAGGTTGAGCAGGTTGGGCCTATACTCACTGGAGTTTAGAATAAGAGGTGATCTCTTATTCTAGGAAGGATAGTCAGAAAGGAAAAGGAGGCGGGGTGGCGTTGCTGGTTAAAGAGGAAATTAATGCAATAGTAAGGAGGGACATTAGCTTGGATGATGTGGAATTGGTATGGGTGGAGCTGCAGAATACCAAAGGGCAGAAAACGCGAGTCGGAGTTGTGTACAGACCAGCAAACAGTAATAGTGAGGTTGGGGACAGCATCAAACAAGAAATAAGGGATGTGTGCAATAAAGGTACAGCAGTTATCAAGGGCGACTTTAATCTACATATTGATTGGGCTAACCAAACTGGTATCAATGTGGTGGAGGAGGATTTCCTGGAGTGTATTAGGGATGGTTTTCTAGACCAATATGTCAAGGAACCAACTAGTGAGCTGGCCATCCTATACTGGGTGATGTGTAATGAGAAGGGACTAATTGGCAATCTTGTTGTGCGAGGCCCCTTGGGGAAGAGTGACCATAATATGGTAGAATTCTTTATTAAGATGGAGAGTAACACAGTTAATTCAGAAACTAGGGTCTTGAACTTAAGGAAAGGTAACTTCAACGGTATGAGGCGTGAATTGGCTAGAATAGACTGGCAAATGATACTTAAAAGGTAGACGGTGGATAAATAATGGCAAACATTTAAAGATCACATGGATGAACTTCAGCAATTGTACATCCCTGTCTGCAGTAAAAATAAAACAGGGCAGGTGGCTCAACCATGGCTAACAAAGGAAATTAAAGATAGTGTTAAATCCAAGGAAGAGGCATATAAATTGGCCAGAAAAAGCAGCAAACCTGAGGACTGGGAGAAATTTAGAATTCAGCAGAGGAGGACTAAGGGTTTAATTAAGAGGGGGAAAATAGAGTACAAGAGGAAGCTTGCTGGGAACATAAAAACTGACTGCAAAAGCTTCTATAGATATGTGAAGAGAAAAAGATTAGTGAAGACAAACATAGGTTCCTTACAGTCGAATTCAGGTGAATTTATAATGGGGAACAAAGAAATGGCAGACCAATTGAACAAATACTTTGGTTCTGTCTTCATGAAGGAAGACATAAATAACCTTCCAGATGTACTAGGGGTCTGAGGGTCTAGTGAGAAGGAGGAACTTAAAGGATATTCTTATTAGTCGGGAAATTGTGTTAGGGAATTTGATGGGATTGAAGGCCGATAAATCCCTGGGTCCTGATAGTCTGTATCCCAGAGTACTTAAAGAAATGGCCTTAGAAATAATGGATGCATTGGTGATCATTTTCCAACAGTCTATCGACTCTGGATCAGTTCCCATGGACTGGAGGGTAGCTAGTGTAACACTATTTTTTTAAAAAGGAGGGAGAGAAAACAGGTAATTATAGACTGGTTAGCCTGACATCAGTAGTGGGGAAAATGTTGGAATCAATCATTAAGGATGAAATAGCAGCGCCTTTGGAAAACAGTGACAAGATCGGTTCAAGTCAGCATGGATTTATGAAAGGGAAATCATGCTTGACAAATCTTCTGGAATTTTTTGAGGATGTAACTAGCAGAGTGGACAAGGGAGAACCAGTGGATGTGGTGTATTTGGACTTTCAAAAGGCTTTTGACAAGGTTCCACACAAGAGATGGTGTGCAAAATCAAACCACATGGTATTGGGGGTAATGTACTGACATGGATAGAGAGCTGGTTGGCAGACAGGAGGCAGAGTCAGGATAAACGCATCCTTTTCAGAATGGCAGGCAGTGACTAGTGGAGTGCCGCAGGGCTCAGTGCTGGGACCGCAGCTCTTTATAATATACGTTAATGATTTAGATGAAGGAATAGAGTGTAATATCTCCAAGTTTGCAGATGACACTAAACTGGGTGGCGGTGTGAGCCGTGAGGAGGACGCTAAAAGGCTGCAGGGTGACTTGGACAGGTTAGGTGAGTGGGCAAATGCATGGCAGATGCAGTATAATGTGGATAAATGTGAAGTTATCCACTTTGGGGGCAAAAACACGAAGGCAGAATATTATCTGAATGGCGGCAGATTAGAAAAAGGGGAGGTGCAACGAGACCTGCGTGTCAGGGTTCATCAGTCATTGAAAATTGGCATGCAGGTACAGCAGGCGGTGAAGAAGGCAAATGGTATGTTGGCCTTCATAGCTAGGGGATTTGAGTATAGGAGCAGGGAGGTCTTACTGCAGTTGTACAGGGCCTTGGTAAGACCTCACTTGGAATATTGTGTTAGTTTTGGTCTCCTAATCTGAGGAAGGACGTTCTTGCTATTGAGGGAGTGCAGCGAAGGTTCACCAGACTGATTCCAGGGATGTAGGCCGAATGTCCTACTCCTGAACCTATTTACTATGTTTCTATTGAAACATACAAGATACTGAGGGGGGCTTGACAAGGTGGATGGAGAGAGAATGGACTGATATATGAGGAGAGACTGGATCAACTGGGTCTTTATACACTGGAGTTTAGAAGGATGAGAGGGGATCTCATAGAAACGTACAAGATTCTGGCGGGACTGGACAAGTTAGATGCGGGAAGAATGTTCCCGATGTTGGGAAAGTCCAGAACCAGAGGACACAGTCTTAGGATAAGGAATAGGCCATTTAGGACTGAGATGAGGAGAAACTTCTTCACTCAGAGTTGTTAACCTGTAGAATTCCCTACCGCAGAGAGTTGTTGATGCCAGTTCATTGGATATATTCAAGAGGGAGTTAGATATGGCCCTTACGGCTAAAGGGATCAAAGGGTATGGAGAGAAAGCAGGAAAGGGGTACTGAGGGAATGATTAGCCATTATCTTATTGAATGGTGGTGCAGGCTCGAAGGGCCGAATGGCCTACTCCTGAACCTATTTACTATGTTTCTATTGAAACATACAAGATACTGAGGGGGCTTGACAAGGTGGATGGAGAGAGAATGTTTTCACTCATGGGCGAACTAGAACTAGGGGGCATAGTTTAATGATAAGAGGCCGCCCATTTAGAACTGAGATAAGGAAAAATTTATTTTCTCAGAGCTTGGCAAATCTGTGGAATTCTCTGCCCCAGAGAACTGTGGAGGCTGGGTCATTGAATATATTTAAGACAGATTTTTGAATAATAAGAGAGTGAACGGTTATGGGGAGCGGGCAGGGAAGTGGAGCTGTGCCCAAATTCAGATCAGCCATGATCTTACTAAATGGCGGAGTTGGCGGGAGAGGCCAAATGATTTAGACTTCTGCTCCTATTTCTTATGTTCTTATGAAACCAACACTGCTTTCTGAAATGACAGCTTCATTTTAAGGGCAGGCTGTTCTTGCTGCAATAACGCATTGCTCACGCTACATTAGAGCCTCATGCCACCACAAATGCCACCAGGACGGCATTGCAGCCAGCGCCAATTTAACGGTCCTGCCAGCGCCACCATAGAAACATAGAAAATAGGAACAGTAGTAGGACATTCGAGTCTGCACCGCCATTCAACATGATCATGGCTGATCCGCTATCTCACCATATTCCCGCTTTTCCCCCGATACCCCTTGATGCCTTTTGTTTCTAGAAATCTATCTGTCTCCCTCTTAAATATATTCGGTGACTTGACCTTCACAGCCTTCTGTGGTAGAGAATTCCACAGGTTCACCACCCTGAGTGAAAAAAATTTCTCTTCATCTCAGTCCTAAATTTCCTACCCCGTATCCTGAGACTGTGACCCCTTGTTCTAGACTTCCCAGTCAGGGGAAACATCCTCCCCACATCCTGTCTATCCAACCCAGTCAGAATTTTAAACGTTTCAATGAGATCCCCTCTCATTCTTCTAAACTCGAGTGAATACAGGCCTAGTCGACCCAATCTCTCCTCATACGACAGTCCTGCCATCCCAGGAATCAGTCTGGTGAACCTTCACTGCACTCCCTCCATGGCAAGTATATCCTTTCTTAGATAAGGAGACCAAAAATGCACACAATACTCCAGGTGTGGTCTCACCAAGGTCCTGTATAACTGCAGCAAGACATCCGTGCTCTTGTACTCAAATCCTCTTGCAATGAAGGCCAACATACCATTTACCTTCCTAACTGCTTGCTGCACCTGCATGTTTGCTTTCAATGACTGGTGTACAAGGACACCCAGGTCCCTCTGTACATCGACACTTCCCAAGCCATCACCATTTAACTAATACTTTGTCCTTATGTTTTTCCTACCAAAGTGGATAACTTCACATTTATCCATGTTATACTGCACCTGTCATGTGTTTGCCCACTCACTCAATCTATCTAAATCGCCTTGCAGCGTCTTTGCATCCTCCTCACAACTCACAATCCCACCTAGTTTTGTGCCGTCAGCAAACTTGGAAATATTACATTTGGTTCCCTCATCCAAATAATTTATATATATATTGTGAATAGCTGGGGCCCAAGCACTGATCCCTGTGGTACCCCACTAGACAACTGCCCACCACCCCGAAAAAGACCCATTTATTCCTACTCTCTGTTTCCTGTCAGTTAACCAATTTTCAATCCATGCCAATACATTATCCCCAATCCTATGTGCTTTAATTTTGCACACCAACCTATGTGAGACTTTATCAAAGGCCTTCTGAAAATCCAAATACACTACATCCACTGGTTCTCCTTTACCTATTCTATCAGTTACATCCTCAAAAAATTCCAGTAGGTTTGTCAAACATGATTTTCCTTCCATAAATCCATGTTGACTTTGTTTAATCCTGTTGCTATTATCTAAGTGTGCCGTTTTCACATCCTTTATAATAGACTCTAGCATTTTCCCTACGACTGATGTCAGGCTAACTGATCTGTAGTTCCCCGTTTTCTCTCTCCCTCCTTTTTTAAATAGTGGGGTTACATTTGCCACCCTCCAATCTGCAGGAACTGTTCCATAATCTATAGAATTTTGGAAGATGACAACCAATGCATCTACTATTTCCATGGCTACCTCTTTTAGTACTCTGGGATGCAGATCATCAGGCCCTGGGGATTTATCGGCTTTCAGTCCCATTAGTTTCTCCAGCACTATTTTCTGACTAATAATCATTTCCTTTAATTCCTCTTGCTCACTAGACCCTTGGTTCCCTAGCATTTCTGGGACGTTATTTGTGTCCTCTTCCGTGAAGACAGAACCAAAGTATTTATTTAATTGTTCTGCCATTTCCTTGTTCCCCATTACAAATTCTCCCATTTCTGTAAAGGACCTACATTTGTCTTCACTAATCTTTTTCTTTTTACGTACTTGTAGAAACTTTTGCAGTCGGTTTTTATGTTCCCTGCAAGTTTTTTGGAGGCTGTTAACACCTGCATGCTGTGGCACCGGCAGCTTTTGTGGCGTTTATGAATTTCTAGGCCGAGTGCATAAAATCAAAGACAGAACCAAGTGGCCAATTGTGAAGCAACAGCAATAATGCTGCTGAACTAGTCAACAGCCACTTAACCAATATAAATAATGGGCCAATCCAGGTATGCCGGGTCCTTCAGGAGAAAGTGAAGGAAGAGTGCCAAATCTTATTTAACGAAGACCTACAGGTGATAGTTGGTAGCATGAGCAGAGTACAACAGGCTGGTAAATAGTTGCACAGGTGATGAGCTTGGTGCCATGCACAAAATAAATCTGGAGATATTAGGAAAAAGGTGTCTGATCTAAAGAAAAGTGCAAAGGTAAGCAATGACTATGATTAAACAAAGCATCCATATATTTACATAGAATTGACAACATGGAAAGAAGATGTTTGGCCACACCTTTCCATGTTGCTGTTCATGCTCTACATGACCTATAGTCCTAATCCTACATGCCTGCCCAGTTCCCATATACTTAGATTCCCCTTTCCTTTAACCAGCTGTCTAAGATATTCTTAAAAGTTGACACAGAAAATCAGGGGTGCGGGTGCCAAAGCGGATGGCGATCTGTCTGGACATGAGGTCAGTAACATCTTAACTCTCAGGCCTCATTTGAATAACCCGAAGCTGACTCCCGCCTGGAACAACTCCAATACCAATGGGCAAGAGTGGAAAGTCTGAGGCGGTCGGGAAAACCAAGAGAAAGGGTTTCCCACAGGCCCTGCCGAATTTAGCGACAGGGCCTGATTTGAATGGAAAGCCTATTTCCCACACGCAGCCAGCCAGATGGATAGGCTGCTGGCTGGCTCCGTCGGGTAGGTCGCAGAGAGAAGGGAGGAATCGGGTGGGGGATGGGGACTGGGGGCCAGAGGATGGAGGCACGAGAACTGGGGCCGGAACATCGGGGGAAAAAAACGACCACCAAGTAAAACTAAGAGGATTTGTGTTGCACATATGCACTCTCTCATGAGAAAGTCTTTGGCTGGCAAGTACTTTCCGATATGGATGAGCATATATATATTATACAGGTTCGACCTCCAAAATCCGGAGTTCCGGAATCCAGAATGTTCCAGAATCCGGACACCTGGCCGATCTGTGGCAGGGTTGTCCGGAAACCGGAAAATGTTCCGATACCCGGACTCCCCTGCCTCGGCGAACCGACTTCGCCCCGGTCCGACTTTGCGAGGCCTCCTCCCTCCCCTTTACCTCGGCTGCCCAACCCCACCTACCTCGGGCCAGACAAGGAACTCCTCCACAGCGGCGGGGCCCGCCCGATCAGGTCCTCGGCAGCAGGGCCCCACCAGATCAGATCCTCGGCAGCAGGGCCCCACCTGATCAGATCCTCGGCAGCAGGGCCCCACCCGATCAGATCCTCGGCAGCAGGGCCCCACCCGATCAGATCCTCCACAGCGGCGGGGCCCCACCCGATCAGGTCCTCGGCAGCAGGGCCCCACCCGATCAGATCCTCGGCGGCAGGGCCCCACCCGATCAAGTCCTCGGCGGCGGGGCCCCACCCGATTAGATCCTCGGCGGCAGGGCCCCACCCGATCAGATCCTCCACAGCGGCAGGGCCTCACCCGATCAGATCCTCGGCGGCAGGGCCCCACCCGATCAAGTCCTCGGCGGCAGGGCCCCACCCGATCAAGTCCTCGGCGGCGGGGCCCCACCCGATTAGATCCTCGGCGGCGGGGCCCCACCCGATTAGATCCTCGGCGGCAGGGCCCCACCC
The DNA here is from genome assembly GCF_044704955.1 of Pristiophorus japonicus. Taxonomy (NCBI): domain Eukaryota; kingdom Metazoa; phylum Chordata; class Chondrichthyes; family Pristiophoridae; genus Pristiophorus; species Pristiophorus japonicus. Next base: position 195,838,571 of record NC_091978.1, read on the forward strand.
GATCAGATCCTCGGCGGCAGGGCCCCACCCGATCAAGTCCTCGGCGGCGGGGCCCCACCCGATTAGATCCTCGGCGGCAGGGCCCCACCCGATCAGATCCTCCACAGCGGCAGGGCCCCACCCGATCAGGTCCTCGGCGGCAAGGCCCCACCCGATCAAGTCCTCGGCGGCAGGGCCCCACCCGATCAGATCCTCGGCGGCAGGGCCTCACCCGATCAGATCCTCGGCGGCAGGGCCCCACCCGATCAGATCCTCGGCGGCAGGGCCTCACCCGATCAGATCCTCGGCGGCAGGGCCTCACCCGATCAGATCCTCGGCGGCAGGGCCCCACCCGATCAGACCCTCGGCGGCAGGGCCCCACCCGATCAGATCCTCGGCGGCAGGGCCCCACCCGATCAGATCCTCGGCGGCAGGGCCTCACCCGATCAGATCCTCGGCGGCAGGGCCTCACCCGATCAGATCCTCGGCGGCAGGGCCTCACCCGATCAGATCCTCGGCGGCAAGGCCCCACCCGATCAGATCCTCGGCGGCAGGGCCCCACCTGATCAGATCCTCGGCGGCGATCCCTTCAAGATGACCTCGTCGACGGGGCCAGTGACCCGAACAGCTCCTCGGCGAGCACACCTCCCCCCGACCTTGACGTTCTGAAATCCAGAAATACCTGAACCTGCGTTGAGGTGTTTCCAGATTCGTGACGTCAGAAAGACGTTCCGAAGTCCGATAAACATGTAAACTGGCTCGGCCTCGGTCCCGAGATTGCCGAATTCAGAAGGTCGAACCTGTATACATATTATATATATATATATATAAAAAAGGTAACAGTTAAGGACAAGTGGGTTCCAATTGTATGATGTTCTCACCGTGCACCGTCTATTTCCTCCAAGTCTAGGTCCCAAACACAGCGATGACTGAGAAACTTTGGAAGGCTTTGCAATTGCACAAATGTTGAGATGACAACTTTGGATACAGAATTTTTTTTTCAAAAAAAAACAAATTACGAACAAAGGAAACAAAAAAAAATATTTGCAGCTTGTTTGCTTTAATAATGGGATGACTGACAGGACCAGGCCAATCCTTTTTAGCAACAGATATAAGACATCATTTTTGATCGCTGTGTATTACTTACATGGCTGCAATCGGAATGTCAGCGGCAGCACTCACTTACTTACATTCAATGCAATTGCTAACTTCACCTCACAGATCAGGCTAGAGCATCGGGGGGAGGGAGAGAAGATCGGTGGGGTGGGGGGGGAGGTGAGGAAAGAGGTCGGGAAAGCGATCAGAGGCCTCGTGGGTGGGGTCTCCGATTGCGGGGGTTAGGCAGGGACCCTGGATCCAGGAGGTTAGTCTAAAGCCACTTACCTCCTGGATGCAGCATTCCTCTCACCTTGCTGTAGCTGGCAAGATTTACAAGCTGTGCATAACCCGACCAGCTATACTTAAAGACAAAATGGAAGTTAAAGAAGAGGCTTCCAGCCTCATTAGAATATTTAAATAGACACTTGCCCCCTGAAAGCGGGTTGACTGCCCTGAAGTGGGCGGGTTGGAATTCCGATTTTTAAGACTAACTGCCCCCATGCCCCCAATCCAGTTTTTTTTTTTTTTTTTAAAGTTAAAATTCCCCCCAGTCTGTTTATATCCACTCATTCCCATCCTTTCATGATTTTAAGCACTTCTATCAAATCCTCTGTTCTAATGAAGACAGCCCCATTTTTCTCTCTTTTCTTTCCTCAAACCATGTAACAACCTAGTAAATCTGCACTGTAGCCTTTCAATTTCCTCAATAGCGCCTTTCACAACCACCGGACATCTCTCATCGCTTTACAGCCAATGATGTACTTTTGGAGTGTGGACACTGTTGTAAAGTGGAAAACACAGCAATGTGATAATGACCAGATAATACATTTTTGTTGTGTTGATTGAGGGATAAATATTGGCCAGAACACCGGGGATAACTCCCCAGCTCTTTTTCGAAATAGTGCCATGGGATCGTTTACGTCCACTTGAGAGGGCAGATGGGGCCTCGGTTTAACATCTCATCCAAAAGACATCAACTCCAACAGTGCAGCACTCCCTCAGCATTGCACTGGAATGTCAGCCTGGATTTATGTACTCAATTTATGGACTTAAACCCACAACCTTCTGACGCAGAGGCGAGTGTGCTACCAACTGAGCCACAGCTGACACTGACATTTACCATCATATCTTGTCTTGTATTCGATACCTTTTGCCATAAAACCCAATATTCTACTATTTTTTTATAGCGTTATCCACTGGTGGTGTTTTTTTTTTAAATGTATCACATTTAATGTATATTAATGTGCAGTCAAATCCCTCTGCTCTGCTACCTCATGCTGCTTTTCTCCATTCAAATCATTGGGCCAAAAATTGCGGCCTCGCCGGGTGGGTTCAAAGTGCGCAATGCATTGCACAAAGAACCGGTTTCTTTAGACAGATCCTATGCATCCCCGCAGAAAGGACATCTGCGAGGCAGATTGGGCTATTTTCCCAACTCTTGCCCAGCGAATGTCCTTCAAACTCTTATGCCTGGTAAAAGCAGGTGTACAGCTTACTTTTACCAGCGTAAGAGTTTTAAAACATAGAAAAATTAAATGTAATCACTCATTTGTATATTAAAAACCCTGTCCATTAAGGTAAGTTTATTTTAATAAACTGGGCCCCAGCCATTCAGATCGGGCGAATTGCCGCCGTTGAGGCTGTGAAAACATGACTGATAATTAAGTATTTTACCGGTATCAGCGGCCTGTCCTCCAAATAATAATGGGTCTTGGGTGAATGAAGCGGTGGAGGAACAGAGAGGCGCATTTAGACCAGGAAGTGAGGAGAGGAAAATATATTAAAACATAACCTGGCCGTTGACCTCTGCACCCCGATGACATCACAATCACCATTGAGCCTGGGCACTTGAGGGATTAGTGATAGACATGTGGATCTGTGATTAGGGTGATACCGCCAAGGGTTGGGGTTAGGGATTACGTTAGTGATTCGGTTAGGATCTTACCGTTAGGGGTTCTGGACTGGGGTTCCAGTTAGGTTGCTTGGTTTAGGATTGGGGTACCAAGGCTCGGAGAGGCATTCTGGATGGTATGGGGAGCTGGGACTTGGCCATGAGTTAACCAAATTTATAAGAATTGAAATAAGTGAGAGTAAGATAGGAGTAAAGGCCCAAAAATGGAACAATCTGTAGCGTGAAATCCAATTGTCTCCTCTTATCATGGAAAAAGACAAGGAATTGACACACTCCGTTTAAAACAACCCGGATTTATTTGGCATATATCCTGAATCAACAGCACTGAAACAAATTCTCCGGTCATTATCACATTGCTGTTTGTGGGTGTTATGTATGCAAACTTTACCAATGTGTAAGACTTGCCACCAGCGGCACACCTATGAGAGACACAAGGGTCACCCGCACACCCAGGGCAAGCAGGTATAAAAGGAAGTCTATCATGCTGCTTCCTCACTCTGGAGTTACATTAAAGAGACCAAGGTCACAATAGTTTGAGCTTACAGCAATCAGTCTTGTGGACTTATTCTGAATATAACAATTGGCGACGAGTAACAGATCACGAACTTTCACGCGGTTGTGGCTGCCGTTGGTATAATTGAGAGATTTGTTGAGGGTGATGATTGATGGTGATCGTTGAGCGTCTTGACCAACACTTTGTGGCCAACGAGCTAGCTACGGAAGAGACCGTGGTCAAGCGCAGGGCAATTCTCCTCACCGTTGCGGGTCAACGATATATGGCCTCATCAAAAATCTGCTGGCATCGATGAGACCAACGGAGAAGAGACATGAAGAGTTGTGCACACTGGTTCGGGAATACCTCAAGCCGAAGGAGGGCATCTTAATGGCCAGGTGTCGCTTTTATACGCACCATCGCTGCGAGGGCCAGGACATGGCGAGCTATGTCGCCGACCTAAGACGCCTTGCGGGACCATGTGTATTTGCTGGATTTCTGGGGGAAATGTGGGACTTTTTCGTGCTTGGAATCGGCCACGGGGTCATTTTTCGTAAACTGCTGTCTGCCGAATCCCTAGATCTGAGCAAGGCCATCACGATAGCCCAGGCTTTCATGTCCACGAACGATAACACGAAACAGATATCTTTGCAGCATCGAAGCTCACCGGCAAGTACTGTGCATAAAATAACACCTTCAGTAGGCAGAACTGTACATGGCAGGGCCTACACGCCTGCAGAGGCCAGACCTAGGATGACTCAGAGTCTGCCATGGGGTGTGAATGCGAATCCATTAACACCATGTTGGCGCTGCGGAGGTAATCATCGAGCCCATCAATGTCGATTCAAGCACTACGTGTGCAAAGACTGCGGAACAATGGGACACCTCCAGCGAATGTGCAGGCGTGCTGCGACTCACCATGTGGCAGAGTCGGCAGAAGATGACCGATCCGGCGCGGATCACGCTGAACGAGTGAGAGAGGCAACTCAACCCAAGGCTGAAGAGGGAGTGTATGGGGTACACACCTTCACCACCAAAAGCCCTCCGATAATGTTAAAAGTCAAATTAAATGGCATTCCAGTTTCCGTGGAATTGGACACGGGGGCGAGTCAGTCAATTATGAGCCAGTCAATTATGAGCCAGAAGGCTTTTGAGAAACTGTGGGGCAACAAGGCACAAAGGCCAAAACTAAGCCCGATTCACACCAAGCTGCACACTTACACCAAAGAGCTCATACCAGTCATTGGCAGTGCAGCAGTGAAGGTATTGTATGATGCAGCTGTGCATGATTTACCACATCCAGAACCAGGGGTCACAGACTAAGGATAAGGGGTAAGCCATTTAGGACCAAGATGAGGAGAAACTTCTTCACTCAGAGTTATTAACCTGTGGAATTCTCTACCGCAGAGAGTTGTTGATGCCAGTTCATTAGATATATTCAAGAGGGAGTTAGATATGACCCTTACGGCTAAAGGGATCAAGGGGTATGGAAAGAAAGCAGGAAATGGGTACTGAGGTGAATGATCAGCCATGATCGTATTGAATGGCGGTGCAGGCTCGAAGGGCCGAATGGCCTACTCCTGCACCTATTTTCTATGTTTCTATGCTTAACCCTATTAAAACACATTTAAAAAAAAAAATTTAATGTTATTTTTTGAAAACATTTAATTACATTCAATTTCAATTAATTTTAAATATGTGAGGTGTTTTTATAATTTATTGTGCTGTGTTTCTTGTTTTAGGGGGGTACTCTCATTGATCGTAATGGGAGTTCATAAAACAGAGCTCCCATTATCAATACTAGATAGTGATTGTTGGTCCAGGCCCACGTGATTCTAGCATATGCGTTCGTACGTGGAAGACATCTTCCTGTGCGCTGCGCAGCGAATGAAGGCCTCTGACCGGAATCCTATATTCCTCCGGGACCACCAATTATTTTTGTAGATTTTTATTGGGTCGGAGGGGTGTCCGAAGGAAACCTCCGACCGCAATTTTTGGCCCAATTTTATTTTAAACCAAAACAGACAGCTTAGTACTGATGTTGCTCCTTAGCTTCAGGTCACTTTCCTCGGGATAGTAAAATTCATCTATGATTTTGGTGATGTGAAGCCTCATCATACAATATTCCTTGGTGAAGTCAATGGAGCTCCACCACCTGTGTCAGACACATCGCTTGGGGGAGCGCAAATCTTAGTTGTCTTCCTGCTATGGTTCATGACCTTCTTGCCCTTTTTCCTTCAACATGATCAACAAAGCTTACTCCCAGGAAAAGTTTCATAAACATTTGTGACCATTTCGGTAAAGCTACTACAGAAAATTACTATATCGCAACACACTTAAATCATAGAATGCGCTAATACACAGAAGACTTTCAGCACAATCAATGGCAGCGTCACTATCTAGCTTGTGTGCATTGGAACAGGAAAGTAAAATGGCGTTTAGTAAGGTGAGTGAATGAGAATCTTACTTTGCTGCCAGGATTTTGTGATCAACCTCATCCAGAGAGGAACTGTGTGCCACTTGGAATGTTCCAAATATAGTGTTACGCTTCTTCTTGATCTTTTCTGCCTAAAAACAGCAGTAAAATGTTAAGAGTCTCTGGTAAGCTAACCCATATAAAAGGATTTTAAATTACTGTTTTACAAACAAATTACATATGGTGAGTAGGACCATCACAATTCATTAATCATGCACCCTTGAGTTATCAGGTTTATCTTAGTCGAAATAAAATAGGTATTCCATGGTTTCCTCCTTCTAGCTCTACTTTCCTCCTTCAACCATTATAAATGACAAATTTTTACTGAACTTTAGAATGCTTTCTTGTCGCTTTTCATTGTATTTTGCATGTCTGTTTGAAGAACACGGTAAAATATTATGCCTCGTGTAATACAAACCTCCTCCTTAACGGCATTGAGTTGCATTTCTGCACTCTGTTTCTTAATGTTGTAGTACTGAATCTCCACCTCATGGGTAAGCTGCAACCATTTCTGGAGAGTTCCTGGCATTGCCCAGTCACTGCATACTTCCAATTCCTTCTCTGCATTCTTGAGGGCCATCCGAACCTACCAATCACACATTAAAACTGGTTGCATTTGTGAGTAATACAAAGGTACTTGAGTTTATTAATGTAAGTAACATTGATTTATTACCAGTCACTTTGACTAGCCACAAAATGTAAAAATTTTGTTTATTCGTTTTCTTGCTTTTGATGTAACAGAGTTAAAAAGGAATTGTGCAGTGTGTTTGAGTTATGTGAAAAGTAAAATAACCTGCCTTTTCTGCAGGATGATGCCAGGGATGAGAAAATATAGTTACGAGGAGAAATTGGCGATATTGGGACAGAGAAGATTTAACTGAGGTTTTTTTAATTATGAAGGTTTTTAAATAAAGTGAATAGAAAAAAGGAATATTTTCTTTGATTGGGGCATCAGGGATGAGGGGTCATTCATGGCATTATCCTTCAGAAAAAGACAGGTCATTTCACTTTTCACACAACTAAAACACACTGCACAATTTTAACTCTGATAGGCCAAAAGCAATAAAACAAACACACACTCTATCAAAGAGAGAAAATAAAACATTATTTAGAAGGATTTGAACTGTATGTGGAGGATAAACTATACAAAAATAAAGTTTTACTTCTTCCCTCATACATTTGTAGTTTGCCCTTTTAAAATTATGTCCCTGGGTGTTGGCAACGTTGAATCCCATAGTCATCTTGAAATTAATCATGTCATGGCCACTATCACCTGGGATGCTATGACTTCCATTTTCTATATGCTGACAGGTCACTTACTACAGGTTGAACCTCCTTTATCCGGCATCCTCAGGACCTGGCCTGTCCCGAATGAGGGATTTTGCCGGATGAGGAGAGGTCATGTGTTTGGATGGACTGCACCTTTAAGTGCTGTTGCTGGGGTAAGTATGTGTGTGTGCCGATTGGTTGGACCGACTGTCAGTTAGTCAGTCGCTAATCCGTGTGCAGGGGGTCCAGAAGAACCGGCGGGCCCCAAGGAACTGGCAGGCCCCGAAGAGCCGGCGGCCCGCGGAACAGTCGACGGGCCCCGAAGAGCTGGCGGGCCCAGAAGAACTGGCGGGTCCCGGAACAGTCGGCCCGACCTCGCCCCCACCCCCCCACCCCGAAGGAGCGCTGTGTGGAGGAGCGGCCGGCCCGAAGATTGTGGTTGCAGGAGTTCCATCAGGGCGACGAGGATGAAGCAGCTGATTAAGGAGAAAGATTATATTGGTGAGTAAGATTTTGACAGGTCGCGTTCTGCGCATGCGTCATTTGGCAGTCAGGAATGGTCCCGGATGAGGGATGGTACTGGATAAGGGAGTCCCAGATAAGAGAGGTTCAACCTGTATAACTAAGTTGGGCTGGGAACTGCCTTTTTTTATTTCCGTGATGCACTGAGTCATGAAGCAATTGTGCATTACATTTACCAATTCTGAATCTAAGCAACTTAGAACATAGAAACATAGAAAAAAGGTGCAGGAGTAGGCCATTTGGCCCTTCGAGCCTGCACCACCATTCAATATGATCATAGCTGATCATGCAACTTCAGTACCCCATTCCTGCTTTCTGTCCATACCCCTTGATCCCTTTAGCTGTAAAGGCCACATCTAACTCCCTTTTGAATATATCTAAATGAACTGGCCTCAACAGCTTTCTGTGGTAGAGAATTCCACAGGTTCACAATTCTCTGAGTGAAGAAGTTTCTCCTCATCTCGGTCCTAAATGGCCTACCCCTTATCCTTAGACTGTGACCCCTGGTTCTGGACTTCCCCAACATCGGGAACATTCGTCCTGCATCTAACCTGTCCAGTCCCGTCAGAATTTCACATGTTTCCATGAGATCCCCTCTCATTCTTCTAAATTCCAGTGAATATAAGCCTAGTCGATCCAGTCTTTCTTCATATGTCACCCCTGCCATCCCGGGAATCAGTCTGGTGAACCTTCGCTGCACTCCCTCAATAGCAAGAATGTTCTTCCTCAGATTAGGAGACCAAAACTGTACACAATATTCAAGGTGTGGCCTCACCAAGGCCCTGTACAACTGCAGTAAGACCTCCCTGCTCCGATACTCAAATCTTTGCGCTATGAAGGCCAACATGCCATTTGCCTTCTTCACTGCCTGCTGTACCTGCATGCCAACTTTCAATGAGTGATGTACCATGACACCCAGGTCTTGTTGCACTTCCCCTTTTCCTAATCTGTCATCATTCAGATATTTTGCCTTCCTATTTTTGCCAGCAAAGTGAATAACCTCACATTTATCTACATTATATTCCATCTGCCATGCATTTGCCCACTCACCTAACCTGCCCAAGTCCCCCTGCAGCCTCTTAGCATCCTATTCACAGCTCACTGCCACCCAGCTTAGTGTCATCTGCAAACTTGGAGATATTACATTCAATTCATTTGTCTAAATCATTAATGTATATTGTAAATAGCTGGGGTCCCAGCACTGAACCTTGCGGTACCCCACTAGTCACTGTCTGCCAATCTGAAAAGAACCCGTTTATTCCTACTGTTTGCTTCCTATCTGCCAACCAGTTCTCTATCCACGTTAATACATTACCCCCAATAACATGTACTTTAATTTTGCACACTAATCTCGTGTGGGATCTTGTCAAAAGCCTTTTCAAAGTCCAAATACATCACATCCACTGGTTCTCCCCTGTCCACTCTACTAGTTACATCCTCAAAAAATTCTAGAAGACTTGTCAAGCATGATTTCCCTTTCATAAATCCATGTTGACTTGAACCGATCCCGTCACTGCTTTCCAAATGCGCTGCTATTACATCTTTAATAACTGATTCCAACATTTTCCCCACTACCAAGGTCAGGCTAACCAGTCTATAATTCCTTGTTTTCTCTCTCCCTCCCTCCTTTCTTAAAAAGTGGGGTTACATTAGCTACTCTCCAATCCATAGGAACTGATCCAGAGTCTATAGAATGTTGGAAAATGATCACCAAAGCATCCACTATTTCTAGGGTCACTTCCTTAAGTTCTCTGGAATGCAGACTATCAGGCCATGGGGATTTATCGGCCTTCAATCCCATCAATTTCCCGAACACAATTTCCTGACTAATAAAGATTTCCTTCAATTCCTCCTTCTCGCTCGACCCTCGGTCGGCTAGTATTTCCGGAAGGTTGTGTGTGTCTTCCTTAGTGAAGACAGAACCAAAGTATTTGTTCAATTCCTCTGCCATTTCTTTGTTCCCCATTATAAATTCAGCTGATTCTGACTGCAAGGGACCTACATTTGTCTTCACTAATCTTTTTCTCTTCACATATCTATAGAAGCTTCTGCAGTCAGTTTTTATGTTCCCTGCAAGCTTCCTCTCATACTCTATTTTCCCCCTCCTAATTAAACCCTTTATCCTCCTCTGCTGAATTGTAAATTTCTCCCAGTCCTCAGGTTTGCTGCTTTTTCTGGCCAATTTATATGCATCCCCAATTTATATATGCTTTATTAAAATCCCCATTAATACAGCATCCAGTACTCACATATTCTACTCATCTATTCTTATTTATTCTACGCTCCCAATATTTACAAGGTACCAAATAGTTGCTATGTTTTTTTTGAAATGTAATACTTTACATTTGATCGAATAGATTTATACACGAGCGTAAATTCAGCAATATATGTTGCCGCTCCTCCACTGTCGCTGGGTCAAAAACCTGGTGTTCTCTCCATAATAGCACTGTGGGAGTACCTTCATCACACCGACTGCAGCGGTTCACTATCAAATTCTCAAGGGCAACTTGGGATGGGCAAGAAATTCTGGCCTTGTCACCAAAGCACACATCCTGAAAGATTATTTTGAAAATCTGGCATTCCCAGTAGAGATCCATGGCAAAGGGAGTACAGATGGAGATAGTGCTACAATATTATAGCCCTGCCTCCTTTGAGCCTGGCTCCCTGCTGGGAGCAAAAATATGACCAAATTTAACCTCTATTGTGAACTTTGTTGAATGTTGGGTCCAGGTGCAGTACAACTTTTCCCTCTGTTTACAAGTATAAGTACGGTTTATACTCTTTATTGAAAGGCCTACTGGTGCTCACCCGGCATCTCTTTTCACTGAGTTAGAGACTTTCAGTCAAACCTATGAGCACCTGTGCTTTGGACCCTATCAGAGTGATATAATTTCCACACATAATCCTACAGATAAAGTAGAGTGCACTTTCAAATGGGACACACTTCAAAATGGGACACAACATGGTGGGAATTGACATGACAAACTAGTAATTGGTGCAGTTATTATGGGCGATATCATTCACTCAATGGCATTACTTTTGGAAAAGAATGTAATCAAGCAGAAATTCAGAGATATGCACTCATGATTCATATTCTCTAATTAAAGTAGTCACTCCAGTGATAAAAAAAATCATGAAAGCTAAATACATTTTTGATCAGCTTCATTTATAATAAAAAAATATTTTATAGGTTCAAAATGTTTTTTTTTAAAGTTATACAAGTTAACAACCGCAAGTTGCAGTTATACGAGGCCTTTAATGAAGAAAAAAGTCCCAATGCACTTAGCAGAGGTAAATGGTAAAAGAAATGGACACCAAGCCAAAGCTTATAGGAGTGGTGTCCAAAAGCTTGGTCAAAGATGTGGATTTTAAATAAAGCCTTAAAAGGGAGAGCAGGGTGATGAAGCAAAGAGATTTAGGGAGGAAATTCCAGAGATGGGGCCGAGGCATCTGAAAGCACAGCTGCTAATGGTGGGGTGAAGGGAGCAGGGGTGCACACAAGAACATAAGAACTAGGAGCAGGAGTGGGCCATACGGCCCCTCGAGCCTGCTCCGCCATTCAATAAGATCATGGCTGATCTGATCATGGACTCAGCTCCACTTTCCTGCCTGCTCCCCATAACCCCTTATCGTTTAAAAAAATGTCTATTTCTGTCTTAAATTTATTCAATGTCCCAGCTTCCACAGCTCTCTGAGGCAGCGAATTCCACAGATTTACAACCCTCTGAGAAGAAATTTCTCCTTATCTCTGTTTTAAATGGGCGGCTGAGATGAGAAACAAGAGGCTGGAGCCAGCAGAACCTAGAATTCGGGTGGGGGAGAGGCTTGTCGGGCTGCAAAAGGTGAGAGAGATAGGGAAGGGCAGGGCCCTGGAGAGATTTAAACACAACATTGAGAATGTCAACTTTTACAAACTAGGTGCAGCTAAAGCAATCAAATAAATGGAGCAGAACATTAATAGACTTAAATTTCAGTTAAATAATCCTGAACAGTAGAATTTGTTGATTTACTGAATCAAAATCATATAGGTAATATGCACAATTAATCGGGCTTGTATTCAGAGGATTTTTTCAAAACTCATTTTACATGAGAAAAAGCAAATTGAATTATACACCATGCTTTGTATAACTTTCAAACCGCCAGGGCAGGACATTTCCTAGTCATATCCTGTATTCAAATTCATCATCATCAGCATATCATCATCATAGGCAGTCCCTCGGAATCGAGGAAGACTTGCTTCCACTCTTAGAATGAGTCCTTAGGTGGCTGAATAGTCCAATATGCGAGCCACAGTCCCTGCCACAGGTGGGACAGACAGTCGTTGAGGGAAGGGGTGGGTGGGGAGTCTGGTTTGCCACACGTTCTTTCCACTGCCTGTGCTTGTTTTCTGCATGCACTCGGCGATGAGACTCGAGATGCTCAGCGCCCTCCTTGATGCACTTCCTCTGCTTAGGGCAGTCTTTGGCCAGGGACTCCCAGGTGTCGGTGGGGATGTTGCACCTTATTAGGGAGGTTTTGAGGGTGTCCTTGTAACTTTTCCTCTGTCCACCTTTGGCTCATTTACCATGATGGAGTTCAGAGTAGAACGCTTGCTTTGGGAGTCTCGTGTCTGGCATGTGGATAATGTGGCCTGCCCAGTGGAGCTGATCAAGTGTGGTCAGTGCTTCGATGCTGGGGATGTTGGCCTGGTCAAGGATGCTAATGTTGGTGCGTCTGTCCTCCCAGGGGATTTGTAGGATCTTGCGGAGGCATCGCTGGTGGTATTTCTCCAGTGACTTGAGGTGTCTACTATACATGGTCCATGTCTCTGAGCCATACAGGAGGGCGGGTATGCTACAGCCCTGTAGACCACGAGCTTGGTGGTAGATTTGAGGGCCTGGTCTTCGAACACTCTCTTCCTCAGGCGGCCGAAGGCTGCGCTGGTGCACTGGAAGCGGTGTTGAATCTCCTCATCAATGTCTGCTTTGTAGATAAGAGGCTCCCGAGGTATGGGAAATGGTCCACGTTGTCCAGGGCCGTGCTGTGGGTCTTGATGACTGGGGGGCAGTGCTGTGTGGCGAGGACAGGCTGGTGGAGGACCTTTGTTTTACAGATGTTTAGCGTATAAGGCCTATGCTTTCCTACGCCTCAGTAAATACGTCGACTATGTCCTGGAGGTCAGCCTCTGAATGTGCGCAGACGCAGGTGTCATCCGTGTAGCTCGACAACAGAGGTTGGGGTGGTTTTGGACCTGGCCTAGAGACGGCGCAGGTTGAACAGCTTCCCACTGGTTCTGTAGTTTAGTTCCACTCCAGCGGGGAGCTGTGAGGTGGAGCATAGCAGCGAGGAAGATTGAGAAGAGGGCTGGGGCGATGACACAGGCCTGTTTGACCCCGGTCCGGATGTGGATTACTACACATTTTAATCACATGGCAAGCTGTAACATATACATTTTGACCTTTGTTTTTTCCATCAAAGATTTAACAGACCAACAAAGATTGCAATTTTTTTCCTGTGTTACTGTATCTTTTGAATTTCTGGTTATCAGATATGTTAAACAGCATGCTTAACAGCTTTAAAATACCATCTATTTAGGTCACCTATTTGTGACAGCTCTACAGTATTTTTTTTTCTGGATGTACATTTTAGTATTTCATGCTTGCTCTCACAACCATAAATTTCAAGGGGAATAGCCTCAAAACTAGAGCACGGCCATTCTGGAGCAAAATCAGGAAACACTTTTTCACACAAAGAGTAGTAGAAATTTGAAATCCTCTCCCCAAAGTGCTGTGGATGTGTGGTCAATTGCAGCTTTCAAGACTGAGATAAGAAAGATTTTTGTTAGGTAAGGATATCAAGGTATAGGGAGTAAAGGTGGGAGAAATGGAGTTGTGATAGAGATCAAACATTGGTGGAACAGACCCAAGGGGCTGAATGGTCTACTCCTGTCCCTATGTTCCATAGGCAGTTTCAATTATAAATATGGAGTAAGAATTTTAAATGGAAAAAATTGACAGGAATTGCAGGCATATATGAAAATCCAATACTTTTAATGTAGTGGGCATTAAGGGAAGTTTCTCGGACTGGCAGAAAGTGAGAAGTGGTGGCCCGGAGGGATCCAAATGATTTTGACACAGAATTGAAGGTATAGTGTCAAAATTTGCAGATGATACCAAATTCGGAGGTAGACCAGATAATGTGGAGGACTACACCTAAAACAGGAAGGCATAAAAAGACTTGCAGAGTGAGCAGATAAATTTGATATAGCGAAGTGTTGATGAGGTTGATTTTGGCCAACTTATTCCTTGCAAGGGAAAAAACTACGTAGGGTAGAGGAGCAAAGAGGTCTGGGAATACAGAGACATAAATCATTAAAACTAGTAACACGTTGATATGGCCATAGTGCTGGAGTTAATTTCTGGAGGAACAGAATACAAAAGCAGAGAGATAATGTTAAATTTACAGAGAATCTTGGTTAAGCCACACTTGAAGTACTGTTTACAGTTCTTGTCTCAGCACTGGAGAAACTGCATAAAAGATTTACATGGATATTACCAGAATTGAGAGGACGTGTCCATCAAGAAAGATTGAGCAGGCTTGGGCTTTTTTTCTGGATCAGAGAAGACCTATTAGAAGTCTTACAAATTCTGTAGGGATTCGAAAGGGTGGATGCGGAGAAACTGTTTCCATTTGTGGGTAAGTCCAAAACAAGGGGCCATAAATATAAGATAGCCCTTAATGGACCAAATAAAGAATTTAAGTGGAAAGTCTTTGCAGAGAGTGAGGAGAATATGAAACTTGCTGCCACGTGGGGTGGTTGAAGCAGATAGCATTTAAGGGGAGGCTTGATGCATACATGAGGGTTAAGGACACAAAGTGGGAAGAGGTAAGTAGAGTGAGAGGATGCTTGTGTGGAGTATAAACATTGGCTTAGACCAGTTGGGGCGAATGGCCCATTTCTGTGCTATAGATTCTATGTAAAAGTAAATCTTGCCACTCCCAAAAAATAAAGTAATTTGGATGGTATTCCCAGATGAATTTCAAAAGGTATTCTCCGAGCACCGTGCACCGCCAAAAAGCTCTCCATCAATTTAATCTATCTTTGACTACTTTATTATGAATTAGGTTTCTGGTGACTGGCAATGGTAATCCAATTGACTGATCACTCTGCAGTAGTTTATAATTAGGTCTTCACTTTATCTATAATCAATGTTTCACAGTTGTGTGACAGAGACTGAATAGCACATAGTGCTCAATAAAAACAACAGATCTCAAATGAATACAAACAATCCTCAGCCCTGTGTTTCAAGCCATGTGCAACATGAGAAGTTCAGATTGGAGCATTGCTATTTTTTCCACTCACAGATGACAATATTTTTGACGACTCTTAGTTTGCCTGGAGACTTGATTGTAAACCCGCTTCTCCAATTAAAGTGACCTCAGGCAGCATGCATTATCCAGAGTACTGGTTTCAAAATACTGTTTCAATTAAGTACTTTGTGTAATGTGTCCCACTTGGGACTCTGAAAGGAAAGCGATTCATAATTAAGTCAGCCAACAAACAGAAAGAAAACAGGATGTTGCCCGTCATGTAGCAAAAAAAATTCAACACAGTGGGTAATTTTCACCTTTACCGTCTGAGCAGTAAGCTGGTGAAGTGGTTGCCGACTCATTGTAAAATCCACTCGATTTTATGGAATCCACCTGATTTTCATCACATTGATCCAAATGGGGTAGAGACCAGGCAGGTTCTACAACAGATGGGCAACCCACTCCACCAGAATACTGCTCAGGCCGTGAAGGTGAAAATTACCCTCTGTGTGCTGGATTTTCCCAACGCATGGCAATAACTCTTCAGCAGCTGAATGGAAAATTCTGCTTGTGGGTATGACTGAATTTATTCCTATAAACCAGGAAGGTTTACTGTGATTCAAAAAGATTCTATTTGCTTTCAGACAAATTTTAACCTCCCTCACCTGATGGTTGGTATTTGACTGATGCAATGGATATGCAAAGTAAAAATGAAGAACTATGCTTTTGTACAAGAAATTGTGTTGTGTATTTCGGAAACTTTTGTAAGCTGTCAAGTTTGCTTTCTTTTTCATTTTTAAAATAGTTGAGTTTTCTTTTAAATACTCAGCAGAATAATAAACATTAAAGAAAAAAAAATCAAGAAAGACTTGCATTGATAAAACACTTTTCACAACCTAAATGTCCTAAAGCATTTTACTCGCTCAGTACTGTGCTCAAGTCTCTGGGGTGGGGGCCCATAACCTTCTGACTGTGAAGCAAGTTTGCAATTACTGAGCCAAGGCGAACACCAATTTCTAACATAACACCATCAACATAATCTGTTGCTTCAGTAGAAACTTTCTATCAAACACAATGAACCCATGCTGCAGTAAATGTACACCATGTATTTGTAATTACCTCTATTAAATATGGATGATTTTTATTAGCCTCAGCAAACATCATTTTGTAGTTTTATAAATTCTGATAATAGAAAAAACATTGTTATTTTTAAACATTCTTGTACCTGTACAAGTTCCTCTTCTGCATATTTCAACCGGCTGAGTTCAGTCTCTGATCCCTCACGTAGCGCTCTCAGGCGTTGAGCCTCCCGCTTGGCATCATTTATTTCTGTTTTCATTTTTTGTTCTAAGTTTTGCTTCTCCACTTCAACAGTTCTATTTTCTTCTTGAGCTTTTTGAAGTCTTCATTAGGGTAAGAAAAAACAACAAAAAAAAGACCTGAAATAAAATGCTCTCTTTTCACAACAGCTATCAGCAGCTATAACTTACAAATAGTGTACCCCGTGAGCTGTGCTATCCTTCATATAGTGTACAGTAGTGACAAGTGGAGATTATGAACACAAAGCTGAGCAAACTTAAGCAGGGTCAGTTCACTGGATCATTATAAACTATGATTTTACTTATAATGACTAATGTAATGCTGCCATAAATAAAATAGTAGGAAAAGGATGTTTTTGTTTTATTCGTTCACTGGATGTGGGCATGGTTGGCAAAGGCCAGCATTTATTGCCCATCAATAATTGCCCTCGAGAAGGTGGTGATGAGCTGCCTTTTTGAACCGCTGCAGTCCTTGTGCTGAAGGTATTCCCACAGTGCTGTTAGGGAGGGAGTTTCAGGATTTTGACCCAGCAACTATGAAGGAACAGCGATATATTTCCAAGTCAGGATGGTGTGTCTCTTGGAGAGGAACTTGAAGGTGATGGTGTTCCCATGTGAGTGCTGCGCATGTTCCTGTCCTTCGAGATGGTAGAGGTCACGGGTTTGGGAGGTGCTGTTAAAGAAGCCTTGGCAAGTTGCTGCATACTACAGCCATGGTGCACCGATGGTAGATGGAGTGACTGTTTAGGTTGGTGAATGGGTGCCAAACAAGCGAGCTGCTTTGTCCAGGATGGTGTTGAGCTTCTTGAGTGTTGTTGGAGCTGCACTCATCCAGGCAAGTGGAGTATTCTATCACACTCCTGACTTAGAAACATAGAAAATAGGTGCAGAAGTAGGCCATTCGGCCCTTCGAGCCTGCACTACCATTCAACTTCAGCACCCCATTCCTGCTTTCTCTCCATACCTTTGATCCCTTTAGCTGTAAGGGCCACATCTAACTCCCTTTGAATATATCTAACAAACTGGCATCAACAACTTTCTGTGGTAGAGAATTCCACAGGTTCACAATTCTCTGAGTGAAGAAGTTTCTCCTCATCTCGGTCCTAAATGGCTTACCACTTATCCTTAGACTGTGACCCCTGGTTCTGGACTTCCCCAACATCGGGAACATTCTGTTAGAATTTCATGTTTCTGTGAGATCCCCTCTCATTCTTCTAAATTACAGTGAATATAAGCCTAGTCGATCCAGTCTTTCTTCATAGGTCACTCCTGCCATCCCGGGAATCAGTCTGGTGAACTTTCGCTGCACTCCCTCAATAGCAAGAATGTCCTTCCTCAGATTAGCCAAAACTGTACACAATATTCAAGGTGTGGCCTCACCAAGGCCCTGTACAACTGCAATAAGACCTCCCTGCTCCGATACTCAAATCCTCTCGCTATGAAGGCCAACATGTCATTTACCTTCTTCACCGCCTACTGTATTGGCATGCCAACTTTCAATGACTGATGTACCATGACACCCAGGTCTCGTTGCACCTCTCCTTTTCCTAATCTGCCACCATTCAGATAATATTCTGCCTTCGTGTCTTTGCCACCAAAGTGGATAACCTCACATTTATCCACATTATACTGTAATCTGCCACGCGTTTGCCCACTCACCTAACCTGTCCAAGTCACCCTGCAGTCTCTTAGCATCCTCCTCACAGCTTACACTGCCACCCAGCTTAGTGTCATCTGCAAACTTGGAGATATTCCCTCATCCAAATCATTAATGTATATTGTGAATAGCTGGGGTCCCAGCACAGAGCCCTGCAGCACCCCACTAGTCACTGCCTTCCATTCTGAAAAGGACCCATTTAACCCGGCTTCTGCTTCCTATCTGCCAACCAATTCCCTATCATGTCAGTACATTACCCCCAATACCATGTGCTTTAATTTTGCGCACCAATCTCGTGTGGGATCTTGTCAAAAGCCTTTTCAAAGTCCAAATACATCACATCCACTGGTTCTCCCCTGTCCACTCTACTAGTTACATCCTCAAAAAATTCTAGAAGACTTGTCAAGCATGATTTCCCTTTCATAAATCCATGCTGACTTGGACCGATCCCGTCACTGCTTTCCAAATGCGCTGCTATTACATCTTTAATAACTGATTCCAACATTTTCCCCACTACCAAGGTCAGGCTAACCAGTCTATAATTCCCTATTTTCTCTCTCCCTCCCTCCTTTCTTAAAAAGTGGGGTTACATTAGCTACTCTCCAATCCATAGGAACTGATCCAGAGTCGATAGACTGTTGGAAAATGATCACCAATGCATCCACTATTTCTAGGGCTACTTCCTTAAGTACTCTGGAATGCAGACTATCAGGCCATGGGGATTTATCGGCCTTCAATCCCATCAATTTCCCGAACACAATTTCCTGACTAATAAAGATTTCCTTCAGTTCCTCCTTCTCGCTAGACCCTCGGTCCCCTCGTATTTCCAGGTGGTTATTTGTGTCTTCTTTAGTGAAGACAGAACCAAAGTATTTGTTCAATTGGTCTGCCATTTCTTTGTTCCCCATTATAAATTCACCTGATTCTGACTGCAAGGGACCTACATTTGTCTTCACTAATCTTTTTCTCTTCACATATCTATAGAAGCTTTTGCAGTCAATTTTTATGTTCCCTGCAAGCTTAATCTCATACTCTATTTTCCGCTCCTAATTAAACCCTTTGTCCTCCTCTGCTGAATTGTAAGTTTCTCTAAGTCCTCAGGTTTGCTGCTTTTTCTGGCCAATTTATATGCCTCATCCTTGGATTTAACACTATCCCTAATTTCCCTCGTTAGCCACGGTTGAGCCACCTTCCCAGTTTTATTTTTACTGCAGACAGGGATGTACAATTGTTGAAGTTCATCCATGTGATTTTTAAATGTCTTCCATTGTCTATCCACCGTCAACCCTTTAAGTATCATTCAGCAGTCTATCCTAACTAATTCACGACTCATAGCATCAAAGTTACCTTTCTTTAAGTTCAGGACCCTAGTCTCTGACTTAACTGTGTCACTCTCCATTTTAATGAAGAATGCTACCATATTATGGTCACTTTTCCTCAAGAGGCCTCGCACAACAAGATTGTTAATTAATCCTCTCTCATTTCACAACACCCAGTCTAGGATGGCCAACTCTCTAGTTGGTTCCTCGACATATTGGTCTAGAAAACCATCCCTTATACACTCCAGGAAATCCTCCTTAACCGTATTGCTACCAGTTTGGTTAGCCTAATCTTTATGTAGATTAAAGTCACCCATGATAACTGCTGTACCTTTATTGCACGCATCCCTGAATTTCCTGTTTGATGCCATCCCCAACCTCATTACTACTATTTGGTGGTCTGTACACAACTCCCACTCGCATTTTCTGCCCTTTGGGTGTTCCGCAGCTCTACCCCTACAGATTCCACATCATCCAAGCTAATGTCCTTCCTTACTATTGCGTTAATCTCCTCTTTAACCAGCAATACTACCCACCTTCTTTTCCTTTCCGTCTATCCTTCCTGAATATTGAATACTCCTGGATGTTGAGTTCCCAGCCTTGGTCACCCTGGAGCCATGTCTCCATAATCCCAGTGACATCATATCCGTTAACAGCTATCTGCGCAGTTAATTCATCCACCTTATTACGAATGCTCCTCGCATTGAGGCAGAGCCTTCAGGCTTGTTTTTTTAAACTCTTTGTTCTTTTAGAATTATGTTGTAATGTGGCCCTTTTTGATTTTTGTCTTTGATTTCTCTGCCCTCCACTTTCCCTTATCTCCTTCCTACTTTTTGCTTCTGTCCCCATTTTACTTCCCTCTGTTTCCCTGCAGAGATTCCCATCCCCTTGCCATATTTATTTAACACTAACAGCACTAGCAAACATTCCCTCAGGACATCGGTTCCGGTCCTGTCCAGGTGCAGACCATCCGGTTTGTACTGTTCCCACCTCCCCCAGAACAGTTTCCAATGTCCCAGGAGTTTAAATCTCTCCCTCTTGCACCATTCCTCAAGCCACGTATTCATCTTAACTATCCTGCTAATTCTACTCTGACTAGCATGTGGCACTGGTAGCAATCCTGAGATTATTACCTTTGAGGTCCTACTTTTTAAACTTAACTCCTAGCTCCCTAAATTCAGCCTGTAGGACCTCATCCCGTTTTTTACCTATATCATTGGTACCTATATGCACCACGACAACTGGCTGTTCACTCTCCCCCTCCAGAATGCCCTGCAGCCGCTCAGAGACATCCTTGACCCTTGCACCAGGGAGGCAACATACCATCCTGGAGTCTCGATTGCGGCCGCAGAAACGCCTATCTATTCCCCTTACAATAGAATCCCCTACCACTTTAGCTCTCCCACTCTTCTTCCTGCCTTCCTGTGCAGCAGAGCCAACCACGCTGCCATGAACTTGGCTGCTGCTGTCTTCCCCTGAGGAACCATCTCCCCCATCAGTATGCAAAGTGGTAGATCTGTTTTGGAGGGGGATGACCGCAGGGAACTCCTGCACGACCTTCCGACTCCTGCTCCACCTGATGGTCACCCATTCCCTATCTGCCTGTGTAACCAACTCACTAAACGTGCTATTCACAACATCCTCAGTATCGCGGATGCTCCAGTGAATTCATGCACAGCTCCAGTGCCGCAATGTGGTCTAACAGGAGTTGCAGCTGGACACACTTCCTGCACACGTAGTAGTCAGGGAGTGTCCCTGATTTCCCACATAACACAGGAGGAGCATGACACGAGTCTGGGCTCTCCTGCCATGACTTAACCCTTAAATTAACTTAATTTGGCAACAATGTCAAAGATTTCTTACTGATAAGAAAAAGAAAAAAGATAAAAAAGAAAAACTACTCACCAATCAGTTCTTTCTTACTTACATCAATGCTAAATGTTTCCTACTGAAATAAAAAGATAAAATACTCACCAATCCACCAGCCAATCACTTACCCGCTTGGCTGTGACGTCACACTTCGATTGCTTTTTACTTCTTTGTTTACTTTCTGCCCCTGCTGCAGCTGGCCTCCTCCCGACTGCCGCTGCTCCAAGCTGCCGCCACCCTTTGTAGTCCCGCGCCCGCTCCGCTCTCGCGATATGGCCTCCTCCCAACTTGTGCTTTGTAGATGGTGGAAAGTCTTTGGGGAGTCAGGAGGCGAGACACTCGCCGCAGAATATCCAGCCTCTGACCTGCTCGTGTAGCCACAGTATTTATGTGGCTGTTCCAGTTAAGTTTTTGGTCAATGATGACCTCCAGGATGTTGAAGGTGGGGGGTTCGGAGATGGTAATGCCATGGAATATCAAGGGGCTGTGGTTAGACTCTTGTTGCAGATGATCATTGCCTAACACTTGTGTGCAAGTTATCTGCAAGTTGCCTGAATATTGCCTTAATTTGGAGTCAGAGATGTGCTTGCAGAATAAAGTGCTGCTAGGAAGAACCTAATTGCAAGTAAGTGTCCATTTAATACACGTCAATAGCTGTCACACCTTCTTATTTCAAAGTCCCTGGATAAACTGGATTTGTTATATTCCTCAAAAAGGGTACCACCTGTCAAGATAACTCTCAGCGCAGCACGTGAATTTAAAAAACAGCTCCTGACATAACCTAGCACACCTTTTATCCGACAAGGCAGAAAGGATGTGGAAAAGTGAACACTTAGGGCTGGATTTGCGGCTGTGTGTGTATTTGCCTGTTTCCGGGCGCAGTTCGCGGTGAATTCAAAAATGTAGCGCCGGATTAACGTTAGCGCCAGAGCAAGCAACTTTCGCCAAATGCAAGTTCACGAGGAGTGTTAGCGTTAACTCCAGCGTTGCACCACACAATGTGCGCGCCGGAGTCTAAAGTTCTGGCGTTGAAGAAATCATCCATTCTGTGCATGTGCAAATTTTTTTTTCTCTTCCCGTACTTCTGGTCTGCTGTCTGGTTGCAAACGCTAATGCAGGGCACGGCCGCGCGCATGCACAGTACACCCAGGGCTGAATCAGCCATTTTACATTTGGATTTTAAAGATGGAGGATGACGATTCGAGACAGCGTGCCAGGCGATTCAGCCACAAGGCTAATGAAGCTCTAGTGGGGGCTGTGGAAAGAAGATGGCAGGAGTTGCATCTGCGGGGTGAATCTAGTCCATTGCCATCCATTTTTAAAAGGATTTGAAGGGAAATCGCTGAGGAGGTCGCTGCCTCAGGTACTTGATCAGGGCTGGCACATAGTGCCGAAAGACGTTTAATGATCTTTCAAGGGTCATTAAGAGTACAATTTTAATTCAAGCACTCCTTCATTACTTCAATTATAAATCTAACACACTGTTTATTCTCATGCTGTTGGTGTCTCTCAACACTCTGTGGGTTACCTCCTAAAATGCATGGCACATTAGGTAGGCTTAATTTGGCACCCTATTTGCCATGAATGAACTTTACACATTATTAAGATTGCTTTCTGAGATCTCATAAGGTGGCTCCGCACTTCGATGTCCTCCTGATGAACCACATACAACTTCCAAAGCCATTAAACAGAGGACTGTATTACATTCAGACAGTATGGTATAAGTGCTTTGGTGGCTATGTTGCCACAAAAGCAGATGGACCATATTGTAACCATTCCTATTCATTTTTGCAGGCCAAGAGTCTCACAATCGCCAGGAGCAGGTGCAAACAGGCGGCTGTTCTGCCTCAGACCCTGCCACTCACGGACATTGAGGACAGAGTAGCTGGCCTCAGCGGGTTGACAGGTCAGGCAGTTGCCAGTGGGGCCGCTGACCCCCGCTCGGATACTGAGGGCAAATCCTGCACGCTCCCTTGGCTGGGTTGGGGCAAGGTGATGCAGTGTCTCTGGACTAGATATAATGGAGTAGCGGTGGTCCTTCAAATGAGCCTGTGCTATGCGACCTTCCTCATGTCACCCTGCGCCCTCCCCTGCTGCTAACCACTCGTCTGTTGCTTTCTACTTCCAGATGACCAGCCACAGGCGCAGCAACCCTCAAGGGACCACTCCACATCAGGCCATTGTCTGGAACAGGAGGAAACCGATGAACTGACTCCGGCGCAGCATCAATCCACCCCTGTTCCACCACCGGCACTCAGCTCCTATGAGGACGACATGATGTTCTCGGGATTCGACGAATCCGGGTCTCCTGGGACCAGTGGCTTACAGCATCGCAGTGCTGGGGTTGAATCTCGCATGTCATCTCTCCGCAGGGTGAGTCAGCAAAGTCGATCTGCTGACAGGCAGGCAGGCATAGAACTGGACATGGTGGGAATGTCCAGGGAGAGCATCCAGGTCAGCCATCAGCTCCTTGATGTCTTGGGTAGGATTCCCGCGAGCATCAACAGTCTGAAAGCGACCATTACGGAGGTAGGGTCGCAGATTTTCAGTGCGAGCTGCGATACCTGTGAGGCCATCAGTGCCCAAACGATGCTGGTGGCCTCCAGCAGTGACAGTGGAGTCCCAGAGAGTGTGGTGCGAACCCTTGCGGAATATGGCGCATCACAGGCACAAGCTCGGCTTCAGCTTGGGCAGGTGATACAGTCCATAAACCCTCCTGCCATACTCTCTGTGTTCTCACTGTCACACCTAAACCCAAAACACCTGTGACTGGCGACACCGATGAAGAGGCTAGCCAGTCAAAAGCCAGGCCTTCCACGCCACAAGCTGTTGCAGTGCATTCCTAGATGGCGTCTCCATTGTCTCTCCGCACAACGCAGCAGCGCTCTGGCAACATTGCTGCTCACCATCTTGGTGCCACTTTGGTTAGGAGCAGCAACCAAGGGAGGGTGATAAGAGGAAAGGGGGCAAAAGCCAGTGGGAAAAAATAGTGGGGCAGGACATTATGTTGCTGCATTATGTTGTTAATGCTGGATGCATCGTATGTTTAATGTCACACACACTATTATTATGTACTGGATTATGCTGTTGATAATGTTGTTGAATGATCACACTGCTGGATGCAGCTAATTATTTGATGTTTCACAATGAAGGTTAGATTATAATGAATGTTACAATGTTTAATAAATTCTTTTGTTCACCTTAACCATTCCTGTGTAGCGTCTCATTTGCAGAATAAGAGAGGGAATAGTCATCATGGTGGGAAAGAGTGGGCAGGCAACGGTCAAACATGCCACACACTCTTCAAGCAAAGCGTTCAATTATGAGCTGCTGAAGTAAGGCTTTTGCAGCAGTGAAATCTCCATGAGATTTTTGCACTCCACCGAGGCACTAAGTGGGGTACAAATCAGCCGAAAATCCTGACCTTAAAGCTATTATAAAGTATTTTGTGAACCTGCTTGTCATGAATCAAATCAGAAACATAAAGGAGCGTACCATATCTTGAGATCCAAGACATATATCTTAAAGGTCTAAGCTGCGATGAAGATCACTGCTTTCTCTGGAAGGATAAGCTCAACTCCTTTGCACTCATCATTGGGAAGTAAATTCTGAACATCTGGTCTGTGTTTTGTTCCTACCTTCACCCTGATCTCACCTCTCTTGAAATTCCATCAGGCTTTCCTCAGCTTTATGCAGACTGTCTAATTCTTTCATCATCTTGGTAACATGTTCTTTTGAGTTCCTGTTTTGTGTGTATGCAAACCAACAGCCACCGATACCAACTACCATCGAAACAGCGAGAATAAAATCCTTCAACCAATTGTGGCGAGGACCTGTAAAGCAGAAACCACCTCGATAAGGCATAGTTCAATGAACCATAAAGTAAAGCATCTTAGAATGTTAGTTCTTCATAATGGAACATTAATTATCATTTCATCATTATGTTGGTTCTCTTTCTGCATCTGTTTTTAAAGTTACAACAAATTCTCATAGTGTACTCATCTTAAATATGCAATTTTCTTCCAGTCTGACATACTTATCGGAAATATGTACATTTAAGGAGAATCAGTGTAGAAGTCTACTGCATTACCAACCCCATTTATTTAATTGCATTGCTTACTGAAAAAAAGAACAGTTTGAAGGATAATTTAGGGTATGCTATTTTCAATGCCAGACTTGAGTGGATAAATTTAAAAGCCTTAACTTGCCTAAAACCTCAAATATTCAGATTAAAAATAGGGATAATTTTCCAGCTTTGTGCTTCCTGTGAGAAACATTGGTCACCAAGAGCATGTTTGTTTTGAATTAGCTCTCAGGATGAATGTCACTGGCAAGGTCAGCAATTATTATCCAATTACCGGAGAAGGTGGCGGTGTGTGGTTTTCTTGAACCACTCCACATAGAGGTTTGATACAACTGATTAGTTTACTAACCATTTCAGAAGGCAATTAAGAATCAACCATGCTGGTCTTGGACTGGACGGAAAGTTTCCTTCTTTAAAAAGGTCACTGGTGAAGCAATTGGGATTTTACGACAGCTTCATGGCCACTTATTGGTACCAGCTTTCTTTTCATATTTTTTAAAAATCTGAATTTAAGTTATCAAACTGCCTTGGTGATATTTGAACTCATGTTCTCTGGATCATTAGTCCAGGCCTCTGGATTACTCGTCCAGTAGTGCCAATATAATCACGACACTACCATATCCTTGACAATGGAAATTTGAGTTCGCTGTGCACAAATTTCTGACCACTGAAAATAGTGGCCCAGATTTTTCTGCAGCAGCGAGATTGGCAATGTACCCCACCATGAATTTAGCCATCCGGCATGCCAATCTCACGGATGATAACTTGCTCCATATTTTCTTGCATTTCTAATTAGAATTCGCCACAGCAAATGGTGGCGATTGGAAGCGGCAGAGACATTTTTTCACTGTGATTTGACGAATACATAAAGAGGGTAACAATCTAATGTTGCAAAACGGGCGAATTATGCAAATAATATGGCACTCATCAAAAGAGCTCCTCTCATCAGGCCGATCGCTTCTCGATGGAATCGGTCGCCTGCTTTCATTCATACCATGTTGTTAAAGGGTCAGAAATTTGAGATTGCATGGGTGTGCCAAGTCTGTTCTCTAGCCTCAGACTATGTTTAATTGTGCAAGTCATGGTTTTTTTAAAACTACAAATCATGCATCATGCCACTGCCAGGCCGTTGGGGATATTATTTTTAAGTCTAAGCGGTGATAATCCAGAAAAATCACGATGCTCATGGGGGAGGGAGGTTAGAGCTATGAAAATTAGCTTCCAACTGTTTTAGTTTTAAGATTATGTGCATTGTGTACGAGAATCTCGGATATGATTTCTGGTTGGGCGTGACTCCCCCACCAGAAATTATGGGCCCGAAATTGGTGGCCTTACTGCCCACGGCTGCCGGTTGCCAACGAGTTTTTTTAGCCGCTCTCCCCTCGGTGACAGATTCCTCCAGGTCTCAATCCGGCAGGAGGGGAGTACCGCCGGGAACCGCCCGCTGACAGCCAAGTCACGTAAGTGACCTCGCGCCCGCCGAGGTGGCATATTGGTGTGGGCGGGAGTCGGCGGCAGCAGGGGGAAGGACTGCTGCATGGAGGCAGGTCTAACCCCGATGGCAAGAAAGAAGACCTGCAAAAAAAGATTAGTGAACAAGTTTTAATGTCTTTTCTTTCAGCGTGTATGGGGTCCCCTGAAGGTGCTCCCCCCACCCCCCTCCCTGGGCCCGACTCAATTCTCAGCAGCACTTTGGCGAGAATCGCATTTGCCGCCAAGATTGAGAGCTCCCATCTGCTGCCGCCCAGATTGACAGCATAAGCCGTCATTTTGCCGCCGGGCTGTACTGCTATCTCTTTTTGAGGGAGCTTCCTGGCAAAGTACCGCCCGGTCTCTCGGCGGCCATCGGATGTCATTTGGGAGGCACTTGGGCGGGCCTTGGCTTCCATCAAATTCGGGCCCAAAGAATCTTGGCTATGAGGAAAAACAGGAAGAAAGCTTAGAGGAACTTCTTTGAAAATGGAGCATCTTGCCTGGTTCACAGTAATGACCACGACTCGAGGTGAGCTGGTTAAAGCTGCCTAGGTAACTGCTTTTTTCTGGAATCTTCTAGCTTGCAGTAGCCCAAAAGCAGCAGCATGCCAGGGACAAATGGCCTTTGGGTTGGTAGTGGTACCAAAGGATATGCTATGGCAGCTGTTTTTACAAAGTCAGTCATATGTTGAGGCATGCATTCTATAGCCAAGGACTTGTTACTGAAATAATGTTTCACAAAATTCCTGAAAGGGTTTCTCTGCCAATATCATCGAGAGAGAGGTAAGAGATGAAAATTTAATGGCTTGTGTCCAATGGGATAGAGGCAATCTGTGTATGTGGAGGATGGAAGAACAAACAACCCCACAAGGGTTATAGTCACCTTTCCTGCTAATAAATAATGGCAGAAAAAAGAAAATATAATCACAGAAAATGCAATTGGAAAAGAGCATAATGGTAATAGCAATAATACTTTGTTGTTCCAAGATATTTTTGGCCCCATTCAGTATTTGGAGCAACAATTCAGTTCATCTTGGCTAAGATCACTGTGATTGTTAGTAAGTGATTCAATGTACTTGTCAATGAATATTACTGCAAAAAAAATTGTGGTGGCAGAATTATCACCATTGCAATTTATGGTTGGAGATTTATGTCACCATGATCGGGACAGAAAGATCTATTTTATCTCTACAGTCTGCAACAGCCAAGATTTAGACAGGCAAGATCAATCTATCACACTCCAATGCCAGAATTGTAATGAAGTGCACTCCTGTTTGGTTTTGTTGTTTTATCTTGAATCCATCTTGAATTCTCAGTAATTTTTGAAGAAGCTCATAATACTTCTATGAAGAAATAATGAAAATGAGGGGCTCTAGCTTTAGTGGGAACATTGAAATCCTTCATAGTACTTTGCAGACTTTTCTGATTTTACAAAACTCTTATAGAATCATAAAATTTACATCACGGAAGGAGGCCATTTCGGCCTATCGTGCCCTCGCCGGCCGACCAAGAGCTATCCAGCCGAATCCACTTTCCGGCTCTTGGTCCATAGCCCTGTAGGTTACAGCACTTTGTGCACATCCAAGTATCTTTTAAATGTGGTGAGGGTTTCTGCCTCTACCACCCTTTCAGACAGTGAGTTCCTGACCCCCACCACCCTCTGGATGAAGAAATTTCCCCTCATAGCTCCTCTAAACCTTCCCCCCCCAATTACTTTAAAGCTACGCCCCGTGGTTGTTGACCCCTCTGCAAAGGGAAACAGATCCTTCCGATCCACTCTATCCTGGTCCCTCATAATTTTATACACCTCCATCAGATCTCCCCTTAGCCTCATCTGTTCCAAAGAAAACAGACCCAGCATCTCCAATCTTTCCTCATAGCCAAAATTCTACAGTCCGGGCAACATTCTTGTAAATCTCCTCTGCACCCTTTCCAGTGCAATCACATCTTTCCTGTAATGTGGTGACTAGAACTACACACAGTAATCCAGCTGCAGCCTAACCAGTGTTTTATACAGTTCAAGTAGAACATCCTTGCTCTTGTGTTCCATGCCTTGACTTATAAATGCAAATATTCTATATGCCTTCTTAACCACCTTATCTACCTGGCCTTCTACCTGCAGGGATCTGTGGACCTGCACTCCAAGGTCCCTTTTTTCTCTACACTTTTCAGTGTCGTACCATTTAATGTGTATTCCCTTGCCTTGTTAGACCTCCCCAAATGCATTACCTCATACTTATCTGGATTGAATTCCATTTGCCACTGTTGTGCCCATCTGACCAGTACATTGATATCTTCCTGCAGTTTGCAGCTTTCTTCTTCATTATCAACCACACAGCCTATTTTAGTATCATCTACAAACTTCTTAATCATACCCTCAACATTTAAGTCCAAGTCATTGATAAATAAAGCAAAAAGCAGAGGAGCCAGCACTGAACCCTGCGGAACACCACTGGATACCCCTTCCAGTCACAAAAACACCCATCAACCATTACCCTTTGCTTCCTGCCTCAGTGCCAATTTTGGATCCAACTTGCCACTTTGCCCTGGATCCCATGGGCTAATTATTACTTTTGTCTCCAGTCTGCCATGTGGGACCTTATCAAAAGCTTTGCTAAAATCCATATACACATCATACGCATTGCCCTCTCATTGACCCTCCTGGTTATTTCCTCGAAAAATTCAATCAAGTTAGTCAGACACAGCCTTCCCTTGACAAATCCATGCTGACTGTCCTTGATTAATCCATGACTTTCCAAAAGAAGATTTATCCTGTCCCTCAGGATTTTTTCCAATAATTTCCCCACCACTGAGGTTAGGCTGACTGGCCTGTAATTACTTGGTCTATCCCTTTCTCTCTTTTTAAACAACGGTACAACATTAGCAGTCCTCTGGCACCAAACCTGTAGCCAGAGAGGATTGGAAAATGATGCTCAGAGCCTCTGCTATTTCCTCTTTTGCTTCTCTTAATAGCCTGGGATACATGTCATCCGGGCCTGAGGATTTATCCACTTTCAAAGCTGCTAAGCCCCTGAATACTTAGTCTCTCACTATGTTTATCTCGTCTAATATTTCACGCTCCTCCTCCCACATTGCAAAGTCTGCATCGCCCCTCTCTTTTGTGAAAATGGATACAAAGTATTCATTAAGAATCCTATCCACGTCTTCCGCCTCCACACACAGATTTGCTTTATGGTCTCCAATAGACTCCACTTTTTCTCCAGTTATCCTCTTGCTCTGAATATATTTCTAAAACATCGTTGGGCTTTCCCTGATTTTACTTGCCAACATTTATTCACGATCTCTCTCTGCTTTCCTGATATCTTTTTTATTGCACCCCTTGCACTTCTTATACTCCTCTAGAGTTTCTGCAGTGTTGAGTTCCAAATATCTGTCATACCAGAACAGTTGGCGTCTCTTGGTGTGAGGTCGAACTGAGCGGCGGGGTCGGGGCACAGAAGAGCTTGGAGGGCAGCGGGAGGCCCCGAGGCCGGAGGGAGGCCCCGAGGCCCAGAGGATGGAGGGAGGCCCCGAGGCCGGAGGGCGGCCCCGAGGCCGGCGGGAGGCCCCGAGGCCGGAGGGAAGCCCCGAGGCCCAGAGGACGGAGGGAGGCCCCGAGGCCGGAGGGAGGCCCCGAGGCCCAGAGGGCGGAGGGAGGCCCCGAGGCCGGCGGGAGGCCCCGAGGACGGAGGGAGGCCCCGAGGATGGAGGAAGGCCCTGAGGACGGAGGGAGGCCCCGAGGACGGAGGTTGGCGGGAGGCCCTGAGGACGGAGGGAGGCCCCGAGGACAGAGGTCGGCGGGAGGCCCCGAGGCCGGAGGGAGGCCCCGAGGCTGGAGGACGGAGGGAGGCCCCGAGGACGGAGGGAGGCCCCGAGGACGGAGGGAGGCCCCGAGGACGGAGGTCGGCGGGAGGCCCTGAGGCCGGAGGGAGGCCCCGAGGACGGAGGGAGGCCCTGAGGCCGGAGGACGGAGGGAGGCCCCGAGGTCGGAGGGAGGCCCCGAGGACGGAGGGAGGCCCCGAGGTCGGCGGGAGGCCCTGAGGCCGGAGGGAGGCCCCGAGGATGGAGGGCGGCGGGAGGCCTGGCGGTCGGCGAGGCCCGGAGGTCGGGAGCGGCGAGGAACGGAGGTTGAGACACAGGAGTGGCGCGGCGTGGACCAGCAGCGGGGTCAGGGCCCAGCGAAGAGCAGAACGGGCCAACAGCGAGTTCGTGAGGCTGCCACTGTGTCCTTTGAATCCCAGGAAGAGTGACCCTGCGGGAAGGAGAAAGGAGGACAGCAGGAGTATCTGTTTGTATGTACCAGGCCCATACAGCGGAGCCTGATCTCCAGTCGTCTTGAAGCCCCTTGCCACTGGACCAAGACCTTGCTCGTAACAATAATGTTACTAATTTTGGAGAAATATTTGAAATTTTGCTCACTGCAAAATGCATGATCCCATATATACATTGTTAAAATACACCTCTTAATCCTGAAGCTGCAAATTTTCTGTTTGCTACCCTTACACTGGCCTGTCTTATTGGTTTCTATGCTTATCCAAGGGCAGACACGGGAATAACTGCATCTGCACAATGCATTAGGGCTTTGGGCAACAGGTATTAAACTGGCTCAGTAAAATGATACAGCAAGGCCTGGTGAGGAACCACGTTATGCTTATTTACATTTAAAGACTAACAAAAGGTAAACAAAAGGTGAGTCATTTATAAAAATTTATTTTTACAACAATATTGGCAATTCTGATGCTAATAATGCAATGTGGCAGGCTAATCCTTTTAGATGCAGTAGTTTTTGTCCTGTTTTTTGAAAAGAATCTGGTACTTTTTGTTCACATACACCCTTTTTGGCAGCAGGTGATGTTGACATTTATATGATGTTTTCTGAACAGCTCAGTGAAAATATTTCAAAGCTGTGCAGAGCTGTAATGAAGTACACAATTCTGTTATTTGTTGTTCATCTCCAAAGTAGCTCAAACATCTGAAATTCTGCACATTCTAGAACACATTTTTACAAATGCAGTTACTTTAAAAAACAAAATCTTTGTGTACTTTAATTTTTGGCTCATTATGCAAAAGAAAATTATAATTTAATAATAACTCAGATTTCAACCTCAGGACCCAGTACTGTTATCATATGTTGTGTGATGCTACTGCTGGATAGTAAGCTTGTTAAAAATATTCACCTGGTACTTTTGCAGGGATTCTCCCAATTTTCTGCCACAACTTTGGTAGAAACTCTAGAGAAATGGCCTCACAATTGTTTCCACCAATCCTCCATAAAAACAACAAAGGGAAATCTGCAGAAATTCTACCCCATTCTATCAAGAGGGCCCCAAGTGCTACAAAAGTACTAGATGTGTAGCAACAGTGCCACCTAATGGGGAAGCAATTACCCTGACTGAGCTAACCAGTACTTATTTTCAACCTCAGGATGCATGTTACATAGAATTACATAGAATATGCAGCACAGTAACAGGCCATTTGGTCCACTCGAGCCTCCTCCCACCCTTCCTCATCTAACTCTATCAGCATAACCCTCAATTTCCTTCTCCCTCATATGCTTGTCTAGCTTTCCCTTGTCCTGATTTTTTTTTAAGATTCAAGCTCTGATTGTAACATAAGACTACTAAAGGTGGGATATAAAATTGGCAACAGCCAGAATCTATAACAAAGACTTCAATTCCATGAGTGCTCAACAATAAACCTTAGGCTATCCTGATGGCTACTCATTGGTTAACCGAGTCATACAGAACAGTAAGTTTCCAAGTTCTGGCTGATGTCACCCATGGCAGCAACAGGAACATTAGAATTGACCTCAGCTCCCCTGAGTTATGAAGGAGAAAAAAAAAATCAGCCAAAGTTCCCATTCCTGGTTGCCATCTGCCAACCCAGACCAAGACTTTAACTTGGTGCTTTAGATTGGCAAACTGCTAATTCATTGGTTGGACTAGTGGCTAGAGATGTGATGGAAGCTACTGAATATTTTAAAGGAAACAAACATTCTTAGCTGATACTCACGTATCGGAGCTCCAAAGAGCACAGCATCCAGTGCCTTCAGTTGAAGCTTCTGTCTGTGACTCCGGTCAGTGATTTTCAAATTTGAGATCATAAAAGGAATCTCATTCACAGCTAACCTGTAAGACAAACACAATGATTTTAGAAATGTGATGCTTATAACAATGAGATAACAAATGTAGTAATGAGGAATTCATTTGTACAATGTGGTACAACTTGCTTTTCCATAACTTATATTTATAATTTTTCCTCCTCTTTACTTAAGGTGCTGACTTTTGCTGGACTAAGGTTCCATTGGCATAACCAGCCCACCAATCAATCACCCAAAGTGGTCATTCTTGGTGAGTCTAGATGGTGAGTTTTGGCAGGCTAATTGACTGTGGAGCACACCACCACTGAGCTTCATCTTGTTCTCACTCAAATGTATGCAAAAATGCACTTTTCAGCAGGAGTCACTAACTGGCAATGCTGGACCAGAGGTGCCGAGAAATGCCGATTTTCGGGCGGGAAGTGGGCAGGATGGAGGTGGGTTGAGTCGGGTTTCCCAATTGTTTATTTTTAACCCCGCACCCATCTCCTCCCCCGCCGACGGTTAAAATTATCTCCCAGGATTCTGGTTGAAGTTTTTCCTTCCTGACCCAAGAGTGGTAGGACCAACTGTAGCACCCCCCATCCAATTACTGCCCCAGTGAGGAACAGCTAACTCAGCACAGATGACAAATCAAGCTAGAGGGAAGGGCCCTACCCGTCAGATCCTTCATGCACAGTCGGGGTTTCAGAGACACGGCACGCTGCCCCCAAGTTGGCTGTGGTGCAGACGAGACTGTCATCCATCTCCTTTGGGACTGCCCCTTTGCAAGGCAGGTCTGGAAGGAGATGCAGTGGTTGCTGATGAGGTTCATCCCAAGCAGCTTCGTAACACAGGAGTCTATGCTCCACGGACTGTTCCCAGGGACACACACCGAGACAGACATCATCTGCTGCTGGAGGGCCATCAACTTGGTGAAAGAAGCACTTTGGTCTTGCCGAAATTTGCTGGTCTTCCAGAGCAAGGAGATACCCACGTCTGCATATTGCAGACTAGCGCAATCCAAGATCCAGGAGTACGTGCTGAGGGACGCACTAAAAATTGGTGCAGTCCCTGCAAAGGCACGGAGAGTAAGAGCTACAGTTTAAGGCCCTTCCGCCATGGTAAACCCAGGGGCTGGAATCAGTATAAAACTCCCCTCGGGCTGTACTTGTAAACCTTTGTATACAAAGAGCACCATGATCTGAAAACACCTATGCAGTGTCATGTATAATGCAAGTTCTGCAACTGTTTAGTAATGTATGTTGTAAAGAAATGTAACTGTACCCTCACCCGCTCCGTGTACTGTATAGTGCCACATGTAACGTAATTTGCTGACTGTATTACAATGCATCCTGGATTGTACTGAATTGTACCCTGAAATGTAAAGCAAGCAAATGTATTGAACGGAACTGCCGTCAACATCCAAATGTATTGTATGGAATTGCTGACCGCATCCAAATGTACTGAACTGCCTTCCAATGTATCGTGCAAATTTTTATATGAATAAAGTATATATTTTGAAATGTAAAAAAAGCTAGAGGTCCTTTGGCCTGTATTGCTTGGTACTACACTAGATGGTGCCTTTAAAATCGCATCATTGGGGAAATCACACTAAATTGCTGTAAATATCAAACACAGGAAGGCTGTGTCACCACTTTTAATCTAAACTTCAGACCATAAGAGCTGCCTTTTAAAAAAAGATACATAAACATTTGGAAAAAATCATGTTTTTCTATCAGAGGAGATGTGTTCCAATATGCAGGTTATTATCCATATTCATGTCATCAGACTGCCTTGAGATGGTTCGTTAACGCTAGATTCTGGAAGGTTCTTGGTTAGCAGTAACAGTTATGGATTGTTAGGTAAAATCTATTACATTTCAGAAACAATTCAAGCTTCAGATAAGGTTAAAACTTAGGGAAGGAATAGCTATTACTAAAAGAAAGAACTTACATTTATATATAGTGTCTTCCATATCTTGAAGATGTTCCAAAACACTTCATAGCCAATTAATTACCTTTCAAGTGCAGTCACTGTTCTTTTTGTACAAAAACTTCATATCATCTCGGTCAGCCTTTAAGTAAATCTCCAGTTTTAGGGGTGTTTTAATTTTACTCAAGAGGAAGAGAAAACCCAACAGTGATCAACTTTCAGCAAAACTAACCTCGGTAGGCCAACTCCTCGAATGTTGTTTTCCTGGAAAATCTTTGCATACTGTGGCAATTCCACAAAGTGCACTAACCAGTCCATCGTTTCATCTACTGTCCAATTGTATACTGCAAGAAAAAGGACATACTTATTGAAAATTCAAATATTATTGAATTCAACAAAACCGTGTTAGATCAATATATTAATTAGCATCAATGAGGAAATGTTCTGAACCTGTACAAATCTTTTTGTCTCTCCTGTACCCCTACTAATGTCCTACAGAGAAAGAAACTGCCTTCCTTATTCACTCTGGCCGATACGTGACTCCAGTGTGGTTGACTCTTGATTGACCTCACTTGTATCAAGAAAGGGGCCCATCACCATTTTCTCTGGGCAACTTGGGATGGGCAATAAATGCCGGCCTTGCCAGCAATGCCCATATGCCAAAAATGATTTTTTTTTTTTAAAGCAATTTTTCTGGACTGTTATGTTTGCTGTGTATCATAGTCTGTCAAATTGATCACAGAATTGACAATACAATCTTTCCTAATGAACATCAATTTAATTTTTTTTTATATCCGAGTGCCACAATTTCTTTAAAATTATGCCTGCTATGAATGTACTTAAAAAATTGTGACCGATTGTTCATTTAAGTAGTTTTCGATTTATCACTTTTCATTTGAGAATTTTTTTTTAGCCCTTTCAACTTTCTTTAATTTTAACAGTTTCCTCCCTTCAGTTTCCCTAAATTATTTGGAATAATTTTGTTTTTCCAATAATATGATGCGACGAGAAAAGATTTTCTGAAACTTAAAACATATTGGCTTAGAAATCCCGGTCGAGGAATTCCCACGGGCAAACGACTGAAAAAGGGAAAAAAAAGACGCGCACATATCTGTTCCTGCTGCGCCCACTCGAGATCCTGGTCCTGAGGCCTTCAATCCCTGCGCGTTGGGACGTCTGTAAGCTGAGGCTGCAGTCACATAGCTCTGGGCGGCTAATCAAGGTACAGTATTTTCTCATTCATAAATAATGGGAACTCCGTAAGTAGAAGTTCCCATTGTAATGATTGAGAATCAGCCCCCAAACACCAAAACACTGATTAAAAAATAGAAAATATACACTACATATTTAAGATTAATTTAAATTAAAGTTATTAATGTCTCATAAAAAAAATATTTATCCGATTTAAAAAAATGTAATTAGGGTTTTAAATAAACTTACCATAGTGGGGAGGGTTTTTAACAATAAAATGTGTTTGTTAAATGTATTTTATTATGTTTTTGTATGTTTTAAAATGCTCACACCTGTAAAAATAGGCTATGCGCCTGCTTTTATCAGGCGCAAGAGTTTTCAAGACATCCGCTGGGCAAGATATGGGTAAATACCGCAATCTTGCCCATGCGAATGTCCTGGATGTGGAGATGCGTTGGATCTGTCAAGCTCCAGCTTGACAGATCAGAAAAGCCGCTTTTCCGATGCCTTCCCGGGTCTGTAGAAACTTCGTACGGGCCCGGGAGGCCAGGATTCCTGCCCCATTCAAACTCGGCAACATATTGGCCTGGAAATCCAGGCTCCCTGGGTCTGTACGGACCCGGGAAGGCGTCACAAAAGCTGGTTTTCAGCGCACAATGTGCATGCGCTGAAAACCGGCTTTTCTGATCTGTCAAGCTTGACAGATCGCACGCATCTCGGTAGCGAGGACATTTGCAAGAGCAAGATTGTGCGATTTACGCATATCTTGCCCAGAAAATGCCCTCAAAACCCTTGCGCCTGATAAAAGCAGACACATAGCCTACTTTTACAGGCATAAGAGTTTTAAAACATACAAAAATATAATTAAATTAAATAACACGTTTTATTGTTTAAAAACCCTGTCCACTAAGGTAAATTTAGTTTTAACCCTAATTACAAAACTTTTTTTAAAAAAATCAGAAAAATATATATTTTTTTCGAAGGCATTTATTAACTTTAATTTCAATTAAGTCAGGTGTGTTTTTTTATTATGGTGTTTTGTGTGTTTGTTTTTCTCATTAATAGCAATGAGAACTGGTAGATACGGAGTGCTCATTGCTATTAATGAGAAAGCTGTTGGAATAGTGCACCTATCTGTTGTGCAATTACATGTGACTGCACCTTCTGCATGTGAACCTGGAGGACGGGAGCGTGCTTTGCAACGCGGGAAGAGAAGGCCTCTCCACCGGAACCACACGCTCCTCCCAGACCTCTAGGTAATTTCATCCGAAAGAAGCCTTCGATCGGAATTTAGGGCCAATATTCAGATAGATTTGAAAAATGTGCATTTTAAGGCACACTGTTTACAGTTGTAAAATAACCTGTGGGGACTCATTCCAGACCAGAACGCGGAATCACACACATTTTCTCTCATTTTTCTCCAGTTTATTTTATTTCCTGTCTGGCACTGTACATACAGGCGGTGATTTACATCTTCCTACCACACACTATTTTAATAGTTTATAGATATATAGATTATATTCCTAGATGAATAATACTAGCTAATTTCTAATCCTTGTTTTCAGGACCTCTTGAACAGACATGGGGTACGTAGATAAGATCCAAATATTTTTCAGAAAGTAGATATGGTTTCACTATTTAAAAATGAATAGTATAAAACCGCTTTTCTAGAACAACAAGCATTTTCATCAAGTTTAATTTGTAGCCTTTGTCTCAACAGAAAAGAACCCAACAACTGACACACTATCTGCTGACCACTTTAAGTGCATTTTGTGAAAACATGACACTTTATAAAAACAATTACACTCTCCCCTGGCATTGATTGTAGTAAATCCAAGATAGGGTGGGTGTATTTCTGCAGGGGTATCTCCCGCTCATACGCCATAAATCTGGTGCAAGAGCCAGAGAAACCCTGAAGAACAGAGTAAACATCATTTATGCAATTTTTCCGGGGTTTCTGTGGCTCTTCCACCAGAGTTACAACGGATGAGCAGGAGAACCCTCACAATATTTATGGAGAAAAGTACTATATCAGGTTACAAGGGTAAATTATTTGAAAAGACCAGCAGTAAGAATGCAAATTATAACTATGGCAATTGTGCTTACTTATTCACAAATGTTCAGCACTGAGAATAGAATCTGTGGCCATTATTTATTTATTTTAAGATATGGGTGATTTATTTATGTGTGGAGTATTGAGATTGCAATTTATAGATATTAAGGTCAAGGCAATGTATTAAATGAAAGATAGCACTAGGAATATATTTTGTAGATATTCGGATCAAGGCAATTTATTAAATGGATAGCAACCTTGGTAATATAGTTTATCAGCATTTATTTATTTTAAGATTGGTGGCAGCAGATTGTTACAATTAAATTTAGAGGCAACTTTAATGAAGATGTTAAAATACACAAAGGATACATTTAATCATATTATTGTGGTATTTAATTATTTAACTTTTTTAATTCATTTAAAACATTAGAAATTTCAGTTCCTCAAAAAAAGGCAGTAAAAAGTTGTTCAACGAGCATACTGTTTTCATCAACAAAAATAATGGTGAAAAAGTGAAATCAGATTTACCCATTATAAATGTTGACATAAGCAGTTTTCATTGTAAATATTCAAATTAAAAGCATTACAGGAATTAACACTTGTGGAGAGGAAACCCATGCTATGCAAGATCTTTAACAGTATACTAATCAGTGTTCCATGACGCTCTACACTGTGACAGCCTTCAGTTTTCAGGTAAAGCAGGGTTAAAGAACAGGGGATAGTTGGACCAGGATTTACAGACGTTGGTTAGTCACCACTTTAAAGCCCTAAATGCTACCATTTTCTTCAATAATATCTGGTTTTATATTATTAATTATAGGTTAAAAACAAAAAGTACAGAAACTTGAGAAGCAGTTAGTTGCAGCATAAGAGGTTCTCTGCAGTACAGGCTGAGATGATGAAAAACTGAATGGTTACAGTGCGACCCCTGGCAGGAGGGTGTAACTAAAATGTGGCAAGGTTCCATAGCCAGATCTCATTACAAATTCTGACATTGTAATTCATAATGGGAAAGGGTGACAAGTAGTACAGGCATAGGTAAGATGTTTTATATTGTAGATAGATTTTCAGTGACAGGTCAAAAATTCCTTCTCAACATTGATGCATGGGAGAAAATATCAAGTGAAACATCAATTATTGTTTGAAATCATCAAATTAATTTTAACCCAACAAATAATATAAAAAGGTTGAAATTCTTCAAGGCAGCAGAGAGGTTCTTGGGGTTGTAAAGAAGACAATAAAAATGCTACAGCACCAGCTAGACGAAGTACTTCAGGCAATAACCATTGTAGCGTTACCTTAGCTATCGCAATAGATGCATTAAGTGCCACATAGACATTACTGAAATGTTATATAATGTCACAATCATGACACATCCAAAAACGCTCAAGAACGTTAATATAGGACTTGCTAATCTGCCTGGTTATTGCACATAGGGAGTCAAGATCGAGTACAGTAGTCAGATCACTGGAGGATAATTGGACCAGAATGGGAGACAGTGATAGAAACATAGAAATCTGCAGCGGAGGAGGAGGCCATTTTGGCCCATCGTGTCCGCGCCGGCCGACAAAGAGCCACATGGCCCTCGGTCAGCAGCCCTGAAGATTACATATAAACCTATGAACAATGGCAGACAGATAAAGAACATCCAACCCAACCAGTCCACCCCACAAAACTGCAATACCCCATATATTGCAACATTTTACACTCCACCCAACCCAGAGGCATGCGAAGTCCTGGGAGAGGCAATAAACCAGATAAAAATGCAGGCCAACTGGGGGAAAAAATCTGGGAAAATTCCTCTCCAACCCATCCAGGCGATTAAAACTAGTCCAGGAGATCACTCTGGCCCTAAGATTCCGCGTAGTACTTACCATCGTGTCTGCGCTCGCCAAAAAGAGGTTATCCAGTCTAATCCCACTTACCAGCTCTAGGTGCGTAACCCTGCAGGTTACAGCACTTCAAGTGCACATCCAAGCACCTTTTAAATGTAGTGAGGATTTCTGCCTCCATCACCCTTCTAGGCAGCGAGTGCCAGACCACCACAACCCTCTGCGTGAAGAAGCTTCCCCTCAAATCTCCTCTAAACCTTCCACCAACCATCTTAAACCTATGCCTCCTCGTAATTGACCCCTCCACCAAGGGATAGGCCCCTGCTATCCACTATATGCAGGCCCATCAAAATTTTATATACCTCAATGAGGTCTCCCTCAGCCTCCTCGGTTCCAAGGAGAACAAATCCAGCGTATGCGATCTGTCCTCATAGCTAAGATTCTCCATTCCAGGCAGCATCCTCGTATAAATCGCCTCTGCACCCTCTCCAGTGCAATCACAGCGACCAGAACTGCACGCAGTATTCCAGCTGTGGCCTAACCAGTGTATTATACAATTTAAGCATAACCTCCCTGCTCTTGTATTCTATGCCTCGACCAATAAAGGCAAGCATTCTATATGCCTTCTTAACCACCTTATCCACCTTTCAGGGATCTGTGGACAAGCACGCCAAGGTCCCTTTGTTCATCTACACTTCTAAATGGCCTACCGTTTAATGTGTATACCCTTTCCTTATTAGCCCCCCACGCAAATGCATTACGTCACACTTTTCCGAATTAAATTCCATTTGCCACTGTTCTGCCCACCTGACCAGTAGACTGATATCCTCCTATAGTCCATGACTTTTCTCTTCATTATTAACCACACGGACAATTTTAGTGTCATCTGCAAATTTTTTAATCATACCCCCTATGTTCAAATCTAGATCATTGATGTATACCATAAAAAGCAAGGGATCCAGTACTGAGCCCTGCGGAACTCCACTGGAAACATCCTTCCAGTCACAAAAACATCCATCAACCATTACCCTTTGCTTCCTACCTCCAAGCCAATTTTGGATCCAAATTGCTGCTTTGCTCTGGATCCCATGGGCCTTTACCTTTGTGACCAGTCTACCATGTGGGACCTTAATAAAAGCTTTGCTGGAGTCCATACACACTACATTGTATGCACTAACTTCATCGACCCTCCTGGTTACCTCCTCAAAAAATTCAATCAGATTAGTCAAACACAACCTCCCCTTAACAAATCCGTGCTGACTGTCCCTAATTAATCCTTGCCTTTCTAAATGTAGATTTATTCTGACCTTCAGGATTTTTTCCAATAATTTTCCCATCACTGAGGTTAGGCTGACAGGCCTGTAATTACTTGGCCTATCCCTATCTCCCTTCTTAAACAAGGGCATCACATTAGCTGTCCTCCAGCACCATCCAAAGAGGACTGGAAAATGATAGTCAAAGCCTCTGCTATTTTCGCTCTTGCTTCGCTCAACTGCCTGGGATGCATTTCATCCGGGCCTGGATATAGGATTGGGGAGGAGAAATGCAGAAAATGAAGGGGGGGGGGGGGGGGGGGGGAAAGAGAAAAAGGATGAAAGCATGGAATAAAGAGAGTAGGAGTAAGGGAGAGGATATAGAAGGGATGCGAACAGAGGCAGGAGAATGAGAGGGGAAAAGGTGGAGGGAGGGAGGAGGGGGGGGAGGAGGGGGGGGGAGGAGGGGGGGGGAGGAGGGGGGGGGAGGAGGGGGGGGGAGGAGGGGGGGGAGGAGGGGGGGAGGAGGGGGGGAGGATGGGGGGGAGGATGGGGGGGGAGAGATAGGAGGGGAGGATAAGGGAGTAAGGAGGGGAGGATAAGGGAGTAAGGAGGGGAGGATAAGGGAGTAAGGAGGGGAGGAGGAGGGGGCAGGGGTGGTAAAGGGAGAGAGATGGGGAGGCAAAGGAGGAAAGGGGTGGGGGGTCCAATATTACTGTTGCATCGGGGGGGGGGGGGTCGATGCCGCTGCTCAATGGGTGAAAGTTTTAATATTTCTGCTCTGTGAGGAGGGATTTTCTCTTCAGCAAGGTAAATGTTGGGACTTTAAAAATAAATTTTGCCACAGACAGAGCTTGAAATAGGAGTTTTCATCTCAATGTAAATGGAATGTGATTGAATATACATATACATATACACACCTAACGTTCTACTCCTTTGACCAATGAATGACCACTTTTTTGAAGCCAGACATGGATTGGTGATGGATAATAGTTGTGTGAAACTGTAGTGCAGAAAATAACCAGCAGAGGGAGGCCAATTCCTTGACAAACTGAGTGCATATGTGCTGCTTTGCTTATGGTTAAATATTGTCATATTACATTTAATGTAGAAAAGAAAAGCACTGCACAGCTTCAAAACATATTTGTACTAACTTAGAACATTACAGGAACTTTGCCTTCCTTAAGAGGCCAATAGTAGTTTATCATTTGAATTCATAAACAACAGCAGAACTATGACCCGGTTTTATTTATTATTCTGGCTTTTACTATTGTTTTCATTAACTATTATGTAATATTAAATGTTTGAGTTATGTAAATATTTAATTATAACATCTGAATAATTTCCACAAATTTCTAATGATTGAGAGTTAGAGAGCCGGAGACACATTAAATTAACTTTAAAAACCTTGTGTTACTTTTGTTGCTGGAATGCTGCTATAGTCTTTAACATAATAGTTATATAATATAAATCAATAAGCCACTTGTTCCAACACTCTGAAAATATTTAAAGTGTATTTCAACCGAGTAATGCAAAGCGCATGACTCAATTAAATCCTCTCTTCTGACACCAACAAAGCCCTAAACTAGGATTCCAATCTTGTTACGCTGCCTCATCCAATCACATGATGCAAAGCCATGCAAAAGTTGTTATGGCAGTGCTAACGCAAAACACAAACTCTAGTCATAAAATGCAAACCGGTTAGGCTACTGTCACGTCCGGTAAGCAATAATCGTCAACGTGATGAATCTATTCAACTTAATGAATCTATTTCCACAGTCAAACCTTCCTTCATCATTCTACCATGCACAGATAGCATATTCTGCTTTATAGAATCATAGAATAGTACAGCACAGAAGGAGGCTATTTGGTCCATTGAGTCTGTGCCGGCTGGCTCTTTTGAAGAGCAATCCAGTTGGTCCCACTTCCCCTGCTCTTTCCCCATATCCCTGCAATTTTTTCTCTTTCAAGTATTTATCCAATTCACTTTTGAAGGCTACTACTGAATCTGTATCCACCACCCTATCAGCCAGTGAATTCCAAATCCTAAACACTCGTTGGGTAAAAAAGTTTTTCCTCATGTTTTACCAATCACCTTAAATCTGTGTCCTCTTATTATCGACCCTTCAGCAATTGGCAACAGTTTGGGCTAGAAATTCGATAGTGCCCATTTGGGTTGATAATTTTTAAAACTTGAAAAATTAGTGCCAGGTGGTAATGATTCTGGCCTTCCACTAAAACAGCTGTTTGCACTCCAGGAAAGAACTGGAGCGCTAAATCAAGCGCTAATGACCTCAGTATGGTGCTAGAGGTGCTACCAGCAGAGCGATTATGAATTTCAGGTGCAATGCAATCGGGAATGAACATTCACACTGGTTCTTTCCAGCTCTTAAAGAGGAGATTGCATCATTGTACAGATCCTCATTAACAGCATTGCTGGCTGTGAAAATGACCAGCAACCAAATGAATTCCCCTGATCGTAATGGCTGATCCCACTCCCAGGGAGAGAGCTCGTCGTTTCACCTACCAGACATTGGAGGCATTGGTAGCTGGAGTGGAACGAAGGAGGCCATGGCCCCAGATCTTCAGGATAATGAGGAGGGAGTGGCCCAGGAGGTCTCGGTCAGTAGTGTGGTCGTCCAGAGCCTGACAGTGCCGAAAGTACTTTCAACGACCTCATTAGGTGGTCAAGGTGAGTATATTCTTCAACAGGTCCGACACCAGCATCGGAACCTCAGTCTGTACACAGTGCACAAACCACCACACCCCCACCACTCGTCCACCAACATCCACATCTCGCCTCTTGCCTACAATTACAACTATTCAGCTATGCACACACATCTCACAAACACATAGCTGCACTCTCACTCACACACATTCATTTCTCTTGCAGGTCAAGATGGCCCACAATAGGAGGGAGCAGCAGAGAACAGGCGGGGGTGATGCGCAGCTCTCGGACCTCGAGGAGCGAGTG
This sequence comes from Pristiophorus japonicus, assembly GCF_044704955.1. Classification (NCBI taxonomy): domain Eukaryota; kingdom Metazoa; phylum Chordata; class Chondrichthyes; family Pristiophoridae; genus Pristiophorus; species Pristiophorus japonicus. Next base: position 195,882,645 of record NC_091978.1, read on the forward strand.
CTGCAACTCATTGGGCAGCAGGTGGTGGGCGCCGTGGCAGTCAGCAACGTCGACCCCATTGGGGGCAACGGAATTACCATCTCCTCTCCTTCTCTCATCCCACTTTACCCTCACAAAAGAAAGCTTTATCACTTTCTAGACCCTGATACTGTCTGCATTCATTGCTCTATTCCTGCCCCCCTGCTGTCACCTTACTGCGAGTCCCTGTGCCTTTATGCTTTCAGATAATCAACAACCAGATGAACAGCCTGTCCGAGCCTCCCATTGAGAGTGAGGAAGGAGAAGGGGAGTAGGAGCAAAGTACCACATCATTGCATGTTTCAACCGCAAGTACCATCTCATATACTGGCATTAAGCAATCTTCAGATGCAAGTTTAATAGAGGGGTCTGCACTGGATGCTGCAACCGGGATGAGCGGGCAACAGCAAGGCCAAGGGGAAAGGGTAGCTCGGGAGCCAGCTCCCCGAATGACGAGTTCACGCGTGAGTTCTGCTGCACATGTCTCAGATGAGGACCTCGATGGGGAGGCATTCACAAGAAGGGCGATGGCCATGCACTCGGAGGAGATGATAGGTGCAATGTCAAGGGTGCCCAAGAGCCTCTCGGCAATGTTAAGGAACATGGGTGGAGGAGTCCGCCTCCATTAGTGCACAGAGCTTTGCGCACACCATGAAGCCCATCACTTCCACTCTGCAGAGGATGGTGGATGCCTAGAGAGACTGTGGGGATGGAGACCTCATGACGCGCATCATAGGCGGTGTGGCAGCTTCCATTGCAGTACAGGCAGAGGCAACGCAACGTCTTAGTGCTATAATGGAGACAATGGGTAGTGGCAAATATCAGGTCCTTCATTGAAACACCTGTGAACCCATCCCTTTTTGTTGTGGAAGCATGCCTTCCTCAATACGAGGGCCCGCCTAAGAAGAGTAGCATGGATACAAAACTGGCTAAGGGATAGAAAACAGAGTTGTGGTGAATGGCTGTTTTATGGACTGGAGGGAAGCATACAGTGGCGTTCCCGAAGGTTCAGTACTAGGACCACTGCTATTTTGATGTACATTAATGACTTGGACTTCGGGGGTACAGATCACAATTACAAAATTTGCAGAAGACTCGAAACTTGGAAGATCGTAATAGACTTCAAGAAGACAGAGGCAGGCTGGTGGAATGGGCAGACACATGGCAGATGGAATTCAACATAGAGAAGTGTCAGAGGATGCATTTTGGTAGTAAGAATGAAGAGTGACCATACCTGCGAAATGGTCCAATTTTAAAGGGCGTGCAAGAACAGAGAGACCTGGGGGTTCCTGTGCACAAATCTTTGAAGGTGGCAGGACAGGTCAACAAAGCAGTTAATAATGCATATGGGATCCTGGGCTTTATAAATAGAGGCATAGAGTACAAAAGCCAGGAAGTCTTGCTAAACCTATATAAAACATTAGTTTGGCCCAACTGGAGTATTGTGTCCAATTCTGGGCATCACACTTTAGGAAGGATGGTAAAGGCTTTGGAGAGGGTACAGAAGAGATTTACTAGAATGGCTCCAAGGATGAGGGATTACAGTTACAGGGATAGACTGGAGAAGCTGGGGTTGTTCTACTTGGAGCAGAGAAAATTGAGATGAGATTTGATAGAGTTGTTCAAAATCATGATGGATTTAGATAGAGTAAATAAAGAGAAAGGGGGAAAACTGGCCTCCTTTGTGCCTCTGGGAGGGGCGATAACGGGTCACAAATGGGTTTGCGACTGGGCGCGTCGAATTGAACGATGCCTCGGTTCCTAACTCCCTGGTGATCGTGACGCCATCCGGTGCGCAGTGCCCCGTTCCTGCCATAGATCAGAAATTCCCTCTTGCCCCATGCCTGAGCACCTGCAGTTAACAACGGCAGGAAAAGGAGGTGGTATGCAGACGGATGGCCGCTTGAGGAGTGATATTTAAAGGAGTCAACATCCGGTTTATTTTTAGTCGGCAAAGTATGCTGCCTTGTCAGTTTGACATAGGCAAACAGGCATTTCGAGCGATTTCAGCATTTTTCACTTTCAGGACTCTTCTGCCTCAGAAAATTTATTCACTTCATTTAGGTGAGATTTAAAAGTACAACATTTCCATACGTTAATGTGGGCTGTACTGGCACTGGACCTCGCCCTCCAGCGTCAATGTCTGAAGCAGCGGAGGCAGAAAGAAAGAGTGCAAAATGTCCAGAGGGAGGAGGGCCAACAGGGCTCACAACAGGAGGACTTACCTTTCCAAGGTATTCCGACAGCAGTTCTCCTACATCAATTTCACTGAGGAACAGTGTCTTCGAAGGCTCCGCTTCACCAAGGCCACCTCCTGTAACCAGACCTCCAGCCTCAGTGGCAGTCAAGGTCACCATCGTGCTCAATTTCTACGCCTGCGGATCCTTCCAGTCTGCAGCAGGAGCCATATCTAACATCGCAGTTCGCTGTCCATTGCTGCAGCTGCGAGGTCACAGATGGTCTCTACGGAAAGAAAAAGGACTACATTTCCTTCCCAAATATCCAAGAGAAGCAGCACGGGCATGCATGTGCTTTGTCAGTATAGCGGGCTTCCCCATGGTGCAAAGCGCCATTGACTGCACCCACATCGCTTTGTGAGCACCGCATCACAATCCTGATGTATTCCATAACCACAAAGGCTACCACTCATGTAATGTAAAGTTGGCACACACCGCGAATCCTCACTGTCAATGCCGCTATCCTGGCAGCAACCATGATGTCGTCATCCTGCGCCAACCGGTGTGCCAGCTCTGTTCCAGTCACCACATCAAGCTCACGGCTGGCTGCTGGGAGACAAGGGCTATGAACTCTCCATCTGGCTCATGACACCCCTGTGCAACCCCAACACTCGTGCCCAGCACTCACATAATGACAGCCATGCTGCCACCAGGAACATCATTGAGCAGACTATCTGAACATTTTTTAATAAAAGCACATTGCCCTTCCATGATCAGCACTGAGGCTTCTTGCAGCATTGAGAAGGCTGCAGGAAGCCTCAGAATGTTGAGGCAGCCGTTTCCCGACGGCCTCCCCCCCTGCCTTGTATCCATGCTACTCTTCTTAGGCGGGCCCTCGTATTGAGGAAGGCATGCTTCCATAAAAAAAAGGGATGGGTTCACAGGTGTTTCAATGAAGGACCTGATATTCCAGGTCCCGAACTACATGTTGAAGGGTAGAAGATGCCGGTGTGTGATTTTTCTTAACGTTGGTGGCCGTTGCACATCAGCCACCGCACGGGCTTGACAGAGCCTGGTCTTGGTCCAGTGGCAAGGATTACCAAGATGACTGGAGACCAGCTCTGCTGCACAGACCTAGTGCGCATGCATATTGCAGTGTGGGCTATGCTACTACTGCCCCTTTCATCCCATGCCTAATATGTGGCACTTTATCAAATCTTTTTGAAAGTCCATATGCACGTCAACTGCACTGCCCTATTCGTTACACACACACCCTGGTAAATGAGCTTCTGACATTCCTAAAACATGTCCTGAGCATTGCTTCTGTCTAAACTGGAAGTGTATCACATTAACTTCTTTCTGTTCAAACCTTGTTCTTAATGATTTGATGCCAATGAATATTGGGATTCCTTGAATGAAACAGTTCAAATCTTTTTAGATTTTGATCTTTGTAATTTTTTTGCACCAATATTTTCAAGACAAATTGAAGTATTGTGCAAATGAACTATTATATCACTGATTACCAGGGGGAATACTCCACTGGCTGGAGTCATACCTAGCACAAGGAAGATGGTTGTGGTGGTTGGGGGTCAATCATCACAGCCCCAGGACATCACTGCAGAAGTACCTCAGGGCAATGTCCTAGGCCCAAATATCTTCAGCTGCTTCATCAATGACGTTCCCCCCCCATCATAAGGTCAGAGGTGAAGATGTTCGCTGATGACTGCACAGTGTTCAGTGTTGTTTGCAACTCCCAAGATAATTGAGCAGTCCATGTCTGCATCCAACAAGATCTGGACGACATTCAGATTGGGCTAATAAGTGGCAAGTAATATTCGCACCACACAAGTGCCAGGCAAAGCACTCCAACAAGCGAGAGTCTAACCACCGCCCCGTGACATTCAATGCATTACCAACACGGAATCCCCCATCATCAACATCCAGGAGGTCACCATTGACCAGAAACTTAACTGGACTAGCCAGATAAATACCGTGGCAACAAGAGCAGGTCAAAGGCTGGGTATTCTGCAGCATGTGTCTCACCTCCTGACTCCCCAAAGCCTTTCCACCATCTACAAGGCACAAGTCAGGAGTGTGATGGAATACTCACCACTTGCCTGGATGAGTGCAGCTCCAACAACACTCAAGAAGCTCGACATCATCCAGGACAAAGCAGTTCGCTTGATTGGCACTTCATCCACCACCTTAAACATTCACGAGACAGAGAATGCCCAGAGCGCTTGGTCTGCCCTCCAGGTCTCCATAACCAGTGCCTGCAAAGAGACACTCGGTCACTCAACCAGGAAACACCAGGACTGGTTTGATAAGAATGATCAGGAGATCCAAGAGCTAATAGATTGCAAGCGCAGGGCATTTCTGAGCCTTAAACAACAACCCAACTTGGGAGCAGCAAAACAGCATCACAGACGTCTCAAGGCTGAGGTCCAACAAAAAACCCAAGACCTAAAGAACAGGTGGTGGATGAAGAAAGCACAGGAGATACAGCAGCTGGCCGACAGCTATGATGTGCGAGGATTCTTCATCGCAGTCAAGGCCACCTACGGTCCAAACACCCAAGGCCCCAGCCTACTGCTGGCCAAGAACGGGGAAACACTCATCAAGGACACCGAGGCAGTCAGGGCCTGCTGGAAGGAGCACTTCGAAGATCTCCTCAATCGAGACTCTGCCTTTGACTCGAGTGTTCTCGACTCCATTCCGCAGCATGCTACCCGTCACCACCTCAGTGAGACCCCAACACTGCACGAGGTAGAAAAAGCCATAAGACAGCTAGAAAACAACAAGGCTACGGGAGTGGATGGAATCCCTTCTGAGGCATTGATGTATGGCGGAGAGGCACTGCTGGCGCAAATACACAACCTCATCTCTCTCATCTGGAGGGAGGAGAGCATGCCAGGGAATCTCAAAGATGCAGTAATCGTGACCATCTTTAAAAAAGGGGACAAGTCCGACTGTGACAACTACAGAGGAATCTCCCTGCTTTCAGCCATTGGGAAAGTCATCGCTAGAGTCCTCCTCAACTGTCTTCTCCCCGTGGCCGAGGAGCTCCTCCCGGAGTCACAGTGTGGATTTTGTCCCCTGGGGGGCACAACGGACATGAGTTTCACAGCTCAACAGCTGCAGGAAAAATGCAGGGAACAGCGCCAACCCTTATACATGGCCTTCTTCGACCTTACAAAGGCCTTTGACACTGTCAACTGCGAGCGTCTGTTGAGCGTCCTCCTCCGTTTCAGATGCCCCCAAAAGAACGTCACCATCCTCCGCCTGCTCCACGACAACATGCAGGCTATGATCCTTACCAACGGATCCATCACAGATCCAAGCCACATCCGGACCGGGGTCAAGCAGGGCTACGTCATCGCCCCAACCCTCTTCTCAATCTTCCTCGCTGCCATCCCCACCTCACAGTCAACAAGCTCCCCACTGGAGTGGAACTAAACTACAGAACCAGTGAAAAGCTGTTCAACCTTTGCCATCTCCAGGCCAGGTCCAAGACTACTCCAACCTCTGTTGTCGAGCTACAGTACGCAGACGACGCTTGCGTCTGTGCACATAGAGGCTGAACTCCAGGACATAGTCGACGTATTTACTGAGGTGTACAAAAGCATGGGCCTTACGCTAAACATCAGTAAGACAAAGGTCCTCCACCAGCCTGTCCTCGCCGCACAGCACTGCCCCCCCAGACATCAAGATCAACGGCGCGGCCCTGGACAATGTGGACCACTTCCCCGATCTCGGGACCCTCCTACCAACAAGAGCAGACATTGATGACGAGATCCAACACCGCCTCCAGTGCGCCAGTGCAGCCTTCGGCCGCCTGAGGAAAAGAGTGTTTGAAGACCAGGCCCTCAAAACTGCCACCAAGCTCATGGTCTACAGGGCTGTAGTAATACCCGCCCTCCTGTATGGATCAGAGAAGTGGACCATGTACAGCAGACACCTCAAGTCGCTGGAGAAATACCACCAACGATGTCTCCGCAAGATCCTACAAATCCTCTGGGAGGACAGACGCACCAAATCTAGCGTCCTCATCCAGGCCAACATCCCCAGCAGTGAAGCACTGACCACACTTGATCAGCTCCGCTGGGCAAGCCACAGAGTTTGCATGCCAGACTCGAGACTCCCAAAGCAAGCGCTCTACTCGGAACTCGTACACGGCAAGCGAGCCAAAGGTGGGCAGCGGAAACGTTACAAGGACACCTTTAAAGCCTCCCTGATAAAGTGCGACATCTCCACTGACACCTGGAAGTCCTTGGCCAAAGACTGCCCTAAGTGGAGGAAGTGCATCCAGGAGGGCGCTGAGCTCAGAATCTCGTCGCCGAGAGCATGCAGAAATCAAACGCAGGCAGCGGAAGCAGCGTGCAGCAAACCAGACTCCCCACCCACCCTTTCCTTCAACCACTGTCTGTCCCACCTGTGACAGAGACTGTGGTTCTCGTATTGGACTATACAGCCACCTAAGGACTCATGCTAAGAGTGAAAGCAAGCCTTCCTCGATTACGCGGGACTGCCTATGAATGAATGAATGAAAGAAAAACATTCACTCCCTCCATCACCGGCGTACTGTGGCTGCAGTGTGTACCATCTACAAGATGCACTGTAGCAATTCACCAAGGCATCTTCAACAGCACCTCCCAAACCCACGACCCCTGCCACCTAGAAGGACAAGAGCAGCAGACACATGGGAACACCATCAGCTTCACGTTCCCCTCCAAGTCACACACCATCCCGACTTGGAATTATATCGCTGTTCCTTCATCGTCGGGGGTCAACATTTTAGAACTCCCTCCGTAACAGTACTACGGGAGTACCTGCACCACATGGACTGCAGCAGTTCAAGGCGGCGGCTCACTACCATCTTCTCAAGGGCAATTAAGGATGGGAAATAAATGCTGGCCTTGCTAGCGAAGCCCACATCTTATGAACGAATAAAATAAAAATTATCTGCTGTATTACTTTAGCCTCTGTGCCAGTAAAAAGAAAAATAAAGAAAGCCTTGCATTTATATAGCACCTTTCATGACCACTGGACGTCCCAAAGCGCTTTACAGCCAATGAAGTATTTTTTGAATTGTTGTAATGTAGGAAACACAGCAGATAATTTGCATACAGCAAGCTCCCACAAACAGTAATGTGAAAATGACCAGATAACAAATTTTTTATTATGTTGATTGAGGGATAGATATTGACCAAGACACTGGGGTGAACTCCCTTGCTCTTCAAAATAGTGCCATGTGATCTTTTGCGTCCACCTGAGAGAGCAGACCTGGCCTCGGTTTCATGTCTCATGCATAAGACGGCACCTCCGACATTGCAGCAGTCCCTCAGCACTGCACTGGAGTGTCAGCCTAGATTTTTATGCTCAAGTCTCTGGAGTGGGACTTGAACCCACAACCTTCTGAGTCAGAGGTGAATGTGCTACTAACTGAGCCATGGCTGAAACTATAACAGTATACATCTTGTAAATAAATTCAACTGCTAATTGTAATCTGAGTACGTTCTGAAAGCACAGGGCTTTCCACTTTTCGCAGAGGACAGGAATGTACAGTAGGCAGCCTGTGCAACCTCTTGATTTGGTCAAACGTTTATTGTTAATCCTATGGTACACTGCTCCCATTCACAGCACACACAATGGATCATAAAAGATCTTTGAAAGCTGCGATTTTCTGTGATCGTGAATAAGAGGGACAACCCAAATTGCACCAGGAATTTTATTTTAGCCATAGTAACATTCAAGCTATCTGTCTGATTAATGTCTGCTGAGATTTTCTGCAAGATCTCATCCATTTCAACTAGCAACATTATGTTGGCGACATCCCTTCCACTGATTCGTTCCAACATTTTCTACTTGTTTATCGGCTTTGGTCACAATACATTTGAAGGCTATACTAATGAGCTCTGAGAAAGTAGGGAGCTCTGGCAATGACTGGGAACCAATCCGCTAATACTTTCCAAATGCTTGCAGTGTTCTCTGTTTGAGTTCCTTGAGGTCTGTATGAATAAAGACTATTGGCAGTTATGTTCAGACACTGCAGCAGCTTAAACAAACTTTTGTCCCAGACTGTTAAAAGTTTTTAGACTCAAACAGTAAATCACATTAAGTACAAAAAGAACAGAAGACTGTACACAGAAGTACAGAGGTTACAACACAGAAATGGGCCTTTCGGCCCAACCATTCTGCATTGCCGTTTTTTTTTTTAATTTGTTCATGGGTTGTGGGTTTTGCTGCCGAGGCCAGCGTTTATTGCCCATCCCTAACTGCCCTTGAAAAGGTGGTGATGAGCCACCTTGAACCACTGCAGTCCATGTGGTGAAGGTACTCCCACAGTGCTGTTCGGGAGTTCCAGGATTTTGACCCAACGATGGTGAAGGAATTGCGATACATTTCAAGGACAGGATGGTGTGCAACTTGGAAGGGAACTAGGAGATGATGGTGTTCCCATGTGCTTGCTGCCCTTGTCTTTCTAGGTGGTGGAGGTCATGGGTTTGGGAGGTGCTGTCGAAGTTCACCCTCCACATGAGCAAACAATCCTGATCACATCTCCCGCCCTGTTCCCATATCCCTTTATCTTCTTTTCTTGCATCCACTTAGCAAACCTAATCTTAAATTTTAACATAAGCCTCTATCTTAACTGGGAGTGAGAGGTAAGTATGGGGCTATTCACCCCGAGCACTCCTGTTTCTCCTGGCCCACAAGGAAACTTACTTTAAATATGTTAAGTTTCCTTATCAGACCTCTTCTGGGCCTGCTCCCATATGGGGCCAGGCTTCCCTGAAGCAGCTAGCACCAGGCGTTAAATGCACAACTTAAAATCTAGTGGGGATCCGATTCACTCCATCGGATCCCAACATTTGCAAACTTATGAGGCCTTCGCCTGCCTGCATCCCAAAACCCGGGAGTTAAAATTATGGCCAGCGATACTGCAGGATGTTGGGCCCAAGTTTCGGCCTCAGTTGCTCCTGATTTTTTGGAGCAACTGGTGTAGAACAGAGTATCTTAGAAATTCAAATTCTCAGCATTTAGTTTGCTCCAGTTCTAGTCAGTTAGAACAGTTTCACTTTGGAACAGAATTTTTTTTTTCCAAAAGGGGGCGTGTCCGGCCACTTACGCCTGTTTTCAAAGTTTCGGCAGTGAAAACTTACTCCAAACTAACTTAGAATGGAGTGAGTGAAGATTTTTGTACATTCGAAAAAACCTTGTCTGCACTTTAGAAAATCAGGCCTAGGTTACAAATCAGGCGTAGGGAATGGGGGGGGGGGGGTTTAAAGGGAAGTTTACAAACATTAAACACTTCAGTTTTACAAATAAAGAGCCATCATCAATAATAAATGATAAAAACATCAATAAATCAACCAATAAATCAATCAAAAAAAATTAATAAGAAATAATTTTTTTTTTTAAATCAATAAATAAAACATTTTCTACTTACCGACTGCAGCACTGGGAGCCCTCCAACAGCGTGCTGGGATGCCACCCACCCCCCCCCCCCCCCAGTGTGTCTCTGTCAGTGTCTCCATCTCTCTGTCTGTCGTGTCTCTCACTCTCTGTCTGTCAGTGTCTGTGTTTCTGACAGCGAGGGGAAAAGGGGGAGGGAAGGGGGAGGGAAGGGGAAGGAGGAGAGGGGAAGGAGGAGAGGGGAAGGAGGAGAGGGGAAGGAGGAGAGGGGAAGGAGGAGAGGGGAAGGAGGAGAGGGGAAGGAGGAGAGGGGAAGGAGGAGAGGGGAAGGAGGAGAGGGGAAGGAGGAGAGGGGAAGGAGGAGAGGGGAAGGAGGAGAGGGGAAGGAGGAGAGGGGAAGGAGGAGAGGGGAAGGAGGAGAGGGGAAGGAGGAGAGGGGAAGGAGGAGAGGGGAAGGAGGAGAGGGGAAGGAGGAGAGGGGAAGGAGGAGAGGGGAAGGAGGAGAGGGGAAGGAGGAGAGGGGAAGGAGGAGAGGGGAAGGAGGAGAGGGGAAGGAGGAGAGGGGAAGGAGGAGAGGGAAGGAGGAGAGGGGAAGGAGGAGAGGGGAAGGAGGAGAGGGGAAGGAGGAGAGGGGAAGGAGGAGAGGGGAAGGAGGAGAGGGGAAGGAGGAGAGGGGAAGGAGGAGAGGGGAAGGAGGAGAGGGGAAGGAGGAGGGGGAAGGAGGAGGGGGAAGGAGGAGAGGGGAAGGAGGAGAGGGGAAGGAGGAGAGGGGAAGGAGGCGAGGGGAAGGAGGAGAGGGGAAGGAGGAGAGGGGAAGGAGGAGAGGGGAAGGAGGAGAGGGGAAGGAGGAGAGGGGAAGGAGGAGAGGGGAAGGAGGAGAGGGGAAGGAGGAGAGGGGAAGGAGGAGAGGGGAAGGAGGAGAGGGGAAGGAGGAGAGGGGAAGGAGGAGAGGGGAAGGAGGAGAGGGGAAGGAGGAGAGGGGAAGGAGGAGAGGGGAAGGAGGAGGGGGGGAAGGAGGAGAGGGGAAGGAGGAGAGGGGAAGGAGGAGAGGGGAAGGAGGAGAGGGGAAGGAGGAGAGGGGAAGGAGGAGAGGGGAAGGAGGAGAGGGGAAGGAGGAGAGGGGAAGGAGGAGAGGGAAGGAGGAGAGGGGAAGGAGGAGAGGGGAAGGAGGAGAGGGGAAGGAGGAGAGGGGAAGGAGGGGGAAGGAGAGGAGAAGGAGGGGGCAAGGAGAGGAGAAGGAGAGGAGAAGGAGGGGGCAAGGAGAGGAGAAGGAGGGGGCAAGGAGAGGAGAAGGAGGGGGCAAGGAGAGGAGAAGGAGGGGGGAAGGAGAGGAGAAGGAGGGGGGAAGGAGAAGGAGAAGGAGGGGGGGAAGGAGAAGGAGAAGGAGGGGGGGAAGGAGAAGGAGAAGGAGGGGGGGAAGGAGAAGGAGAAGGAGGGGGGAAGGAGAAGGAGGAGGGGGGAAGGAGAAGGAGGGGGGAAGGAGATGGGGGGGAAAGGAGAAGGGGGAAAAGGGAGAATGGGGGGGGAAGGAGAAGGGGGGGGGAAAGGAGAAGGGGGAGGGAGGCTGAACGGGCCGGATCCGGCCGGGCCCAAGACTCGGGCAGGGCTCGTCCCCAGCACCAGATTTACAGGTAAGTGGCATTGGGTCGGGTCGGGTCTGGGGGGCGGAGGGAGGTCGGGTCCGGTCCGGGGGGGTGGGGGAGGGGCGAGGGTCGAGAGCGCGGGTCGGGTGGGGTGGGCGTGGGGGTGGGGGGGGGTGAGCACGGGTCAGGTCCAGTCCAGGGGGTCGGGATCAGGAAGGGGAGGGGGGGCGGGAGTCGGGTCGGTGTCGCAGTCGGGTTGGCTCGGGAGGAAGCAGGAGCTGGGCGTGGAAGGCAGCCTTATGCACGCAGCCCCAGTGAGGCCATTCGGCCAGGGCTAGGGGCTGCGTGCTTCGGGCCCCTCCCACACAGTTTCGGATGCCTGGAGCTACTGCACATGCGCACCCACTGTAGCGCGCATGTGCAGAGGTCCTGGCACTGTTTTCAGCGCAGGGACCTAGCTCCGCCCCCTACAGCTCGTGCTGTGCCGCGCCCGGCTCCAGAGGACCAGCAGCGAGCCAGAGAATCGAAGTTTTTTTTTTAGGCGCACTTTGTGGCGTGAAAAACGGGCGTCCAGGTCGGGGCTGCGCCGTTCTAGGCGCTGCCCGAAACTTGGGCCCGTTGATTCTATTCCAACTCCCCACACGCTCTGTTCACATTGGGCACAGAGGTTTAAAATTGGCCCGAGGGTAAATTTCACAGCCTCACGACACTGTGTAAATAAATGTTATCTTGCTCTCTGTTCTAAATCTCTTCCACTTAATCATTTATTTATGGCCCATTTTTCCAGATCCCTCTCCTACAGTTTCTGTCTATCCTGACCCATTCTTCCACAATTTTAAACACTTTTATTATGTTGCTCCATAATCTGTTTTGTTCCAATTAAAAAAAAAAAATCGCATTTTTCAAGTCTTTCTTCTTATTTGTATTTCTTCATATCAGGCAGTGTCCGAGTGAATCTGAGTTAGAGCATCTCTAAAGCCTACATATCTTCCCCATAGTGTAGAGCCCTCTGTACAGTACTCGGAGATCTTACGGTTTTATGTAGGGTCACCCTTACCTCTTGGCTTTTATATTCTATTTCTCTTGTGATAAAGCCAAAAATTCCATTACTTTTTTATGACCTTCTCCACCTAAGTTTTTACATTTAAGCTCCTGTGAAGCTGTACTCCAAATTCCCTCTGCTCTTCCACAGCATCAAGCCCACTTTCATTCAGACTATAATTACTATGGGGATTTTTTTTAAACCAAAAAATATCTTCTCATTTTTACTGACATTGAATTCCATCTGCCACTTCTTAATCCATTCTCCATCTTATCAATATTGCTTTGCAGCTTCCTTTGGTCTTCTAAAGAATTAAGTATATCTTCTGTATAAAACACCAGTTATGCCACAGCTCGATAGTTCTGGTCACCACATTACAGGAAGGATTTGATTGCATTCGACGATACAGAGGAGATTTAGGAGGATGTTGCCAGGACAAATTTTAGCTATGCGGAAAGATTGGATAGGCTGGGGTTGCTTTCTTTGGACGGAGGGGAAACTTGATTGAGGTGCACAAAATTAGGAGCGTCCTAGATAAGAGTCCTTAGTAGAGGAGTCAATAACCAGGGGACAAAGATTTAAAGTAAGGGATAGGAGGTGTAGAGGGGATCTGAGGAGAATCTTTTTCACCTAGAGGTTGGTGGGGGTCTAGAACTCACTGCCTGAAAAAGAGTGCTAGAAGCAGAAACCCTGATCACATTTAAAAAGTACTTGGATATGCACTTGAAGTGCTGCAACCTACAAGGCTACTGACCAAGAGCTGAAAATTGGGATTAGGCCGGATAGCCCTTTTTTGGTCAGCACAGACATAATGGGCCAAATGGCCTCCTTCTGCGCTGTATATTACTATGATTCTCTTTGGTATCTTCTGTAATCTTGACACCACTCCCTCTAGGCCTATATCCAAAATGTTTGTATACACAGTGAACAGAAAGGGCCCCAGAATTGATCCCTGATGAGGCCACACCTTGAATATTGTGTACAGTTTTGGTCTCCTAATCTGAGGAAGGACGTTCTTGCTATTGAGGGAGTGCAGCGAAGGTTCACCGGACTGATTCCCGAGATGGCAGGACTGACACATGAAGAAAGACTGGACCGACTAGGCTTATATTCACTGGAATTTAGAAGAATGAGAGGAGATCTCACAGAAATAGATAAAATTCTGACGGGATTGGACAGGTTAGATGCAGGAAGAATGTTCCCGATGTTGGGGAAGTCCAGAACCAGGGATCACAGTCTAAGGGTAAGGGGTAAGCCATTTAGAACAGAGACGAGGAGAAATTTCTTCACTCAGAATTGTGAACCTGTGGAATTCTCTACCACAGAAAGTTGTTGATGCCAGTTCATTAGATATATTCAAAAGGAAGTTAGATGTGGCCCTTACGGCTAAAGGGATCAAGGGGTATGGAGAGAAAGCAGGAATGGGGTAATAAAGTTGCAAAAATGATCAGCGATGATCAGATTAAACATAGAAACATAGAAAATAAGTGCATGAGTAGGCCATTCGGCCCTTCGAGCCTGTACCACCATTCAATAAGATCATGGCTAATCATTCACCTCAGTACCTCTTTCCTGCATTCTCTCCATACCCCTTGATTCCTTTAGCCGTAGGGGCCAGATCTAACTCCCTCTTGAATATATAAGAACATAAGAATTAGGAACAGGAGTAGGCCATCTAGCCCCTCGAGCCTGCTCCGCCATTCAACAAGATCATTGCTGATCTGGCCGTGGACTCAGCTCCACTTACCCGCCCGCTCCCCGTAACCCTTAATTCCCTTATTGGTTAAAAATCTATCTATCTGTGACTTGAATACATTCAATGAGCTAGCCTCAACTGCTTCCTTGGGCAGAGAATTCCACAGATTCACAACCCTCTGGGAGAAGAAATTTCTTCTCAACTCGGTTTTAAACTGGCTCCCCCGTATTTTGAGGCTGTGCTCCCTAGTTCTAGTCTCCCCGACCAGTGGAAACAACCTCTCTGCCTCTATCTTGTCTATCCCTTTCATGATTTTAAATGTTTCTATAAGATCACCCTTCATCCTTCTGAACTCCAACGAGTAAAGACCCAGTCTACTCAATCTATCATCATAAGGTAACCCCCTCATCTCCGGAATCAGCCTAGTGAATCGTCTCTGTACCCCCTCCAAAGCTAGTATATCCTTCCTTAAGTAAGGTGACCAAAACTGCACGCAGTACTCCAGGTGCGGCCTCACCAATACCCTGTACAGTTGCAGCCGAACCTCCCTGCTTTTGTACTCCTTCCCTCTCGCAATGAAGGCCAACATTCCATTCGCCTTCCTGATTACCTGCTGCACCTGCAAACTAACTTTTTGGGATTCACGCGGTGTCCACCGGTACGCTCGCGGCCTTCCGCGAGAGGTGGGCACCGGAGGGACTGGAGTGCATCATCACGCCCGGCAACCAAATTTTAATTTGATTTTACGTTTTAAAGTTTAATTTGTTTTCATTGCCGGTGCTTTTAGTGTTCCCCTCCCCTTTTATAGGGGGCACTGGAAAAATTTGATTTTAGCGCCCCAAAAAAAAAACAAAAAAAAAAAAGGGGCCTTGAAAATGTCTGCTGTGTCACCCAGGCGGGTGGCATGGTTTTAATGTTTATGTTTATTTTCAGGTAAACTCAAAAGAGTTTCATGCACAAGGACCCCCAGGTCTCTCTGCACCGCAGCATGTTGTAATTTCTCCCCATTCAAATAATATTCCCTTTTACTGTTTTTTTTTCCCCCACAAGGTGGATGACCTCACATTTTCCGAAATTGTATTCCATCTGCCAAATCTTAGCCCATTCGCTTAACCTATCTAAATCTCTTTGCAGCCTCTCTGTGTCCTCTACACAACCCGCTTTCCCACTAATCTTTGTGTCATCTGCAAATTTTGTTACACTACACTCTGTCCCCTCTTCCAGATCATCTATGTATATTGTAAACAGTTGTGGTCCCAGCACCGATCTCTGTGGCACACCACTAACCACCGATTTCCAACCCGAAAAGGACCCATTTATCCCGACACTCTGCTTTCTGTTAGCCAGACAATTCTCTATCCATGCTAATACATTTCCACTGACTCCGCGTACCTTTATCTTCTGCAGTAACCTTTCGTGTGGCACCTTATCGAATGGCTTTTGAAAACCTAAATACACCACATCCATCGGTACACCTCTATCCACCATGCTCGTTATATCCTCAAAGAATTCCAGTAAATTAAACATGATTTCCCCTTCATGAATCCATGCTGCGTCTGCTTGATTGCACTATTTCTATCTAGATGTCCCGCTGTTTCTTCCTTAATGATAGTTTCAAGCATTTTCCCCACTACAGATGTTAAACTAACCGACCTATAGTTACCTGCTTTTTGTTTGCCCCCTTTTTTAAACAGAGGCGTTACATTAGCTGCTTTCCAATCCGCTGGTACCTCCCCAGAGTCCAGAGAATGTTGGTAGATTATAACAAATGCATCTGCTGTAACTTCCGCCATCTCTTTTAATACCCTGGGATGCATTTCATCAGGACCAGGGGACTTGTCTACCTTGAGTCCCATTAGCCTGTCCAGCACTACCCCCCTAGTGATAGTGATTATCTCAAGGTCCTCCCTTCCCACATTCCTGTGACCAGCAATTTCTGGCATGGTTTTTGTGTCTTCCACTGTGAAGACCGAAGCAAAATAATTGTTTATGGTCTTAGCCATTTCCACATTTCCCATTATTAAATCCCCCTTCTCGTCTTCTAAGGGACCAACATTTACTTTAGTCACTCTTTTCCGTTTTATATATCGGTAAAAGCTTTTACTATCTGTTTTTATGTTTTGCGCAAGTTTACCTTCGTAATCTATCTTTCCTTTCTTTATTGCTTTTTTAGTCATTCTTTGCTGTCGTTTAAAATTTTCCCAATCACCTTGGCTACCTTATACGCATTGGTTTTTAATTTGATACTCTCCTTTATTTCCTTGGTTATCCACGGCTGGTTATCCCTTCTCTTACTACCAATGAACTGGCATCAACAACTCTCTGGGGTAGAGAATTCCACAGGTTAACAACTCTCTGAGTGAAGAAGTTTCTCCTCATCTCAGTCCTAAATGGCCCTTATCCTTAGACTGTGACCCCTGGTTCTGGACTTCCCCAACATCGGGAACATTCTTCCTGCATCTAACCTGTCCAATCTTATATGTTTCTGAGATCCCCTCTCATTCTTCTAAATTCCAGTGAATATAAGCCTAGTCGGTCCAGTCTTTCATATGTCAGTCCTGCCATCCCGTGAATCAGTCTGGTGAACCTTCGCTGCACTCCCTCAATAGCAAGATCATCCTTCCGCAGATTAGGAGACCAAAACTGAACACAATATTCCAGGTGAGGCCTCACCAAGGCCCTGTACAACTGCAGTAAGACCTCCCTGCTCCTATACTCAAATCCCCTAGCTATGCCTTCTTCACTGTCTGCTGTACCTGCATGCCAACTTTTCCTAATCTGCAGCCATTCAGATAATATTCTGCCTTTGTGTTTTTGCCCCCAAAGTGGATAACCTCACATTTATCCACATTATACTGCATCTGCCATGCATTTGCCCGCTCACCTAACCTGTCCAAGTCCCTGCAGCCTCTTAGCATCCTCCTCACAGCTCACTCCGCCACGCAGCTTAGTGTCATCTGCAAACTTGGAGATATTACATTCAATTCCTTCATCTTAATCATTAATGTATATTGTAAATAGCTGGGGTCGCAGCATTGAGTCCTGCGGCACTCCACTATTCACTGCCGGTCATTCTGAAAAGGACCCGTTTATCCCGACTCTCTGCTTCCTGTCTGCCAACCAGTTCTCTATCCACGTCAGTGCATAACCCCCAATATCATGTGCTTTAATTTTGCACACCAATCTCTTGTATGGGACCTTGTCAAAAGCCTTTTGAAAGTCCAAATACATCACATCCACTGGTTCTCCCTTGTCCACTCTACCAGTTACATCCTCAA
Organism: Pristiophorus japonicus; assembly: GCF_044704955.1. Taxonomy (NCBI): domain Eukaryota; kingdom Metazoa; phylum Chordata; class Chondrichthyes; family Pristiophoridae; genus Pristiophorus; species Pristiophorus japonicus. The sequence goes on from NC_091978.1 coordinate 195,899,852, forward strand.
AAATTTCCAGAAGATTTGTCAAGCATGATTTCCCTTTCATAAATCCATGCTGACTTGGACCGATCCTGTCACTGCTTTCCAAATGTGCTGCTATTTCATCTTTAATAATTGAATCCAACATTTTCCCCAGTACTAATGTCAGGCTAACCGGTCTATAATTACCTGTTTTCTCTCTCCCTCCTTTTTTAAAAAGTGGTGTTACATTAGCTACCCTCCAGACCATAAGAACTGATCGAGTCAATAGACTGTTGGAAAATGATCACCAATGCAGCCACTATTTCTAGGGCCACTTCCTTAAGTACTCTGGGATGCAGACTATCAGGCTCCGGGGATTTATCAGCCTTCAATCTCATCAATTTCCCACCTAATAAGGATTTCCTTCAGTTCCTCCTTCTCACTAGACCTTCGGTCCCCTAGTATTTCCGGAAGGTTATTTGTGCCTTCCTTTGTGAAGACACAAATGGACTAGTTTGGTGAATGGGCAAATGCATGGCAGATGCAGTATAATGTGGATAAATGTGAGGTTATCCACTTTGGTGGCAAAAACACAAAGGCAGAATATTGAATGGTGGTGCAGGCTTGAAGGGCCGAATGGCCTACTCCTGCACCTATTTTCTATGTTTCTATCATGACCCACTTCCAACCATGAAAAAATACCCACAATTTATTTTCTTTTTGTTTTCTCTCCTCTAACCAATTTTTAATCCAGTTTGCTCTCCCACCACAATTCCATAATTTTTAATCTTCTGTAATAACCTCCCCTGCGGTACCTTATCAAAGATTTTCCAAAAGTCCATGTACTCTACATCCACTGCTTTCCCCCACCCACCCACCCATCTAATATATCTGCCTCCTTCTCAAAGAATTCTATGAGGTTTATGAAGCGCAGCCATCCCTTTGGAAATCCGTGCTTGCTACTTTTAACTGTTTTCTCTTATAAATAATTAATAAAGAATGAAAGATGGGTGGGAGTGCATTCAATATTTGGTTCCAGATAACAATCAGAGTGCTGTTCTGATTTAGGTTAATTTCAGTAACATATAAATGGTGAGAATTGTTCGACTGGAAAATAAATTATATATACGCATGGCACATATGACAGCAGACTTGCACCTTTTACTCGAGTTACCATGGTGTTATTAGGAGTGAAACATTGTTCGAATTCCACTCCTGACAATGTATTATATGCAGCTATTATTGTATAGTGCATGTGCAGGGAGAAGATTAACTGTTCATTTTGAAATCAACAAATGAATGCAATGAAATCGCACTGGACCCTAAAATTTAATTTAGGGCTTGAAAACTGTATGACTGCCATGGTAAATTGAATATGCTGTTTAGTGTAGAAAACATTATAGAGGACAAGAACGAACCAGACATCTGACAGATAGCTAACATAATACCTATATTTAAGAAGGGAGATAGAACATGTTTAGGAAACTATAGACCAGTCTGCTTAACATCAGTGGTGGGAAAAATAATGGAATCCCTATTAAAGGACAAAATAGAAGAACATCTAGAAACCAAAGCTATAATAATGAATAGGCAGCATGGATTTCAAAAGGGAAGTCTTGCTTGACCAACCTCATTTAATTTTTTGAAGAGGTAACAGAAATAGTAGACAACAGTAATGCAGTAGATGTAATTTATCTAGATTTTCAAAAGGCATTCGATAAGATACCACATAATAGACTAATGAATAAGGTCAGAGAATGTGGAGTCAGGGGACAAGTAGCAGAATGGATAGCTAGCTGGCTTCAAGACAGAAAATAGAGAGCAGGGATAAAGGGTAACTATTCAGAGTGGCAGAAGGTGGGAAGTAAGTTCCAGAAGAATCAGTGCTGGGACAACTTGTTCACAATTTCTATTAACGATTTAGATTCTGGAATCAAAAGCATAATTTCTAAATTTGCGGATGACACCAAATTGGGGGGGGGGATTAGTCAATAGTGATTTGACTGCAACAAATTATAGGAAAACATTGATAAACTTGCAGAATGGGCATATAATTGGCAAATTAATTTCAACATATAAATGTGAGGTTTTACATTTTGGTAGGTAGAATAGGGAGGTCACTTATTACTTGGAGAGTGCATGTCTGGGTTGGGTAGAGGAGCAAAGGGATATCGGAGTACAAATGCACAAGTTACTAAAGGTAGCGACACAGGTTAGTAAGGCATGCCCAGAACAGATGGGTCTTAAGCCTTGCACCAAGCCCCAGTTAGGTCCTCTGATTGGAACAGGGCCTGGGTGCCACCTGTTGGAGCCTTTGATAGTAAATAGCTGATGCAGGAAGGGAGGTTTAAGGTTGGAGGCTTCCTGGCTGCATTTCTTGGACAGCAGCCAGAAGGCCCTGCAGTCCGAGGCTGTTGCAGGCCTGCAGCAACGAGTAACTTTCCTCGAATACTTCCAGTTGCTAAGCCCTGCCAAAGAAGCATCTGGCCTATGTAAATGACTTGAACCCAGGTCATGTTAGACAGAGTGCACATCGGGGCTGAGGAGGGGGGAGGGGGAGGAAAGAAATTAAGGATGCTTCAGCAGTATGGTTATGTAATGACTTGACCTGAACTGCTAATTTATTTTATTATTACCCCATAGTACCCGACTCCTTTGCCAAGAAACAGGAAACTCTTCTCACCATTTATCTTTCTTCAGCAAAGGTGGTTTAGGGTTTGAAGAATCCAGCTCCCTGATTTCAAACTATGGGGTAACAATAAAATAAATTAGCAGTTCAGGTCGAGTCATTACATAACCATTCTGTCACCCAGTCCATCTCAAGAGTTCTTTCCAATACACATCAGCATATTCAATTGAAACTGGTGGAAAGCAGATTATAGCCTCCATTTGCAGTCAACCCCCTTTAAATCTCAAAAAGACCTGGTGTTAACAAGAGACAACTGCTCCCCCCCGCCCTACCCAACCCCCTTCCCAAAGTAATAATAAGAGTTTGAAATCAGGGAGCTGGATTCTTCAAACCCTAAACCTGCTGAAGAAAGATAAATGGTGAGAAGAGTTTCCTGTTTCTTGGCAAAGGAGTCGGGTACTATGGGGTAATAACAAAATTAATTAGCAGTTCAGGTCGAGTCATTACATAACCATTCTGCAGAAGCATCCTTAGTCGAAAGCTATATCGCAGTGTAATTGTATAGGTTCAAGTACTTAATATGGGTTTAGGATCAAACAATCTTAACTCTTTTCTGGGATGCAAAGCAAATATTTAATCAAGGCTATGGGTTATTTTCAAACCAATCAGGTCATAAACTTGCCAAGAAATTTTACACTTAAATCAGAATTATGTTCAGAATGGTAGCTCAGTGTGACAGGAGTGAATGGGATTCGTACCTCAAGATACCATGACTGACGTTGAAGTGGGTTCATCCAGACCATTATATTAATGAGTTATACGATTAAAGATCAACATCAATTTATCCCATGTACAGGGTCATGCACCAAATATAACTCTTCACTCATGTAACTAGACACATCAGAGCCTGACGCTGAATGAAGTACTTAAATATTTACTGCACTATTCACAGAGCTTGCAAACTTCAGTAATCGCAGCTGCCTTCAGTCATCATCCCCTATTAAGTGCAATTATTTTACAGATTGCTGACAGTAATACTGACAAAATCCTCTACCAAGAAGTAAGCTATCCTCCAGTTTAAACAGTGTCAGCAAAAAAAATCCAGTAATTTTACACTCAGGAGATTACACCTCCAGAAAAGGCCCAAGCAATGAGGAAGTATAAATTTCAGATTCATTATTTGCACAAGGGAAGTTACACCAAATAAGCTGGAAGACACTTCTGAGAAATCCAAAGACTCAAATGCTAAACATTTTGCCTTATGGAATGATTTTATCCACTTCACATTCAGCCTCAGTCTTCGGCACACTTACCACTTTTTGCCGGTCATTACCATCGCATTGGTTGCGGCGACCATTGGAGCGAAATTCAGCATTTTTGCTGAAAAAAGTGGAGTGGAGTGGTATTGGTTGGCGGGAATCGGCAGTTTGCAGCGGCGTGGGTGGGGAGCGGCGTTTGGACCACAAAATTCACCTGATTTGCTAACAGGCCAGCTGCTCCCCAGCCTTCTTAAGGGGCAGGGTTTGCAGCTAGGCCCCAAGCAGGGAAGCCGTTTGAGTGGAGGCCATGGCTAATGCACCAATAGCAAGGAGGGCCAGCAGATTTACTGACACTGAACTGGAGACCCTTGTGCAGCTTGTGGAGGGAAGGAGGCGTGTACTGTACCGCGATACAATCAGACCGACTCGCGATGTTTTCATGAATGCCTGGAGAGAAATAGCTGAGGAGGTCTCGGGGGCCTCTATTCATGACCTCATCGCCATCCAATGCCGCAAACGGCTGAACGACATCATTCGCTTGATGAAAGTAAGTACATGTTCACCCAACTCCTGACCTTCCATCTGCAACCCTCTCCTTCACCTTCTCTTATTTCCCACCTTCACTATATAGTTACTGAAGCACCATTTGATTGGTGAGGCATGTATATGTGTGCGTTCTCGCAATGGAGACTCCCCTTCATGTCACAGTTACAGCTACATGTCAGGGACACACACTTGTGCACTCACCTCATTGCACTGCCACTCAGCAAGCTTTCTTTGTTTTGCAGGCGAAGGTTTCTCACAAGCGTGTGGAGCAAAAGAGGACTGGTGGTGGCGAGGCAGATATAGAGTAGCTCACTCATCTTGAAGAAAGGGCCCAGATGTTGCCTTTCCTGTGGCCGTCGGTCATGCAGGTCCCACTGTGGGCAGCGAAGGTCTTCCTTTAATGCCATCTCTCCCTGAAAGCGGCAGCGTTTACCGCTCATTTGCTTATGATAGTGTGCAAGTTGCAGCCTGCATGCGTCAATGCCCTACCTCCCCCTCACGGCAGCCCTTGTGCCATTTATACTTGCAGATGAGAGGCAGAGTGTGACAGGGACACAGCGCTGATGAGAGTGGGACAGCAAGGCAGGACAACAGCCTTGAGGGCAGTGGCAGCCGTGGCCATGAGGAGGCTGCTGATGATATTGGGAGCCAAAGCCTGGACGAGAGCTTGGCAGCGAGAGCTCACTGGCAGCCATTGCCATGCCGACACGCTAGAGACCATTGGGAGCGCGAGCTTGGACGACACCCTGGAGGCCACTCCATATGTTGGCGTGATGTCCAATGAGGCAGAGGAAGGGGGGACACTGCTGGCAGCACTGCGTCACTGCATCCTACAGTCATAGGAGCCAGCTCAGATACTGGAAGTATGCAGTCGGATCAATTAGAGATAGCAAAGGGGTCTGCACTGGGTGATGCACCAGGGCCTAGTGGGCTGCAGCATGGTGAGGGCAATGGGAACCTCAGGTTCCATCACTCCGGGGGGCGGGGGGCGAGTGCATACGCGAGTTCTGCTCAAGAGAACTCAGACAAGCCCGTAGATGTTGGGGCTTATGCAAGAAGGGTGGAGGCCATGCATTCCCAGATGTTAGGGGCAGTGGCAAGGGTGGCGGAGAGCCTGTCGCAACTGGTCAGGGGCATGGAGGAGCCCTGCATTGTCGACAGCTCTGCGCACACCATGGAGCCCATCATTGCCAGTGTGCAGACGATGATGGACTCCCAGAGTGACCGTGTGGATCCAGCTCTGATGCCACGACTCGTTGGGGATGTGGCAGCTGTCATGACAGGCCAGGTGCAAGGGACCAATGTCTCAGTGCTGTATTGGATAGGATGGCCGCGGCCCTGGAAGCTCAGAATATCTTATGCACTCTGGGCAACAGGACACGGAGCGTCTTACTGCTGTCGTCTCTGGTGGCATAGAGACTGTATCGGCCCTCATGCAGTCTCAGCTGGATGCCACGAGAGACCTGACTATTGCCATCGCGGCTGGGTCCACAACAGTCCATGGGGAAGCTTCCGGTATCGCGCCACACCACCGACTTGTGCTCCCTCAGATTGGTGGCGATGGTGATGTGCTGCCCCGGGGAGTGGCGCAGGCTCATCGGACCAAGGTGATGATGATGTGCTCTCTCAGGATCACACCATTCCTGACCCCGGCCCTGTCACTCTGCCATTGCTGATAAGCATGGACTCGTCCGAGCCAAGGTCGACTGAACGCACCGAGGAGGGTACTGCCCAGTTTGCAGCCGGCCCTTCCCGGGCCAGAGATGGTCGAAGGCATCCTAGAAGGACATCTATAGCTTCTCACCTGAAACACAGCAGCCTTCCCAGACCCATGATGCAGCCACAGGGGAGACACTGCGGCGTAGTTCCAGAATAGGCTTGCATAAGGGGGGTTATAAGGAGATGCACAGAGATGAGAAATGATTGTGTGTATTTTTTTTTGCACATTTCTTTATTCTGTAAAGAATCTTTATTTTGTGTTCCTATATCTGTGCAGGTGTATCATTTCACTGTGGGCAATGTGTGAAAGGGCTCATTGGGATAGCCATGGAGATGCACAGATGAAGGGCGAAGTGGCCATTAACTCATCGGAAGTGAGCACCAATGAGATGGTTTTGCACGTCCCTTGCAGGGTTTGGATGATGACGACGCCTCCTGCATGGCCGGTGACCCACGTCCTGGTCCTGCTCCTTGTGCGCCTCCTGCTCCTCCTCTGGTGCTACTGCTGGCTCGTCTCCAACGCATGATTGCCAGGTTATGATGCATGCAGCAGACGACCACGAATATTGAGACCCGCTCAGGCGAGTACTGCAATACTCCACAGAGCGATCCAGGCAACGGAATCTCTGTTTAAGGATTCCGATGCACTGCTCAATTAGGCACCTGGTGGCTGAATGAGAGCCATTGTAGGCTTGCTGCGCAGCAGTCCTGGGGTTGTGAAGGGGAGTCAGCAGCCAAGTGCACACTGGGTAGCCCTAGTCACCAAGCAGCCACTCGCTATTTTGGTTTGGACCAGAAAACACAGCGGGCAAACCAGTCTAATGCAGGATGAAGGCATTGTGGCTGCTGCCAGGATACCGAGCATCAACTGCCATGATCTTGCACTGATCGTCGCATACCAGCTGGACATTGAGGGAGTAGAATCCCTTGCGGTTTCTGAACATCTCCGCATTGGCTTGTGGCGCCCTCAATGCGACGTGGGTGCAGTCTATGGCACCCTGAACCCTGGGGAAGCCCGCAATGTGCACAAATCCAGTCTGCCGCTCCATCACCTTCTCCCTGCTCATCAGGAAGGAAATGTATTTGCCCCTTCTCTTATAGAGAGCATCTGTAACTTGACAGATGGAGCAATGAGCGGAGAACTGAGAGATGTTCGAAATGTCTGCAGTCGCACCGTGGAAAGATCCAGTGGTATAGTAATTGAGCACTATGGTCACTTTGGTTTCCATGTTCCGAGCTGTCCTCAGCCTTGTCGGAGGCTGCAGATCTGGCCGCAGGAGATTGCACAGCTCCCTGACGATGTACTTCCTGAATCTAAGCCTGCAGAGACATTGGTCATCCATAAGGTCGATGATGCAAAACTGCTGCCTGTAGACCCTTGCACGATAGGGCCTTCTTCCCCAACTCTATGGTCGGCTCCTCCTATGGCAGCTGCCTCATTGCCTTCTCCCTCATGCTCTTCATGCTTCTCGTCCTTTGCAGCCTGCTGCTGGCAAGCATCTGCGCCCTGTCTTATTTCTATCTCGCCCACTATTTGGTGCAGGGGTGGGGGGGGGGGGAGAGGGGGTTGCGATCAGCGTACCTGACCCTCCTCCTCATACCATATCCTTCCTGGACCACCTCTCTGCCGCCATTTCCATGTTGGGCATCAATGGTTGCTACATCCCTTGCCCGCTGCCTGTGGAGCCATTGCTGACAGTGCTGCCTTCTCCTGCGTGCCTCCCTGCCGTGCACAATGTGCAGGAGGTGTTCCTCTGCTAGTATTGAGCCCATTGCCTCTGCAAGCTCAACCTCCACAATGAGGCCTCTGTGGAGTACAGATTGAGGCCTCCAGCCAACTAGCATTCAGTGACGCTATGAAAAGGGCGAGTAACAAACTTTTGAGAACTCCGAAAAATTATTGGGCAAAAAAATGGAGCTGCACGCAACCCGCCTTTAAAGTCCGCTGGTGGTCTTGAGCCAGGCAGTGCACAGACACAAAAACTGTCATGGGCACCGACAGGCGGCCGGTTGACTATGAAAAGTGAATTTAGTTTCCGGGGCGGCGAGGCTGCAGCGCGCACTCTGATGACATCTTTATTGATGCATCTGCAGGAGCGCAGCGGAAGTGGGGGGAGCGGGGCGGATCTCCACACCGCTGCAAAAACCTCCGAGGAGAATTTTGCAAGTGGCGGCTATTGGACTACAAATCGGCGGGCAGACAACACTGCCGCATGGCTGCCGCTTTCCGGCAGTAACAGGCCTCATCAAGGGGCTGAATTTCGGCTCCACAGTATGCAAATTGGACACAGGCAAGTTCCTGCTGAAAGCACATTTTTACCAGTCCAAGTTTGTTTCTGATTTTAGTCCATACTATATAGCCTTTCTCCATAGATTCATGTCTTGAGATAAGTTGCATTTATTTTTATTTTTTCCCCTGGTCTACATAATAGTATAGGAACCCATTGTCATGCCTTTCACTTCACTCAACTCTTTCAGATGGGTGCAAGGATTATAGTTACAAGAAAAAAGTAAATTACTGCTACCTTCGGCAGAGTTTAAAATGTTTTCAATTCTTTCATTAACAAAATGGATTCTGCCCATTTCCACGGTAGCTATTTACTACAGAAAATTTCTTTGTTAACATATGGAAAACTTGTTAGTCTCTTCTCGTACGACGTACATTTAATTTCAATCACTGACTTTCATTGTAGCAAACTTTCTGTGAAAGCTGTTTATTCTATCATTTTTTTTAAACTCCACCATATATACTATAGACTTCAATGGAAAAGAAATGCAAGAATGGTGTAAAGCAGGCTGCCAATTCGCGATCAACCCATTTTGCATTACTGATGTTGACCAATAGCACCCCCATTGTGTACTCGATCTGCTCCCATGAATACAAAATGATACTGGCTAGAAAGTGACGAGTTCTATTTTCAACCGCCACTGAACTTTCAATGACACAGAAACTGAAGTGTATCAAAACATAAAAACGCCAAGAATTAGATTTACTGCATAACTTTTGAATATCATTATTTTCCCTCTGAAATGTACTTAAGTTCCGTGACCAGTAAGTTTAACTCAGACACCAACAGGATTCCCTGCAAATTTTTCCACTCCTCTCCTAAAGATGCTAGGGTCGAAATTGAGGTGCACCAGAAAGCTGGCACACCTATAATTTTCAGAGTGGTACTTGTGGTAGTTACCGCTGGTGCGGTGAGTAGATCCATTTTTAGAACTTTGACATTTTTTCAACGTCCTGCAGGAAATGGATCATAATGGGGGCAGGCCTTGGACTCAAAGCCACGCTGACTGGCTGAAAATGGGTCGGTTGGGGCCTCCGCCGCTGTTCATCAGCAGTGGAATCGTGGTGACGTCACAGCATGTGTGCGTCACCACGCTCTCTCCCCTCCGTTAAAGGGGAGAGATTCTATCATTTTTTAACCTTTGGCCACTAGGCCACGAGGGAGGGTTTCGGCCGGGCCAGCAGCCTGGCCAAACTCAGGGCAGTATTTTGCCGAACGATCGGCAAAAATGTTTCCATTGCGGCCGCGACAATGGGCCCTCCCCTTTAAGGGTGGCCGCGCTCAGTGCGGAGATGGTGCACCGGCAGAAAAACCTGCCAGTGGCACCGCGCGGTGAGGAATCGAGGGATTCAGGTGAAAACCAATAGGGAAGTATTTTTATTGCTTTTTTTATTGTTTACATTGGCGGTGCAACCACTCGGGCGGGAAGGGGTCCAGGCCAAAAAAAACCCCACCTGAATTTAGGTCGGATCGGCCTGTTGAACGCAAAGCGTCAGCCATTCAATTTTTAGGCATGGCCGCCGCAAACGGGCACTAACTGGTCTCTGAGACCCTGAATTTCGGCCTCGCTGACTCATGTTGAAATAAGGTTCCATACAGACTGGCCACCTTCTAGTACCTCATCCAAATGGCCATTTTTCATGTGTGAATCCAAACAGTATTGGTAGGTAAAATACAAACAGAAAATGCTGGAAATACTCAGCAGGTCAGGCAGCATCTGTGGAGAGAGAAACAGAGTTAACATTTCTCTCTCCACAGAGTTCAAGTCGCTGACTCTTCGACAGACCTGGAAAATATTACACATGTGACAGGTTTTAAGCAAGTACAGAGGCAGGGAAAGGGGGATGGGAGGAAAGAACAAAAGGGAAGGTCTGTGATAGGGTGGAAGGCAGGAATGATTACATGATAAAAGAGATGATGATGCAAGGCAGATGCCTCTGTACCTGCTTAAACCCATTACCACCACCTTTTGCCTTGCACCATCATCTTTTGTCATTCAATCACTCCCGCCTTCCACCCCATCACAGTCCATCCCTTTTGTTCTTTCCTTCCATTCTCCCTTTCCCTGCCTCTGTACTTGCTTAAAACCGGTTACGTCTAACATTTTCCACTTATAATGAAAGGTCATCAACCTGAAACATTAAGCGGTCGAAATTCGGTCCCGCCTTTTTTGAGGCGGTGTCACAGTCTGAATGGAGATTTTACCACCAGGCGGTAGTTGCCTCCACCAACCACATAATTCAGTTTTTGCTGCCCAAAGAGGGGATTGCAGCGTTAAATCAGGCATTGCACTCTACTCTGGAGGCGGCAACATCCAGGCGACAATCATCATTTGTAACTGCGCCACAGACATACTGCCGCCACCTGGATTCAATAGAGGCAATGATTGGGCGTGGCGTCACCTCATGCGTATATTGGCTTCCTACACACTCACAGGGTGAAGATGGCAGATGCAGCAGCAACTCGCTAGCGCGCTCACCGCTTCTCGGTCGCCGCCGTCGATGCACTGCTTGATGCCCTGGAGAGGCGCGAGAATTACTCAGGATGGAGGCCACAGGACCAAACATTTTGCGGGCTCTGGCGGAAGTCGCTAAAATAGTGTCAGTGAGTGACACAGTGCCCAGGACAGCGACCCAATGTCGCAAGAAGTGGAACGACATGACGCGAGTGGTAAGGGTGAGCATCTTTAACATTAACCTGAGCATGCCATGCTCCGAGCTCAATGTGCAGTCTCGCCTCAATGTGATTGTATCTAACCCCTTGCTCTACGAGGGTGAGGCCAGGTGCAAGGTTTGCATTTGCAGCCTCACCCACTCTAAGGGCCTGCATACCTTCATACATCGTTGTGGATACACACCCCTCTTCTTTTAACTCCTCTGTCTTCATATGCATCTGGAAGATGCTATTCTCACAGTAACTGTTAGGTCCTCACCCCCTCTCATTCCAGCATTGACACCAGTACTCGCAGCTCACCACTTTCCACGAGACTGGCATTTCCAAACGCCTTTCCCAATCCTGGCCTCCCTCCCCCGGAGGTAACCACTCTTGTCTGGCTTTGTGCCTTCTGATGATGATTCAAACAGCTAGGGACCTGCACGTCAGCCTTCCACTGCAGATGACGGTGGAGGGGATGAGGAGGTGGACACCCCTTTGGACATGACAGAGGATCCAGCGGCCTCAGAGAGCAGGGCCAGCAGACTTTTGGCGGAGGGCGTGGTCAGGGAGATGGAGGTGGGTAATGCTCCGGGACCCAGTGGCCTACAGCAACACCACTGGGGAGGGGAATCCAGGGGGCCAGCTTCCCAGAGGGTGAGTGCACGCCTGAGAGATGCTCAGCAGCACTCTGACGATGAGCCCGAATTAGAGGATGTCGCAAGACAGTCATTGCTGATACACAGCGATCTGCTGGGTGCATTGGCAAGGGTGCCCGAGAGTATCGATGCACTAGCTGTGAGGGTGGAGGAGTCCGCCTCAATTATCGCACGTCTCTCAGTAGCCCGTGGAGCCCATCCTTGGTATATACCAAAAGATATTGGATGCTTCAAGTGACCATGGGGTCCCAGACATGGTGGCATGGGCAATGGCTGATGTGGCAGTAGCCATTGAGCACCAGGCCGACCTATGGTAGGCCTACAGACTGTCGTGTCGTCAGTGCGTGGTGGCATCAATCAGCTCTACGGTGTGCTGCAGTCGCAGTCTGCCCTGATGCAGAGCCAACTTTATGCCACTCAGGCACTGACCACTGCCATTGTGTCTGGGGACCCAACGTTGCCGAAGCACGGCAACAATCTGTGCTCATCCAGATAGCTCCAGATGCCGAGGCTCTGCCCTGGGGGAGTAGCAGGGTGTTAGGCCTGTTGGAATGTGATGTCCTCTCTCAAGACGACATCATTCCACTCTTGCCCCTGCCGCTCTCTGCAATCCATCCACCACGGAGTGCCGCCGCCCATGCTGAGGTGATGCAGTCCGCAGCCACGCTTTCCAAAGCCCGAGCGAGTGGGGAACGTTATGCTAGGCCATCAACTGTGGCAGCAGTAGCAACAGAACGACCTTCTACCAACTTTGCTGCCGGCATTGAGACCCCATTGAGGAGGATGGGAGAGGGGAGAAGGGGAACAGGTGGGGAAGCACTCAAAGACCCACTAAACAGGTGTGTTAAGTGGCCAGAGATGGTGACCTTGCTCGAATATGAACTCATGTAAATAATTGCATGTGGATGTGGATGAGAATGTCTCAAAGGTTCTGGTTTCAAATTATTGTTTGCTGTGGATGGTGTCCTTTTGTGCTTCTTTACAGCACACTGGTTTTTGTTGTCAATAAAAATTATTTTAATTTGTCACATTCTTGTCTTGCCATTTATATACACAGAGGCTTGGAGGGTGGGGCGCGATGTCTGCAGCAGATCGCCAGGTGAATAGGCTGGCCATTCTGCAAATATTGCATTATTCACTGGAATCGATGCGCAAGGAGTCTCTGATGAGCAGCCTTTGCAGCTGCAACGGTGTCAGGTTGTTTCCTCCTGAGGTGCAGCTGCCATCAGCTGGTAATGGCTGGCCCATCATGATGGCCACGTTGTGCAGCATGCAGCACACTGGTGAAGATGGAGATATCAGATGAGTACTGAAATGCACCCCCCAAGAGCAGTCAAGGCAGCGGAAACGCTGCTTCAGAACCCCGATAGTTTGCTCTATAATGGTCCTGGTTGTGATATGGCTGGTGTTGTCGCGCTGCTCGGCAGGTGTGGTGGGATTGCGGAGGGGTGTCATCAGCCAGGTGGCGAGACCAATTCTTTGTTGCCCAGGAGCCAGCCACGACCTTCATGTAGTGGCTGGAACAGTCATGGCACACTGCTCTCCCACAGGGTGAAGGCATCGTGGCAGCTGCCAGGATATCAAGCATTGACAGCGAGGATCATCTGCCTGTGATCGTATACCAGCTGAACATTGAGGGAGTGGTAGCCCTTTCGATTGCAAAACACCTCTGAGGAAAGAACGCAGCAGTGACCTCTGTGGCCCGGCTGCAACTCCCTTTAAATACCATCCCAGAATCATTACCTCGACTTGTGAACGCCAACTTTTTTGACGTGTTCCCCACCAGTCACTAAGTGAGGCGGCAAAAGTGAATTTGGCGAGACCTGCGCCAAGGAGACGTTACACGGGTACTGATGTCAGGATTTCCATGGCAGTAGTCAGCAGCGTGACAAATCTTTGTGCCCTTGAAAAAGCAGAACCGAATTTCCTATCAGACAGCACCCCCACCTAACGCCGCCGCCCAGCCGTTTACATCCTGTTGCCGCCTCTCCCAGGCAGTATCAGCTGGCGGTAGTAACCGAATTTTGACCCGTAACACACTCTCTCCACAGATGCTGCCTGATCTGCTGAGTATTTCCAGCATTTTTTGGTTTTATTTCAGAGTTCCAGCATCTGCAGTATTTTGCTTTAATATTGGTAGGTAATTTGACCATGGGCATCGGACAGCCAAGCCCAACCCTGTTCTCATCTGTTGCTTATATATGCACATTACCCACAAGGATCATTGGGCAGTGATCAACAGCAAAAAAAAACTGGTTGAAACTGCTGCTGTCAGGAGGATGAAATTAAAGGTGACAAGATTACATAGGTAGTTTACACTAGAAATGTGGACATAGATAATTATAATGAGAACATCCAACAAAATAAGATCAAAATGTGTGATTTTTAAAATAGGGCCTGAATTGTATCTTGCATGTCCTAGTCTAAATATTGGGCAGCTTCTAAGCCCTTCTCACCTGAAGACCACACTTAGTTGTAATGTCAAAGATCAAACAGTTTATCCGAAATATATTAGGACACCATTAGTCACTATTCTGAGCAAACTATTTGTCTCTCTAAATATATAGATTCATTTTCTTTTAAGTGTCTCCAAAACAAGCAGTGTTTGTCATATCTTAATCCTTAAAGTTGTCCAGCCTGTTTGTTCTGCCAATCAAGTAGGTTTTGTTCATTTAGCAGAGCAGAAGTCACAGTAGAAATTGGTTATTCCAAACTTGTATTACAAAGCTCTCATTATAATATGTTTTTTCTTAGATCAGTGCTGGGACCCCAACTATTTACAATCTGTGGGGGAAGGGACCGAGTGTAACGTAGCCAAGTTTGCTGACGATACAAAGATGGGAGGAAAAGCAATGTATGAGGAGGACACACAAAATCTGCAAAAGGACATAGACAGGCTAAGTGAGTGGGCAAAAATTTGGCAGATGGCATATAATGTTGGAAAGTGTGAGGTCATGCACTTTGGCAGAAAAAAATCAAAGAGCAAGTTATTATTTAAATGGGGAAAGATTGCAAAGTGCTGCAGTACAGCGCGACCTGGGGGTACTTATTCATGAAACACAATAGGTTAGTACGCAGGTACAGCAAGTGATCAGGAAGGCCAATGGAATCTTGGCCTTTATTGCAAAAGGGATGGAGTATAAAAGCAGGGAAGTCTTGCTACAGTTATACAGGGTATTGGTGAGGCCACACCTGAATACTGCATGCAGTTTTGGTTTCCATAGTTACGAAAGGATATACTTGCTCTGGAGGCAGTTCAGAGAAGGTTCACAAGGTTGATTCCGGGGATGAGAGGGTTGACTTATGAGGAAAGGTTGAGTAGGTTGGGCCTCTACTCATTGGAATTCAGAAGAATGAGAGGTGATCTTATCGAAACGTATAAGATTATGAGGGAGCTTGACAAGGTGGATGCAGAGAGGATGTTTCCACTGATAGGGGATACTAGAACTAGAGAGCATAATCTTAGAATAAGAGGCTTCCCATTTAAAATTGAGATGAGAAGAAATTTCTTCTGAGGGTTGTGGATCTGTGGAATTCGCTGCCTCAGGGAGCTGTGGAAGCTGGGTCAGTGAATAAATTGAAGACAGAAATAGACAATTTCTTAAACAATAAGGGAATAAGGGGTTATGGAGAGCGGGCAGGGAAGCGGACCTGAGTCCATGATCGGATCAGCCATGATCGTATTAAATGGCGGAGCAGGCTCGAGGGGCCGTATGGCCTACTCCTGCTCCTATTTCTTATGTTCTTATATCCTGGCAGGAGCTCTATTACAGTAAGCAGTGGAACTCAAAACCAGTTAAGATAGATACCTGACAAGAACGACTCTGCCAGTCCACACAAATTTCAATTGTATTAGTGTATCCTACAAAAGTGAGCAGGCGGACAGCTGAAAACATTGCTGTGATTGTACCTCCATTTCATTTTAATTTTAATTTAGGAATCAAAATGGTGAATGGCAATTGTCACCCATGACCATATTTAGCTGAAAAATATTTAGTCACTTTTACCCCTCTCATTAAAACCCACTGTAGAATTGTCTGGATGTCTACAGTCACGTGATCAGCTGGCAACTAAGTGAGCGGGCTGTATTACAGGAACCAGTTAAACTAATAAAGACTTAGGGCATTGCAAAGACAGCGGACAAGTGTTATAGTGCCAGCTCTCTAGCTGGATAACAGCAAGCTCTATATGCTTAAGCACATGAACAGAGTTCCTCTTGCTGATATCAGAAGATGGTTAATGTTAAGTAGCCAACAGTCTATCGACTCTGGATCAGTTCCTATGGACTGGAGGGTAGCTAATGTAACACCACTTTTTTAAAAAAGGAGAGAGAAAACAGATAATTATAGACTGGCTAGCCTGACATCAGTAGTGGGGAAAATCTTGGAATAAATCATTAAGGATGAAATAGCAGCGCATTTGGAAAGCAGTGACAGGATCGGTCCAAGTCAGCTTGGATTCATGAAGGGGAAATCATGCTTGATGAATCTGGATTTTTTTTGAGGATGTAACTAGTTGATTGGACAAGGAAGAACCAGTGGATGTGGTGTATTTGGACTTTCAAAAGGCTTTTGACAAGGTCCCACACAAGAGATTGGTGTGCAAAATCAAAGCACATGGTATTGGGGGTAATGTACTGACGTGGATAGAGAATTGGTTGGCAGACAGGAAGCAGAGAGTCGGGATAAACAGGTCCTTTTCAGAATGGCAGACAGTGACTAGTGGAGTGCCGCAGGGCTCAGTACTGGGACCCCAGCTCTTCACAATGTACATTAATGATTTAGATGATGGAATTGAGTGTAATATCTCCAAACTAAACTGGGTAGCGGTGTGAGCGGTGAGGAGGATGCCAAGAGGCTGCAGGGTGACTTGGACAGGTTAGGTGGGTGGGCAAATACATGGCAGATGCAGTATAATGTGGATAAATGTGAGGTTATCCACTTTGGGGGCAAAAACACGAAGGCAGATTATCTGAATGGAGGCAGATTAGGAAAAGGGGAGGTGCAGCGAGACCTGGGTGTCATGGTTCATCAGTCATTGAAAGTTGGCATGCAGGTACAGCAGGCGGCGAAGAAGGCAAATGGTATGCTGGCCTTCATAGCTTAGGGATTTGAATATAGGATCAGGGAAGTCTTACTGCAGTTGTACAGGGCCTTGGTGAGGCCTCACCTGGAATATTGTATTCAGTTTTGGTCTCCTAATCTGAGGAAGGATGTTCTTGCTATTGAGGGAGTGCAGCGAAGGTTCACCAGACTGATTCCAGGGATGGCTGGACTGACATATGAGGAGAGACTGGATCAACTGGGCCTTTATACACTAGAGTTTAGAAGGATGAGAGGGGATCTCATAGAAACATATAAGATTCTGACGGGACTGGACAGGTTAGATGCGGGAAGAATGTTCCCGGTGTTGGGGAAGTCCAAAACCAGGGGTCACAGTCTAAGGATAAGGGGCAGGCCATTTAGGAATGAGATGATGAGGAGAAATGTCTTCACTCAGAGTTGTTAACCTGTGGAATTCCCTACCGCAGAGAGTTATTGATGCCAGTTCATTGGATATATTCAAGAGGGAGTTAGATATGGCCCTTGCAGCTAAAGGTATCAAGTGGTATGGAGAGAAAGCAGGAAAGGGGTACTGAAGGAATGATCAGCCATGATCTCATTGAATGGTGGTGCAGGCTCGAAGGGCCGAATGGCCTACTCCTGCACCTATTTTCTATGTTTCTAAGTTAGACAGTTGCCACTTTGCTGGGATTAAAAAAGATAAATTGATTAAAAAGTTCCCATCCTTTGGTCATAATTATACTGCTCTGTGCAGTTTGGTTGATCATATCCAAGTCACACTGCACACCATCACATAGCTGTCGACCACTCTGTCAACAGTTCCTACTAATCTGATATATACCTCGAGATTTACTTCCATTTCGCCATGTAGAGCCCCTACCTTGTGAGTTTTTCCAATTGTTCCACAGATCTCTCACTGTGATGTGTTTGTCTTCTTTATGGAATGTATTGCCTTTACTGGTGGGATCTTTGTCTTTCATATCTTCCTTAATGAACTGCAGGAAAACAAAATGGGAACAGTGAGAGACTTTAACGCAGATAATGTGGGGCCAAAGTATGTTAAATTGTTTTGGAAGTTTTACCTGAAAGTAAACCAGTAAAGTGAAGTATTTAAACTTGATGCCATGGTTAAGACAAGGAGTAGTAATTGGTTAAATGGAAGGATAGTGGTGAGTGTAAAGGGGATCTAGGCCAAGACAAAGGGATCTATGCTGCTGCTATACAGATTCAAATTGTTTTTATTTTCTTTCTTGATATGCATAAATGAATGAATTTGCAGTCTTACTGGCAAGTTGTTAAATTTGCAAATGACGGGGTTGGGTAAACTCGGGAGACAGCTAAGATCTTACAAAGTCAGCTTTTACATCTGGAGGAAATTCACTTTAGCATGGAAATTACATGCTGGAGTTTTGCTGAAATTGTACAATGTTCTGGTTAGACCACACTTGGAATAGTGCACATAGTCCTTATGATGATGATGATGATGATATTACCACAGTATGGGGCCAAGTTTCGGCCCGAGTTGCTCCTGTTTTTTTGGAGCAACTGGTTTAGAATGGAGTATCTTAGAAATTGCAATTCTCGGCATTTAGTTTGCTCCAGTTCTAGTCAGTTAGAACAGTTTCAGTTTGGAACAGATTTTTTTTCAAAAGGGGGCGTGTCCGGCCACTTACGCCCGTTTTGAAAGTTTAGGCAGTGAAAACTTACTCCAAACTAACTGAGAATGGAGTAAGTGTAGATTTTTGTACGCTCAGAAAAACCTTGCCAACACTTAGAAAATCAGGCGTAGGTTACAAATCAGGCGTAGGGAATGGCGGGGGGGTTTAAAGCGAAGTTTACAAATATTAAACACTTCAATTTTACAAATAAAGAGCCATCATCAATAATAAATGATAAAAACCATCAATAAATCAACCAATAAATCAATCAAAAAAATTTAATAAAAAATTTTTAAAAATTAAAAAATCAAATAAATAAAACATTTTCTACTTATCGACTACAGCACCGGGAGCCCTCCAACAGCATGCTGGGACACCCCCCCCCACCCCCAGTGTGTCTCTGTCAGTGTCTCTATCTCTCTGTCTGTCTGTGTGTGTCTCTCACTCTCTGTCAGTGTCAGTGTCAGTGTTGAGGATGAGGATGAGGATGAGGATGAGGATGAGGATGAGGATGAGGATGAGGATGAGGATGAGGATGAGGATGAGGATGATGAGGATGATGAGGAGAAAAGAGGGAGGCTGAATGGGCCGGTCGGGCCCAAGACTTGATTTGAAGGTAGATGGCCGGGGGTCTGGTCGGGTCCGGGGGGGGGTGGGGTCGGGAATGGGAGTCTGTTCGGATCGGGTTCGGGGGCGGGGGTGGTGGGGGAGCGTGGGCCGGGTCGGGTCCAGGGGCGTGGGGGTGGGGGAGGGAGAGTCGAGTCGGAAGGAAGGAAGGAAGGAAGGAAGGAAGGAAGCAGGAGCTGGGCGTGAGAGGTGCAGCCTGATCCACGCAGCCCCAATGAGGCCATTCGGCCAGGGCGAGGGGCTGCGTACTTCGGGCCCCTCCCACACAGTTTTGGGCGCCTGGAGCTACTGCACATGCGCGCCCACTGTAGCACGCATGTGCAGAGGGGTCCCGGCACGGTTTTCAGTGCAGGGACCTAGCTCCGCCCCCCACAGCTCGTGCTGCGCTGCGCCGAGGGCCAGAGGGCCTGCAGGGAGCCGGAGGATAGGCAAGTATTTTTTAGGCGCCCTTTGTGGCGCGAAAAACGGGCGTCCAGTTCGGGGCTGCGCCGTTCTCGGCACGGCCTGAAACTCGGACCCTATAAAAGGGTATATCTGGTTCGCAGCAGCAATGCAACAAGACTGATACCCCTACTGATATCAAAAGGCAAGTCTTCTATTTAAATATTATAATGAGGTTGGAAGTCTCTTATTTAACCTCCATTTCGTATTAAACTTTAGTTAGTCGGGTTTTGCACGCCTCATGAAACCTGCCAGCTAAAGCAAGACGAGGGATGCTGGATCCAGGAGGCAAGTGCCTTTACACCACCTCCTGGATCCAGGGTTCCTGCCTAATCCAACCCCCGCAATCGGAGAATCTCCCCAAACGAAGCCTCCGATTCCCCCAAGGAGCTTCCCCACACCCATGTTCCTCCGGCTGCCGATCTTTGCCGACACCGTCTTCCCCCCACTCTCTCCCTCACCGTGCTGCTCCCGATCAGTTCAGACTTCTACACCCCTGATCCTTCTTCGGCCATCACCTGGCCCCCAATTCTCTTGGACCCCCCATGTTGGCCCCGGCCGGTGATCGTCAATACACCCCCCATCGGCTGGCCCCCATGCGGTCCCTTCCTCCCGCCTCTGTGCAGCCTAGTGCCGCTGACCTACCCACTCGGAGCCAGCCAGCCTGTCAATCTGGCTGGCTGCAGGTGAGAAACAAGAGGCTTTCCATTCAAATCTCCCACGGAGCCAAGGAAAGTGTGGCCTACTGCAGGCCGCAACTGTTGGGTAATGCACATATGCATGGCCTCGAAACTGGCGCACATCTGCAGAAGGCCACAAAAATGTTTGTGCAGATAATCACAGCATTAAATCAGAGGCTGCCAGCCTTAGTAACATTTAAAATGCTGACCCGTTTCTTGGGAGCGGGTTGGTTTCCCTACACGCTCAGAATTTTTCCCGATTTAACCCCCCACCCACGCTCAATCCCACACGCTCACCCACGTTAAAATTTCCCCAAAAGTATTTATGGCTGCATTTATACTGCAACTGTGGCGTTGATGCAGAGTGGTTTTGTTTTGCAGAATTGCTAAAGTTGCAGTATAAATGCAACTTAAACATCTGCCATATCAAACTGAAAAGCAGCTTCCTGGAATTAGCTTTTTCTAGTTTGTGGGTTTGAAAATTGTAACCAAGATAAGCAAATGAATGACGTACTGTTCTTAACACCCACAATCCTCTGGTACTGATACAACCCAAGACAATGTCCATTAAGCAACAGACACACACAAAATCCCACAGCATAGGGTCCTATTGGAAGTTTGTGGCTAACCTTCCACTGACGATCTTAAAATAGTAACTTCTTTGCATGTTCAATTTCTGCACCGTCACAACTTGCCAGTGTTTTGCATTTTTCTTTAAATTTGAATAAAGCTTTGCATAAATTTGTGACCCAAGTGTAGGTGACATATGTTCATATGTCTGGATTGGCTGCATTCCTTGTTTAATAAAGTATTTTTTTTAAATGATACCATCATGAATCCACCTGACTATGCAAATCAAAATGTTTGGATAAATCATGTTTCTAAAAACAGAAACATAAATACACAACTGAGAAAGTAGAGTTTGTTTTTGTCCCAGTAATCCAATGCAAGTACACTTGCAAGGGAGAGATTAGTCCTCCTCAACATGTGAGGGGAGGGGCAGGTGTAATGTTACAAATGACATCACACACTAACTTGCAGAAAGTTACAAAAAAATCTGTGAAGTCAGAATAAGCACTTAAAGCCTTGGTAATAGTCCGTTGCTACATTACACCAGCAGGTTCAGAGTTACTTACTAATATTAGTGTGGTTTTACACGAGCTATAAAATGAACACTTCACTAGAAATCATGAAAAATTGATCATATTCAAGTGTGTGATAAATCATGACTATTAGCCTCACATGGGCATCCTCAATCATGCAATTGTGTGATGTATATATCCAATAAAGACTATGTATTGTGGAAATGTATTTTTATCTAAGCTGATACCACACGGTATTTTTGTGTCCTTTTTAATATATAACAAAATGGAGTCCTGGACCTTCCAGAAATTTCTGCATAAAGCAGTCGACTTGCATAAACAGCTAAACCTGGCTTGAAATGGCTGATAGCCACCAGACAGCTAGGAGGCAAGTCCTGCTGAGACAAGTACCCCCTCCCCCTCGGTGCTCTCCTATTGTCTATAAAACACCAGTTCCACGCCACCCCACCCTTTTCGAAGTACTCAAACCACCAGCCATTATCTCTTGTAGAGACCTCATCCATTTGATGCAAAAAGATAACTGACCAGGAAACTGGACAATCCTGACACAATGCAAGGCAGGTACTAGCTCATTACCACACTCCCATCGAGTAATGGCCGGCTGGCCAACTAATAACCCTGACAAAAGGAAATATCTGGAAACCATGTCAGGACAAGGATGTAGTAATTAACTCTTTATCTGTATTCACTGACTGCGAGACAGAGCCAATACACAGGGAGAGGCCATAACTTGGGTTTTACTGTATAAATATTGACTGAATGTGACCTTTCCCATTGACTGAGTGTGACCTTTCCCTTGCTAGCAAGTAAATTAAATAAACTTCTGCCGGAGCTGAAGGTGTCTGAGTCATTTATCGGAGGTCGAGATTTCGACAGTATGTCTTCAGTAAAGTACAAGAATCATTTTTTCCAAAAATGTCAGAAGAAGAAGAAAATATTTGTGATCTGATACTGCTGCTCCTCTGTGTTGTGCCAGATTATTTTACTGTGCCAAGAGGCGTCATTAATATTTATGGACTCTGCACGTACTGGGGAAATCAGATTTTCGTTTTTCATTAAACCTCACTGTTACTGCAATGAATCAATGGAGTCACAAAGCCCAGTTCCAAGCCCTATAGAGCCTCATATTGTGCAGCATTGCAGCCAAAAAACCTGTGGTTCACAACTGAAGGAGAGCAATGAGTCCTCTTGGATCCCGGGTTGCCTCTGTATGTTACGACACTGAATGTTCATTATTTAGCGTTTGTACAGTAAATACTGTAGTAGCATTATAGCAATATGAGTAAATAATAAGTTTTGAAACTAGTAATTTCTTAACTGATGGACATTTATTCCCACTGTATTTATGGTAGTATACAAGCACACGTCAAGGCTATTGGTGTGATTGCACATAGTTGAATAGTATGACATGCTTGCTGATCAGGACCTTTTGCTAATGGTGACAATGGGAAGGGGAGAGGAAGATGGGCAAGGATGTTTGGAGTCTTTCTTTCTCGTTTTGGGTGCCTGTTCTTTTGTGGTTCCTACAGGAAGGTGTTATACTCTCATCTTCCTTATCATGTAATTTGTTTAAATGATATATGTTCTGGAATAGTCATCATCATAGGCAGTCCCTCAGAATCGAGGAAGACTTGCTTCCACTTCCAAAGTGAGTTCTTTGATGGCTGAACAGTCCGATACGAGAGCCAAAGACCCTGTTACAGGTGGGACAGACGTTCGTCGAGGGAAGGGGTGGGTGGGGCTGGTTTGCCGCGCGTTCCTTCTGCTGCCTGTGCTTGGCCTCTTCACGCTCTTTGCGTTGAGACTCGAAGAGCTCAACGCCCTCCCGGATGTACTTTCTCCACCTCGGGCGGTCTTCGGCCAGGGTCTCCCAGGTGTCAGTGGTGATGTCGCACTTTATCAGGGAGGCTTTGAGGGTGTCCTTATAACGTTTCCGCTGTCCTCCTTTGGCTCGTTTACCGCGAAGGAGCTCTGCATAAAGCATTTACTTAGGGAATCTCGTATCTGGCATGCGAACTATCTGGCCTGCCCAGCGAAGCTGATCGAGTGTGGTCAGTGCTTCAATACTGGGGATATTAGCCTGGGCGAGGACACTGATGTTGGTCCGCCTGTCCTCCCAGGGGATCTGCAGGATCTTACGGAGACATTGTTGGTGATATATCTCCAGTGACTTGAGGTGTCTTCTATACATCGTCCATGCCTCAGATCCATACAGGAGAGCGGGTATTACTACAGCCCTGTAGACCATGAGCTTGATGGTAGATTTGAGGGCCTGGTCTTCAAACACTCTTTTCCTCAGACGGCCGAAGGCTGCACTGGTGCACTGGAGGCGATGTTGAATCTCCGCATCAATGTCTGCCTTTGTTGATAAGAGGCTCCTGAAATATGGGAGATGGTCCACGTTGTCCAGGGCCGCGCCGTGTATCTTGATAATTGGAGAGCAGTGCTGTGCGGCGATGGCAGGTTGGTGAAGGACCTTTGTCTTACGGATGTCAAGCTTAAGGCCCATGCTTTCATATGCCTCAGTGAATACATTGACTATATCCTGGAGTTCAGCCTCTGAATGTGCGCAGATGCAGGCGTCGTCCGCATACTGCAGCTCAACGACAGAGGTTGGGGTGATCTTAGACCTGGCCTGGAGGTGGCGTAGGTTAAACAGTTTCATACTGGTTTTGTGGCTTAGTTCCACTCCAGCGGGGAACTTGTTGATTGTGAGGTGAAGTATGGCAGCGAGGAAGATTGAGAAGAGGGTTGGAGTGATGACACAGCCCTGTTTGACCCCGGTCCAGACGTAAATTGGGTCTGTAATGGATCCGTTGGTAAGGATCACGGTCTGCATGTCATCGTGAAGCAGGCGAAGGGTGTTGACAAACTTTTGAGGTCATCCGAAATGGAGGACGACGCTCCATAGACCCTCATGGTTGACAGTATCAAAGGCCTTTGTAAGATCGAAAAAGGCCATGTATAAGGGCTGGCGCTGCTCCCTGCATTTTTCCTGCAGCTGTCGTGCTGCAAAGATCATGTCTGTTGTGCCCCGTAGAGGATGAAATCTGCATTTGTGATTCCGGGAGAAGCTCCTCGGCCACAGGGAGAAGACGACTGAGGAGAACTCGAGCGGCAACTTTCCCAGTGGCTGACAGCAGAGAGATTCCCCAGTAGTTGTCGCAGTTGGACTTGTCCCCTTTTTAAAAAATGGTCACAATCACTGCGTCTCAGATCTCCTGGCATGCTCTCCTCCCTCTAGATGAGAGAGATGAGGTCATGTATCCACGCCAACAGCGCCTCTCTGCCATACTTTAGCGCCTCAGCAGGGATTCCATCCGCACCCGTAGACTTGTTATTCTTAAGCTGTTTTATGGCTTTGCCTATGTCGTGCAACATTGGAGTTTCACTGAGTTTGGTGGCGGGTCGCATGCTGCGGGATGGAGTCGTGAACACTCAAGTCAAAGGCAGAGTCTCGATTGAGATCTTCAAAGTGCTCCTTCCATCTGGCCCCAACAGCCTCGGTGTCCTTGATGAGTGTTTCCCCATTCTTGCCCAGGAATGGGGTGGGGCCTTGGGAGTTTGGACCGTAGGTGACCTTGACTGCAGTGAAGAATCCTCGCATATCATGGCTATCGGCCAGTTGTTGTATCTCCTGTGCTTTCTCCATCCACCACCTGTTCTTTAGGTCCCGGGTTTTTTGTTTGACCTGAGCCTTGAGCCGTCTGTAATGTTGTTTTGCAGCTCCCAAGTTGGGTTGTTGCTTGAGGCTCAGAAATGCTTTGTGCTTATGATCTTTTAGTTCTTCGATCTCCTGATCATTTTCATCAAACCAGTCCTGATGTTTTCTGGTCGAGTGACCAAGTGTCTCTTCACAGGCACTAGTTATAGAGGCCTGGAGGACAGACCAAGTGTTATGGGGATTCAGCATCTCAGGGTCATCAAGACACGCCAGATTGGCTGTAAGGCACTGGCTGTATAGGGCTCTCTTAGTTCGGTCTCTAAGTGCCCCGGCATTAACTTTTTTGCAGAACTGCTTCTGCTGTCCCCTGTGCTTTGGGGCAATGTTAATGTTGATGATGGATCGGATTAGGCGGTGGTCCGTCCAGCAGTCGTCAGTTCCTGTCATGGCGTGGGTGTTGCACACATCCTTGCGATCCCTGGCGCGGACGATGACATAGTCCAGCAGGTGCCAGTGTTTGGAGCGAGGGTGTTGCCACGATG
This sequence comes from Pristiophorus japonicus, assembly GCF_044704955.1. NCBI lineage: Eukaryota > Metazoa > Chordata > Chondrichthyes > Pristiophoridae > Pristiophorus > Pristiophorus japonicus. The sequence continues at coordinate 195,925,337 of NC_091978.1, forward strand.
CCTTGTATTTTTTCCTCTGGCAGAACAGGGTGTTGGTAATGAGGAGTTCATGTTTTAGAGATTTTGTCAGGAGTAGGGTGCCACTGGAGTTGGCTTTCCCTACCCCCTCTCTGCCAATCACACCTCCCCAGAGGGCTGTGTCTTTGCCGACCCCGACATTAAAATTACTCAAGAGGATCAATTTGTCACCCGTGGGGATGCAGGACAAGGATGTCTCGAGGTTGGAATAAAAATCCATTGCATCGAGTGTAGGGGCATAAGCACCAATGACTGTGGCGCATTGGTTCCGCAATAGGGTAATACGAAGAGTCATGAGACCTTCGTTAACACCACAGGGGAGTCTTTGAGGCGGTCGACCAGCTCATTTTTGACGGTGTAACCTCCACCATGTTACTTCAATAGGCCTCCCCCTGCCCGGCGGGTCTCGCTTAGGGCGACGATGTCAATGTCAAAACGTCGGAGTTCCCGGGCAACTATCGTGGTGCGGCATTCCGGCCTGTTGCTGTTGGGATTTGTCCATGAGGATCCTGACGTTGAAGATCCCGAATTTCATACTGACGGAGTGGAAGATGCCTGAGCCTGAGTTCTTTTAACGTGGGGTGGCTGCTGCACACCGGCAACCACACGGGCTTAGCTGAGCAAGGTCTTGGTCCAGTGGCAAGGGGTCCAAGACAACTGGAGACCAGGCGCAGCTCTATAAGCCTAATTGCCTACAGCGAAGTGTTGGCCGCAAGCTCGACGCCAGGTAGCGCCATTGATGGAAATAGTGCAAGATGGTAAAGTATTGCTCTGCTCAATTTTATATAATAGAAGATGTTTTCTGTAGACAGGACTGAGTATCCATTTGTATTGACGGCAAAACAAAAATGGGGCACATGGGATTGGGGATAATATGCTAGCATGGACTGAGGATTAGTTAACGGACAGAAAACAAAGAGTAGGAATAAACGGATCATTTTCAGGATGACAGGCTGTAACTAGTGTGGTACAGCAAGGATCAGTGTTTGGGCCCCAGCCATTGCCAGTGGGATTGGGCGGGGGGGGCGGGGAACGGACGGTTCAGGTGAGTGAAAATTTTAAAAGTGAAAGAGAAAGGAAAGGGCAATAGAGCAGGGTAGCGATGGGGGAAATGATAACCAGAGTGTGACAGGAAGGGACAAGGGACAAGATGTATAAAGATAAGAGTGCATCAGAAAGTGGGGTCAAAGCAGGGAAAAATGGTTAAAACACAAAATTAAAAGCTCAAATATCTGAATGCATGCAGCATTCATAACAAGATAGATGTGTTGACAGAACAAATATATATAACTGGGTATGATCTGATAGCTATTAAAGAGAGGTGGTAGCAAGGTGACCAAGGCTGGGAACTGAATACTCAGGGGTATTTCACAATACTAAAGGACAGACAGAAAGGAAAAGAAGGTGGGGTAGCTCTGTTGATAAAGGGTGAGATAGGTGCAGTAATGAGAAATTATATTGGCTCAGAAGATCAAGATGTAGAATCAGTTTGGGTAGAGATAAGAAATAATATGAAGTCACTGGTGGGCGCAGTCTATAGGCCCCCTAACAGTAGCCACACTGCTGGATAGGGTATAAATCAAGAGATAATGGAGGCATGTAAGAAAGGTACGGCAATAATCATGGGCAATTTTAATCTTCATATTGATTGGACGAATCAAATTGGCCAAGGTAGCCTTGAGGAAGAGTTCATAGTGTATCCAAGATGGTTTCCTTGAACAGTACATTGTGGAACTAACCAGGGAGCAGGCTATCTTGGATCTGGTACTGTGTATGGAGACAGGATTAATAAATTATCTCATAGTAAAGGATCCTCTAGAAAAGAGTGATCATAGCATGGTTGAGAGTGAGAAAGTTGGGTCTCAAATCAGTGCCCCTGATCTTAAATAAAGGCAATTCCAAAGGTATGAAGGCACAGTTGGCTAAAGTGGACTGGGAAAATAGATTAAAGTGTAAGATGGTTGATGAGCAGTGGCAGACACTTGAGATATTTCACAACTCGCAACAAAAATATATACCAGTGAGAAGGAAAGACTTTAAGAGAACGGAGAACCATCCGTGGCTAAGGAAGTAAAGGATGATATCTAATTGAAAACAATGGCATACAATATTGCCAAGATTAGTGGGAGGCCAGAGGATTGAGAAGTGTTATAAAACAAGCAAAGGACGACTAAAAAAATGAGAGAAGATGGATTATGTAAGTAAACTAGCAAGAAATATAAAAACAGATAGTAAGAATGTCTACAGGTATATAAAAAGGAAGAGAGTAGCTAAAGTAAACGCTGGTCCCTTAGAGGACGAGACTGGGGAATTAATAATGGGAAACAGGGAAATGGCAGAGACTTTGAACAAATATTTTGTATTGGTCTTCATGGTAGAAGACACTAAAAAGATCCCAATAATAGATAATCAAGGCACTATACAGAGAAGGAGTAAGTTAAAACAATCACTAAAGAAAAAGTACTCAGTAAAATAATGGGACTCAAGGTTGACAAGTCCCCTGGACCCGATGGCCTGCATCCTAGGGTCTTAAAAGAAGTGGCTGCAGAGATAGTGGATACATTGGTTACAATCTACCAAAATTCCCTGGAGTCTGGAAAGGTCCCAGCGGATTGGAAAACTGCAAATGTAATGCCCCTATATAAAAAAGGGAGACAGAAAGCAGGAAACGATAGACAAGTTAGCCTAACATCTGTCATTGGGAAAATGCTGGAGTCCATTATTAAGGAAGTAGTAGCAGGACATTTAGAAAATCATAATGCAGTCAAGCAAAGTCAACATGGTTTTATGAAAGGAAAATCATGTTTGATAAATTTGCTGGCGTTCTTTGAGGATGTAACGAGCAGGGTGGATAAGGGGGAACCAGTGGATGTGGTGTATTTCGATTTCAAGGCGGCATTCGATAAGGTGCCACCTTAAAGGTTACTGCATAAGATAAGAGCTCATGGGGTTGGCGGTGATATATTAGCATGGATAGAGGATTGGCTAACTAAAAGAAAACAGAGAGTTGGGATCAATGGGTCATTTTCCGGTTGGCAAACAGTAACTAGTGGTGTGCCGCAGGGATCGGAGCTGGGGCCTCAACTATTTACAATCTATATTAATGACTTGGATGAAGGGACTGAGTGTAATGTAGCCAAGTTTGCTGATGATACAAAGATGGGTGAGAAAGCAATTTGTGAGGAGGACACAAAGAATCTGCAAAGGATTACAGACAGGCTAAGTGAGTGGGCAAACATTTAGAAGACGAAGTATAATGTGGCAAAGTGTGAGGTTATTCACTTTGGCAGGAAAAATAAAAAGCAAATTATTAGTTAAATGGAGAGATTACAAAATGCTGCAGTGCAGAGGGACCTGTGGGTCCCTGTGCATGAAACACAAAAAGTTAGCATACAGATACAGAAAGTAATCAGGAAGGCAAATGGAATGTCGGCCTATATTGCAAGGGGGGTGGAGTATAAAAGCAGGGAAGTCCTGCTACAACTATACAGGGTATTGATGAAACCACACCTAGTGTACTGCGTACAGTTTTGGTCTTCTTATTTAAAGAGGGATATACTTGCAATGGAGGCAGTTCAGTGAAGGTTCACAAGGTTGATTCCTGAGAGGAAGGGGTTGATTTATGAAGAAAGATTGAGCAGGTTGGGCCTATACTCACTGGAGTTTAGAAAAATGAGAGGTGATCTTCGTGAAACATAAGATACTGAGGAGGCTCGGCAAGGTCGATGCAGAGAGGATGTTTCCACTCATGGGGGAATCTAGAACTAGGGGGCATAGTTTAAAAATAAGGGGCCGCCCACTTAGAACTGAGATGAAGAGGAATTTCTTCTCAGAAGGTCGTAAATCTGTGGAATTCTCTGCCCCAGGGTCAATTAATGTATTTAAAGTGGAGATAGACATATTTTTGAACGATAAGGGAGTGAAGGGTTATGGGGAGTGGGCAGGGAAGTGGAACCGAGCCCAAGATCAGATCAGCCATGATCTTATTAAATATCGGTGAATGAGGGGACCAAATGTAATACATCCAAGTCTGCTGACGATACAAAGCTAGATGGGAATGTAAGTTGTGAGGAGAATGTATAGAGGCTTCAAGGGGATATAAACAGGCTATGTGAGTGGGCAAGAACATGGCAAATGGAATATAATATGGAAAAATGTGAAGTTATCCACTTTGGTAGGAAATATAGAAAAACAGAGTATTGTTTAACTGGTGAGATATTGGGAAATGTTGGTGTTCAAAGGGACCTGGTTGTCCTTGTACACGAATCACTGAAAGTTAACATGCAGATACAGCAAGCAATTAAGAAAGCAAATGGTATGTTGGCCTTTATTACAAGAGGATTTGGGTACAAGAGTAAAGACATCTTATTGCAATTATATATGGCCCTGGTGAGACCGCACCTGGAGTATTATATACAGTTTTGGTCTCCTTAGCTGAGGAAGGATAAATTTGCCATACAGGAAGTGCAACAAAAGTTCACCAGACTGATTCCTGGGATGGGGGCATTGTCCTATGAGGAGAAATTAAGTAGACTAGGCCTATATTCTCTACAGTTTAGAAGAATGAGAGGTGATCTTATTGAAACATACAAAATCCTAACAGGGCTTGACAGGGAAGATACAGGGAGGGTGCTTCCTCAAGCTGGGGAGTCTAGAACCAGGGGTCACAGTCTCAGAATAAGGGGTCGGCCATTTAGGACTGAGATGAGGAGAAATTTCTTCACTCAGACTGTCATGTATCCTACATGGTTACTGTGTGCACTATCACAAGGTGCACCACCAGAGGGCACAGCAGTGGGAGACTTGCAGGTTACCTGTACAGTTGTGGCTGGCCTAGTATAAAAGGCAGGCCACCATGTGTGATCCTCACTCTGGAGTTATCAATAAAGGACTAAGGTCACTACAGTTCAAGTACAACACATTGCCTCGTGGAGTCATTATCAGAGCATCTAAAGGCATAACACAGAGGGTGATGAATTTTTGGAATTCTCTACCACAGAGGGCTGTGGAGACTCAATCACTGAGTATATTCAAAACAGAGATCAAAAATTTTGGGATATTAAGGGAAGCAAGGGATATGAGGATAGTGCAGGAAAGTGGAATTGAGGTAGAAGATTAGCCATGATCTCAATGAATGGCAGAACAAGCTCAAGGGGCCGAATGGCTTACTCCTGCTCCTATTTCTTTTATTCTTACAAATTGTACAATCAAGATTCTGCACCTCTGAGTACTTCAATTTTCAGACTATACAGAGACAAACAGAACAAACATAATTTTTTTTTCCCTGAAGAGAATTCTTTTGTAATCCAGACCAGTCCTTTTGTATTTCCGGATCAAATCAAACAATCATTCTGGTTGTAAAACAAACAAATATTATTTAAGGCATAACCTCCTCTCCACACTGTACTGTGTCAGCTTGTTTTACAATGCGGGAGCTAAAAGAAGCTTCCCTGTTAAGAGCACTCTTCCTGTTGCTCTAAGAGATTCTAAGACTGTACAGCAAAGGTGGATCTGAGGTGGTGAGGGTTGCTGGCTTTTACTTTGCATGCCAGCTATTTGGAATCCAGAAGTGGTCTGCAGCACATTACAGGAGGAATTTGTTTCCTAAAACTGTCTACAAGAGCAACATGGATGAAGTCAGAAGAAACTGTCTAAAAAGAGGCTCACTTTACTCTGTATAAATAGAAGAAAAAATATATTTTATGATGGGATGGAGGACAATTAGCCTTTTCTTGGTGAGGCTGAAAATAGTCATGGCCACAATAGTAGCCTGTTAAATCTTAAACCATTTAAAATTGTGAAGAAAGATCTAAATTCTAGAACGGTCACCGTGGATTGTACGATAGCAAACGTACCCCCTCTATTCAAGAAGGGAGAGAGAGAGAAAACAGGGAACTATAGACCAGTTATGAGGACATCACTAATAGGGAAAGTGCTAGAATGTATGATTAGGGACGTGATGACATGGCATTTAGAAAATCATAATGTGATTGGACAGAGTCAACAAGATTTATGAAAGGGAAATCGCATTTGACAAATATGTCAAAAGCTTTTTTTGAGGTTGTAACTAGCAGAATAGATAAGGGTGTGGTGTATTTAGATTTTCAGAAGGCATTCGATAAGGTGCCACACAAGAGGTTATTACACAAATTAAGGCTCATGAGATTGGGGGTAATATATTAGCATGGATTGAAGATTGGCTAAAGGACACAAAACAGAATAGGAATAAACGGGTCATTTTCAGGTTGGCAGGCTGTAACTGGTGTTTGGGCCACAGCTGTTTACAAGATATATATGAATGACTTAGATGAGGGGACCGCGCATAATGTATCCAAGTTTGCTGATGATACAAAGCTAGGTAGGAAAATAAGTTGTGACGAGGATGCAAAGAGACCGCAGAGGGATATAGACAGGTTAAGTGAGTGGGCAAAAACATGGCATATGGAATATAATGAGTAAAAATGTGAAGTTATCCACTTTGGTAGGAAAAATAGTAAAGCAGAAAATGTTTTAAATGGTAGGAGATTGAAAATGCTGGTATTCTGAGGGACCTGGGTATCCTTGTACACAAATCATTGAAAGTTAACATGCCGGTACAGCAAGCAAATAGAAAAACAAATGGTATGTTATACTCCAATCCTTTTGTAATAAAGTCTAAGAGTAAAGACGTCTTATTGCAATTAGGGCACTGGTGAGACCACACCTGGAGTACTGTGTACAAAAAGGATATACTTGCCTTAGCGGAAGTGCAACAAAGGTTCGCCAGATTCCTGGGATGGCGGTGGGGGAGGGGGGGGGGAATTGTCCTATGAGGAGAGAGTGAGGAAACTAGAGGGCCGAAATTACCCCATTTTATAGTCCCGTTAGTGCCTCCAGGAGGGCACTAACGGGGCGCAATGGCCTTTTCCCCGGGGGAGGGGGGAAATTGCCTCGGATGATGTCATCGTCATGCGCTCCGACCCCTCACAAACCCGCACCGACCCCTTTGCGTCCCGCAAGGATAATTGCCTCACGGGCTGCGAGGTTGACTGTCATCCGCCTCCAGGGCGCACCTTAAAGGGGAGGCCGTTAGCACCTCGGCTAACATTTTTATTTGTCAGCAGACTTTTGCGTTGGCCTGACAATGGCTTTGGGTGCCGGGTTGCTGGCTCGATCGATCGACTCGCTGGTGGCCAAAAAAGGGCCTGCAGAGTGCCCAGCAGCCCTCCCCTTTAATTGAAGGGGAGGGGCATTGTAGCACGTCAACATCTGCATAGTGTTGGCCTCCTCAGCACCGCCCTACCGCATTGGGAGCGCCCCTCCAAGGAAGCGGTGCGCCAGAGACAGTGCGCCGCTTCCTTTGAAGGATGCGGTGCCCAATTCCGCATCGGGGACGGGACTTCTGGGCCAGGCGCAGGAAGTCCCTGCCCCGGAAGGTTACCACCCCCAATCGGGGCGAAGGACAATTTCGAGCCCTCGGTCTTTATTCCCTAGAATTTATAAAAATGAGAGGTGATCCCATTGAAACATATAAAATTCTTATAGGTCTTGACAGGGTAGATGTAGGGACGATGTTTTTCCTAACTGTGGAGTCAAGAACTAGGGGTCATAGTCTCAGGATAAGGGGTTGGCTGTTTAGGACTGAGATGAAGAGAAATTTCTTCACTCAAAGGGCTGCGAATCTTTAGAATTCTCTACCCCAGAGGGCTGTGGTTGCTCAGTCGTTGATTATATTCCCGACAGATCAATCGATTTTTGAATATTAAGGGGATCAAGGGATATGGGGATAGTGCAGGAAGGTAGAGTTCAGGTAGAAGATCAGCCATTATCTTATTGAATTGTGGAGCAGGCTTATGTTCTTCGAATATTCTTAAAAAGAAAATCCTATTCGAGGAATACAAAGATTATTCCTATTATCCTTTATATATCAATGAGTTTGAATTGTATACACCACAGATAACATTATTCTGTATGATGTAAAATACCATTTTCTGGAGAGCCCTAATTATTAATTCCCATTCTTGGAAGTTGTAAACCTTCACAGTAGTAAACTAAAGTTCAGAATGAAGCTGGGCTAGTCGCCAAATGTTAGACTGAGATATACATATCCTCTGATAAAATTGTTTTTTTATGGCTCTCTCACAAGCATCAATTTATAAAAGGTACACCCATCATTTTCTACATCTCCCTTCCAGTGTTAAAAAGCATGCTTAGTGGACTTCAGCTTTTTTTGATTTGAGACTCATTGCTGCATGCTATTTACAAATTATACTGACATTCAGACGGTCAGTTATTCAGGCTCCAAAGCTGGTAGGAGTAAATGCTCCAAATAAATACCAAGAATAATAAAACAACAATTTGTGGGACTGATAAATCTCAATTTCTGATCAAATCTAACCATCTTCCAAAGCTAATGTTACCCAAAGTGGTGCTTGCAAAATAAACCATTTTATTATTAATTTGAATGTGCAGGGTCTTGGTCCATTACTCAAGCATTTAATCCCTACAAAACTGCATCTATTTTTCTTTTCTATTTCTGCTCCGCCAAAAAAGAGGCTAATTTTTTTTTTTTTTTTAATTCGTTCTGGGATGTGGGCGCCGTTGGCAAGGCCAGCATTTATTGTCCATCCCTAATTGCCCTTCTTCAACTTGCATTTATGCAACACCTTCCAAAACCTCAGAACATCCCAAAGTGTTTACAGCCAATTAAGTACTTTTGAAGTGTAGTCACTGTTGTAATGTAGGAAATGCAGGTGTCTACTGTATATGGCCCACGTCTGAGCCATACAGGAGGGCGGATATCACTGTAGACCATAAGCTTGGTGCCAGATTTGAGGGCCTGATCTTCGAACACTCCCTTCCTCAGGCGGCCGAAGGCTGCGCTGGCGCACTGGAGGCGATGTTGAACCTCGTGTTCTATGTCTGCCCACATACAGTAGACACCTCAAATCACTGGAGAAATACCACCAACGATGCCTCCGCATCCTGAAAATCCCCTGGGAGGGCAGACGCACCAACGTCAGTCTTCTCAATCAGGCCAACATCCCCACTGACCACACTCGATCAGCTCCGTTGGGCCACATTGTCCACATGCCGGACACAAGACTCCCAAAGCAAGCGCTCTACTCGGAACTCCTACACAGCAAGTGAGCCCCAGGTGGGCAGAGGAAACGTTTCAAGGACACCCTCAAAGCCTCCTTGATGAAGTGCAACATCCCCACTGACATCTGGGAATCCTTGGCCAAAGACCGCACTAAGTGGAGGAAGATCATCCGGGAGGGCGCTGAGTACCTCGAGCAGAAAACAAGCGCAGGCAATGGAAGAAGCATGCGGAAAACCAGACTCCCCACCCACTCTTTCCTTCAACGACTGTCTGTCCCACCTGCGACAGAGACTGTAATTCCCGAATTGGACTATTCAGTCACCTGAGAACTCACTTTTGAAGTGGAAGCAAGTCTTCCGCGATTTCAAGGGACTGCCTATGATGATGATAATGTAGGAAATGCAGCAGCCAATTTGCACACAGCAAAGTCCCATAAATAGAAATGAAATAATGACCAGAGAAGCTGCTTCTTAGTGATATTGGTTAAGGGATAAATAGTGGCCAGGACACCGGGAGATTTTCCTGCTCTTCTTTGAATAGTGCTGTAGGAGCATTAACATCCACCTGAGAGGGTAGATGGGGCCCTGGTTTATCATCTCATCGGAAAGACGGCACCTCCGCTAATGAAGTACTCCCTCAGTATTGCACTGGTGTGCCAGCCAAAAGTATATGCTCAAGTCTCTGAAGAAGCAGGCATTACGGAGGTAGACAGAAGAGTGACAAGATGTGTGACAAAAATTCTGTCACAAATTAAGTGTGACAATAGGAAGTATATGTAGACATACTTTAAAGTATTAATTGATCGTCTGTGGCATTGTAAATGAAGACCAAGTGTAGTCTGCTGGTGATGGGATTAGAATAGGAATAATTGGACAGAGTGTTTAGCGTAATTCAGTCACCAATTTAATGTCATACATTTTGTCTTTATTTTTATATTACATTCTGACAAAACTTATGTCAATTTGGGAAGCAGAGTTGGTTGCAACTTTGAAGTTTCTCTGCAGTACAGGCTAAGAGCTAGGAAGTGCAAAACTGAGGTGCTGCAGCACCACCACTGGCAGGAGGGTGTAAATTACAACATTACAAGTTTCTATATGCCCTTCCCATTATAAATGTGGACACAGGAGGTGTATGTAGACTTAGGATCTTTATAGATTATTATAGATTATAGTTATGTCTCAAGGAGTCACAACAAATGACTAGAGGAATATTTGCCTCACGATTTCTTGATAACCTCAATAATACTACCAAGTCCAATAATTTTTATGTTACAAGACAGCTGTTGCTGGAATTCCCTAGAATACAAATAAAAGCAACCTATTCTTTTAATACACATACATAGTGAATAAGCTTTGTTATTAGAGGCTATACACTTCTTAGGAGTATATCTCCCAAGAAAGTACCTGGATAAGCATTAAGAAAGGGCAATGGTGTACAGGTGAGGTGTTCGAAATCCGGAAACCTCGGGACCGAGGCCGTTCTGGATTCCGGGTATTTCCGGATTTCAGAACGTTTTTGTCTGGGCCGAGGTAGGTAGGGGAAGGAGCCGGGGAGGGGGAGGTTGGACGGACGAGGTAAGGAGCCGGGGAGGGGAGGGGGGGGTGGATGGGCAGTTGGACCGTGGCCGGAGGTCGGGCCGAGGCCAGGGTCGGGGGTCGAGGCCGTGGGAGGTCGGGCCACCGGAGTCGTCTGGATTTCGGAACATTTTCCAGTTTCCGGATGACCACGCCACGGATTGGCCCGGTGTCCGGATTCCGGAACATTCTAAATTTCAGAACTCCGGATTTCGGATGCTCAACCTGTACTGGAATTTGGAGCTTTGTTTGCAATACTAGATGTCAGGGCCGGCATTGGTGATCCATGATTTCTCCCTGAATAGACCAAAAGATGTGAAAAGTTTACCAGACACCCTGTACATCGATACAAATAAATGTAGATGTACAAATTCGTTTAGAAACAGGAAAAAGTCACTAGGCCTCCTTTCATTGAAAAAAGAATAAGCACAAACGTGTTACTTCAGAGGAACAGGATGCATATTCAATGTGGATGTTTGTAACAACAGTAAACATATACAAAGCTCCAATATTATTTAATTTCCAGTTTACTGACACAATTGCAAACACTTATTAGTAAGATTTGAAAATCTGGTGTACAAGTGTACATCTTGCTTTAGTTATACAGCTGCGAGCGACAGTAATGGATCAGACCTTTAGATACAGTACAAGTCCCCAGACTATTTGTAACCATATGCTGTTCAGTACACATTACGTGCCAGCACTCACTGACCTGCTCCGAGAAAGTGCTGGCATGTAACATGTATAGAAAAAGCATTCAATCTGCTTAATGTGTTATGCAGCAAAGATCATGAGTCATTTCAATGGACTGGATACTCTCCTTTCTTTAAAGCTGCACAACATCCAGCTGAAAATCTGTCAGCTCCTGCCAAAAAAATATGCAATATGACTCACTTAAGTGTGCAGAAAGCACAAACCAGGCAAAAACAAAATATACGGATTTATGAAAGGGAAATCATGTTTGACAAATCTGTTGAGTTTTTTTGAGGTTGTAACTGGCAGAATAGACAAGGGGAACCAATGGATGTGGCGTATTTGGATTTTCAGAAGGCAATCAATAAGGTGCCACACAAGAGGTTATTAAACAAAATTAGGGCTCATGGGATTGAGGATTGGTTAACGGACAGAAAACAGAGTAGGAATATATGGTTCATTTTCACGTTGGCAGGTTGTAACTGTAAGTGAGGTGCCGCAAGGATCAGTGCTTGGGCCTCAGCTATTCACAATCTATATCAATGATTTGGATGAGGGGACCAAATGTAATATATCCAAGTTTGCTGTTGATACAAAACTAAGTGGGAATGTATGCTGTAAGGAGGATGCAAAGAGGCTTCAAATGGATATAGATAGACTGGTGAGTGATATTTAAAGGGCTGGCGGTGGATAGACAATGGCACACATTTAAAGATCACATGGATGAACTTCAACAATTGTACATCTCTGTCTGGAGTAAAAATAAAAAACGGGGAAGGTGGCTCAACCGTGGCTAACAAGGGAAATTAAGGATAGTGTTAAATCCAAGGAAGAGGCGTATAAATTGGCCAGAAAAAACAGCAAACCTGAGGACTGGGAGAATTTTATAATATAGGAGAGAAGGACAATAGGTTTAATTAGGAGGCGGAAAAGAGAGTATGAGAGGAAGCTTGCTGGGAACATAAAAACTGACTGCAAAAGCTTCTATAGATATGTGAAGAGAAAAAGATCAGTGAAGACAAACTAGGTCCCTTCCAGTCAGATTCAGATGAATTTATAATGGGGAACAAAGAAGTGATGGACCAGTTAAACAAATACTTTGGTTCTGTCTTCACGAAGGAAGACACAAATAACCTTCCGGAAATACTAGGGGACCGAGGGTCTAGCGAGAAGGAGGAACTGAAGGAAATCCTTATTAGGCGGGAAATTGAGTTAGGGAAATTGATGGGATTAAAGGCCGATAAATTCCCGGAACCTGATGGTCTGCATCCCAGAGTACTCAAGGAAGTAGCCCTAGAAATAGTGGATGCATTGGTGATCATTTTCCAACAGTCTATCGACTCTGGATCAGTTCCTATGGACTGGAGGGTAGCTAATGTAACACCACTTTTTCAGAAAAGAGGGAGAGAGAAAACAGGTAATTATAGACCAGTTAGCCTGACATCAGTAGCGAGGGAAATGTTGGAATCAATTATTAAAGATGAAATAGCAGTACATTTGGAAAGCAGTGACGGGATCGGTCCAAGTCAGCATGGATTTATGAAAGGGAAATCCTGCTTGACAAATCTTCTAGAATTTTTTGAGGATGTAACTGGTAGAATGGACAAGGGAGAACCAGTAGATGTGGTGTATTTGGGCTTTCAAAAAGCTTTTGACAAGGTCCCAAAAAAGAGATTGGTGTGCAAAATTAAAGCACATGGTATCTGACGTGGATAGAGAATTGGTTGGCAGACAGGAAGCAGAGAGTCGGGATAAACAGGTCCTTTTCAGAATGGCAGGCAGTGACTAGTGGGGTGCCGCAGGGCTCAGTGCTGGGACCCCAGCTATTTACAATATACATTAATGATTTGAATGAGGGAATTAAATGTAATATCTCCAAGTTTTCAGATGACACTAAGCTGGGTGGCAGTGTGAGCTGTGAGGAGGACACTAAAAGGCTGCAGGGTGACTTGGACAGGTTTGGTGAGTGGGCAAGCGCATGGCAGATGCAGTATAATGTGGATAAATGTGAGGTTATCCACTTTGATGGCAAAAACACAAAGGCAGATTATCTGAATGATGGCAGATTAGGAAAAGGGGAGGTGCAACGAGACCTGGGTGTCATGGTACATCAGTCATTGAAAGTTGGCATGCAGGTACAGCAGGTGGTGAAGGCGGCAAATGGTATGTTGGCCTTCATAGCTAGGGGATGAGTATAGCAGGGAAGTCTTACTGCAGTTGTACAGGGCCTTAGTGAGGCCTCACCTGGAACAGTGTGTTCAGTTTTGGTCTCCTAATCTGAGGAAGGACATTCTTGCTATTGAGAGAGTGCAGCAAAGGTTCACCAGACTGATTCCCAAGATGGCAGAACGGACATATGAGGAGAGAGTGGATCGACTGGGCCTGTATTCACTTGAGTTTAGAAGGATGAGAGGGATCTCATAGAAACATATAAAATTCTGACAGGACTGGACAGGTTAGATGCAGGAAAAATGGGGAAGTCCAGAACCAGGGGACATAATCTAAGGATAAGGGGTAAGCCATTTAGGACTGAGATGAGGAGAAACTTCTTCACTCCGAGTTGTTAACCTGTGGAATTCTCTACCGCAGAGAGTTGTTGATGCCAGTTCATTGGATATATTCAAGAGGGAGTTAGACATAGATCCCTCACGGCTAAAGGGATCAAGGGGTATGGAGAGAAAGCAGGAAAGGGGTACTGAGGTGAATGATCAGCCATGATCTTATTGAGTGGGGGTGCAGGCTCGAAGGGTCGAATGACCCACTCCTGCACCTATTTTCTATGTTTCTAAGTGAGTGGGAAAGAGCATGACAAATGGAATATAATATGGAGAAATGTGAAGTTATCCACTTTGGATGCCCCCGCATCGTTACTTCTGGTGTCCCCCCAAGGATCTATCCCATGGCTCCCTCCTATTTCTCATCTACATGTTGCCCCTTGGCGACATCATCCAAAAACAGAGCGTCAGTTTTCATATGTACGCTGATGACACCCAGCTCTACCTCACTACCACGTCCCTCGACCCCTCCACGGTCTGGATGAGCAGAAATTTTCTCCAATTGAACATTGGGAAGACCGAAGCCATTATTTTCAGTCCCGGCCACAAACTCCAGTCCCTAGACACTGACTGCATCCCTCTCCCCAACTCCTGTCTGGGGCTGAACCAGACTGTTCGCAACCTCGGTGTCATACTTGACCCTGAAATGAGCTATCGACCACATATCCACAGCATAACTAAGACAGCCTATTTCCACCTCTAATATTGCCCGTTTCTGCCCTTGCCTCAGCTTATCCGCTGCTGAAGCCCTCATCCATGCCTTTGTTACGTCGAGACTTGGCTATTCCCACGCACTCCTGGCTGGCATCCCACATTCTACCCCACGTAAACTAGAAGTGATCCAAAACTCGGCTGCCCGTGTCCTAACTCGCACCAAGTCCCACTCACCCATCATCATTATAGGCAGTCCCTCGAAGCGAGAATGACTTGCTTCCACACCAAAAAATGGATGAGTTCACAGGTGTTTCGAATGAAAAACCCAAACTACATCCTCAAGGGTGGAAGATGCCTGTGCATGGATTTTTTTTAAAAACGTGTAGTGGCCGTTGCACACCAGCCACCACACAGGCTTGACAGAGCTAGGTCTTGGTCCAGTGGCAAGGATTACCCAAGACAACTGTAGACCTGTTCTGCTGCACGGACCTAGTGCGCACACATATCGCAGCATGAGCTGGCCCGTGCTGTCGCTGGTCTCCTGGCCCCGATCTCATGCCTCTCCCAAGCCCCGATCACGTCCCTCTACAGTCTCTCAAAGCTCCTTGGCCCCGATCTCACCGCTCCTGCTGCATCTGCCCACACTCCAATCACCGACCCGGACCTTGATGACGTCACTCTTGATTGCCGTTGCCCTCCTGCACCAGTTCGCGCTGTACCTTGTAGTGGCTTGCCTCCACGCTGCTCCTTTTATGGCCCCGACCTGCCGCTGATGGTCTCTCGCAGGTCAGGGCCTTTACGGGTCGCCACACGCCGCTCCTTTTATGGCCCCGACCTGCCGCTGCTCACCCATCACCCCTGTGTTCGCTGACCTATATTGGCTTCCGGTTAAGCAACGCTTCAATTTCAAAATTCTCATCTTTTATTTTCAAATCGCTCCATGGCCTTGCCCCTCCTTATCTTTGTAATCTCCTCCAACCCCACAACGCCCCCTCCCCGCCCCCCAGATGTCTGCGTTCCTCTAATTCTGCCTTCTAGAGCATCCATGACTGTAATTGCTCAACCATTGGTGGCTGTGCCTTCTGTTGCCTAGGCCAAAAGCTCAAACTCCCTGCCTAAATCTCTCAGCCTCTCTTTCCTCCTTCAAAACGCTCCTTAAAACATACCTATCTGACCAAGCTTTTGGTCACCTGCGCTAATTTCTACTTATGCGACTTGGTGACAAATTTATCGCATAATACTCCTGTGAAGCACCTTGGAACGTTTCACTACATTAAGGTGCTATATAAATACAAGTTGTTGTTGTTGTCGGTGGGAAAAATAGAAAAGCAGAGTATATTTTTTTTAAATGGTAGGAGATTGGGAAATGTTGGTGTTCAGAGGAACCTGGGTGTCCTTGTACATGAATCACTGAAAGTTAACATGCAGGTACAGCAAGCAATTAAGAAAGTAAATGGTATGTTGGCCTTTATTATAAGAGGATTTGAGTACAAGAGTAAAGATGTCTTCCTGCAATTATATAGGGCCCTGGTGAGACTGCACCTGGAGTTTTATGTACAGTTTTGGTCTCCTTACCGGAGGAAGGATATACTTGTCATAGAGGGAGTGCAACGACAGTTCACCAGACTGATTCCTGGGATGTGGGGAATTATCCTACGAGGAGAGGTTGAGCAGACTAGGCCAATATTCTCGAGTTTAGAAAAAGGAGGAGTGATCTCATTGAAACATACAAAATTCTTACAGGGCTTGATGCAGGGAGGAAGTTTTTCCTGGCTGGGGTGTCTCGAACTAGGGGTCACAGACTTAGATTAAAGGGTCTGCTATTGAGGACTAAGAAAGGAGAAATTTCTTTGGGATTCTCTATCCGATAGGGCTGTGAAGGCTTAGTTGTTGAGTATATTCAAGACAGAGATCGATAGATTTTTGGATATTTAGAGAATCAAAGGATATGGGGATAGTGCAGGAAAGGAGAGTTGAGGTAGAAGATCAGCCATGATCTTATTGAATGGCGGAAGCAGGCTCGAGGGGCCAAATGGCCGTTTCCTGCTCCTATTTCTTATGTTCTTATCCAAATATTATTTTCTGTCAAATAAACAGCTGTACTGCGTACATGTTTAAACTTTCTCATCAACTTCTTGTGCTTGTGCTTTGCCTCTCAGTTTCACAGCACTAACCAAATCATATACAATTAATCTTTTTCACTGAGCAAGTGTTTGTATATTATCCTCACAGGAGTAAACTGAAATATTAATAAAATGTTCACTAATTATGCTTTATGAATTGCAGCAGTCATTTCTCTCAGGGACTATTGGGAGCAGTCATTTCTCTCAGGGACTATTGGGAACTTAGTCTTCTACTGCGATAAGTTCAAAAAAAAATTCCAGTTAGAAGGAATCAGATCAAGTGTTTCCATGTCATGTACAACTGGGCTCCAGTCCCACTCAAGTCGGGACACCAGGAGTTGCATGTACTTACTATGGTTGGAATTTCCTAATCACTTCACGTCCTATTATCAGTAATATTGCCACAGAAAAAAGCAAAATCAAGCAGCGTCAATAGTACCAATAAGTCACCGTGTTCCCCGAACACCGGCAATGGCTTCCAACCACCTGTGATGACAGACCAATAAAAACTATACCTCCGGCTGGCAGGAAAATCCCAGCCATATTGTTTTAACTATTTCTGAGCCTCCTCACATTTAATTACTGAGGGACTGTCTAGCAACAATACCATAGCTAGAGAAGGCTGCTATTTCTCCAGGCAACATTACACTCAGCTCATCCAACCCCTCAGCACAAATGGAAGTAAATGTGGCACATGACTGGCAATGCCATTCAGGCATACCAGCAGCGGAGGTGGCAGAATCAGTTACAGGTCCATCTGAAATATCAGCACAAAGAGGAAAAGAGCTACTCAACTCCCAATCATCAAATTCAAGAGGAGAAAAAATAATAGTGTGCAAGGAAGCATCAAGAGAGATGCCATGTAATAGCATTATGATTTCTTGCAAAAAAAAAAAGGAAAGGCAAACAACAGCAGGCAACAGTTGGTTAAAGGGCATCAATGGCAAAGATATGGGGACAGGATGTCTACATGAACTCAGTGGAAGAATGATGCATAACTCAAGACAGAGAGGAAGGAAACTAAATAAATTTAATGTGGAGGAGGGAAACTAGCAAATGGGAGGGATTGAAATGTTGAAAATTACGTAAACAGTAAGGGTGCCGTGCATAGTTGTCTTCAGACAACTGGTATTTATTCCAATATAAAAATGTTTGAGAATTTAAGAGAAATTCCTTGCTCCTACAGTTAGTCATCCTGAATATCTGGACTTCTCTGTGACAACTTATTTTCAGGATCCTTTCAGTCCTCCAATTAAAGGCACAGGTCATCTGAACATATCCAATCCAGTGTAAGTAGACCTTCCTCAGAAGTATAGAAACAGGAGTATAGAACGGAGTTTACAGCTACAATCAGACACTGACAGTTTGATAATTTTTTGACCAATCAAGAACCTCAAAAGTGAAGGAAAAAGTACAAGTTCAGCACGTTCTTTGCAATAATGATATGTAGTGTTTACAAAGTGTAATTGTCATGCACAATACTGTTTATGAAGAATAAGTTTGAGAGTTTTTAAAACTACGGCAAATATTTGGATGGTCTTACCATTTTCGTACTCCTTTTGACTTTACTACTCCATTCAATGTAACATCCAAGGCTATAACAAGAGGCAGCACACTGGCCTGGAATTTCCTGAATAATCTTCCTGCATCTACATTCCTATCATTGTCACGAGGGTCATTAGGTATATCAGGTCAGACAAGCTTTTGTCACCATTGCCTGTTCTGCTTTAATTGTGCTACAGGCTGTTGTTACCCGTTTATATCCTGCAACTTCTACAGATTGGCAGTTGTTTGTCACACAGCTGGACAACAATAATGATTATAAAGTAATTTCATTCATTAAGGAAGATGGGTAAACTGCATGGGCCCGAAATTCATCACATTACCGCCCATAAGTGCAAATTTCATCAAAAAAATCATTTACCACCCAGAATACTGCGGACGGAAAATTCATCAGTCATTTACCATCGGTGGTATTCGATATTGCCCACCCATCGTTTAAGGCCCAGATACTGCCAAAATGGTAATTTCATCGTTAAGATCCATTTACCGCCGGACCTAAATACCACCCTGAAAAAGGTTTTACCCAATCTTAAGCGAACAGTATGGACGCCATTTTGGAAACAGGAGCATTTGATGAAAGGCTGCTTAAGATTAGTATCTAGCGTCCTCGGAAACTGGAATTTCTTTTTCTGTTTTCTTTTCTTTATCCTTTCAAGGCCCTTTCACTCAAATCGATGATTAAACAACACCCCCCCCCGACACCCCCACTCCCCCTGTCACTATGTTGAATTTACAAAATGATTCCACACTGATCATTTTCCCTTCAAGTTATTTTTACTCTGTTGCTGCAGTCATTTTGCTGACTGTTGGGCTCTTGTTCTTCACCCCAATGTTGAACATGGAAAACTGGCATGAATTTCACAAGTGGGCCGAATCTAATCGTTGGAAGTCCTCAGAATAGAAACCATTAGCTATAAAAAACTGCGGGAAAAACGACCTCAGAAAAAAAAATCCACATGCGCAGACGTCCATTCTTTTCGCAATCGAGGAAAAAAGTCGATCTCGATAGACTACAATGCCCGACAGCGCCCGCTACCGTCTGAAAAAAAGTCACCAAATTAGCGGTCCTTGATCTTAGCGGTATGTGGGCGGTAAAAAACCTCGTACCACCGGAATACTGCCGTGAAACGGGCGGAGGCGGTACTTCTTCAATTTCAGGACCCTTGCTTAAAACTAATTCCAAAATATTAGGTAAATTGAAATATTTAAAAAGATAATTAATTGAGAAGTACGGCATTAAGTAATTATGGAGAAAAGTCAGGAAATTGAATGTTTCCATGGTGAACAAAAATGGCTTCCTGCTCTCTCAGCCTGTAAAAGTACTGAAAGAGACAGATCGGTATGATGCACAAAGGAACCAAAACAAAAAAAAATGTAGAAAATAGGAGAGAAAAGACAAAAGGAAACAAAGTTACTTTTTGTATGCATAAAGAAAAAAGCCCCGAATGCTGGAAATCAGAAACAAAAATAGAAATGCTTGTAGCACGCAGCAGGTCAGTCAGCATCTGTAACGGTTACCTTGGATATACCCTGTATCAGAGCTTTGTACACTGGCAGTAATATTTAACAAAATTGTCATGACTACCCTCTTGTTCACTCATTTTTCACTCAATGCAGTTATGTATCCGTTTCGGGTCTTTATGAAACCCTAATGATGCTCACGTTTTGCAATCAGGTCATCATTGCATCTGCTGGTTCCAGTTGCCAAGTTCCACACATTAATTTCGGTGAGAATATTTTGCACAATAAGCCGAAAGCAAACTCATCGTCATCCTGTAATTTTGTCAGCTGTCCAGTACATATTGTGGGAAGCAGTTTAGCAGTGAAAGTGCTCTTTTGCACCCGCTATTGAGATATGTATTACTGCACAAAGCTGCAAGTACAGAAATTGTGCACAAATCACATTTTTAAAGTGTATTTCTGGACATTGTTGATAAGATGCTGTGAACAGTCCAAAACTAGTGGGACTCCCGAAAATTAGGAGACAATTGGTATACCTGTGGTTTACCTGTGTTTTGACACCTCCCCTGATTAAAAAGCAACATATACTGTAACAGGTCCCAAACCAGAGCAGAGAAATACACGCATTATTACATCACCTAATACGCACCATGTAAAGGCTCATTTAAGATAACAAGCGATTTACCTAACAGAGGAAAGTATGACAGTGTTCTGTCACACAGCTTGACATTTTTATATTTCTCAGATCAGGTGGGTACAGTTAATCATGTAGAGCAGCTGCATAGCTGGCTGAAAGCTGTGGGTGTTGAGCAGTTTAATTTGACAGAACAGGAAATTGTAAATATTGGCAGTTTGCACAGTTCAGTAAAACCAGGAAACGTATGCAGTCTACAAATAGAGCAACTATATCTGAGTTTCTGTGACATTAAAGGTACTTACAAACTTGGTGGTTACGACTAGAGCAACCACTTTGCATTATCCACCCTTGTTGCTGTCACCACTAAAGACTGCAAGAACTGTCAATCAATGCCCTCGGGATAGGGCCTGTTTTGGATAAGGGATTTTTCCGGACGACGGATGATCATGCTAAATTGGATGGTACAGGTACTGAGCAAGTGGATATAGGGGCCGGCTGGCTAGGGGCTGGTATTGTGCCAGAGATCATGGGGGAGGGGGGGGGCGGGTGGTGATGGATCACGGGGTCAGCCAGCGATTGTGGGAGTCGGCAGTGAGGAAGGATTTCAATTTATTCATGTTGGAGTTTTGCGCATGTGCCAACCAGTGACCAGGAATGGTACTGGACGAGGGATGGTTCCAGATAAGGGAGTTGTGGATAAGGGAGGTAAAACCAAAAGTGGAAAATGAGGAATGAAAACTGGGATTAAGAATTATCAGGTTAAACATTTGGCAAACAAAGCAAATGAGACACTTGTGGCAGTGATAAAAATACTGACAGGAATCACATGGTTCCAATATTAAAAAATGAAGGCGGACGGGGGCGGGGGGGGGGGGGCGGTGTTAAATCCTGATGTTGGAAATCAAATTGGTGAAAGTATTATTGGTAGCTACCTGTTTGAATGCAAAGATATGGTACTTGCATCCAAATTATAAACTGTCCAAGTCTAGAAACAATCTTTTATTTTATGTCAAAAACACTTCTAATCTGGTAAATATATCAAAACATGCCTCTTGATTTCATTACTTTACAACTGGTGCTTTTTGCACCAGACAGATTTCAGAAGTATTTTATTATATGAAAAATAATTAATTTTATTTTCTTTGCTGTTAGGAACCGCTGCTATGATACATGCAGCGAAGTATGTAGATACTATCTAGGGCACAACAATAAATACTAACCCCATTTCTGGAATCTGGTTCCATTTTTGGAGTGTAAATTTTAATGGACACAATGGACATGCAATGGCAGGATAAAAGCTAAACAAGGAGAACAGAGGAAGATTCAAATAAACATTTTCTTAAAAATTTCAAGAGTGATGACTACTTCCCAGATGAAGATACATTCAATTCATAACAGTCTCTCCAAAATGACAGAAAAGTCAGCAATTAACATACAATTTAAATCTGTCTTTAGCACATCAAAATACAATAAAATAGTATGTTTATATTAGAAGCATTTTTTTTCTTCCATTTCGCACATCAGCCATCGTGTGGCCTCTGAGACCACCAACTGGTGCCAAAGAGGAGACCATTCTGTGCTGTTGGCGAGACCCTAGCCCACTACAAACTTAAGGCTGTCTAAACTAATTTCCTGGACATAATTTCAGTTTTAAAATTCCGCACAAGTTGCGGATAAACCACTTGTCAACAACAACAACTTGTATTTATATAGCAACTTTAATGCAAGTAAAACATCCCAAGGCACTTCATAGGAGTGTTAAAAAAACAAAATTTGACACCGAGCTGTAAATTTTGCTTTATAACACTCCTGTGAAGCGCTTTGGTTGTGCAATCAAAATCGAGAATGCTCAAGAGTCCAGAATTGGAGGAGTGCAGATATCTTGGGGGGTGGGGGGAGGTGGGATTTGGGCTGAAGGAGATTTGAGATAGGGTGGGACGAGGCCATGGACGGATTTGAAAACAAGGATGAGAATTTTAACATCGAAGCATTGCTTAAGCAGGAGCCAATGTAGGTCCGCGAGCACAGGGGCGATGGGTGAGCAGGACTTGGTGCAAGTTAGGACATGGGCAGTTGTCTGCGCCATATCCATTCAAGTCTGTGTCCCTTGGACTTATGGGAGCAAAGCTGAGGGCCACACTAGGGAGAACAGCCAGGGTGCAAGAGAGTAAGGGCTTTAATAGAGACTGGGGTATCAAAGGTGGTGGTGAGGGTGTGGTTGAGCAGATCGGTAGCTACAGCAATGAGGTAAATGGAGGACCAAAGGCTGGACAGTTTGGATTTTGTAAGTGCAGTTGTAAGCGAGTTGGAAGAGTTTTTTTTTCAGGGGCGGGCACAGAAGGAAGTAGGATTGGGGGGGGGGGGGGGGGGGGAAATCACGCCTATGTTTTTCTTTATTTTTCACTTTTATTTTTAAAGAATTTTCTATCCCAGAACCGTATATTCCGACTACTAGAAAGAAAAAAAAAATCAGTATGTTTAACATTTAGAATGAAAACGTTATTTCAGGAGTCGCAACACTCTAAAAAAAATATTGCCACCAGAACTCCAAGTTTTTAAATCTCCATCTGTACTCCCTGGGATCATAGCTAGAAATTAGTTAAAGTTCTTAGGTCTCACAGGATTCCTTGTAAAAGACAATGGCCCAGAATTTGCAGTCGAAGGCTTCCCACGGGCAGATGTCTCCGATCGCAAACATTTCTACAACAGTACCGGTTGTTCCCAGAGTTTCGGAGACTTGTGGTCCTGGGCCTCTATGCTTCCGACGCATCACTGGGATCACATGGGCCGGGCCAACCTATCAGAGTCGAGATATTCCAATCGCCATAATTATGAATGGGAATACCTCCAAAAACACACAAGCACTTAAGATAAAGGCTTCTAGAAAAAAAAAATCATGTTTAAAATTAATCAAAATGGATAATAATTAATTATTAAAAACAAAAATGTAATTTTTTGTAAATAAATTTACATATCTGAAAGGGTCTAAAAATAAACTTACCTTGTTTAAATTATTGGAAAAAAAATATTATTCTGTGCTTTAAAAGTCTTACATTGATCAGGCGTAAAATGTTGAAGTGCATTTGCTGGGCAGGAGTTGGGCAAATAGCCCAACTCTCCGCCCGCAGAGACCCTTTACTTTCCAATGCATGCGTTGTGTCAAGTTCCGGGTTTAGACGCATGCGCTTTCCATGCCTAAACCTGGAACTTGTGGGGACCCCACGGGGGGAACGCAAATTCAGGCCCAATATACTATTCCTCCACACAGCGTGATACTATGCTACTTATAACATAGCAATACACTGGAAAGCTCAAAGTGAACATCTTTGTCCTGTTATTTTAAAAAAGTTAAGCTAATTGAGTTTGGAGTGAAACTGTAAGAACATAAGAAAATAGAAGCAAGAGTAGGCCATACGGCCCCTCAAGCCATTCAATATCATGGCTGATTCTAGGCCTCAACGCCACTTTTCCGCCCAATTCCCACAGCCCTTGATTCCCTTAAGTCCAAAAATCTAACATAAAAAATAGGAACAGGAGTAGGTCATACAGCCCCTTGAGCCTGCTTAATCCTGAATATACCCAACATCTAAGCATCCACAACCTCCAGGGTAGAGAATTCCAAAGATTCACAACCGTCTGTGAAGAAGTTCCTTCTCATCTCAATCCTAAATGTCTTATCCTGAGACTATGCCCTCTCAGCATTTACATTGTCAAGCCCCCTCAAAATCTTACATGTTTCAATGCGATCACCTCTCATTCTTCTAAACTCCAGAGAGTATAGGTCCAATCTACTCAATCTCTCCTCATTGGACAACCCTCTCAGCCTCGGACTCAATCCAATGAAGTTTCATTGTACCCCCTTCGAAAGTAAGTATATCCTTCCCTTGGTGCGGAGACCAAAACTGTACACAATATTCTTACTCTTGTACTCCAATCTCCTTGCAATAAAGGCCAATATGCCTTTGTTTTCCTACTTGCTTGCTGTACCTGCATGTTAACGTTCTGTGTTTCCTGTACAAGGACACCCAAATCCCTCTGAACACCTATATTTAATAGTTTCTCACCATTTTAAAAATATTCTATTTTTCTAATCATCCTACCAAAGTGAATAACTTTACATTTCCTTACGTTAAAATCCATCTGCCACCTTCTTGCCCACTCACTTAACCTGTCTACATCCCTTTGCAGACTCTATGTCCTCCTCACTTTCCCACCTATCTTTGTATTATCAGCAAACTAGGATACATTGCACTCGGTCCCTTCATCTAAAATCATTCATATAGATTGTAAATATCTGAGGCGCAAGCAATGATCCTTGCGGCACCCCACTAGTTACAGCTTGCCAACCAGAAAATGACTCGTTTATTCTTACTCTCTGTTTGCTGTCCGTTAACCAATCCTCAATCCATGCTAATATATTACCCCAACACCATGAGCCCTTTATCTTCTGTAACCTTTTGTGTGACATCTTATTGACTGCCTTTTGAAAATCCAAATATACTACATCCACTGGTTCCCCTTTATCTACTCTGCCAATTACATCCTCAAAAAACGAATAGATTGTCAAATACGATTTCCCTTTCATAAAAACACGTTACCACTTCCTTAATAATGGGTTCCAGCATTTTCCCGACAACTGATAGGCAAACTGGCCTGTAGTTCCCGGTTTTCTCTCCTTTCTTTCCTGAATAGCAGGGTTACATTTGCTACCTCCAATCCACTGGGACCATTCCAGGGAATGTTGGAAGATCACAACCAATGCATCCACTATCTCTGCAGCCACCTTTTTTAGAACCCAAGGATGTAGGTCATCGGGTCCAGGAGATTTGTCAGCTTTGAATCGCATTAATTTCTCAAGTACTTTCTCTCTACTGATATGAAGTACTTTAACTCTCTATACACATTCAGCTTACACCATTCCCCAATTTATTTGATTCTTTCCACCTCTGGCTGCTCCTACATCCTTAATTTATGTTCCCTGCCCGAGCTGTTGTTGTTCCTTTATTTATTTGCCTCTGTAGCCATTTCTGCTCTTTTATTTGCTTATTTCCAGTTGGATATTGTTCTCACTCTTAATTGTTGTGAGCTGTTTCCACCCAAACCCTTCCCATTCATTCATTCACTTACGTTTTTGCAGCCTATCTCTTTCTTACTTATTTGTGCCATTCTTTCTAACCTAACCCATTCAATTATTTTGTTGTTTCATCATCCCAGCCCTTTTAAAAATGTAATTCTTTTGCAAACGCAGCTCTCCCTATTTACTTATTTTTTTAAACTCTGATGCTGACAGCAAGACCTAATTTATAAAATTCCTAAAATTCAAATGGGCTGGATTTTCAGCTTTTGAGATTTCGGGACGGCAATGACTACAGGGCGGCCCTGATACCGCCTGGAAAATGTTTGCGCCCTCATCAGCAAAATTCGGCAGAAAATGAGGTTCCATGATCGGAGGGCGCAAAATCAGGCGTTACACCAGGGGGTTTTACCGCCCGAACCGAAAATCACAGCATTAAAAAAGATCTACATTTCGAACATGCGCAGATGCGTTCCAATCTTCCCGGGGGCTGGCGAAATTTTAGGGCGTGCCAATTTCCATCACAGCGGGAGAGATGTCGCAGCAGAAGAGAAGGCAGAGGGCACGCTGCTTCTCTGCAGTGGATGCGGAGGCGTTAGTGCAGGCCATAGAGAGGAGGTGGCCTGCACTGCATCTAGTGGGTGGAAGGAGGCCCATGCCCAATGTCTTTATGTAGCCCTGCCATAGTTTCAAAATCACTGTCACACATAATGTTAAGTGTTTGATGGAGCTGCCCCTTTTCTGTGTGTTCCAGGCCATGGTGTGGGTTGGTGAAGCCACCCGAAAGCTGCAGCTTCACTTCTGCAGCCATACCCTCTGCATTCAGGATGCACGTAACCTCTTGTCCCCTAATCATCGTCAACCCTCCTCGCACTCCCCTTCCACTGTTTTTATGCGTTATCCAAAAGGTCACCCTGAACCGTTATGCGACCTGGCTCTCACCTCCTCCCACTTTTCCAACATGGTCGGTCACCAGCCGCACCGATTGAACTGAACACATTTGCACTTCCACACAGTGGCAGCTATTCTACTATGGAAGGCACATGTGGCACAAGAGGAGCTGCGCACATACTCAACCCTTCTTATTGCAGGTCAAGCTATCGCATAATAGGAGGGAGCAGCAGCGCACCAGGGGCGGACAGCCTGATCTGCAGGAGCTGAGAGGTGGAGCAGAGAGTGTCAGCCCTCATGGGTACACCAATTCGCACGGTGGCTGGCGGCAAGGCCGAGCCCCCTCCAGATAGTGACGTTATATAAATGGCATTTGCGATTGATGTAAATTCCTTGAGCCCTAATATCAAGTGGCATAGCACCATTATATATAGATGTCCAATGCCACCTTCCTCTTATCTGCCTGCGCCCTCCCCTATTGCTAAGCACACGTCTGCTGTTTTGTGCTTACAGAAGACCAGCCAGAGGGGTAGCAGCCTTCGCGTGAAGCAGCCACATCTGGCCATGGGGGAGATGACAATGGAGGGGAGGACAGTGTTTGAGCACCCAGTTGCCAATTCGATGATGTTGCAGGTGGTTGCATGGCTCTCATTGTAGTGTTGCTTCGCTTCTGCATAAGAACATAAGAAATAGGAGCAGGAGTAGGTTATACGGCCCCTCGAGCCTGCTGCACCATTCAATACGATCATGGCTGATCCGATCATGGACTCGGGTCCACCTCCCTGCCCGCTCGCCATAACCCCTTATTGTTTCCTTATCGTTTAAGAAGCTGTCTATTTCTGTCTTAAATGTATTCAATGTCCCAGCCCCCACAGCTCTGAGGCAGTGAGTTCCACAGATTTACAAACCTCAGAAGAAATTTATCCTCATCTCAGTTTTAAATGTGCGGCCCCTTATTCCAAGATCATGCCCTCTAGTTCAAGTCTCCCCTATCAGTGGAAACATCCTCTCTGCACCCACCTTGTCGAGCCCCCTTGATAGAGAATTCAAACAGGCTGCATACAGACAGGCTGTGAGAATTCACAGACCCCCCAGTTAGAGCTTCGACATGCAACTCAGCACATTGCATTAAGTCATCAATCAACTTGACATTTCAGGACCTTTGGTAGCGAGCCAATTAAAGGTTAACAGAATATCAATTGAGCCAATAAGGTCAAAGAAGGCACGTTCTTTTCTGTAAACTGATCAGGTATAAGAACAGCCATGCTTTGCCATGTGTTCTCAGAAAGACAAAGGACTGGCAATCAGCCAGAAGCTTGTTGCTGCTGCCAGAATAAAAGTTATGTTAAAACTACAACCGGAGTTCGCATTTCATTGAAAATTAAGAGATCTAACAATTTTTGGCGTCGCGAACAGGATCGCTGAGGGAAGAAACTGAATTTTGGACATCGGACCTACATACGGAGGTAAGGACTCCTCTTTATAAAAGTCCTCGGTCAAAAGTCTAAATTCGCCTCTCCTTCTACGTGATTCTGAAAGCCTCCGGTTTGCGAACCCTCCGGTTGGGTAGTCAGCTCGAGCTCCCATAGATGTCTAAACTTCGGCGGTGTGTTAGTTAATTAATCACCGACTTACTGATCGGCTGGAAAGCCTACGACTCGAGACTCCAGTAAAGAAATCAGTATTATGGCAGCAGGAGATAAGAGCAAAGAATTGCCTACAACTGTAAAAGGTGGGCAGGCAACACCTGAGGTTTCGATAGATGAAATCCTCGAACAGTTGAAAGAATACATAGAGCAACAATTCAACTTATCTAAAACCTGCATTAAGATCAAACAAAAATACGGAACCTCCAAAGGATAATGGTCCTTGGACGAGATCAAAAGGATCTGGGGAAAAACAACCCATATGAAAAATAAAGAGCGAATCAGGTGGTCCCTAGCCGTTATGGGACAGATCCGAAAGCGGAATGAAATTCTAACGCTTTCCCAACATGATAGGGACCTGACCAGTACAAAGGACCAATTGCAAGCGGTTTGTGAACAGCTGCGACAGAAAAAACTTGAAAATGAAAAGT
This sequence comes from Pristiophorus japonicus, assembly GCF_044704955.1. Lineage (NCBI taxonomy): Eukaryota > Metazoa > Chordata > Chondrichthyes > Pristiophoridae > Pristiophorus > Pristiophorus japonicus. The sequence goes on from NC_091978.1 coordinate 195,953,739, forward strand.
TGGAAGCAGAAGTTAAAAGATCTTAAAGGTGAAATTAAAGAATGGAAAAAATCATTCGGTCAAGAGACAGTAATAGGAAAAGGAAAATGTATCGGTCAATTCCCAGGGTACCATGTTTGGATAAATTAAAAGTGCAAACCCGAAGACACGACTAAGAAATAGATCCGGATTCGGAATCCTCCAACGATACAGGGTCGGAGGATGAAGAATTAGGGGTGCGCTTTGCCCCGTTTAAAAAAAGACGAGTTGTAGTCAAATCAGAAGAGACTGCGGATGAGGGCGGAACCAAAAAAAACGAGGAAAAGGGTGTATGCAGAATACTTATTTCATGATCCGGCAGACCCAGAGAAAATTGATAAATGGCCCAAGGAATTGCCCAATCCAAAGAAAGGGGGAGTGAAAACGTGGGACCAATTTAAGAAATATATATCAACTACATCCCTGGGACGGAGTGCAAATTTTGACCATAATGGTGCCAAAAACACAGGGAAGAAAATTGCACGACAAGGTAGAAGCTTTGGGGCAGGATGAGCAAGAATTAAACGCAGGATGGGAGGCGATTAAACACTGGCTGCAAGCCTTCAGTCCAGCCAAGACAAACTGGGGAAAAATTGCAGCCTGCCAACAGAAAGGAACAGAGGAGGTCCTGGAGTATGACGAGCGGTTTAGATGCACGTGGCTAGAACATTCGGGTATGGATAATATGGATGAGGAAATGGATGAACAAGTGTTTGGACCCCTGAAAGCAGCTTTCGTGGCAGGTCTAAAGCCAGAACTGTCCAAAATGCTTAAGGTAGTGTTACCGGACTGGGAAGGTAGAGGAACTACCTTTGCAGCATTGGTGGATCGATATAACCAATTAGATCGGGATATGGGAGCTAAAGTCCGAGCCCTGCAGGCTGTGGGATGGAAATCCCAGGATTCCGATAAACAGTCATTAGGAAAATTACCCAGAAAATGTCATTATTGTGGAAAAAAAGGTCACTGGGCCAAGACAGCAGGCCAAAACAGCAAGGTCGCGGCCAGGGAAGAGGACACAGCCAGGGATACAATTCAGCCAACAAACCAGGCTTGTCACAAGATAATGACTTCATAGAAGCATTTAAGCGACTGACAATACAACAATAGAAGGAGTTACTTGGGATAGCAAAAAACGATTAGAGTCCGCCCTGGTCCCCCTCCTCGCACGAATACAACAGAGGGGAGATGGGCTATATATAACTGTGAGGGTAGGCGATAAGGAAGTGGACTGTCTTTTAGACACAGGGGCGGAATTAATATGCTTACCCCTACAATATGGAGACTTTTTGCAGTTGAATGGTAGGGCACGTACAGCCTATGGAGTTGGGGGCCATAAAATGGAAATTAAAAGGACAACACCGGTACTTATAGGGCTGGGTCCACATGAACTAACCACGCCGGTCTGGATAGGCCCAGTAGATCAAACCCTTTTGGGAATGGACATTCTAATCTAAGTAGATTCATCGTTGCATTTTGAGGATGGTCAGGTGACATGGTCAATGAGAACTTTGAAGAAAGAAGAATTGAAGGAACACCCGATATGGGCTAAAGATAAGAACGATTGTGGCTTACTCCAGATGGAGCCTGTGGCATTTACCGGGACCAAGCTTCCATGCACTAAACAGTATCCCATTAGTCCAACTGCCATCGTGGGAGTCTTACCGGTTATTCAGCAATTGGAGAAACAAGGGGTGCTTATTAAAACGCATAGCTCCTCCAATAGCCCCGTGTGGCCGGTACAGAAATCTAATGAGACTTGCCATTTGACTGTCGATTATAGGAAAGCTAACCAGTGTATTGATCAAAAAGCTCTTTTGGTCGCAGATCCCTCCACCATTTTTAATGCCCTCAAACCGGAACATAAATATTTCTCGGTTATAGATATGGCCAATGGATTTTGGTCGGTGCCTCTGGCACCGGAGGTTCGACAGTGGTTTGCTTTTTAAGGTCCAAGGACAACAGTATACTTGGACCCGGTTACCGCAGGGTTTCCACAACATCCCTACGGTATTTCACATGGCTTTACAAAGCCATTTGCGAGAATTACCTCCCCTGTCATCCACAGTCATCCAATATGTAGACGATATCCTGCTAGCTTTAAACACGGAAGACCAGTATGAACAAGATTTATGAGCTTTGCTGGACCACCTTTGGCCGAAAGGACATAAAGCCAGCATCGACAAAGCACAAATATCCCAAGAAGAGGTTGTATACCTGGGACAAAAGATTTCACAAGGAAAGAGAGAACTTACCCAGGATAGAACTGCAGGATAGAAAAAACCCACCACTATTCAGGAACGAAGGTCTTTTTTGGGATTGTGTAACTTTAACAGAAATTGGATTGACTCCTTCACACAGCTTCCTCAGCCACTGAATGATATCTTAAAGGGGAAACGTGCCTCTAAAGAAGCCATCACCCTCACTTAGGAACAGCAAGAGGCCTTCCTGAGTTTGAAAAAGGCTTTGTGTTCGGCACCGGCTCTGGGAATCCCCGACAGTGGTAAGCCATTTACCCTGTTTGTCCATGAGAAAGAAGGATACATGACAGCTATACTGACACAAGAACATGGGGATCGGCAAAGACCTATTGGCTATTATTCGGCAAAACTGGATGCGGTAGCCCTCGGATGGGGAAGTTGCCTAAGGGCCCTGGAAGCTACATGTCGAGCAGTAATGATCACTGCGGGTCTAGTCCTTGACCAAAAGCTGATTGTCAAGTGCCCCCACACCGTACACGCTTTGCTGTCTATGAATAGAATGTCTCAGGTGACAGCAGCAAGATGGACCCGCTGGACAGCAGTTTTGGAAGCTCCTAACCTCCATATCGTCCGGGCCAGCCTGGTTAATCCCGCAACTATGCTCCCGATGTCAGAATCGAGGGAGCAAGAGGGGGGAGAATGTGAAGAGCATGACTGCGTGGAGATTTTAAAAGAAACAGAAGAAGCAGCCTTAGCAGCAGAGGAACCTCTACACAACCCAGACCTCATCCTGTTTACAGATGGTTCCTCCTTTGTTGACAATGGTACCAGAAAAGCAGGATGGGCAGTTACAACCTTATATGAGATAGTGACAAAAGGATGTTTACCCTCAGGAACTTCAGCACAACAGGCCGAGTTATGGGCCCTGTCAGATGCATGTCGAATAGCAGAAGGACAGACAGCTAATGTCTACACAGATTCGCGTTATGCTTTTGGAGTCGCTCACGACTTTGGTCTGTTATGGCGGAAAAGAGGATTCCTCACTGCTGCTGGTACACCTATCCAAAATGGAAAAGAAATCCGAGACTTACTAGAGGCCATACAATTACCCCAGGAAGTGTCCATTCTGAAGTGTAAGGCCCATACCAAGGAAAATATCACAGAAGCACAGGGAAATGCCCTAGCCGACCAGGCAGCTAAAGATGCCGCCTCACAGGGCACTCCCCCAGAAGAACCAACACAGATATGCAGATTGAAAGCACTCAGGACTCTGACACGAGACCTTCAAACAATGCAAGTCGGGTGCTCCAGAGAGGAAAAATGGACATGGATTGAGGCAGGAATTAAGCTATGCGAAGATGTTGTCTGGAGACAAAGAGTTACCGACAAACCAGTCGCGCCACAAGCGCTTATGCCTTTTTTAGCCCAACAGATCCGCTCGTGGGGACAATTGGCCTCACAACAGATAACAGCACGGTTCCAGAAAAGCTGGTGGGGTCGGGGATTTAAAAAACATGCCCAGCTGGTAGCAGACCGCTGTGTGGTCTGCCAGAAAAATAATTCTGGACCCATCACGGTAATGCCCCAACTGAGGCCCCCTGCCCCTGTCGGACCATTCCAGCATCTGCAGGTTGATTATATATCTCTTCCTTCATGCCAAGGATACACTAACATTCTTGTCATGGTCGACAGATTCTCTAGATGGGTAGAAGCTGTCCCAACTAAAAGAGCCACAGCCAATCACACTGCAAAGGTATTGTGTAAGGATTACATTCCCCGATGGGGAGTCCCAAGTAGCATTGACTCAGATCAAGGAACACACTTCACAGGTGCTGTCTGCCAAGAACTCTGTAGGTTACTGAACATTACGTGGGATTTACACTGCCCTTATCATCCACAATCATCAGGACAAGTAGAGCGAATGAATCAAACTCTGAAACAATGGCTTGCCAAATATCACCAAGAAGGAACACCATGGCCCCAGGCACTACCAATAGTGCTATGTAGCATTAGGGCAACCCCGAACAGAACTACAGGTCTAAGCCTGTAATTATAACAGGAAATTATAACAGGAAGACCCATGCCGCTGCCAGGAACTATTGATTTATGGAAAGCTGATGTTCACTTAATGAGTGACACTTTGTTATCATACTGTCAGAGCCTAACCAATGCTATTAGTTCTGTTTCCTGACAGGTATCGGCAGCTTGGGGTAATCTACCCGAAGGAGGACACGACATCATCCCGGGAGTCTGGGTGTATGTGAAAAAGTTGCATAAAGAACCTTTGGGTGCCAAGTGGGAGGGACTTTATCAAGTGTTATTGACCACCCAGGCAGCTGTTAAAGTCCAAGGAAAGAAAGCCTGGATCCACGCTTCACACGTTAAATGAACACCCGTAACTGAAGCTGAAATCTAATAAGGACAATTACTTTTTGCCAAAATGTATAAATTTACTGTATTACTGATTGTAGGTATTCTAGGCATAGGCCTACTTCTTATTAGCCGACCCTCTGCACCAAAGGGAAATAGTAGGGTAGCAGGGGAATTACATGTAAATACCTTTTTATATATGTCATACATTTATGCCAAACTAGGTAACATTTCCAGTTGTTGGGTGTGTGCGCATATTCCTATTCACTCAAAGGGAGGGATTCCCTTGAGGCCAGTTCCCTTGAATATCTCGGAAATGGCTGAGTGGATAATTAATCAAAACAAAACAGGCAATGCGTTTCAGGATACGGAAAACTGGGCATGTAAATGGAAGTCAGCAGGTTACAATCTGACTACCTTTGAAGGGGGATACCAACCGTGCTACAATAATTCCAAACGGCCCCCATTTTTTGTTATCACTAATACAACAGGAATAGGAAGACCGGGGGAATCGGTCTGTCTGATTAGAAACATCAAAGGAGGCCAAAATATGGGGTATAGTAACTGCTCCCGGAATTATAATATAATCAAGCCACGGAACCGTCCAAACTGGGCCGATGTGGGAATTCTTAACGTAACAGGGATTCTGAATAAAACAGATGGAAAAGCCTGGACAGGCCCCGGAGTGTTGCTGACAGAGAAACAGCTAACATTCATTGCCTATAATGGCACCTATTGGGTGTGTGGCCATAAGGCCTACCCTTGGTTGCCCCAGAATTGGACGGGATCCTGCTATTTAGCCTATATTGTGCCATATATGTATCATATAAAGTCACTGTCGGAACATTTACACCGTCCTAAGAGAGCTATCACAGAAACAGAGAGGTTCTTTGCCATTCTGATCCCCAGGTATGGGACCGCCAGCCTGGCAAGGGAATCCATTAACATGGAATCCGTTGAGGAACGGGGAGCCAATGATACTTCAGAGGCCCTAGTTAAAATCAATGCAGAAATGGTAGAAATCCGCACAGTAGCCCTACAGAATAGACTGGCCCTTGACTACATCCTGGCTGAAAAGGGAGGTACTTGGGCCCTACTCGGAACTGAGTGTTGCACATATATCCCAGATAGCTCCGAAGAAACTACCCACTTAGCGGAGCATATCCAAAAGGAGGTAGAAAAATTTAAGCAACACCCATCATTCACTTTGTGGAGCGGAGCCACTGAATGGCTAGGTTCAATAGGAACTTAATTGGTGGAAGGTTTAATTCTATTCATTGTAATTATTTTACTTTTATATTGTTTGTTTATGTTGATTAAATGTTGTTGCGACCAGGCGGCTGCAGCTGCTGTCCCACATGTGAGACACCTTGCAGGTCCCAGCAGACCATCTGTACGTGGCACAGGGGTATGTTATGCTTAAGGAAAGGTTGTTTACTGGTTGAATTAAGATAGTGATTTGGATTAAATTGGAATAAGGTTAATTAACCTACTAAAACCAGACTTCCATTGTGGCCACGATGGAATTCGGGTTGGTGTAAATTTGTGTGAAAGCTGCTAGTCCAGACATGTGGTGAAATACATCAACAAATTTTAGAAGGAAACTCTGTTAACATGTATGAAATTATTTTGTAAAATGTTTAACCAGTGATACCTGATGTTTTATGATTCAGTTTGTGAAAGAATGAAAGGGGGGATCGATAGAGAATTCAAACAGACTTCATACAGAATTCACAGACCCCCCAGTTAGAGCTTTGACGTGCAACTCAGCACATTGCATTAAGTCATCAATCAACTTGACACTTCAGGACCTTTGGTAGCGAGCAAATTAAAGATTAACAGAATATCAATTGAGCCAATAAGGTCAAAGAAGGCGCGTTCTTTTCTGTAAATTGATCATGTATAAGAACAGCCATGTTTTGCCATGTGTTCTCAGAAAGACAAAGGACTGGCAATTAGCCAGAAGCTTTTTGCTGCTGCCAGAATAAAAGTTATGTTAAAACTACAACCGGAGTTCGCATTTCATTGAAAATTAAGAGATCTAACACCCCTCATAATCTTATACGTTTCGATAAGATCACCTCTCATTCTTCTGAACTCCAATGAGTAGAGGCACAACCTACTCAACCTTTCCTCATAAGTCAAATCTTTCATCTCCAGAATCAACATTGTGAACCTTCTCTGAACTGCCTCCAAAGCAAGTATATCCTTTCGTAAATATGGAAACCAAAACTGTATGCAGTATTCCAGGTGTGGCCTCACCAATTCCCGTATAACTGCAGCAAGACTTCCTGCTTTTGTACTCCATCCCCTTTGCAATAAAGGCCATTGGCCTTCCTGATGACTTGCTGTACCTGCATACTATCCTTTTGTGCATTCAACAACAACTTGTATTTGTATAGCGCCTTTAGCGTGGTGAAGCGTCTCAAGGCACTTCATACTGGTATTATACGAACAAAAAAGTTTTACCCTGAGCCACATAGGAAAAGGTTGTGGCGGGTGACCAAAAGCTTGGTTGAGGCGGTGGGTTTTGTGGGAGGAAGGAGAGGGTTGGGGAGGAAGTTCCAGGGCTTGGGGCCAGGATGGCAATGATGGTGGTTGGGTGATTGTGGTCGGGAATGCTCGGGAGGGCAGGGTTGGAGGGGCGTACACAATATAGAAACATAGAAAATAGGTGCAGGAGTAGGCCATTCGGCCCTTCGAGCCTGCACCGCCATTCAATGAGTTCATGGCTGAACATGCAACTTCAGTACCCCATTCCTGCTTTCTCACCATACCCCTTGATCCCCCTAGTAGTAAGGACTACATCTAACTGCTTTTTGAATATATTCAGTGAATTGGCCTCAACAACTTTCTGTGGTAGAGAATTCCACAGGTTCATCACTCTCTGGGTGAAGAAGTTTCTCCTCATCTCGGTCCTAAATGGCTTACCCCTTATCCTCAGACTGTGACCCCTGGTTCTGGACTTCCCCAACATTGGGAACATTCTTCCTGCATCTAACCTGTCGAAACCCGTCAGAATTTTAAACGTTTCTATGAGATCCCCTCTCATTCTTCTGAACTCCAGTGAATACAAGCCCAGTTTCTTGATATGTCAGTCCCGCCATCCCGGGAATCAGTCTGGTGAATCTCCGCTGCATTCCCTCAATAGCAAGAATGTCCTTCCTCAAGTTAGGAGACCAAAACTGTACACAATACTCCAGGTGTGGCCTCACCAAGGCCCTGTACAACTGTAGCAACACCTCCCTGCCCCTGTACTCAAATCCCCTCGCTATGAAGGCCAACATGCTTATTGCTTTCTTAACCGCCTGCTGTACCTGCATGCCAACCTTCAATGACAGATGTACCATGACACCCAGGTCTCGTTGCACCTCCCCTTTTCCTAATCTGTCACATTTCAGATAATAGTCTGTCTCTCTGTTTTTAACCACCAAAGTGGATAACCTCACATTTATCCACATTATTCTTCATCTGCCATGCATTTGCCCACTCGCCTAACCTATCCAAGTCACTCTGCAGCCTCATAGCATCCTCCTCGCAGCTCACACTGCCACCCAACTTAGTGTCATCTGCAAATTTGGAGATACTACATTTAATCCCCTCTTCTAAATCACTAATGTACAATGTAAACAGCTGGGGCCCCAGCACAGAACCTTGCGGTACCCCACTAGTCACTGCCTGCCATTCTGAAAAGTACCCATTTACTCCTACTCTTTGCTTCCTGTCTGCCAACCAGTTCTTAATCCACGTCAGCACACTACCCCCAATCCCATGTGCTTTAACTTTGCACATTAATCTCTTGTGTGGGACCTTGTCGAAAGCCTTCTGAAAGTCCAAATATACCACATCAACTGGTTCTCCCTTGTCCACTCTACTGGAAACATCCTCAAAAAATTCCAGAAGATTTGTCAAGCATGATTTCCCTTTCACAAATCCATGCTGACTTGGACCTATCATGTCACCTCTTTCCAAATGCGTTGCTATGACATCCTTAATAATTGATTCCATCATTTTACCCACTACCGATGTCAGGCTAACAGATCTATAATTCCCCGTTTTCTCTCTCCCTCCTTTTTTAAAAAGTGGGATTACATTGGCTACTCTCCACTCCATAGGAATTGATCCAGAGTCTCTGGAATGTTGGAAAATTACTGTCAATGCATCCGCTATTTCCAAGGCCATCTCCTTAAGTACTCTGGGATGCAGACCATCAGGCCCTGGGGATTTATCGGCCTTCAATCCCATCAATTTCCCAACCAATAAGGATTTCCCTCAGTTCCTCCTTCTTACTAGACCCTCTGGCCCCTTTTATATCCAGAAGGTTGTTTGTGTCCTCCTTAGTGAATACCGAACCAAAGTACTTGTTCAATTGGTCTGCCATTTCTTTGTTCCCCGTTATGACTTCCCCCGATTCTGACTGCAGGGGACCTACGTTTGTCTTTACTAACCTTTTTCTCTTTACATATTTATAGAAGCTTTTGCAGTCCATTTTAATGTTCCCTGCAAGCCTTCTCTCGTACTCTATTTTCCCTGTCCTAATCAAACCCTTTGTCCTCCTCTGCTGAGTTCTAACTTTCTCCCAGTCCCTGGGTTCGCTGCTATTTCTGGCCAATTTGTATGCCACTTCCTTGGCTTTAATACTATCCCTGATTTCCCTTGATAGCCACGGTTGAACCACCTTCCCTTTTTTATTTTTACGCCAGACAGGGATGTACAATTGTTGTAGTTCATCCATGCGGTCTCTAAATGTCTGCCATTGCCCATCCACTGTCAACCCCTTAAGTATCATTCGCCAATCTATCCCAGCCAATTCACGCCTCATACCTTCAAAATTACCCTTCTTTAAATTCTGGACCATAGTCTCTGAATTAACGGTTTCATTCTCCATCCTAATGTAGAATTCCACCATATTATGGTCACTCTTCCGCAAGGGGCCTCGCACAACGAGATTGCTAATTAATCCTCTCTCATTACACAACACCGTGTAAGATGACCTCCCCCCTAGTTGGTTCCTCGACATATTGGTCTAGAAAACCATCCCTTATGCACTCCAGGAAATCCTCCTCCACCGTACTGCTTCCAATTTGGTTAGCCCAATCTATATGCACATTAAAGTCACCCATGATAACTGCTGCACCTTTATTGCATGCACCCCTAGTTTCCTGTTTGATGCCCTCCCCAACATTACTGCTACGGTTTATGGTCTGTACATAACTCCCACTAACGTTTTTTTGCCTTTTGGAGTTCTGCAACTCAGGGAGTGGGGGGAGTTGTGGGGCTGGAGGAGATGAGAGAGAGAGGGAGGGGTGAGGCCATGGAGGGTATCACATATTCCCAGCAGAACTTACATTTGTGCTGGCATTACTTCCACAATCACCCTGTAATAGTTAATCTGAGAACCAGCAGCTGTATTAACCTCATAAGCAGCAGCTTCCAATCACAAATACAGGCCCCAGGGGATGACGTGTAAAGGTGATACTCAGAGCAAAATATTAATAATTACAATGGGAACGAGACGCTTGAAGTTTTAACATTCCTTATCACATTAAACAACTCAAGGAGCTCACACAATAAATTACTTGTGAAGTGCAGTGACTGTAATGCAAGCAAAAGGTATCAGAGCCACAGAGAGGTTTTTTTTGAAGGATTAATTTTCTGAATAAGCTGGGTGTGTCTCTGTGTGCATGTGTCAGCCTGCGTATATACGTGGGTGTGATTGTGTGCGTGTGTGATTATCTGTCCCATCTGTGACAGAGTCTGTGGCTCTCGTATTGGACTGCTCAGCCACCAAAGAACTCACTTCACGAGTGGAAGCAAGTCTTCCTCGATCCCGAGGGACTGCCTATGATGATGATAGTATGTGTGTCTGTGTCGGTGTGTCTGTGATTTTGTGCGCGTGTGATTTTGTGCGCGTCTATGTGATTGGATGTGTGTGTATATTTGTGTGATTGGATGTGTGTCTGTCTATATGGCCTGGGACATCGTGGCCCTCCGACCTGCGAGAGAACAGCTCCGCAGGTCGGGTTATAAAAGAGCTGGAGCGGCCTATCACTTCAACCTCCAGCATGAGCTGCTCCAAGTGTGCGCCAATTTTGAGATGGACGACTGGATGACGTCATCAAAACCCTGGTCGCCGTTTTGGAGCGTGGGCAGGAACATCGGCAGGTCCCAGGTACAGAGGAGTGGGAAGGTCGGGGCGGAGGAGTGGCGAGTGTTTCTGGTGAGATGCGGTGAATGTTTATGGTGGAGGAGCGGCGAGAGATCGTGGCGGAGGTACGACCAATGAGGGTATAGGGCTCAGAAGAGCCGAGGGCCCAGGGGCAGCACGGACTGCGATATAAGTGCGCACTAGGTCCATGCAGCAGAGCTGGTCTCCAGTCGTCTTGGTTAATCCTTGCCACTGGACCAAGACCTAGCTCTGTCAAGCCCGTGTGGTGTCTGGTATGCAACGGTCACCACACGTGAAAAAAAATTCACGCACAGGCATCTTCCACCTCCTCAATTGGAGTTCAGGACTGGAACATTGGATACTTCATCGAAACACCTGTGAACTCGTGGAAGCAAGTCATCCTCGTTCGAGGGACCGCCGATGATGATGGTTTCTTGCACAAGTACCCCTAGGTCCCGCTGTACTGCAGCACTTTGCAATTTCTCTCCATTTAAATAATAACCTGCTCTTTGATTTTTTTTCTGCCAAAGTGCATGACCTCAGTTTCCAACATTATACTCCATCTGCCAAACATTTGCCCACTCACTTAGCCTGTCTATGTCCTTTTGCAGATTTTTTATGTCCTCCTCACACATTGGTTTTCCTCCCATCTTTGTATCGTCAGTAAACTTACACTCGGTCCCTTCTTCCAAGACGTTAATATAGATTGTAAATAGTTGGGATCCCAGCACTGCGGCACCCCACTAGTTACTGGTTGCCAACCAGAGAATGAACCATTTATCCCAGCTCTCTGTTCTCTGTTAATTAGCCAATCCTCTATCTATGCTAATATATTACCCTCAACCCAGTGAACTTTTATCTTGTGCAGTAACCTTTTATGTGGCACCTTGTCAAATGCCTTCTCGAAGTCCAAATACACCACATCCACTGGTTCCCCTTTATCCACCCTGTTAGTTACATCCTCAAAAAATTCCAGTAAATTTGCCAAACATGACTTCCCCTTCATAAATCCATGCTGACTCTGCCTGACCGAACTTTACTTTTCCAAACGTCCCGCTGCTGCTTCTTTAATAATGGACTCCAACATTTTCCCAACCACAGATGTTAGGCTAACTGGTCTACAGTTTCCTGCTTTTTGTCTGCCTCCTTTTTTAAATAGGGGTATTATATTTGCAGTTTTCCAATCTGCTGAGACCTCCCCAGAATCCACGGAATTTGGTAAATTACAACCAATGCATCCACAATCCCTACCGCTACTTCTCTTAAGACCCTAGGATGCAATGTGGTGGGGTTGCAGAGGGGGTTCATTAGCCAGGTGGCTAGGCTGCATCCTTTGTCCCTGAGCAGCCAGCCGTGCCCTTCACTTTGTCGCTGAAACGATCGTGAGTCAGTACTCTCACACAAGATGAAAGCATCATGTGCGCTCCCTGGATAGGGGGCATTCACTGCAAGGACACGCTGTGTGTGGTCGTACACCAGCTGCACGTTTAGGGAGTGGTATCCCTTTCGGTTTCTGAATAACTGAGTTGTGGAATAGTGCTCGCCAGGCCGTGTGTCAATGGCTTCTTGACCTGTCGGGAAGCCCGCAATTCTGCTGAACCCATATGCCTCTCATTCTAGCTATCCCTGCTCGGGAACTTTATGAAATCCATTCTGCGGGCATACAGAACCTCTGTGATGTGGCGAATGCAGCAATGTGCAGCGTATTGAGATGCTGCATGTGTCCCCTGCTGCTGGAGGCATTGAAGGCCAGAGCCACAGCGACCTAAACTGCGACGTGTTGGCGCTGTAAGGCTGTCGGTTCTCCTGTAGGAGATGGCATATCTCGGTCATCACTTCCTTTCAGAAGCGCAGCCTTCTCACACACTGCTCCTCAGAGAACTGGAGGTATGAGCGATGGTCCCTGTAAACCTGTGGGGGGTAAGCCCTCCTCCCCAGACGTCTTTTGACTCTCCTCATCTGTAGGCCAACATGGCCAAGAGCACTTCTTCTATCTTGACACCGCCTAGCAATAGTATGGAGCATGATACGCTGGTGAACTAGTAATGCCCCCATTAAATTCTCTCACTGAAGTTATAAGGACACTGTAATGGCAAATAAAACTGCCGCTTTCAAGTCAGAGCTTCACGCAGCATGCTGTGCGCAACCAATGCAGTAAATGTGACCTGCGCTGTAGGATCCTCCTCCCTCAATTTAAAGACATGGCAAATACCGCCTGCTGGACCGTGAGACTGCCTGGTTTTCAGGCGTCTTTTGGGGCAGACGTATAATGCGGTGTTCGGGCTCAATTTTGCAGCCGGGGCGCTAGTGGAGTGTTGCACATTGATTGACGTCATGATCGCATTGAAACTGCAGGCAGGCCGGTAAGTTTTTGTGCCACCGCAAACCCTGGATTTTCGGCTTTCCCAATTTTGCGGCGCTAATCGCGGCCGGTCCTGATACCGCCTGAAAAAGGTTTGCGCGTTTGACTGGAAATTTCGGCAAAAAAAAAAAAATGAGGATCCATGATCGTGGGCATTAAATCAGGTGTAACACAATAGACTTTGTGCAGCCGAGCTGAAAATTACAGCCATTTTGCGCATGCGCAGTCACGTTTTTTTCCCCCTGTCGTAGACGTTATTTCGGGGCACGGCAACTTCAGGATCCGCCCAATTGCCAGCACTTCTGTAAGGATGGAGCAGCAAGAGGGCAGGCAGCGTGCCAGGCGTTTCTCCAATCAGGCTGCTGAGGCCTTAGTCCACGCAGTGGAGAGGAGGTGGTCATCACTCCATCTGGCTGGGGGAGCGAGACCGCTGCCTGCTATATTTAAATAAATTTGGCATGAAATTGCCCAGGGGTGTCTGCGGCAGAACTGGCGCACCTCCATTTCCACTAGTGTGAAATGATGGCAAAGAAAGTATGTTTGCATCACACAGGCATTCTTTCCATCAGGGCAGAGAAGGAAGATTTTTGGCCTCAATTATGGTTTGGTGGGGTGGGGCCAGTTGGGAGGAGGGATAGGCACTAAAAGCAATTGGATCATGTAATAGAGAGCTCCACCTAGTGGACTACTGTGGTAATGCAACTACTGGTGGAAATAATAAAGGATCATGTGGCAAAGTTACATGACAGTTTCTGTGTTAAGAGCCATCTTGTTGAGTGTGTAGGTTAGTGATGTAGTAGGAATGCATATCACATTGGCGATGAGGATAGAATTTCTGGATTCCTTAGCTGACATTTTTGTTGGTGTATGTTCCTGCCAACCAACAGAGAGACTCTGAGAGGTTCTTTGTTTTGCAGAACAGCTAAAAATCCAAGGTAAATTTATAGCACACTTGGCTGAACTGTCGACGTTGCCAGAGTCCAGATGGCCATGCCTACGGGAATAATAGGGCGCTTGGGTGAGTTCCATCGTGATGAAGAGACTTTCGTATGTGGAGTATATGTGGAGCGGCTCGAAATGTTTTTCACCACGAATAGTATAGTTTTATCCCCGATGATGAAAACCATAACCAGGTGGTTTTAGAAAGGAAACAGGCTATTTTCTTTACTGAAGCAGGCCCGAAGGTGTATGAAACCCTGAAAAATGTGATTGTTCCCGTCAAGCCAGAGGACACGCCACTGAAGGAGATTCTAACCAAACAGCACTACCCTGGAAATTGATGAAAGTTATTGTTTTGGAATAGGAGATCAAAACTGTCCACATGTGAAGGCAGAGTGTTTCTGCTGCAGGAAAACTAGGCATCTTGCGAAGGCATGACGACTGAAGAGTAAACCGATGTTCAATGCTAGAAGTAGAAATCGCTAGACACTACATAGCATTGAGAAGAAGCAACAGGACGAGGCAATTTTGGAGATACACGTCAACAGGAGCATGAGGGCATCCAACAACGAATTTTGGAGATACACGTCAACAGGAGCATGAGAGCATCCAACAACGATTCGCGATATATCATCATCCAAGTAGACATTGCAGGAACCAGGATACCCATGGAAATGGACACTGGTGCATCCGTGAGCGTAGTACCGGAATCGCTATATCTCAACAAGTTGAGTGATTTTCGTCTGGAGAAATCAAAGATAGAGCTGCAAGGCTGCTCAGGAGAGCAAATCCCTTTGGTAAGACGCATCACCGTACCAGTGAAATACAAGTTTCAGAGCTTGCCTCTCATAGTAGTGGCAGGAGACTAGCCTGCCTTGATCGGTAGAAATTGGTTGGCATCACTGAAACTGGATTGGAATGATATTTTTTGTGTGGAAATGAAATTTGCATTGAAGGATGACGTCATCAAGCAGTATCAGAAGGTGCTCCACGAACAGGCAGTCCGATCCAAGGTTTCAAGGAGAGTGTCAGTGTGGAAGGCGGCAAAACCAGATTACTGCAAGCTACGTCCCGTACCATACGCACTCAAGCAGAAAGCTGAGCAAGAGCTCAAAAGATTACAAAATGAGAACATTAACTCTAAGGTAGAAGAAGCGTTCTATTTTTCATATATTGATGAGCTGCCAGCCACAGCTGAAGAGATTGGTAGAGCAACCAAACGCGACCCAGTTATGTCAAAGGTGTATGATTACATAGCAAACAGCTGGCCAAACCAGGTATCAGAGAAAGATATTCATCCTTACTTGTTTCTTAGGAAGTAATTATCAGTGGATAAAGATTGTATCATGTCAGGTGCAAGAGTGGTTATCCCAAATAAGTTCAGGTCCAAATTGTTAGAAGATCTTCATGACCAACACCTGAAAATGTGCTTGGCCAAGAGTTTTGCATGCAGTTACTTATGGTGGCCAGGTTTAGATAAAGATATAGATTACATCGTTAGTCAGTGTACAACATGTCAATCGGTAAGCAAGAAACCACCATCAGTACCATTACAGCCATGGAAATGGCCTCCCAGCATGTGGCAAAGGTTACATACAGATTTTGCTGAGCTAGAAGGGCAATAATTATTGATTGTGATTGATAGCCATTCAAAGCGGATGGAGGTGTTTCTGATGCAGAAAATAACAAGTAAGACACTAGACAATTTGCAGATTGTTTTCTTCATATGGCCTCCCAGAAGAAATTGTGTCTGATAATAGGCCACAATTTTGTTCAGAACAATTTGCACAATTCATGAGCAGAAACGGTGTAAAACAGATCAAGGTTCCAACATACCACCCTGCTTTAATGGTGCAGCAGAGCACATAGTACAATTTGTAAAACGTATCCTCATCAAGCAAATGTTGGATCCAAATCTAAAGAAATGGCAGTTGTCGTTGGACCACAAACTAGTAGATGTTCTGATTATTTATCGCAATACTCCTCATACAACTACTGGTACAATACCAGCAGAGTTGTTTCTCAAACGACAGCCACAAACCAGGTTCTCATTGATAAAGCAAAACTTGGCACAGTCAGTAGAAGAGAAACAATTAAGACAGAGAATCATGATAGAGGTAGAAGCGTAGAAACATAGAAAATAGGTGCATGAGGAGGCCATTCGGCCCTTCGAGCCTGCACCGCCATTCAAGATCATGGCTGATCATTCACCTCAGTACCCCTTTCTCTCCATACCCCTTGATCCCTTTAGCCGTAAGGGCCATATCTAACTCCCTCTTGAACATATCCAATGAACTGGCATCAACAACTCTCTGCGGTAGGGAATTCCACAGGTTAACAACTCTCCGAGTGAAGAAATTTCTCCTCATCTCAGTCCTAAATGGCTTACCGCTTATCCTTAGATTATGTCCCCTGGTTCTGGACTTCCCCAACATCGGGAACATTCTTCCTGCATCTAACCTGTCCAGTCCCATCAGAATTTTATATGTTTCTATGAGATCCCCTCTCATCCTTCTAAACTCCAGTGACTACAGGCCCAGTCGATCCAGTTTCCCCTCATATGTCAGTTCTGCCATCTCGGGAATCAGTCTGGTGAACCTTCGCTGCACTCCCTCAATAGCAAGAATGTCCTTCTTCAGATTAGGTGGTCAAAACTGAACACAATATTCCAAGTGAGGCCTCACTAAGGCCATGTGCAACTGCAGTAAGACCTCCCTGCTCCTATACTCAAATCCCTTAGCTATGAAGGCCAACATACCATTTGTCTTCTTCACCGCTTGCTGTACCTGCATGCCAACTTTCAATGACTGATGTACCATGACACCCAGGTCTCGTTGCATCTCCCCTTTTCCTAATCTGCCTCAATTCAGATAATATTCTGCCTTCGTGTTTTTGTCACCAAAGTGGATAACCTCACATTTATCCACATTATACTGCATCTACGTGTTTGCCCACTCACCTAACCTGTCCAATTCACCTTGTAGCCTTTTAGCGTCCTCCTCTCAGCTCACACCGCCACCCAGCTTCGTGTCATCTGCAAACTTGGAGATATTACACTCAATTCCCTCATCCAAATCATTAATGTATATTGTAAATAGCTGGGGACCCAGCACTGAGCCCTGCAGCACCCCACTTGTCACTGTCTGCCATTCTGAAAAGGACCTGTTTATCCCTACTCTTTGCTTCCTGTCTGCCAACCAATTCTCTATCCACATCAATACATTACCACCGATACCATGTACTTTAATTTTGCACACTAATCTCTTGTGTGGGACCTTGTCAAAAGCCTTTTGAAGTCCAAATACACCACATCCACTGGTTCTCCCTTGTCCACTCTATCATCCTCAAAAAATTCGAGATGTTCAACACGTTTTCTATCTCCTAAATCCATGCTGACTTGGACCGATCCAGTCACTGCTTTCCAAATGCGCTGCTATTTCATCTTTAATAATTGATTCCAACATTTTCTCCACTACCGATATTAGGCTAACTGGTCTATAATTACCAGTTTTCTCTCTCCCTCCTTTCTTAAAAAGTGGTGTTACATTAGCTACCCTCCAGTCCATAGGAACTGATCCAGAGTTGATAGACTGTTGGAAAATGATCACCAATGCATCGACTATTTCTTGGGCTACTTCCTTGAATACTCTGGGATGCAGACCATCAGGCCCCAGGGAATTATCGGCCTTCAATCCCATCAATTTCCCCAACACAATTTCCCGCCTAATAAGGATTTCCTTCAGTTCCTCCTTCTCACTAGACCCTTGGTCCCCTAGTATTTCCAGTAGAGTAAGAGAGAAGTGTGAAATTGAATCAGAAGGTTAGAGTGAAAAACCAATCACCATAAATGGTTAAAGTGGTTACCAGGAAGAGCAGTGAAGAGATGTGGCCTTCACACATATTTGGTCAAAATGTTTGATCATGGAAAGCTTAGGTTTGTTCAAATTGATTATATTTTACATACAGATGTGGAAGGAGTTGAAAGTTGGAATGATTCGAATATTTCTGTTGAGTCAGATAGTCTTGTTACAAGTAGAGTACCAGTGGAAAATCCTCCATCAGATGTACTAGAAACAAGTCCAAGAGAAAGTCAGATTTTAAGTCAGAGTCCAAGTCAGGCAGACACACAGTCTGAAGACGTACATAATCCAAATGTAGATCAAGGGTTGCTCTTGGAGAAAAATTCTCTTCAGGCTCGGTCTAGAATGAGCCTAAGTTCATCATCAAGTTTGGAAAGTTCTGTTCTAGACCGAAGGTATCCTCTTCGAAACAGAAAACCAGTGGTTAAGTTTGATTTGTAAATATGGAAACCTAAGTTCATATCTTTTGTTGTGTATAACCTTGCAAGTATGTATGATTATTTTGTTATGATCACTTCTTCATTAAGGAGGAAGAAGTGTCATGGAGAGCTCCATCTAGTGGACTACTATGGTAATGCAACCACTGATCTGAATAATAAAAGGATTATGTGACAAAGTCACATGATGACAATGTGTTAAGAGCATCTTGTAGAGTGTGTTTGTTAGAACATAAGAATTAGGAACAGGAGTAGGCCATCCAGCCCCTCGAGCCTGCTCCGCCACTCAACAAGATCATGGCTGATCTGGCCGTGGACTCAGCTCGACTTACCCGCCCGCTCTCCATAACCCTTAATTCCCTTATTGGTTAAAAATCTACCTATCTGTGATTTGAATACATTCAATGAGCTAGCCTCAACTGCTTCCTTGGGCAGAGAATTCCACAGATTCACAACCCTCTGGGAGAAGAAATTCCTTCTCAACTCGGTTTTAAATTGGCTCCCCCGTATTTTGAGGCTGTGCCCCCTAGTTCTAGTCTCCCCGACCAGTGGAAACAACCTCTCTGCCTCTAACTTGTCTATCCCTTTCATTATTTTAAATGTTTCTATAAGATCATCCCTCATCCTTCTGAACTCCAACGAGTAAAGACCCAGTCTACTCAATCTATCATCATAAGGTAACCCCCTCATCTCCGGAATCAGCCTAGTGAATCGTCTCTGTACCCCCTCCAAAGCTAGTATATCCTTCCTGAAGTAAGGTGACCAAAACTGCATGCAGTACTCCAGATGCGGCCTTACCAATACCCTGTACAGTTGCAGAAGGACCTCCCTACTTTTGTACTCCATCCCTCTCGCAATGAAGGCCAACATTCCATTCGCCTTCCTGATTACCTGCTGCACCTGCAAACTAACTTTTTGGGATTCATCACAAGGACCCCCAGGTCCCTCTGCACCGCAGCATGTTGTAATTTCTCCCCATTCAAATAATGTTCCCTTTTACTATTTTTTTTTCACCAAAGTGGATGACCTCACATTTTCCGAAATTGTATTCCATCTGCCAAACTTTAGCCCATTCGCTTAACCTATCTAAATCTCTTTGCAACCTCTCTGTGTCCTCTACACAACCCGCTTTACCACTAATCTTAGTGTCATCTGCAAATTTTGTTCCACTACACTATGTCCCCTCTTCCAGATAATCTATGTCTATTGTAAACAGTTGTGGTCCCAGCACCGATCCCTGTGGCACATCACTAACCACCGATTTCCAACCTGAAAAGGACCCATTTATCCCGACTCTCTGCTTTCTGTTCGCCAGCCAATTCTCGATCCATGCTAATACATTTCCTCTGCTTCCGCGTACCTTTATCTTCTGCAGTAACCTTTTGTGTGGCACCTTATCGAATGCCTTTTGGAAATCTAAATACACCACATCCATCGGTACACCTCTATCCACCATGCTCGTTATATCCTCAAAGAATTCCAGTAAATTAGTTAAACATGATTTCCCCTTCATGAATCCATGCTGCGTTTGCTTGATTGCACTATTCCTATCTAGATGTCCCTAAATTTCTTCCTTAATGATAGTTTCAAGCATTTTCCCCACTACAGATGTTAAACTAACCAGCCTATAGTTACCTGCCTTTTGTCTGCCCCCTTTTTTTAAACAGAGGCATTACATTAGCTGCTTTCCAATCCACTGGTACCTCCCCAGAGTCCAGAGAATTTTGGTAGATTATAACAAATGCATCTTCTATAACTTCCACCATCTCTTTTAATACCCTGGGATGCATTTCATCAGGACCAGGGGACTTGTCTACCTTGAGTCCCATTAGCCTATCCAGCACTACCCACCTAGTGATAGTGATTGTCTCAAGGTCCTCCCTTCCCACATTCCCATGACCAGCAATTTTTGGCATGGTTTTTGTGTCTTCCACTATGAAGACCGAAGCAAAATAATTGTTTAAGGTCTCAGCCATTTCCACATTTCCCATTATTAAATCCCCCTTCTCATCTTCTAAGGGACCAACATTTATTTAGTCACTCTTTTCCGTTTTATATATCGGTAAAAGCTTTTACTATCTGTTTTTATGTTTTGCGCAAGTTTACTTTCGTAATCTATCTTTCCTTTCTTTATTGCTTTCTTAGTCATTCTTTGCTGTCGTTTAAAATTTTCCCAATCACCTTGGTCACCTTTACGCATTGGTTTTTAATTTGATACTCTCCTTTATTTCCTTGGTTATCCACGGCTGGTTATCCCTTCTCTTACCGCCCTTCTTTTTCACTGGAATATATTTTTGTTGAGCACTATGAAAGAGCTCCTTAAAAGTCCTCCACTGTTCTTCAATTGTGCCACCGTTTAGTCTGTGTTCCCAATTTAGTCAACTCTTCCCTCATCCCACTGTAGTCCCCTTTGTTTAAGCATAGTACGCTCGTTTGAGACACTACTTCCTCACCCTCAATCTGTATTACAAATTCAACCATACTGTGATCACTCGTTCCGTGAGGATCTTTTACTAGGAGATCGTTTATTATTCCAGTCTCATTACACAGGACCAGATCCAAGATAGCTTGCTCCCTTGTAGGTTCTGTAACATACTGTTCTAAGAAACAATCCCGTATTCATTCTATGAATTCCTCCTCAAGGCTACCCCGTGCGATTTGATTTGACCAATCGATATGTAGGTTAAAATCCCTCATGATTATTGCCGTTCCTTTTTCAAATGCCTCCATTGTTCCCTTGATTACTGATTAGTCATATAGTAGGAATATATCACAGATCAGAATTTCATTGAGAAGAAAAGGGTCAGTGACATGATGGAATTGGGTTCTTACATTATTCACTGCAATAGGTCAGATGGGCTGTAATGATCTTTTCCACTTCTGTACATGATGTTCTTATATTCCTAGCTTCTATAAATCAAGCAATCCTAGAGGTATGTGCACACACTTGTACTGTTCCCAATTTCCCATCCCTGGTACAATGATTACAAGCAATACAAAACATCATTCTGACTAACTCTGGAATAAATTTGAGTTCACATTAAATTCAGTCCAACCAACAAGGATGTTCCAAATGAGGCAGAAGTGGAAGAACTGCAATCCATTATTCCACATCTACAAATCCTACAATCCTTTGTTATGAAAAAGCAACATAGACAGTGAACAAGGAAAGAGTATCATCCTTATTCAATAATGAAGTAAAATCCAAATTTATGTGATCCGCCTTGGAAGACAAACACAAGAAATTGGCACTCAAATCCAAAATCCCAGGTTAACCATTTCCCTGCCATAAACTAGCTTGACTGAAATGCAATCTGATGGCTTTTAATACAGCGTGCTTCTTTACCAGTTCAGTAGAAGTCTCTTAACAGAAAAAACACCAGTGGTTGCTTAAATACAGTGGACAATATGCATAGTATTCCAAGGTTGCTTTTTTTTCTCCCATTTTGTATGCTTATTTATCACAAAAACCAACACAGAAATAATTGAAAATGCTCTTCTTTCTCACCTAGCTTCACAAATACATTTTGAATAATTGCTTGGAAAGTACTATGATCTGGATTCAAATAAATATCCTACTGTCCTAAAATGACAGAAATATTATTACTGGCACTGTGACAAATCCATAGCAGTATCAAAAATAGACATTGGATTAAAGCGAATATTGCAACAATGCTAGGAGATAACTGTTAAAAGACGTGTTTATTCCATTGGACATCAAAGCAATATGAATGTATTCACAGCATGTCGACAGTGGAACTTCACAAAAAATATACATGTTCAAAATACATTTGAATTTTAAACCATGTTTAACACACACTACTCTGCACTATTTTCACACTTCTGTGTTATGAGAATTCCTTATTATGAGGGTCAAAAAGGTTGCATTTTTATAAACATTTGCAACTCAGCAAGATCATTTCTGGTATACAATTTTATTGTAACTTGTAAATAGAACTCACTGAATTTGTGCAAAAAGCTTTAAAAGTTTAAGACTACTGACATCAATGTTTTTATGGAAAGGATTTGGCTTATAGAATTCTGTAGAATGTGACAACAGGTGCTATTTTAAGGCGAAATGCAGCCTCAGAATGCCACATCTCACAATAGGTTCAGCTGGTGCAATGTAACAGAAGTTGCAAAGCGTTATTACAAAGAAGCTTGATTTTTCAGTTAAATAAATATTTCTACACTTCTCTTGTGGGTTACCTTGGGTATTTATTTTTAGGGAGGGCAGTGATTAAGGAGAGAGATGTCAACAGCAACTAGCACTTATGCAGCATCTTTAATGTAGAAAAACATCTCGAGGCTTTTCACAGAAGCGTAATCAAACAAAAATTAATAGTGAGGAAAAGATGTTTTTCAGAGGAGTAACAAAGTTTGGTCGAAGAGGTGGGTTTTAAGGAGGATCTTAAAAGGAGAGAGATGGAGAGTCAGAAAGGTTTAGGGAGGGAATTCCAGGTTTTAGGGCCTAGACAGCTAAAGGCACAGCTGCCAATAGTCGGGCAAAGGAATTGGGGAATGCACAAGAGGCCAGAGTTGGAGGAACACAGAATTTGCAGATTTGTAGAACTGGAGAAGATTACAAAGATAGATAGATGCCAGGCCATGAAGGGATTTGAACACTAGGATGCACATTTTAAATTTGAGGCATTGGGGAACCAAAGCCAATGTAGGTCAGTGAGCACAGGGGTAGTGGGTGAACGGGACTTCGTTAAGAGTTAAAACATGAGCAGCAGTTATGGATGAGCTCAAGTTTATGGAGTTTGGAGAATGGCAGGCCAGCAATCAGAGCATGGAATAGTTGAGTCTGGAGGTAACAAAAGCATGGACGAGAGTTTCGGCAACAGAAGGGCTGAGGCAGGGGCGGAGATGTTTAATGTTCGTCAAATCGTATGCTTAAGTCGTGAACCGTCTGGTTCAATCAGAGATAGTGGCTATGGAGGAGGATACAAGTGATGTGGTGGTGGCCAAAGGACATGGCTTCAGTCTTCCCAATGTTTAATTGGAAGAAATTGCAGCTCATCCAGGAATGGATGTTGGACAGAGACATAGAGGGTTCGAGAGAGGTAGTGGAAAGGCAGAGCTGGGTATAGTCTGTGTACATGTTAGACATGACCCCCATGTCTTCGAATAATGTTGCAAAGGAGCAACATGTAAATGGAGTAGAGGAAGAGCCAAGGATTGATCCTGGGCGGATTCCAGAATTTGTGACGGGAAATGCACTGTCAACACAAATACACCTTAATCTGATACAAAACCGGTTTGGTCAGAACAAAGCTCCACGTGCACCATTCCAACTCCACCCTCTAAAGAGCACTTTCAGAGCAACAGCATATTTTCTCATAACACTTATTCCTCTGGACTTTGAGTGACACTGCTAATTTGGTGCCCAACATGTGCTCACTATGGACTGTCCAAACTAAACTGGGTTGCAGCCAATGAGAGGAACCTTTCATCCCAAAACAGAAGACTGGATTCAACTGCAGGTCCTAGAGGATACAGGATAACATTTCTACCCTGGGCCCCTGTAGGAGATTCTTAAATGTAGTTCACAATGGAACATCCCAATCAATTTTCCCTTCTGGCTTCTCCTCCATTTACTGCTGCAACTAATGGTACTTTTGAGAATGGCCACCATGCTGATCAGGGAAAGCACAAGTGTAAATTACTTTGTACACAAATCAAGAAGTCTGCTTTTGCATATTTCTAGAACAAGCATATTTTGTGTGCATGTGATAGATTGTCAGAAACTCACTTGAACTAGCTCAAAGTACCCATATTGCAGTATACTGTAATTTCACACACCAGAACAGATGGAGCATATATTTGGAAAATAAAGTATTTTGCCATCCATCAAGTAAAGAAACAATTACTGCAGAAGCCTGAGGGGTCATAGGAAGGCTTTGTGGGCAGAGATATAGAATCCTTCATGGCTCACAGCCACCGCCATTCTCTGTACTCTGGTAGCAAATATTAAAGTGACCATTTATTCTGAGAGCAATGTGATTATCAATAGGTTCCAAGCATTAGTTCCTTGTCCGTGCCGTCTCTTCTGTAACTTATGATTCAGTAAGTAAGTACATACAAGATTACTGTTCTCATTCAAAGGGCCAACTTCATAAGCAAAGTACTAGCCCCATTCTAAAGTAGAACTGGATGCAGTTCTTTTGGTCCTCATGATGCAGTTCTGATATTTTAGACTTTCGGAGAAAATGGGGGTGATCTCCAGAAGTAAATTAGCTGAAATGGTTTAGCCCTAGCACTGGCATCCTATGCAGAGGGGAGCTGGCAGGTCGGAAGGCCTCCTCGTAGGACTGCTCCTGGGCACGGCCAAGGTGGCCATCAGCTGGTCCAGGCAGCGGGCAGTCGAGGGGGTCGTTCAGCCCGACTGCCTGCCTCTCTTCCGCAGTTACATCCGAGCCAGGGTGTCCCTGGAGATGGAGCACGCGGTGTCCTACACCAGTATGCTCGTGGCCTTCTGCGAGAGATGGGTACCGGAGGGACTGGAGTGCATCACCACCTTCGGCAACCAAATTTTGATTTGAACCATTATTGTTAAAAATGAATTTGTTTAATGTGACGGTTTTGGTGCGCCCCACCCCCACCATCCCCCCTTAATCAGGCAGCACCTGATTTACTTTTGATTTACAGGTACAACCAAAATAGTTGTAGAGCTGTTGTGGGAGTGGCTTAGCCATTTGAGAGCAGTGAGCCTGGTGGAAGGAGGTGCAGCTGCTGCTGCTGTCTGCCTGCAACGTGAGTCTCCAGGAGAAGAGGAAGAGGCCTACTGTTTCAACACCTTGAGAGGAAGGAGGAGAACAAGAGCTGCATCACTGCTGCCAAAGAGTTGACACAGAAGGTATTCTGTAGTCTGGAAGAGTCAGTGTTCCATGTTTATGTTGAATGTGTGAAGTTGCAGCCCCTGTTCCAATATTTGAAAAGGCTGCACTTCAGTCCCACACTCCTGATCTTTGGGCACCCTGTGCGGAGGGGAGCGGACAGGTCAGAAGGCCTCCTCGTAGGACTGTTCTTGGGCATGGCCAAGGTGGCCATTAACCGGTCCAGGCAACGGGCGGTCGTTCAGCCCAACTGCCTGCCGCTCTTCCGCGGTTACATCCAAGCCAGGGTGTCCCTGGAGATGGAACACGCGATGTCCACCGGTACACTTGCAGCCTTTTATGAGAGGTGGGCGCCGGAGGGACTGGAGTGCATCATCACCCCCGGCAACTAAATTTTAATTTGATTAAGTTTATGGTCAAAAGTTAATTTGTTTATTTGTCGGTTTTAGTGCCCCTTTAATAAGGGGGTATTTGATTTACAGATCAACTAAAATAGTTGGTGGGGGTGGGGGTGGATAGGGACGGGGGGGACGGCAGGGTGGATGGGGATGACGGGGTGTGTGGTGGGGCACGGACAGCGGGGGACGGGGACAGTGGGGGGGGCGGGGTACAGTGAGTTGACC
The DNA here is from genome assembly GCF_044704955.1 of Pristiophorus japonicus. Lineage (NCBI taxonomy): Eukaryota > Metazoa > Chordata > Chondrichthyes > Pristiophoridae > Pristiophorus > Pristiophorus japonicus. Next base: position 195,979,560 of record NC_091978.1, read on the forward strand.
AAAATAATAGGAAAGGACAAGATGAAGAGAAAGGAAATCCTAGGTGCAGGCATGGGTCTGCAGACAAATGACAGAGCAGCCGTCTGACCCCCGTATGAATGACTGTTGAAGGTGAGGCGATGCTGCAAGAGCTGCTGGCAAGAAGGACTGCCCTCTGTGTCCCTCCCATCTCACCATTCCCACAGGTCAACAATGGTAGGTTTACAAATAAGTCCAGCCAAATTTCAGCTGACCATTACGATATCTGCTTGTGCCAGCACTCTAATGTATGGTGGCTAGAGGTGACATTATTCGAATGGCGTAACTTGGAATCTGCCTCTCTTAACCTGGACGATGTGAGGATATGTCCCCATTTCACTCTTGGGTAGGCTCGCCAGAGTATGTAGAAATAGACGATGGTATCCTAGCAGGTGCTGCCAAACATGCAACGCTGACTCTTGATCACCATGACATGCCTTCATTCATGTAGTATCAATTAAAGTAGGACGTGCTGCAATTGGAGCACTCCCTAAGGACCTTCCAGCATAATGGTTAGGCATTCACATTTCATATTGATGCTACCTAGGGTCTGCTGGCACAGTCTCCTCTGACAGGAGGCGCCTTCACCAGAACATTTGTCAACGGTAATGTTACCTCTCTTTGCAGATGTGGCTGCGTGAAAACCAGCAGGAAGGCACAGAGCACTGCACAGGCAGCTCAATTTGTCTTACACCAATCCGCAGCTCTTCTTCTGAACATTTCAGCTTGGTGGACCACCAGTGACTGGCCCACTAGTGCCAATAAAGGGAGGAGGGCTTCCCATAAACAAATCTTTGGAGAAAGAGTACCGCAACTTTGAGCAGCTTACTGCAAAAACAACAAGCGATTCCCATTCCCATTCAGACAAAGAGTTTAGTTATATAGGTTGAACCTCCCTTATCCGGCACCCTCGGGACCTGGCCTGTCCCGAACAAGGGATTTTGCCGGATGAGGGCAGGTCACGTGTTTGGGTGGATTGTGGCTGCAGGAGTTCCAGCAGGGCAACAAGGAGGAGGCAGCCGATTGAGGAGAAAGATTATATTGGTGAGTAGGATTTTGAGGGTCGCATTCTGCGATCAGACAAGGGGTGGTGCTGGATAAGGGAGTCCCAGATAAGAGGGGTTCAACCTATCTCACAAAACCCAAGAATAGCTTTCTACACACATGATATTGCTAAAACTATCTTGTACTCATCATCATCATAGGCATTCCCTCGAAATCAAGGAAGACTTGCTTCCACTCAAAGTGAGTTCTCAGGTGGCTGCACAGTCCAATGCGGGAATTATCTTCTTCTTAGCTACAGTCTCTAACAGGTGGGGCAGACAGTGGTTGAAGGAAAGCGTGGATTGGTAGCCTTGTTTGCCGCATGTTCCTTCCGCTGTCTGCGCTTGATTTCTGCATGCTCTTGGCGACAAGACTCGAAGTGCTCAGCACCCTCCTGGATGCTCTTGCTCTTCCTCCACTTAGGGTGGTTTCGGGCCAGGGATTCCCACGTGCCAGTGGGGATTGTTGCACTTTATCAAGGAGGCTTTGAGGGTGTCCGTTAAATATTTCCTCTGCTCACCTGGAGTTCGCTTGCCATGTAGGAGTTCTGAGTAGAGCTCTTGCTTAAGGAGTCTCGTGTCGGGCATGCGCACAATGTGGCCCGCCCAATGGAGCTGATCGAGTGTGGTCAGTGCTTCGATGCTGGGGTTGTTGGCCTGAGCGAGAACACGGACGTTGGTGCGTCTGTCCTCCCAGGGGATTTGCAGGATCTTGCGGAGGCAGCGCTGGTGGAACTTCTCCAGCGCTTTGAGGTGTCTACTGTATATAGTCCACGTCTCTGAGCCATATAGGAGAGAGGGTATCACGACTGCCCTGTACACCATAAGCGTGGTGCCAGAGTTGAGGTACTGGTCTTCAAATACTCTCTTCCTCAGGCGACCGAAGGCTGCGCTGGCGCACTGGAGGTGGTGTTGGACCTCATCATCGATGTCTGCCCTTGCTGATAGTGGGCTCCTGAGGTATGGAAAATGGTCCACGTCGTCTAAGGCCACGCCGTGGATTTTGATGACTGGGAGGGGCGGGGGGGGGGGGGCAGTCCTGTGTGGCGGGGTCAGGTTGGTGGAGGACCTTTGTCTTACGGATGTTTAGTGTAAGGCCCATGCTTTCATACGCCTGGGTGAAGATGTTGACGATGGCTTGGAGTTTGGCCTCTGAGTGTGCGCAGACACAAGCGTCGTCCGCGTACTGTCGATGACAGAGGATGGGACAAACTTGGATCTAGCCTGGAGGCTGCGAAGGTTGAACAGGTTCCCATTGGTTCTATAGTTTAGTTCCACTCCAGCGGGGAGCTTGTTGAGCGTGAGGTGGAGCACTGCAGCGAGGAAGATCGAGAAGAGCTTTGGTGCGATGACGCAGCCCTGCTTGACCCCGGTCCGGATGTGGATTGGGTCTGTGGTGGATCCATTGGTCAGGATCACAGCTTGCATGTCATCGTGGAGCAGGCGGAAGATGGTGACGAACTTTTGGGAGTTGCCGAAACGGAGGAGGACGCTCCATAATCCTTCGTGGTTGACAGTGTCAAAGGCCTTTGAGAGGGCAAAGAAGGCCATGTACAAGGGTTGGTGCTGTTCCCTGCATTTCTCTTGCAGTTATCACGCCGTAAAGATCATGTCTGTTGTACCCCTTAGTGGACGGAATCCGCACTGTGACTCTGGGAGGAGCTTTTTAGCCCAGGGAGAAGACAATTGAGGAGGATTCTTGCGGTGACTTTCCCAGTGTTCGACAGCAAGGAGATTCCTCTGTAGTTGCCGCAGTCGGACTTGTTCCCTTTTTTGAACATGATCCCGATTACGACACCTCAGATCTCCTGGCATACTCTCCTCTTTCCAAATAAGAGAGATGAGGTCATGCATTCGTGACAATAGTGCTTCTCCACCCTACTAGAGTGCTTCAGCGGGGATTTCATCCGCTCCCGATGCCTTGTTGTTCTTGAGCTGACGGATAACCTTTTCTACCTCTTACAGGGCTGGGGTTTTGCTGAGATGGTGGTGGATAGCATGCTGCGGGATGGAGTTGAGAATACTCATGTCGAAGGCAGAGTCTCGATTAAAGAGATCTTCAAAGTGCTCCTTCCAGCGGGCTCTGACTGCCTTGGTGTCCTTAATGAGTCCCTCTTCGTTCTTGGCCAGCAGTGGGGTGGGGCCTTGCGTGTTTGGGCCGTAGGTGGTCTTGACTGCGCTGAAGAATCCTCGCACATCGTAATACCTTGTACTCGTAACTAGCAAAAGGAAGTTTTACATAATACCTGTACTAGTAATTGGCAAAAGGAAAGCATATTTTGCTGGAATATATATTATGTTCTATAACTTACCTCAATTTAATTGACAGGTTCAAACATGAAGGTTTTTGCCCCACATCAGGAAAATTGAATAATTTTTCTCTCTGCTTTGGAAAAGTTTTATTTCGGTTGCATAACCAATGTCCACGTTAACTATTAATGTTTAGTTCAACTGATCACTAGTTCTATAAGCTAGGCACTTTCTATTCAACAGGGTAAGCTACAAGTAAAAGCCTTAAAGCACAGGTCTCCACTTTACTAACATAGCACAAACAACAGAATATGATGTGCCCATTTCTTCAAACTAACAGAGACAACCAAACAAGCCAGTAAGTGGAAGGTCCAAGTTTTCCTCAAGGATCCTCGCTTTCTCTGGCTGGTGAATGCTTTGCCCCCAATTTGCAAACAGTAGGACTTTGTAGGAGCAGCTAGGCCAGATGATAACTACCCGAGGGTCCTCAGGGAGATGGGGTATTAGCTGTGCGAGCCCCGAGCCTCTATTTGTAATAGCTCACTACACTCTGGAATGGTTCCGATAGACTGGAAGGGAGGCTAATATAATCCCCATCTTTAAAAACGGTAAGACAGACAGACCCAGGTAACTAAAGGCCCACTAGTTTATCAGTAATAGGTAAGATGCTTGAAGGAATCAGTAGGGATACAATATATGAATACTTGGATAGAGAGGGACATATTAAGGACACCCAAAAGGCTTCAAAAAAGGTCATGTTTTACAAATCTAATCATATTTTTTGAAGAAGTTATAAAGTTGGTGAATGAGGGAAGTCCAGTAGACACTGGGGCTGAATCTGCTGCCCCTGCGGGCATGTACGAGGTGCTCACGTGCCCTACAAGTTCCGAGTTTAGGCATGCACTGTGCATGCACCGAAACCCGGAACTTGCAATCAGTCAAGAATCCTTTTGACAAATCTGAAGTAAATGGGCATTTGCTGGCGGAGAGTTAGACCTGCTTTACCAATGTGATAGTTTTTAAAAATAGAAAATTAAAATTTTAACACTCATTTATATATTAAAAACCCTGTCCATTAAGGGCAGTTTATTTTTAGCCCCATTAATACATTTTTTTAAATTATTTTATTTGAATTTTTTTAAATGTATTAAGTAAATGTTATTTTAATTAATTTTAAATATGTAATGTGGTTTTTTATTTTATTTATTTCATGTGTTTCTGCATTTTTTGGGGGTATTCCCATTCATTTCTATGGCAGCTCTGGGATACATGGGCCTCTACGCAGGCCTATGCGTAGAGGTCCAGGACTGCAAGTCACCAAAGCTCCGGGACCTTCAAGTAAGTTTGTAGATTTTTTGCTGGTCGGAGGCATCCACTCGCGGGAAGCCCCCGACCGCAAATTTAGGGCCATTGTCTATTTAGACTTCCAGAAAGCTTTTGATAAGGTCACACATAAGAGGCTTCTCTCGAAGATCGAAGCCGCTGGTATTAGTGGTAATTTATTGAGCTGGATTCAGAACTGGCTGGCAGGACATAGGCAGAAAGTAGTTATAGATAGATTTATATCTGTTTGGAGACCGGTCGCCAGTGATGCCCCACAGGGATCAGTGTTCGGATAGTTGCTCTTTACTGTTATTATCAATGATCTGTACATAGGTGTTGGGGCACAATCTGCAAATTTGTAGATAATACTAAGATCTGTGCGAGTGTTAGAACTGTAGTTGATGCTCGTCTGCTTCAGGCAGATCTTAATGTATTGGGAGACTGGGCTCAAGACTGGAAAATTATGTATAACTTAGATAAGTGCAGTGTTATACATGTGGGCATGGCAAATGCTCAACATTCATACACCCTTTAGGATGGTGATTGAAAGAGATTTGGGCATTTGAGTACATACATCCTTAAAGGTATGTGAACAATGCCATGTAGCAATAGCTAGAGCAAATAGGTTGTTGGGGTGTATCCATAGGACAATTGAGTACAAGACGAGGCATACTGTTTCGTCCTTGTACAAGACCTTAGTCAGATCGCACTTCGAGTACTGTGTCCAGTTTTGGTCTCCTCACATGGTGGGTGATATTTAGGTTTTGGAGAGGATGCAGAGGAGGGTCACTAGACTAATTCCCAGTTTAAAGCATCTTATTATCAAGATAGGCTAAAATAGTTGGGACTCTATACCTGAGGGAGGATCTGGTTGAAGTTTATAAGATAATGAAGGGAATAGATTGTGTTCCAACCTATAGTGTATTTCAATTAAACAGTTTAGACAGGATGAGGGGTCACAAATTTAACTTGTATAAGGCAAGATCTAGGTTAGATGTCAGTAGGTGGTTCTTTTCCCAGAGAATAGTGGACCTCTGGAAACTGCTGCCGTCTCGTGAGGTTAACGTGGACTCGGTGAATTCCTTCAAGCAAGAGCTGGATTTGTTTCTGGCTGGGGTGGAGATCACCTCTTACAGAAGGTAGGTATTGCAGGGAATTCAGGGCGAGAGTGATTTCCTAGTCTAGTTTTGATCGCTTCGATGGGACAGAGGAATTTCCCAGATTTCTTTTTTCCCAAATTGGCCTGGGTTTTTTTAATCTGCTTTTTCCTCTTCCAGGGAATCATATGGTTTCAGGTGGGGTGGGGTATCGCAATTGTGAGAGACAGGCTTGATGGACCAGATGGACGTTACCAGTCCATCACTGTTGTATGTATCGCAGATAAATTTTTTTTTTTTTTTTTTTTAATTGGTTTTAAAAATCAGACAGTTAAATAGGATCGATACCAAAATGTTTTGGATTTTCATAATGCTGCATGAACCTCATGGTCATGTTATAGAATATATTACAGGCTTTAGGTTCCTTTAGGTTAGTGAGTATTTATAATACCTCTTCTGCAACCTTAGAAATCATGGATGCCTTAACTACTTAACTCTACATTACAAACTTTAAAAATTAAAAATACTCACACTTAAAAAGGTTAATTTTAATAGTTTATGGGTCACTTATAAGAGTTGCACGTCTTTGTGCCAACTCACCTGACTGTACCAAATGGGCTAATCAAATTGGGTTGCCCAAACAAACTTCCTGTAATTCTCAGGCATCTCGCACTTCTAGGATCATGCTCAGAGAAATCTCGTATAGCATCAAATTCCTAAACCGGTCAAAGAAACTGCACTGAAAATAGCAGCAGCAGTTGTCATGCTGAACTGTGGAGTTTCTGGAGAATCACGTGACAGATGCAACCAAACCCGTAATAAGGGCACTGCCATACAGTACCTGAATAAGTCAAATTCTGTTTTTATTGATTGAAAATCTTAGATATTTCCTATTTAACATTAACGGAGATAGAACAGGTGGACATGACATCAAATAATGAGATTAGTAATGAAATGAGTACATATAAAATAAAAAGAGGGGATATATTAAATAAACGAATCTAATTCAAACAGGATAAAATCCCTGGTCTGGATAGATTGCATTTTAAAAGAATCTACGGAAGAGATAGCAGAGGCCTTACTACACATATTCAATAATTAGTTAGAAAAAGGTGTAGTGCCAGAGGACTAGCGGATGGCTAATGTAATATCTATATTTAAGAAGGGGGATAGAACATGTCCAGGGAATTATACACCAGTCAGCTTAACATCAGTGGTAGGAAAAATAATGGAATCCCTACTAAAGGAGAAAATAGAAGAACATCTAGAAACCAAAAATATAATAATAAATAGTCAGCATGGATTTCAAAAGGGAAAGTCTTGCTTGACCAACTTCATTGAAATTTTTGAAGAGGTAACACTGGGCTCAATTTTCCCCAAAGCTTTTTTTTTGGTGTATTTGAAGAGTTATGCCCGTTTTTTGGGGGTCCATGTACGGCAAAAAAAATGTTCTAAATTTCCCGTTTGATTTCTTCATTTTGGCGCAGCCTAATCCGTCCTTTAGTTTTGGGGGTGGAGCCTTGATCTGCGCCAAAATGATCGTGTTGCCACGGTAACCAGGGACACAATGCAGGCTGAGGCTGCAAAGTGAAATACAGCCAGCTTGCAACACATTAAAATACATTGCAGCTATTTACCTCCAATTATTAAAGTATCCCCCCGCTCCTCCTCCTCCCGATGCCGGTGCCAATCCCCACCCCTATCCCAGGCCGAAGGGCCTCCCGGTCCGCTCCCCCACCTTTCCCTAGCCCAGAGTGGCTTGCCGGTCCACTCTCCGCCCTTAACCCTGGCTGAGTGGCCTCCTGGTCCGCTCCCCCACCCCTATCCCTCCCTCCTCCCTCCCGGTCCATGCACCTAACTATACCCGAAAGGCTTCCCCTCCCTCTCTCCCCACCCTTTCTCTTACCTCTCCTGCTGTCCGGGCATTTGCTACACTTACCTGCGCTGATTTCCTTAACTCTCCAGAAGATTTTTCTGCAGAGGCCACACACGCTGGCCGAACTGGAGTAACTCTCAGCTGGCCAAACTTCCCTAAATGGCTAGAATTGATGTGGGTGGTAGGTTAAGCTCACTTTGGCTAAAAAAAAACTTACCTAAAAAATCATAACTGAGTTATGCTGGTGCAAGTTGATTGGGGAAATTGTTTTTGTTTTAAACTTAGGCCAAAAAAAGCAGCCTGCTCCCAAAAAACGGTGCAAATCACTTGGGAAAATTGAGTCCAGAGAGAGTAGACAATGATAATGCAGTAGATGTAATTTATTTAGATTTTCAAAAGGCCTTCGATAAGGTACCCCATAATAGACTGATGAACAAGGTCAGAGAATGCGCCGTCAGGGGACAAGTAGCAGAATGGACAGCTATCTGGCTTCAAGATAGAAAGCAGAAAGTCGGGGTAAAAAGGTGGTAGAAGGTGGGTAGTGGTGTTCCACAAGGATCAGTGCTGGGACCACTGTTGTTCACAATTTATATTAACGATTTAGACTTCGGAATCAAAAACACAATTTCTAAGTTTCCGGATGACACCAAATTGGAGGCGATAGTCAATACTGAGGTGGACTGCAACAAATTACAGGAAGACATTAATAAACTTGCAAACTTGGCAAATAATTGGCAAATGAAGTTCAACAAAGATAAATGTGAGGTATTACATTTTGGTAGGAAGAATAAGGAGATCACTTATTACTTGGAGGGCGAGAGTCTAGATGGGGTAGAGGAACAAAGGGATCTCGGAGTACAAACACACAAATCATTAAAAGATGCGACATAAGTTAGCGAGGCCATAAAAAAGCAAACCAAGCACTAGGGTTTATTTCTAGAGGTATAGAATGGAAAAGTACAGAAGTTATGCTAAACCTGTATCAAACCTTGGTTAGACCACACTTGGGAGTACTGCGTACAGCTCCGGTCGCCATATTATAAAAAGGATATAGAGGCATTTCAGAGAAGATTTACAAGGATGATACCAGAAATACGAGGGTGCACATATCAGGAAAGGATGAACAGGCTGGGTCTCTTTTCTTTTGAAAAAAGGCAGAGGAGTGATCAATAGAGATCTTTAAAATTATGAAAGGTTTTGATAGAGTGGATACAGAGAGAACGTTTCCACTTGTGGGGAAGAGCATAACTCGAGGTCATCAATATAAGACAGTCACCAAGAAATCCAATAGGGAATTGAGAAGAAACTTCTTTCCCCAAAGAGTGGTGAGAATGTGGAACTCGCTAGAATAGAGGGTTACGCAGATAGATTTAGATGAGGAAAGATGGGAGGAGGCTCGAGTGGAGCATGAACGTCGGCATGGACTGGTTGGGCCGAATGGTCTGTTTCTGTGCTGTATATCCTATGTAATCCTATGTAATGGGAGAGCACCACCAACACAAGGACTTCAGTGGCTCAGGAAGGTCTGTCACCACTTTCTCAAGGCAACTAGAGATGAGCAACATATGCTGCTCTTCCAAAGTCGTGCACATCTGAAGAACAATTTTTTTTTAATTACTTTAGGGATTCTATTCCAAGTACTATCAATGCTCTGAAAATAATGTTGCACAGCTTAATGCAGCACAACTTCTTAGCGATCCTAGTCACCGTAGGGCAAATTCAACCAGGGTATACACTCCGAGCAGAACCGCTCTAAATGGCAGTGCCAGTCATAAAAATGATAACAACACTATGGCACCAAACTATTAGTTCACTAATGTCCTTTAGGGAAGGAAATCTGCCATCTTTACCCAGTCTGGCCTATATGCGACTGCAGGCCCACAGCAATGTGGTTGACTCTTAACTGGCCTAGCAAGCCACTCAGTTGTATTGAAGACAGTGGCTCGCCACCACCTTCTCAAGGCATTTAGGGATGGGCAATAAATGATGACCGTGCCGGCGACATCCACATCCCTTGAATGAACAAAAAAAAATCTGATTCTCACTATTATCTAGCCTCGCTGAATTTTCCCTCATCATCTATGCGGGTTTATTTAGTATCCTACCATCTGCCAAAGGAATATCACAAGGACAGGGTTTACATTTTTAAGTTGTTTCTAGTTGCTTTAGAATATTGTAATGTTTTAAGTATATAAAAAGTGTAGTTCTTTGCCAATGCTGTGGATCTTGCAAGTTTTGTGTACCCCTAAAATACTGCCAGACACTGCAGCATCCACTATCACTGCAAACAGCTACAAATGTTATATATATATATATATATATTTCTTTTTAAGTATAACTTTATCAATGAACAGTATTCCTGACAGTAGCTTTGGAGGAGGAGACAATACCAGATACCTTAGCAGAACAGGAACTGAACAGACTTGAAGCGCCCAGCAGAATAGCAAGCAGCTGCAGCAAACCAGCAACAGCAAAGAATGGTCAAACTAGCAACCACACCAGCACCCAGTCAGTAAACAACAAGCATTAGCAGCAGATGCACAATTTGGTGTGATTACAGAAGTATTGTGATGCAGCAGTAAAACTGTGATATTTCCACATTAATTGAGAAATGTATTTATTGTAAATATGCTAACATTAGGAGTGAAAATCAGTCGAGTAATGTATTTTATAATACAATAGACTACTGCACAAGGTGCAAGCCCATGGAATAGATGGGAATGTATTAAAATGGATTGCCAAACGCTTGGTTGGTAAACAGCAATGAGCAGTTGTGGATGGGCAGGTATCGGATTGGTAGCCACATGGACTGCAGCAGTTCAAGGTGGCTCACCACCACCTTCTCGAGGGCAATTAGGGATGGGCAATAAATGCTGGCCCTGCCAGCAATGCCCACATCCCAGAAATGAATTTTTTTTTTTTTTTTTTTTAAAGCCAGTTACGAGTAGAGTGTCATAATATTCAATGTTGGTGGCACCGTTGTTTAAAATTTTTATAAATGATTCAGAGCAAGTAATTGTGTCCAAATCTGCAGACAATAGCAAATTGGGAGCAGTGGCAAATGATGAATTAAAATGCACACAAATTTTAAAGGATCTTCACGGGCTCGATCAAAGGGCAGAGAAATGGAAGATGCAATTTAATACAAGGAAATGTAAGATTCTGAGATTTGGCAGAGGAAAGGTTAATGTGATTTTAGGCAAAATGGGAATGTACTTGAAGTATCGGAGCAGGAGAGAGATCTTGAGGTTTTAGTGGAGGTCACTAAATTCATTAGCACATTGCCTTTTTAACAACTGGGGAACAATCAGAATATTGGGATGCATAGCATGGGGTATAAAATATAAATCCAGAGAGGTAACTTTAAAAGTGTATTTGGTCCTGGAGAGGCTATATCTAATGTACTGCGTGCAGTTTTGGGCTTCCCAGTTCAAAAAGGACACTCAGTTATGGCGGGGCGAGGGCGAGGAGGGTTAGAGAAGGGAATGTCAAATGAAGAAAAATTGATTACCCTGGGTCTTTTCTCTCTGAAAAGAAAAGACTGAGGGGGGATATGATGGAACTGTTTAAAAATATGACTGGTTTGAGCAAATGGGATTCTGCCATGTACAGAATTTAAGCACAAGAGGTCATATTTACAAATTAACAAAACAAAATAGGAAATGTAGGAAGAATTTTTTTTTACAAAAAGGGTACTAAGTATGTGAAACAAACAAGAAACCTTAAAATGTTTCAAGAAGGAACTGGGAATACCACCCTTGTAAATAAATGGGATTTAGGAATATTACAAATGCACCAAAGGAATATTGTGGATAGGTGGACTAGATGAAGGAAGGACTTCTCCTGCCTGAAACTCTTAGCATTTATTTTCCCCAACTCCCAGCCCTGCTTTGCTGCTGATCCCAACTCTGCTCCCACTCCTGCTCTCTAACCAAAAGATGTTATCATATTTCCTCTCCTAAGCTGTTGCTGCTTCTGCAGATGCATGTGCTTCTCAATGACCTGCTAGACTTCCCTCCGAGTTGGCACTGATGCAGGCTGTCTACACAGCTTCTTGTTTATTTGTTCATGGGATGTGGGCGTCGCTGGCAAGTCGGAGCTTCGCGAAGCATTACGTACGCAACCGCTGTAATCATTGTAACCTATGATGTAGGATCTTCATCCCTCCATTTAAAAGTGCTGCTAATACCGCCTGCCACATCCGGAGATCGCCTGTTATTTATCAGGCTTTTCCTGGGGCAGGCGTTAAATGAGATGTAAGGGACGAATGTTCCATCCGGGGTGCTAGCGCAGCGTTGCACAATGATTGACGTCATGATCCGAATCAAAATAGATGGCAGGGCGGTAAGTTTTTGCGCCAGAACCAACCGATAGCCAAATCTACCAGCTGGGTGGTAAATCCTAGATGCCGGCATCACACACAAAAACAGCATTTACCGCCCCTCCGGTGCGATAACCGATGCACAGCTGAGCCGAAAATCCAGCCCCATCAGTTTTAATGGAGCTAAAAATAAAATTACCTTATTGGACAGGGTTTTTATGTATAAAATGAGTGATAACATTTTACTTTTCTATTTTTTTTGTACATTCTTACGCTGGCAAAAGCAGGTTGTGTAATGAGAGAGGATTAATTAGCAATCTCATTGTGCGAGGCCCCTTGGGGAAGAGTGACCATAATATGGTGGAATTCTGCATTAGGATGGAGAATGAAACAGTTAATTCAGAGACCATGGTCCAGAACTTAAAGAAGGGTAACTTTGAAGGTATGAGGCGTGAATTGGCTAGGATAGATTGGCGAATGATACTGAAGGGGTTGACTGTGGATGAACTACAACAATTGTACATACCTGTCTGGCGTAAAAATAAAAAAGGGAAGGTGGCTCAACCGTGGCTATCAAGGGAAATCAGGGATAGTATTAAAGCCAAGGAAGTGGCATACAAATTGGCCAGAAACAGCAGCGAACCCGGGGACTGGGAGAAATTTAGAACTCAGCAGAGGAGGACAAAGGGTTTGATTAGGGCAGGGAAAATAGAGTACGAGAAGAAGCTTGCAGGGAACATTAAGGCGGATTGCAAAAGTTTCTAGAGGTATGTAAAGAGAAAAAGGTTAGTAAAGACAAACGTAGGTCCCCTGCAGTCAGAATCAGGGGAAGTCATAACGGAGAACAAAGAAATGGCAGACCAATTGAACAAGTACTTTGGTTCGGTATTCACTGAGGAGGACACAAACAACCTTCCGGATATAAAAGGGGTCAGAGGGTCTAGTAAGGAGGAGGAACTGAGGGAAATCTTGATTAGTCGGGAAATTGTGTTGGGGAAATTGATGGGATTGAAGGCCGATAAATCCCCAGGGCCTGATGGACTGCATCCCAGAGTACTTAAGGAGGTGGCCTTGGAAATAGCGGATGCATTGACAGTCATTTTCCAACATTCCATTGACTCTGGATCAGTTCCTATCGAGTGGAGGGTAGCCAATTTAACCCCACTTTTTAAAAAAGGAGGGAGAGAGAAAACAGGGAATTATAGACTGGTCAGCCTGACCTCAGTAGTGGGTAAAATGATGGAATCAATTATTAAGGATGTCATAGCAACGCATTTGGAAAGAGGTGACATGATAGGTCCAAGTCAGCATGGATTTGTGAAAGGGAAATCATGCTTGACAAATCTTCTGGAATTTTTTGAGGATGTTTCCAGTAAAGTGGACAAAGGAGAACTAGTTGATGTGGTACATTTGGACTTTCGACAAGGTCCCACACAAGAGATTAATGTGCAAAGTTAAAGCACATGGGATTGGGGGTAGTGTGCTGACGTGGATTGAGAACTGGTTGTCAGACAGGAAGCAAAGAGTAGGAGTAAATGGGTACTTTTCAGAATGGCAGGCAGTGACTAGTGGGGTACCGCAAGGTTCTGTGCTGAGGCCCCAGCTGTTTACATTGTACATTAATGATTTAGACGAGGGGATTAAATGTAGTATCTCCAAATTTGCTGATGACACTAAGTTGGGTGGCAGTGTGAGCTGCGAGGAGGATGCTATGAGGCTGCAGAGTGACTTGGATAGGTTAGGTGAGTGGGCAAATGCATGGCAGATGAAGTATAATGTGGATAAATGTGAGGTTATCCACTTTGGTGGTAAAAACATAGAGACAGACTATTATCTGAATGGTGACAGATTAGGAAAAGGAGAGGTGCAACGAGACCTGGGTGTCATGGCACATCAGTCATTGAAGGTTGGCATGCAGGTACAGCAGGCGGTTAAGAAAGCAAATGGCATGTTGGCCTTCATAGCGAGGGGATTTGAGTACAGGGGCAGGGAGGTGTTGCTACAGTTGTACAGGGCCTTGGTGAGGCCACACCTGGAGTATTGTGTACAGTTTTGGTCTCCTAACTTGAGGAAGGACATTCTTGCTATTGAGGGAGTGCAGCAAAGATTCACCAGACTGATTCCCGGGATGGTGGGACTGACCTATCAAGAAAGACTGGATCAACTGGGCTTGTATTCACTGGAGTTCAGAAGAATGAGAGGGGACCTCATAGAAACGTTTAAAATTCTGACGGGTTTAGACAGGTTAGATGCAGGAAGAATGTTCCCAATGTTGGGGAAGTCCAGAACCAGGGGTCATAGTCTGAGGATAAGGGGTAAGCCATTTAGGACCGAGATGAGGAGAAACTTCTTCACCCAGAGAGTGGTGAACCTGTGGAATTCTCTACCACAGAAAGTAGTTGAGGCCAATTCACTAAATATATTCAAAAGGGAGTTAGATGAAGTCCTTACTACTCGGGGGATCAAGGGGTATGGCGAGAAAGCAGGAAGGGGGTAACTGAAGCTTCATGTTCAGCCATGAACTCATTGAATGGCTGAACTAGAAGGGCTGAATGGCCTACTCTTGCACCTATTTTCTATGTTTCTATGTTTCTATGTAATCTACAAAAATTCCCTGGATTCTGGGGAGGTCCCAGCGGATTGTTAAACCGCAAATATAACGCCTCTATTTAAGAAAGGAGGGAGACAGAAAACAGTTAGCCCAACATCTGTCATTGAGAAAATGCAAGAGTCCATTATTAAGGAAGGGATTTTTCCAGACAAGGGGGGGTCACGTTAAATTGGATGGTACACGTACTGAACAAGAGGATGTTGGGGCTGGCTGGCTTGGGGCTGGGAGTGCGGCAGACAGATCATGGCTTGGGGGGGGGGGGGGGGGGGGCGCGGGGCAAAAGAGAGGGATGGTGGATCACGGGGTCAGGCCAGCGATTGCGGGAGTCGGCAGCGAAGAAGGACTTCAATTTGTTCATGTCGAAGTTCTGCGCATGTGGCCGGGAATGGTTCCGTATAAGGGAGGCTCAACCTGTAGCAGCAGGATATTTAGAAAAGCATAATGCAGTCAAGCAGAGTCAGCATGGTTTTATGAAAGGGAAATCATGTCAACAAATTTCCTGGAGTTCTTTGAGGATGTAACGAGCAGGGTGGTTAAGGGGGAAACCAGTGGATGTCGTGTATTTGGATTTCCAGAAGGCATTTGATAAGGTGCCACATAAAAGGTTACTGCACAAGATAAGAGCTCACGGGGGTTGCGGGTAATATATTAGCATGGATAGAAGATTGGCTAATGAATAGAGAATTGGGATAAATGGGCCATTTTCAGGTTGGCAAACTATGACTAGTGGGGTGCCACAAGGATCAGTGCTGGGGTCTTAACTATTTACAATCTATATTATTGATTTGGATGAAGGGACCAAGTGTGATGTAGCCAAATTTGCTGATGATACAAAGATATGTGGGAAAGCAAGTTGTGAGGAGGACTCAAATAATCTGCAAAGGGATATAGATAGGTTAAGTGAATAGGCAAAAAATTGGCAGATGGAGGATAACGTGAGAAAATCTGAGATTATCCACTTCGGTAGGAAACATAAAAAAGCAAAATTATTTCAATGGGGAGAGATTACAAAATGCTGCGGTACAGAGGGATCTGGGGGTCCTTGTACATGAAACACAAAAAGTTAGCATGCAGGTACAGCAAGTAATTAAGAAGGCAATTGGAATGTCAGCCTTTATTGCAAATAGTGTGGAGTAAAAAAGCAGCGAAGTCCTGCTACAACTGTACAGGGTATTGGTGAGACCACACCTGGAGTACTGCGTACAGTATTGGTCTCCTTATTTAAGGAGGGATATACTTGCATTGGAAGCAGTTCAGAGAAGGTTCATTAGGTTGATTCCTGAGATGAAGGGGTTGTCATATAAAGAAAGGTTGAGCAGGTTGGGCCTATACTCATTGGAGTTCAGAAGACTGAGAGGTGATCTTACTTAAATGTATAAGATTCTGAGGGGGCTTGACAGGGTAGATGCAGAGAGGATGTTTCCTCTTGTAGGAGAATCTAGAACTAGAGGTCATAGTCTCAGAATAAGGGGTCACCCATTTAAAACGGAAATTTGGAAGAATTTCTTCTCTTAGAGGGTCGTGAATCTTTGGAATTCTCTACCCCAGAGAGCTGTGGAGGCTGGGTCATTGAACATATTTAAGGTGGAGATAGACAGATTTCTGAAGGATAAGGGAGTTGAGGGTAATGGGGAGCAGGCAGGGAAGTGGAGTTGAGGCCAAGATCAGATCAGCCATGATCTTATTGAATGGCGGAGCAGGCTCGAGGGGCAAGATGGACTACTCCTGCTCCTATCTTATTTTCTTACCCCTGCTTTTAGCAGACATAAGAATTTCAAGGGCATTCGCTGGGAAAAAGTTGGGCAAATAGCCCAGCTCTTTGCCCGCGGTTGCCCTTTTCTTCTGGATTCATACGATCGGTGAAGAGGATTCTTGACATATCGCAAGTTCCGGGTTTCAGCACATGCGCAGTGCATGGCTAAACCCGGAACTTGCGGGACCCCTATGGATGCTTGCACACCTTATACTCACCCATTGGGGCTGCAAATTCAGCCCCAATAGCATCAAAAGTGGAAATGAGGGTGTGGTTGAGCAAACCAACAGCTGGAGAGGTAGCACAGCAAATGGAAGGCCAAAGGCTAAGCAGTTGGGTGTTTGAAAGTGCCTTTATCAGCAACTTGGGGAGACTTTTTCCAAAGCGATGATGCAGAACGAAGCAGGGCTGGATGGTAGGAAGGAGGATATGAGGGATACAGAAAAGCAATCAAAGATGGCCGGGTCAGGAGTAGAAAAGTCACGAGAGACAACGAGGCCATGAATATAGGTGGGAGAGTTTATATGGGGGGGGGGGGGCGGGTCAGGTTTAGGAAGGACAGGAGTGCGGTGAATTCGAAAGAGAGGGGGCAAAGAGAGTGGAGATGGAGATTGAAATCACCAAAAATGAGCAGTAGCTCAGTGCAAGAGGGTGAAGGAGAAAAGGAGGGAGAATATCTTAGAGAATCTCAGAGTGGAGCTGGAGTGAGGGTGTAAGGCAACAGAATTTTTAAAGCGGAGGCAAAGGGAGTGGAATACGGTGAGATGCTCAAAGAGGTGACGGTGCCAGAAAAGTCTGGGGAAACATCAAAGTGTGAATTGGTGAAAAGGGATTTGTCACTACTATGGAGGTTTGTACTGGGCAGATGGTAGAAAGTATAGGCAGGCAGGGAGACTACAATAAGAGGCAACTGTCACCACCTATGAGCCAGTTTCAATACAATTATCCACAACAACAACAACAACAACAACTTGTATTTATATAGCACCACTAACATAGTAAAATGTCCCAAGTCACTTGAGGAGTATTATAAGACAAAAATTTGACACCAAGCCACGCAAGGAGCAATTAGGGGAGGTGACCAAAAGCTTGGTGAAAGAAAGATAGAAAGATAGAAAATAGGTGCAGGAATAGGCCATTCGGCCCTTTGAGCCGGCACCACCATTCAATAAGATCATGGCTGATCATTCACCTCAGTACCCCTTTCCTGTTTTCTCTCCATACCCCTTGATCCCTTTAGCGGTAAGGGCCATATCTAACTGCCTCTTGAATATATCCAATGAACTGGCATCAACAACTCTCTGCGGCAGGGAATTCCACAGGTTAACAACTCTGAGTGAAGAAGTTTCTCCTCATCTCAGCCCTAAATGGCCTACCCCTTATCCTAAGACTGTGTCCCCTGGTTCTGAACTTCCCAAACATCGGGAACATTCTTCCCCCATCTAAACTGTCCAGTCCCATCAGAATTTTATATGTTTCTATGAGATCCCCTCTCATCCTTCTAAACTCCAGTGAATACAGATCCAGTCGATCCAGTTCTCCTCATATGTCAGTCCTGCCATCCCAGGAATCAGTCTAGTGAACCTTCGCTGCACTCCCTCAATAACAAGAACGTCCTTCCTCAGATTAGGAGACCAAAACTGAACACAATATTCCAGGTGAGGCCTCATTAAGGCCCTGTACAACTGCAGTAAGATCTCCCTGCTCCTATACTCAAATCCCCTAGCTTTGAAGGCCAACACACCATTTGC
Source organism: Pristiophorus japonicus (assembly GCF_044704955.1). NCBI lineage: Eukaryota > Metazoa > Chordata > Chondrichthyes > Pristiophoridae > Pristiophorus > Pristiophorus japonicus. The sequence goes on from NC_091978.1 coordinate 195,997,603, forward strand.
CTTCTTCACTGCCTGCTGTACCTGCATGCCAATTTTCAATGACTGATATACCATGACACCCAGGTCTCGTTGCACCTCCCCTTTTCCTAATCTGCCGCCATTCAGATAATATTCTGCCTTCGTGTTTTTGCCCCCAAAAAGTTATCCACATTATACTGCATCTGCCATGCATTTGCCCACTCACCATGTCGCCTCTTGGCATACTCCTCACTGCTCACACCGCCACCCAGTTTAGTGTCATCTGCAAACTTGGAGATATTACAGTCTATTCCTTCATCTAAATAATTAATGTATACTGTAAATTGCTGGTGTCCCAGCACTGAGCCCTGCGGCATCCCACTAGTCACTGCCTGCCATTCTGAAAAGGACCAGTTTATCCCAACTCTCTACTTCCTGTCTGCCAACCAGTTTTCTATCCACATCAGTATATTACCCCCAATACCATGTGCTTTAATTTTGCACACCAATCTCTTGTGTGGGACCGTGTCAAAAGCCTTTTGAAAGTCCAAATACACCACATCCACTGGTTCTCCCTTGTCCACTCTACTAGTTACATCCTCAAAAAATTCCAGAAGATTTGTCAAGCATGATTTCCCTTTCATAAATCCATGCTGACTTGGACCGATCCCCGTCACTGCTTTCCAAATGCGTTGCTATTTCATCTTTAATAATTGATTCCAACATTTTCCCCACTACTGATGTCAGGCTAACCGGTCTACTTACTCATTTTCTCTCTCCCTCCTTTAGCTATCCTCCAGTCCATAGGAACCGATCCAGAGTCGATAGACTGTTAGAAAATGATCACCAAGGCATCCACTATTTCTAGGGCCACTTCCTTAAGTACTCTGGGATGCAGACTATCAGGTCCCGGGAATTTATCGGCTTTCAATCCCATCAATTTCCTTAACACAATTTCCCGCCTAATAAAAGATATCCTTCAGTTCCTCCTTCTCACTAGACTCTCGGTCCCCAAGTACTTCCGGAACGTTATTTGTGTCTTCCATAGGTGAAGACAGAATCAAAGTATTTGTTCAACTGCTCAGCCATTTCTTTGTTCCCCATTATAAATTCACCTGAATCTGGCTGTAAGGGACCTACGTTTGTCTTCACTCATCTTTTTCTCTTCACATATCTATAGAAGCTTTTGCAGTCAGTTTTTATGTTCCCAGCAAGCTTCTTCTCATACTCTATTTTCCCCCTCCTAATTAAACCCTTTGTCCTTCTCTGCTGAATTCTAAATTTCTCCCAGTCCTCAGGTTTGCTGCTTTTTCTGACCAATTTATATGCCTCTTCCTTGGATTTAATTTCCCTTGTTAGTCACGGTTGAGCCACCTTCCCCGTTTTATTTTTACTCCAGACAGGCCTGTACAATTGTTGAAATTCATCCATGTGATCTTTAAATGTTTGCCATTGCCTATCCACCGTCAACCCTTAAAGTATCATTTGCCAGTCTATTCTAGCCAATTCACGTCTCATACCATCGAAGTTACCTTTCCTTGAGTTCAGGACCCTAGTCTCTGAATTAACTGTGTCACTCTCCATCTTAATAAAGAATTCTACTATATTATGGTTACGCTTCCCCAAGGGGCCTTGCACAAGATTGCTAATTAGTCCCTGCTCATTACGCATTACCCAATCTAGGATGGCCAGCCCTCTAGTGGTTCCTCGACATATCACTAATACACTCCAGGAAATCCTCCTCCACTGTATTGCTACCAGTTTGGTTAGCCCAATCTATATGTAGATTAAAGTTGCCCATGATAACTGCTGTACCTTTATTGCACACATCCTTAATTTCTTGTTTGTTGCTGTCCCCAACCTCACTACAACTGTTTGGTGGTCTGTACACAACTCCCACTAGCGTTTTCTGCCCTTTGGTATTCCGCAGCTCCACCCATACCGATTCCACATCATCCAAGCTAGGTTTTAAGGACTGTCTTAAACAAGGAAGGAGAGGCGGAGAGGTTGAGGGAGGTGAATTCCAGAGCTTAGAGTCTAGGCAACAGAAGCCTCGATCGCTGATTATAATCAGGGATGCTCAAGAGTTCGAATTAGAGGAGTGCGACAGGGGGGGGGGGGGGCGGGGAGGAGGCAGCGGTTGTGGGGCTGGAGGAGATTTCAAGGATCGGGAGGGCCAAGGCCATGGAGCGATTTGAAAATAAGGATGAGAATTTTGACGATTGCTTAACCGGGAGCCATGTAGGTCAGCAAGCACAGAGGTGATGGATGAACAGGACTTGGTGCGAGTTAGGACACAGGCAGCCAAATTGTGGATGACCTCACGTTTACGTAGGACAGAATGTGGGAGGCCAGCCAGGAGTCGTTTGCAATAGTCAAGTCTAGAGATAACAAAGGAATGGATGAGGGTTTCAACAACGGATGAGCTCAAGAAGGGGCGGAGACGGGCGATATTACGGAGATGAAAATAGACGATGTTAGTTATGCCGCAGATATGTGGTCAGAAGCTCATTTCAGGGTCAAATACTAAGGTTGCAAACAGTGTGGCTCAGCCTCAGACAGATGTTAAGGAGAGGTATAGAGCAAGTGGCTAGGGAACAGAGTTTGTGGCGGGGTCTGAAGACAATGGCTTCGGCCTTTCGAATATTTAACTGGAGAAAATGTTATACAATTTAGAGACTGTTTTGGGGGGGGGGGCAGGGGGACGCGAGGGGGGGTGGTGGTGAGGTAGCTGGGCGTCATCAGCTTAATTGTGGAAACTGACGCTGGGTTTTCGGATGATGTCGCCAAGGGGCAGCTGTAGATTAGAACTAGGAGGCGGTCAAGGATAGATCGTTGGGGGACACCAAAGGTAACGGTGCAGGAGCGGAAGAGAAACTATTGCCGGTAATTCTCTGGCTACGATTATATAGATAAGAATGGAACCAGGCGAGTCCATCCCACCCGGCAGGATGACAGTGGAAAGACGTTCGAGAAGGATGGAGTGGTCAAAACCGTGTCAAGGCTTCAAACAAGTCAAGAAAGAAGAGAGATAGTTTGTCTTTGTCACAGTCACAAAAGATGTCATTTGTGACTTTGATGAGAGCCATTTAAGTACTGTGGCAGGGGCGCAAACCTGATTGGAGGGATTCAAACATGGAGTTGCGGAAAAGATGGGCACGGATTTGAGAGACGACAACACGTTCAAGGACTTGAGAGGAAAGGGATGTTGGAGATGGAGCGGTAGTTTGCAAGGACGGAGGGGGTCAAGGGTTGGTTTGTTGAAGAGAGGGGTGATGACGGCAGATTTGAGGGAGAGGAGGACAGTACCTGAGGAGAGAGAACCGTTAACAATGTGAGCTAACATGGGAGCCAAAAAAGGAAGTTGGGTGTTCAGCAGTTTGATGGGAATAGCGTCCAAGGAGCAGGAAGTGGGTCTCATGGACAAGATGAGCACGGAGAGGTTATGAGGGGAGATCGGAGATAAACTGGAGAAAGACGAGAGTCCAGGCCCGGTAACGATACAACAACAGGTTCCTCATTGAGCCCTATGAAGAATGCTGAGAGGCACAGAGTGTATTGAAGGGAGATTCAAGCCTGGGATGGTGGCAGGAGAGTAGCATGATGATGATGGGTTAGAGTAGGGATTAGGCAGCCAAGTACCAGAGAAGGGAGAAATGAGAGATGGAGGACAGAAGTAGATGGCCCAAGAGAGACCGACAGAAAAACAATGGAAGGGCTCCAATCAAGCAGCCAAAATGTTCACATGAATGGACAAAAAGGAAATAGTCAAAGTGACTTTTGCAGCTATAGAAAGAGCTATGTCTATTCCTAAAGATATCTGCAGATCAGCCTGGAGCACATGATGCAGCTCACGAACAATCTGTGAAGCAGAGGAAGCAAAGACAGGTCACCTCTCATACGCCCAGGTTCGAGTGCTGGGGTCTGCAAGTGCGAATCCAAGGTTGTCAGGTGTGAACGCAACATCATTTTTAAAGAGCCAATTGTGTGTGAAAACTTTAATTCTCATTGGAAAAATAGGAGCTGCAATACAAGATGCAACGCGGCTCAAGGACAAAGAATTTCTTACAGGATGAAGTGGAGGCATTAGTTACTGTAATTGAGGCCAGGTGGACGAACTGGACACCAGCAGAGGTCACATAAAAGTTTCACCAAAAGAAATGAAGGAACGCTGGAACCAACTTGCAGAGGATTACTGTGCAAAGGTGACCACCCCGAGGTCTGGAGGCCAGTGCAAAAAGTGGAGGACCTTGGTCAAGTAGTTAGTGTAATATTTTCATTTATTCAATGGAATTGCAATTGTAAATGTGACCAGCTGTATATGTTCCACCCAGCAGAAAGACACCCTCTCTAAAAAGTTATGTTTTCATCTTTGAGTGACACACAACAAGCGGGAAAGAACTCGAACAGGAGGAGGCCCGACAAATCTGCGCCCACTGACACCTTGGAAAAGAGGGTCGCTGCTTTGAATGGGTCCTGCCTGGAGAAAAGCAACCACCACTGCACAAGCTATGCCCAAACTCGAGGGAGGCGAGCAAGTCCTGCAAACTCAAGAGTCTGGCTTTGCTAAATGTTAGCCATGCTTCGGTTCATGGGATGTCTCCGTCAGCTACGCTTCAGTTGATGCAATATGCTTTCTTTCATCGTTGTCCTTCAAATCAGCCTGCTGCCTGCACTGTGTGAGCCTACTCATGCTACCCACCCTGCTGCTAACCATTTGTCTATTCTGTTATATTTTGCAGAACTCGAGGCCAACCCTGACGATGCAGAAGATTCAGACGCGGACGAGCCTGAAGAGGACAACATCTTCCAATCCCACCTTCCAGACCAAGCGCGTGGGGGTGAGGGGGAGGAAGAGGGGATGGATGAACACCCCACTGTTATACTCACTTTGGAGGTGGTGCAGATGCTGCCCATTGAGGTGCCAACCTCTTTCCCGAGTGGTATGAGTGTTGCTGGGACATTCCATGATTTCGACAGTCCAAGGCTGGGGATTCCAGTGGGGTAAAGCGTGGCACACCCAGGTCCCCACCGTCTGAGGCGGTGAGTCCCAGTGGGATGTAGCGAGTCACACCCAGGGTGAGAAGGGGAAGGAGAGCTCAACAGCGCTCTCCTGAGGTGCAGGATCTAACAGATGTGGTTCCGATGATGGCACGATCACTCCTGGACACCATCAGTAGGGTGGGTGATGAGGTATCGGGACTGTCGGGAGAAGTAACAACACTCTCACGAGAAATGGGAACACTGTCTGGGAACGAGGGAGGGAAGGTCTCAGGTAGATGACACACAGTCAGGGCATATGAGGGAGGGAATGTTGCAGGTAGTTGAAACACTGTTGCTCAACATAAGGGAGGGCATGTCACAGGTAGCCGAGACACTGGTGGCGACAATGACGGAGGGAATGTTGGAGGTGGTTGAAACACTGTCAGGGCACATGAGGGAGGGAATTTTTGGAGTTAGCTGCTGCAAAGAGGAAACACGCCCAGACCCCATGCCCATTGATAGAATCAACTGCCACTCCCACTCCAATCACCATACCAGCCTCTGAAGAGGCCCAAGAAGGGCCTTCCACATTACCAGCTGCCGCCCCCGCACCCCCCCCCACCCAAATCAAGAAGTGCGCATTACCAGAGATGTTCGAAAGAATAAGCTTGGTACCAACCCAAGAAACACTGCGGGCAGGGGTGGAATCAACAAGACCAAGCGCAGCGGGCAGTCTTAGAATAAGGTGGAGGAGCGATGGGTGCAGCCTTTCTTTGCTGCTGCTGTTATTGTTGTTGTTACTATTATTGTTGTTACTGTTGTAACTGTTCTCAAATTAAAAGTTTTTTGTAAGTTATGTAAATTTACAAGTTTAAAAGTTTGTAAGTGATGTTAAAGTTTGTAAATGAGCTTAATTGAAAACTTTAAAGTTTGATACAAGAATGGCCCAGAAATCCCGGCCTCCCCGGCTCCGTACGGAGTGCGTACGGACTCAGGAAGGCATCGCAAAAGACTGTTTTCAGAGCACAATGCGCAAGCGCTGAAATTTTCCCATCGGTCAAGTTTCTGGCTTGACAGATCCTCCGCATCTCAGGAGCGAGGACATTCTCACGGGCAAGATTGCGGTATTTACCCATTACTTGCCCAGAAAATGTCCTGAAAACTCTTGCGCCTGATACAGACATAAGTTTTAAAACACACAAAAACATAATAACATTTTTAAAACACATTTTATTGTTAAAAACCCTCCTCACTACAGCAAGTTTATTTTAAACCATAATTTAAAAAACTTTTTTAAAAATTGGGAAAATATATATTTTTTTATACAAGACATAAATAACTAATTTAAATTAATGTTAAATATGTGGTGTTTTTTTTCTATTTTATTTTAGTGTTTTGAGTGTTTGGGGGGAGGGGGGGGTTTCTCAATCATAATAATGGGAACTCCAACTTACGGAGTTCCCATTATTATGAATGAGAAAATACTTTACCTGGATTGGCTGCCCAGAGCCATGTGAATGCAGCTCCAGCTCTGCGGACATCATGTGGACACACGCTCCGACGCGCAGAGAGAGGAGGCCTCAGGACTGGGATCGCTCGTGGGCGCAGCAGGTTCTGGTAAGTGCGCATCTTTTTTCCCTTTTTTAGCTGATCGCTCGTGGGAAGTAGCCAACAGGGATTTCTGGGCCAATGTTTTATTAAAGTTAAGTACAAACACATGTTTGTTAAACTTTTGAATAAAATGTATTTTAAATTATAACTGAATAATTTCCATTAACACAACTTTTTCAACTAACAAAGAATCATTTCCATTATTGGTTCCATTAAAACACAACACAACATTATGGAACATGTCCAAACAGTAAACATGTCCATTTGGAATAGTTGCCGCTGAGCCTTCAGGCAGCAAAGCATTCACGGATGAGCTGCTGGCGCAAGGTTCATGCAATCGTTAAAGGGGCACGACGGCCCGGCCTCCTCCGCCGTCGTCGTGCTCCGGGTTCAGGCAGTTGCATGGCTGCCTTGTCCTCCTCCTCGTCATCTGCATCTTTGTCCTCATCATCAGCCATTCTCACCTCAGGTGGGTCTTCAACCACCAGCTGCTGTTGCCTCGTGATGGCTAAGTTATGCAGCTGTTTCAAGATGCCAATGGTCCTCTCTATTATGCTGCGCGTCGCAATGTGCAACATGTATTCCCGGTCAGCTTCCGCCCGGGTTACGCATAGGGGCATCATGAGCCAGGTGGCGAGACCATCCCCTTTGTCTCCCAGTAGCTAACTCTACCCTCTGGCTGCTGCTGAAACATGGCAGATATAGCGCTCGCGTAGGATGAACGCATCAGGGTATTTTGCATCAACTGACAATTTGTGACGCATGTCGTCACACACGAGTTACACATTAATGGAGTGGAAGCCTTTTCTGTTCCTGTACATCTCTGAATCCTCAAAGTGCTCACAAGGCAATGTGGGTACAATCAATGCAGCCTGTACCTTTGGGAAGCAAGCAATCCTGGAGAAGCCCACAGCCCTTTCACACATTGCCTGGGCAGTGATGGGGAACTTTATGTAGTCATTCCTCCGGGCATATAGTGCAGCAGTCACCTACCGAATGCAGATATGTGTTACATGTTGAGAAATGGCGCACACATCCCCAGTTGTGGCCTGGAACGATCCAGATGCATAGAATGAAAGTGCAGCTGTAACCTTTACTTCAACTGACAAAGCAGTCCTCCTGACGCTTCTAGGTTGCAGGTCTGCTTTTACTAACTCACAGATCTCACTTACAACTTCTTTGCGGAAACACAGTCTTCGGACACAGTCTGCATCACTCAGGTGCAGGTATGAACGCCTGTCTCGATATACCCGATGTAAGTAAAGGCCTCCTACCCATCATCCCATATGACGTCGAATCAATTGTCTCCTCCGCAGCACCGTCACACAGAAGGCTTGCACGAGGTCTGGCATTGTCAGTATTGCCCCCATGATTAAATTGTACCGTTGCAAGAAGCTCAAAATGCCAGGCAGGACAAGCTGCTTTGTTGTCTCTCTCTCTCTCTCTCTCACACACACAAAGGTCGTCACCCGAGTATGGACCACACCCAGGTCTGAGCATGAGCAATGGGCTTGATTAGATCGGAACCCGCACCCCCCCGGCTTCATTTGTTGCTGCTTGCTGCATAGTATAAGGGTTCTCATCCCTTCAGTTCGGCTTCCACACCCACCCACCACACCGGCTTCTTTTCAAGTGGAGCCCCGAGCCAGTGTCTGGGCATGGGACCAATTCTGCCGGCCAACCCTCGAGCCCAGTTTGGAGACGTTCGGTGGTAGCGTGGCACTTTTTTTTTTAATCCAAACTTAAAGAATTGCATGTAACTTCCATTTTCTGTGTTTTCAGTTCGAAAAATTTAAGCTTGATGATACATATTTATGTGTTCTTGAATCCCTCCAAAACTTTGCCTAAAAATAATGGCGTCTTTCTGCACAGATTTTTTGATGTGCGCTGGTTTTTAAGTGCCCAGAAGGTTTTTTGACAGTGGTCACATACGTCGTCCTGGGAGAAATGCAAGTTGACCAAATTTGCATAATTGTGAAAAACTGGCGCAGACATCAGGTTACATCTGACGCAAAAAAAAAACCTAAAAAAAAAATCATAACTAGGGGGGGATTCTGACTCAGTTATAATCCCACAGATGGTAGCTGGCGCACAATCTTTGAGGAAACTTGGATTTTTTAAATTTAGGCCAAAAAAACAGCACAAATCACTGGAAAACATTGAGCCCATTGAAAATATATAAAATATATATATGAAAAATGAAGGGAGTCAAATCAAATTTGGTGCTTTAAAATCTCAAATAATTAAAGTTACAGTATGGAGGTCATTGAGAATACAGTGAGTAACTGTTATGTTATTAACCAACTTTACCTTTCCAGGTCTCCAACCAGTTTTACCCCTTATTAACCAACTTATTGAGTAGTTGCTTTGCAGGATGCAATCTTAAAAATACTGCTGCACTTGCATTCTCAAAGGCAACCTTTGTATTTATTTTTAAATTCTCAGCAAGATAGGCAAACATCATTTTGCGGATGCAAGGGACTCAGACTCAAAACGTGACTTTGTAGTCTTGCAGCTAAGAACAATAGTGAAACACCAAAAATACATGTTAAAGTGATGAAGCAATCTAGTGTCTCAGCAGGATACAGTTTCCCAGTATGCAGAATCATCGTGCATTGCATTTAGGCCCACACAAGTGCCCAGTATTATATGGGAGGGAGGTGACGAGCAGGAATATTGATAACTGAAGTCATTCTGTACCATTCTTGTGATCTCCAAGCCATTGGTCACACAGCACAGACCGATGAGCTGGCAATGCAGATTGGGAAGGCACCAGATTTGATTTACAATTAACGATGAATCTGTGGATTTCAGCATGGGTAACAGCTGGGGTGTTACAATTGGATTCAGAGTGAGTTCAGAACTTTGGGACTAGAGAAAATGAAAAGGTCAGGGTTCCCAGTTCTGATTGCTATTCATCGATCCTGCTGGGAGTTGCCCATGCATGACAATCTGGTGAGAACAGCATTGGAATCAGCTGCGATGCCCTCCATAGTTAAAAAGCCTAACAACAATAACTTTCTTTGGCCATTTGGATATCAGAGCGCTGCTGACATCTGTGGAGCCAAACCCTTGCAAGAGTCAGTGCCTTCAGAAAAGGTGAGGGGAGAATTGAAGGGGAAAAAAGTGTTTCGGTCAATGTTTTTTTCAAACTAAGGGAGTGAAATTCCATTGATTGGAAATTTAATGAAAATGTCGGTATAAATATAAAATGGAATCCACAGCTGATTTAATCTGGTAAATTATATAATCATATTGAAAAAGGTCTCAAAGTTTAAATTTCTGCTGCTGGCATGCAGAGGGCACAGTGTTGTCCGACCTCCTTCCTTTACCAATCTCCATTCAAAGAGTTAGGGATTTGTTGGCATTAATGAGTTTAGAGCAAAGGTAATGGTTGCCTGAGTATAGTACAGCCCACCCGAGTCTTTTTCTGACTGTATGGAGACTTATAACAATACAGGCAACTCTCGATTATCCGCACACGGATGCAACGGGAAACCATTGTAACAGCATTTGAAATTCCATGTGCGCGCTGCTGCAGCCGCTGTCTCTCGCAGCCACCGCTGACGTCGGAGTCCTTTCGGCTCGGGAAGGCATCGGGCCGGTGTGTTCGGAGTCCTTTCGGCTCGGGAAGGCAGCGCGCTCCGGAACCCCGGAGCTAGACAATCTCCTCCTCGAGGCCACCTGCATGCATACTGGTAATGTCTATACTGAACTGCCTTGTTACTGTTTGTAGCTGATTATAAAGTTAAAACTTCAATGAATAAATACTGTGCAATGTCAACTCGCTCTAATGGAGAAATAGTTTACCCGGCATAGCCCAATCCCCAAGGGACCCGGATAGTTGAGAGTTGCCTGTATTACTATACACCAACAAACTGATATTTATTTCTACCTCCAGACACAGCTGCAATCAATGAACACCAGGTGCTTTAGTGACCTATTTTATCTGAAGTGGACCTATTCCCACAAGAAACGTTTGAGAGCAGTTCCAAATGCTGGGTCTAGAAGTTTGAAAAGAGGACAACCCATATGTCTTTTTTGGCAACTTGTAAGGATTTTGCACTAATTAATGTTGAAATTATGTTAATAGATTCGAATGTACCATTCATAACTGTTGATATTTGCATTCAATAGGTCAGTGAACCCAGCTAAAAAAATATTAAACTTCAGAAAAATATTTATTGGGCCAAAAGTGTTCTCTTGAGACATCATAAACATAATGCAACTAATGGTGACAGCAGGAGAAAAAGAACTGACGATAAAAGCACTCCCAGGTGATACAAGGAAGAACAGGTCAAAGTTTTTCTGTGTAAAAAGTCTTACAAGCATCTCTGCTTTCTTTTACCAAACAGTATGGTCAGTAATTTACCTGTAGCATGCGGAGTATAAACAAATGAAAATATTCCTCATGAGCAGGTTTTAGGTCACATTGATCTGGAGAATATGCAGTTTTACAGGGACATGAGCATTATAGCATAAAACCCACTTTCTGTATGTCTTTCACCCTTTCTGTCTCTCTCTTCACACATTTCATGATCATATCGTACCTCTGGGTTTGTCTCGGACTCTCCCTTTTTGCAAGTCTTTCCTTGTTTCTATCTTTTCTCTCGTGTATGCCTGTCAGTTTCTGTCGATGTAACACTCTCTCTTTCTTTTATATGTCCGATACTGTGTGTGGCTGTTGCACATTTTCTATTCCTTTCTCTCTCCAAGACTCACTCTCACTTTTTCTCTACACTTGATACTCTCCCCTTTTCGTGCTCTGACCACTTGGGGAGCAATTTTAACTCCCTCCGCCCAGCAGAAACAGGGCAGTAGCTAAGTTAAAATAACAGGAGCCTTGTTAATCTATTGGGGTCCTGTGACATCCCGTTCCTCCCTCACCTCGCTTCCATTCTCATCGCCATCCCTCTGCTCCATCCTCCATCCCATCCTCCCTGCCCCCACTGGTCCCTCTCCCTAACTCCCCCATCTGGTCCCATTAGCCCTACCCCAACTCCGCTTGACCGGAACACTGCACTTGGTCTTGACGCCCATGTGTAATGCAATAGGAGATCAACTATATAATAGTGATATATAACTATATAATATAGTTGATCTCCTATTTTATTATTATTACTGTTCAGAGGGGGATAGATCTGGAGTAGATCTGCATGGGTCGAGACTGGGAAGCCATAAGGAGTACGGAGCTAGAAACTGAGAGGAAGTGAGATAGAGGCTGTGGACAACAGGAAGTGAGATCTCTATTAAAAATAGATAAATAGTTCATGACTTTTATAGTTTTCCTTCAGGTACATATTAACTTAAAAAGCAAACTTAGATTGCTCACCAATGTAGGTCAGTCAATGCATTCACACACCAAGTTAAAACAACCTCCATTGCAGTTATTATTCAGAATGTCCCAAAAGACACCCAGACAAGATCTTTGTTGCAAAGCTAAATATTGCCTGGTCAATTTTCCTGCAAGGTAGCCTGACTTTATTTGTTTCTGAAACCGCCAGAATTTTTAATTTTTATTTTATTTTTTTTTCAAAAGGCCGGATGAGTGAACACTTTCACATCATTTATTTATTTCATCAGGAAATAAATAGATTTTGCTACGCTTGTGATTTATAAATATGGCATCCTCCTAGTTGTCACATGGTGCAAAGTGAAGTATGCTCAGAGCCCAAGAAATTCTAGCAGGAAAGCCCAGTTAAATACTACTAATAGAACTTGAGCACTGTGCTCGAGAAATGAGCCGGGCTATGTGGAGAAAAGTTATGAGAATTTCCAAGATAAAACAAGTAGGTTTATGGCTAAATTTAGTGATATCTTTTGAAAATTCTGTGTCTGTTATTATGTTACAAAATTATTTTTTATACATCTAGAGTCAATGGTTTCAAAAGCAACATGATCACTGAAAGAAGTTTGACCAAAATTGTTTCATTAATTTGATTGGTTGTTTTTGAACAATAAATATGAAAAAAGGCTCGTTGACTTTGGAGAGCATCAGTGCCAAGCTCGAACCTGTCTTTACTGAACACGTACCCTTGGATTCATTCCGCAGTGAGCTGCAGCAGGATTTTTCCCCTTCCTTGCCTGGGGACACTGAGGCCAATTATAAAGTTACCATGTCCCTGGCTGAAATCAGCTAACTTTCTGGTATGCATGACACAGCACCACACCAAGCATTGCAATTATCCACAAGGTCATCAAGAAACAAGTCTTTTCTAAGGACTATGAATTTCCAAGTTAGCCAAATCAGCCTTGATGGTTTAACAGCCTAAGCTAAATTTTGCATGTTTAATCAAAAGGAAATGAAATGTTTACAAATGGAATATGAAACATACAAGTTACACAAACTCAGCAATGATGGCTTTAAAAGTATTCCATATTTAAAATGTTAGTTTACCTCATGACTCTCCTCTACATCAACATCCCCATCATCGTCATCGTCCATCTGTTTGTGTATCATTCGAATAGCCTCAAGGCAGTATCGATCATCCTCATTCAGGCACGCTGGGTTCAATGTCGTGCAGTTATCTATAATTAAAGGGTTAGAGGTTAGAACATGACCTTAAAGTAAGAGATACAGGTTGTAAGATTATTTCGATGCTAATCGATTTCCCATGGTGCTGCACATTAGGAGTCAAGATCAAATGTAGTCTTCAGGTGAAGCGTGGTTAGAAGGTAGAAGACCAGGACTCACACCTGTAATTCAGTTCCTATTTTAAAGTCATTCATTCTGTCCATGTATTTCCATTATACATTTTTATATCCACATTTATAATAGAAACAGCCTATGTAAACTTGCTGCACTGTAATTACATCCTTCTATTACAACACTTCTACTGGATGGGGGTTTGTGTTTCGAGCATGACAAGATTATACAAGTCCCATGTAATTTTTGGGGGCCGCATGGCCCATTCAAAATACCGCGTGTGCGGTTTTTCCCATTGAAAAGCCAGCTGGTCAGGACTCCTGGAATGTTGCACGGCCAGGTAGCTTAGAGAGAACATTGGTGGTCACCACTATAAATATAACCACAAGAACTCACAAATGTAAAAGTTTTCAAGTATGCATTTATTTCAACGGAGATTAAAATCGGGTGTTTTTTTTTTAAATAATGGCCAACCGATCCACAACACCAGTTTTACAACTGGGTGGCAAGTTGAAAATCTACCTCCAAGATCTTTATATAGATAAAGAAAGGGACCCTGAAATTCCACAAGGGTTCTACCAGTCTCCCACTGTTACTCTGGAGAAACCGCAAAGAATTTCAGAGCCAATGTTCTTTGCATTCAGTTTTAACTAATGATTATCCAGTAACTGAAAGACTTGCAAATTCCAGAAATCTTACAATTTTTTAGTCTATTTGTTCCACATTCCATTGCAGCACTCTCACTGAATTACTGAAAATACTATTAAGTTTCATCTGTCTTTTAAACAACTCTCTGCTTCTTCAGTCAAGAATACTTATTGTATCTTTCGCATCACATGAACCATTGCTATTCCTTCCGGTTAATTAAATCCCCACAATGCACAACACTCCACTGACTAATACCCAAAGAAAACACATTAAAACACTGAAATTGTTTACCTGTGACAATTCAAGGATGTGTTTTAGTACTAATAAAATTGAATCATTCAATTATTTGAATTAACCAATATAAATAACAGCAAAGTGGGAATATTGTGCTGAAAAGGATATGAATAATTGAAAAAGAGGGCTAGACTGTATGCGAGTTCAAATGCTTCATTCCACAGACAATTAAAGTGAAGATCACTGCCACAAAGCACTGCCCCCCCCCACCCCCCTTTCCCCCGCCGGTCATCAAAATCCACGGCGCAGCCTTGGACAACTTGGACCATTTTCCATATCTTGGGAGCCTACTTCAAATCTGGCACCAAGCTTATGGTCTACAGGGCAGTAGTGATACCCATCCTCCTAATGGCTCAGAAACATGGACCACATACAGCAGACACCTCAAAGTACGAGAGAAATAACACCCAACACTGCCTCCGCAAGATCCTGCAAATCCACTGGGAGGGTAGACGCACCAACGTCAGTGTTCTCGCTCAGGCCAACATCCCCAGCATTGAAGCACTGACCACGCTCGACCAGCTCTGTTGGGCGGGCCACACTGTTCGCATGCCCGACACGAGAATCCCTAAGCAAGCACTCTACTCGGAACTCCTTCATGGCAAGTGAGCCCCAGATGGGCAGAGGAAACGTTTCAAGGTCACCCTCAAAGCCTCCTTAATAAAATGCAACATCCCCACCGGCACCTGGGAATCCCTGGCCCAATACCGCCCAAAATGGAGGAAAAGCATCCGGGAGGGCACTGAGCACCTTGAGTCTCGTCGCCTAGAGCATGCAGAAATCAAGCGTAGACAGCGGAAGGAGCGTGCGGCAAACCAGACTCCCCACCCACCCTTTCCTTGAACCACTCTCTGCCCCACCTGTGACAGAGACTGTAATTCCCGCATTGGACTGCACAGCCACCTGAGAACTCACTTTTACAGTGGAAGCAAGTCTTCCTCGATTCTGAGGGACTGCCTATGATGATGATATCACATCACACTTGTTAAACAATCTGAAATAGCGTCAGACATGACAACCACATTAATTAGCAAGTAACCAATCTATCACATTACTGGGAATTTCCGCACCCATCTTCCCCTACAGATCTAAATTTCTTTCTATTCTCCCTTCTCTCGACTTATTCTGGACAGTTCCATGGCTCTGATGCCCAAGTAAATGCATAGAAGTGGAATACAAACGGGGTCAGCAGAATAAGTGCTTCTCAACACTCTGATCTTCATCAAGCCCTGTACTGCCACATTTCTGGGAATATTCTTTATATTAGTTATAGCAAAGTATGTAACTCAAAGGAGACAATTACTGTACTGTTCATAATTGCTAAATATTTGCTTATTGAAAATAATTAAGATTTTGTTGTTGATGAGTACTTCTTTTCGCAAATTAGTTAGGTTTTGCACTTCGCTTTGCACACGAGTGAATCATCCTCCAATCTTCTCTCCATTCCAGCGCAAGATCTCTGAACTTCTACTCTATGCCTCATCACAACAGCAATACAGTGATGAGAACTTACCATGCGGACAAATGTACTTTTGACGTTGTGATAATAATGTGGGATCGCTTATTTGTAGGCAAGGAGAAATAAGAAAGGAAATTTCACAATAAGAATTATTATAGTAATAAGAGTGAAATAGTCATCATAGACAGTCCCTCGGAATCGAGAAAGACATACTCCCAAAGTGAGTTCTTTGAAGGCTGAACAGTCCGATACGAGAGCCACAGACCCTGTTACAGGTGGGACAGACATTAGTCGAGGGAAGGGGTCGTTGAGGCTGGTTTGCCGCACGCTCCTTCCGCTGCCTGCGCCTGGCCTCTTCACGCTCTTTGTGTTGAAACTCGAAGAGCTCAATGCCCTCCCGGATGGACTTTCTCTACCTCAGGTGGTCTCTAGGAGAGGTGGTAGTTGTGAGGGAAGAGAGGCAAGTGGAAGTTAGAGGCGAGCGATGGACCAGCTAAGACAGCAAGGTTTTTCATATGAACGAAAAAGCAAAATATTGTAGATGCTAGAAACTGA
This sequence comes from Pristiophorus japonicus, assembly GCF_044704955.1. Lineage (NCBI taxonomy): Eukaryota > Metazoa > Chordata > Chondrichthyes > Pristiophoridae > Pristiophorus > Pristiophorus japonicus. The sequence goes on from NC_091978.1 coordinate 196,013,757, forward strand.
AACAAAAACAGAAAATGGTGGATACACTGAACAGCATCTGTGGAGAGAATGGACATGACACTTCGAGTATGGATTCAGTAGAACTGTAAGATACTACTGATGAACAGCATTTAACAAATTAACAAAACAAGGGGAAGGAGAAGGGAGAAACCACAATTAAACTCAGTAAATGAAATAGCAAGAGATGGTTAAGTGGGAGAACGGATATCGGCACGAGACAATAGGAAGCATAATGAGAGACAGAGAGTGTGTGAATAGTTAATGGTGGAAGGGGGTGTAGGCAGGTATTCTGTCCAGGAGTGTGAAATTTGCTGGAACAGCCTCCCTCTCAATGGGAGCAGTAACCTTGGATTTAAAGTAGAATTTAGCACAAAAGAGGAAGCAGAACATCTCATAAGCAGTTTTAGTAATGGATCTTGAGTGAGACTGCCAATTTAGGGCACAATAATGGACAGTTTATGCTGTTGACATGCACTCACGAGGGGCCGTGAAATCTCTGAGGTGGTCCCGCTCTGCTGTCATTATTTTACCGGAGGTATGGTGGAAACGTTGTTTGCATGAGTAAACCGATTCTGCCACACTTCCGGTGAATTAATGCAGGCAGAGCAGGAGCAGCGTTAAGACAGTTCCCGGACAAGATCTCAAAAGTTGATATTTCAGAATGCTAAGCCACCGCAACACCCAATCCCGGCACAGCTTTAGGGGGCGAAACCCAATTTAGGGTCCTGGTCACCAACAGGGCGATGCGCACGGCGATGACATCATAATCTGCAGGTACAGGAGATCGAGGGGCAACGTCATAGCACCGCCACTAAACTTCCGCCAAATTTAGTAGGAGTCGTTGGGGGCACCGCGCCTGGTCCACTTGCGCCCCGTTAGCACCTCCGGTGCACTAACAGGAGGCTCAAATACACCTAATTTCTCTCCTCAATAGTTAATATGTATATATATTTGTATAGACATAAACACATTTGATTCCGAAATTGTGCTACACAAGAAACTATTGAGTTCAGATGTTTTCTCAAAGTGAAGTACAAGTATGAATTGATTAACTATGTTCAGCATAAATTGGTTTGAGCTGCTTGAACAAAAATGTCATTAACCTTTTGAGTGCTAAAAGCTTTTTCACTGTTACAAAAATGTTTGTACACATTTCCTTTTACAGAACTTCCTTACTGCGTTTCTAAAAAATTCCTATCAAGTATGAGAAAGTAGATTGAGTATTTCTGTAACAAACCAACCCATATAAAATATAATCCAGTTAATGAGTATTCCTTTTCAGTAAAACCCTTCTTTTATAATCAGAATGATACAACACAGGAGGCCATTCGGCCCATTGTGCCTGTTCCAGTTCTTTGGTACAGCTATCCAATTTGCCCCATTCCCCTGCTCGTTCCCCATACTCCTGCCAATTTTTCCCCTTCAAGTATTAATCCAATTCCCTTTTCAATGTTACTATTGAATCGGCTTCCACCACCCTTTTAGGCAGTGCATTCCAGATCACAACAACTCGCTGCGTAAAAAAATGTTTCCTTATGTCGGCTCTAGTCAGTCACCTTTAACCTGTGTCCTCTGGCTACCGACCCTTCTGCCACTACAAACAGTTTCTCCTTATTTACTCCATCGGAGCCATTGATGATTTTGAACACCTACCAAATCTCCTCGGTAATTAGGGGAGCAGACTGGCATTTCTGCGGCCGTAGACATGACTCCAGGATGGTATGTCGCCTCCCTGGTGCCAGGGTCAAGGATGTCACCGAGCGACTATGAAGCATTCGTGGGGGAGTGGGGGGGAGAAAGAGGGTGAACAGCTAGAGGTCATGGTCCATATCGGTACATAGGTAGAAAGAGGGATGAGGTTCTGCAGGCAGATTTTAGGGAGCTAGGAGAGAGATTAAAAAGCAGGATCTCAAAAGGTAGTAATCTCTGAATTACCAGTGTCACATGCTAGTGAGTACACAAAGAGGAGGATAGGACAGATGAATGCATGGTTGGAAGGATGATGCACGAGGGAGGGCTTTAGATTCCTGAGGCATTGGGACTGTTTCTGGGGGAGGCGAGACCTGTACAAGTCGGACGGATTGCACCTCAACAGAGCCGGAACTAATATCCTCGCTGTTGGGGAGGGTTTAAACTAGCTTGGTAGGGGGATAGGAAACTGAGAATAGATTCAGTAGGGAGGGAAGTAAAGCTGGAATGGAAAAGCAAAAAAGTAGAAAGTGAATTTGGAAGACAGAAGAAACAAGGGCTTGAAAATAGACAACAAGGAAGTTTGGCAGTGCTAAATGGCATATACTTCAATGCAAGGAGTATAGGGAATAAGGCAGATGAGTGGAGAGCAATATTGACAATTGGGAACATGATATTATAGCTATTACTGAGACATGGCTGAAAGAAGGGCAGGTATGGCAGCTCAACATTCCTGGTTACAGGGTTTTCAGATGAGAGAGAGGGGGATAAAAAGAGGGTGGGTCACAGTATTGATTAAATAAACTATTAGTGGTGAGGAGGGATGATATTTTAGTTCGATCATCAAATGAGGCCATATGGGTCGAATTGAAAAATAAAAAAGGGGCGATCACACTGCTGAGCATGTAATATAGACCCCCAAACACTGGGAGGGAGATAGAGGAGCAAATATGTAGGAAAATTACTGTGAAGTCCAAAAATCATAGGGTAGCAACAGTAGGGGATTTTAACTATCCAAATATTGATTGGGACAAATTTAATGTGAAGGATATAGAGGGGGCGGAATTCTTGAAATGCATTCAAGAGAACTTTTTTAGTCAGTATGTAGCAAGCCCAACACAAGAGGGGGCGGTCTTGGATTTAGTTTTGGAGAATGAAGCTGGGCAGCTTGAAGGGATATTCGTGGGAGAGCACTTGGGTGCCAGTGACCATAATTCAGTCAGATTCAAGTTGGTTATGGATAAGGACAAGAATAGGCCTGGAATAAAAGTTCCGAATTGGGGAAAAACTAATTTTGCTAAGTTAAGGAGTGATTTGGCCATAGTGGACTGGAAACAGCTACTTGTGGGTAAATCAGTGTTGGAACAGTGGGAGGCATTCAAGGAGGAGATCTGGCAGGCTCAGGCCTTAAAGAAAAAGGCTTGGAAAAATAATTCTAGAGCCCCCTGGATGTCGAGGGACTTATGGGGAGGATTAAGAAAAAAAGGGACGCTTATGTCACATATCAATGGCTAAATACTATAGAATCTTTAGAAAAATATAGAAAGTTAAGAGGCAAAATTAAAAAGGATATTAGGAATGCTAAGAGAGAGCACGAGAAATTCTTGGTCAGTAAAATTAAGTAAAACCCCAATATGGTCTATAAATATATTAAGAGTAAGAGGGTAACTAAAGAAAGGGTAGGGCCTATTAGAGGCCATGAGGGTAATCTTTGTGTGGAGGCGGAAGATGTTGGTAGGGTTCTTAACAAATACTTTGCATCTGTTTTCACAAAGGAAAGGGGCAATGCAAATACTGCTATCAAGGAGGAGTGTGATATTCTGGATGAAATAAATATAGTGAGAGAGGAAGGATGAAGGGGTTTAGCAGCTTTGAAAGTAAATAAGTCCCCAGGCCCAGATTAAATGCATCCTAGGCTGTTGAGCGAATTAAAAGCAGAAATAGCAGAGGCCTTGACCATCATTTTCCAGTCCTCTTTGGATCTGGGCATGGTGCTGGAGGAGTGGAGGACTGCTAATGTAGTACCCTTGTTTAAGAAGAGAGAAAGGGATAGGCCGAGTAATTACAGGCCTGTCAGCCTAACCTCAGTGGTAGGAAAATTATTGGAAAAAATCCTGAAGAACAGGATAAATCTACATTTAGAAAGGCAAGGATTAATTAGGGACAGTCAGCACGGATTTGTTAAGGGAAGATCGTGTTTGACTAACATGATTGAATTTTTTGAGGCGGTAACCAAGAGGGTCGATGAGGGTAGTGCGTACGATGTAGTATATATGGACTTTTGCAAGGCTTTTGATAAGATCCCACATGGTAGACTGGTCAAGAAGGTTAAAGCCCATGGGATACAGGGCAAAGTGGCAAGTTGGATCCAAATTTGGCTTGGAGGTAGGCAGCAAAGGGTAATGATTGATGGATGTTTTTGTGACTGGAAGAATGTTGCCAGTGGGATTCCACAGGGCTCAGTACTGAGTCCCTTGCTTTTTGTGGTATATATAAACGATTTAGATTTGAATATAGGGAGTATGATTAAGAAGTTTGCAGACGACACTAAAATTGACTGTGTGGTTGATAATGAAGAGCAAAGTCATGGGCTGCAGGAGGATATCAATCTACTGGTCAGGTGGGCAGAGCAGTGGCAAATGGAATTTAATTCAGAGAAGTGTGAGGTGATGCACTTTGGAAAGGCTAATAAGGAAAGGGTACACACATTAAGCGGTAGGCCACTTAATAGATGAACAAAGGGACCTTGGAGTGCTTGTCCACAGATCCCTGAAAGTAGCAGGCCAGGTAGATAAGGTGGTTAAGGCATACGGAATGCTTGCCTTTATTGGCCGAGGCATAGAATATAAGAGCAGGGAGGTTATGCTTAAATTGTAGAAAACTTTGGTTATACCACAGCTTGAGTACGATGTGAATTTTATAAGGTCGCCATATTAAAAGGACGTGATTGCACTGGAGAGGGTGCAGAGGAGATTTACTAGGATGCTGCCTGGAATGGAGAATCTCAGTTATGAGGACAGATTGGATAGGCTGGGTTTGTTCTCATTGGAACAGAGGAGGTTGAGAGGAGACCTCATTGAGGTATACAAAATATTGAGGGGCCTGGACATAGTGGATAGTAAAATAAGAACATAAGAAATAGGATCAGGAGTAGGCCATATGGCCCCTCGAGCCTGCTCCGCCATTCAATAAGATCATGACTGATCCGATCATGAACTCAGCTCCACTTCCCCGTCCGCTCCCCATAACCCCTTATCCCCTTATCGTTAAAGAAACTGTCTATTTCTGTCTTAAATTTATTCAATGTCCCAGCTTCCACAGCTCTACAACCCTCAGAAGAAATTTCTCCTCATCTCGGTTTTAAATGGGCGGCAGACTGATTCCCGGGATGGCAGGACTGACATATGAGGAGAGACTGGATCAACTGGGAAGAATGAGGGAGATTTCATAGAAACATACAAAATTCTGACAGGATTGGGCAGGTTAGAGACAGGAAGAATATTCCCGTTGCTGGGGAGCTCCAGAGCCAGGGGTCACAATCTAAGAATAAGGGGTAAGCCATATAGGACCGAGATGAGGAGAAACTTCTTCACTCAGAGAGTGGTTAACCTGTGGAATTCTCGACCGCAGAAAGTTGTTGAGGCCAGTTCGTTAGATATATTCAAAAGGGAGTTAGATATGGCCCTTACGGCCAAAGGGATCATGGGGTAAGGAGAGAAAGCAGGAAAGGGGTACTGAGATTGAATGATCAGCCATGAACTTATTGAATGGCGGTGCAGGCTCGAGGGGCCGAATGGCCTGCTCCTGCACCTAATTTCTATGTTTCTGTTTCTATGGCCCCTTATTCTAAGATCATGCCCTCTAGTTCTAGTCTCCCCCATCAGTGAAAACATCCTCTCTGCATCCACCTTGTCAAGTCCCCTCATAATCTTACACGTTTTAATAAGATCACCTCTCATTCTTATGAATTCCAATGCGAAGAGGCCCAACCTACTCAACCTTCCCTGATAAGTCAACCCCCTCATCCCCGGAATCAACCTAGTGAACCTTCTCTGAATTGCTTCCAAAGCAAGTATATCCTTTCGTAAATATGGAAACCAAAACTGCATGCAGTATTCCAGTTGCGGCCTCACCAAAACCTTGTATAGCTGTAGTAAGACTTCCCTACTTTTATATTTCATCCCCTTTGTAATAAAGGCCAAGAAACCACTGGCTTTCCTGATCACTTGCTATACCTGCATACTATCCTTCTGTGTTTCACACACAAGTACCCCCAGGTCCCGCTGTACTGCGGCACTTTGCAATCTTTCTCCATTTAAATAATAACTTGCTCTTTGATTTTTTTCTGCCAAAGTGCATGACCTCACACTTTCCAACATTATACTCCATCTGCCAAATTTTTGCCCACTCACTTAGCCTGTCTATGTCCTTTTGCAGATGTTTTATGTCCTGCTCACACTTTGCTTTTCTTCCCATCTTTGTATCGTCAGCAGATTTGGCTACGTTACACTCGGTCCCTTCTTCCAAGTCATTAATATAGATTGTAAATAGTTGGGGTTCCAGCACTGATCCCTACGGCACCCCACTAGTTACTGGTTGCCAACCAGAGAATGAACCATTTATCTCGACTCTCTGTTCTCTGTTAGTTAGCCAATCCTCTAGCCATGCTAATAATATTATCCCCAACCCCGTGAACTTTTATCTTTGCAGTAACCTTTTATGTGGCACCTTGTCAAATGCCTTCTGAAAGTCCAAATACACCACATCCACTGGTTCCCCTTTATCCACCCTGTTCGTTACATGTTCAGCCATGAACTCATTGAATGGCGGTGCAGGCTAGAAGGGCCGAATGGCCTACTCCTGCACCTATTTTCTATGTTTCTATGTTTCTATCCTCAAAGAACCCCAGCAAATTTGTCAAACATGACTTCCCCTTCATAAATCCATGCTGACTCTGCCTGACCGAATTTTGCTTTTCCAAATGTCCTGCTACTACTTCTTTAATAATGGACTCCAATATTTTCCCAACCAAGATGTTAGGCTAACTGGTCTATAGTTTCCTGCTTTTTGTCTGCCTCCTTTTTTAAATAGGGGCATTACATTTGCAGTTTTCCAATCTGCTGGGACCTCCCCAGAAACCAAGGAATTTTGGTAAATTACAACCAATGCATCATCAATCCCTGTCGCTACTTCTCTTAAGACCCTAGGATGCAAGCCATCAGGTCCAAGGGATTTATCCGCCTTTAGTCTCATTATTTTACTGAGTACCATCTCCTTAGTGATTGTGATTATGTTAAGTTCCTCCCCCCCATAGCCCCTTGACTATCCACTGTTGGAATATTGTTAGTGTCCTCTACCGTAAAGACTGATACAAAATATTTGTTCAGAGTTTCTGCCATCTCCATGTTCCCCATTACCAATTCCCCAGTCTTGTCCTCGAAGGGATCAACATTTACTTTGGCCACTCTTTTCCTTTTTATATACCTATAGAAACTCTTGCTATCTGTTTTTATATTTTGTGCTAGTTTACTTTCATAGTCTATCTTCCCTTTCTTAATCATTTTTTTAATCATTCTTTGCTGGATTTTAAAAGCTTCCCAATCTTCTGTCCTCCCACTAGTTTTGGCCACTTTGTATGCCCTTGTTTTTAAATTGGATACCATCCTTTATTTCTTGAGTTAGCCACAGACAGCTATCTTTTCTCTTACACCCTTTTCTCCTCACTGGAATATATTTTTCTTGAGAGTTATGAAATATCTCCTTAAATGTACGCCACTGTTCATCAACCATCCTACACTTTAATCTATTTTCCCAGTCCACTTTACCCAACTCTGCCCTCATACCTTCATAGTCTCCTTTATTTAAGCTTAGTACGCTGGTTAGAGATCCAACTTTCTCACCCTCCATCTGAATTTGAAATTCAATCATGCTATGATCACTCATTCCGAGGGGATCCTTTACTAGGAGATTGTTTATTAATCCTGTCTCATTACACAGGACCCGATCTAACATAGCCTCCCCCTGATTGGTTGCGTTATATATTGCTCAAGGAACCCATCCCTTACGCGCTCTATGAACTCCTCCTCAAGGCTACCCTGACCAATTTGATTTGTCCAATCAATATGGAGGTTAAAATCACCCATTATTATTGCTGTTCCCTTTTTACAAGTCCCCACTATTTCCTGGTTTATGCTCCGACTAACAGAGTTGCTGCTGTTAGAGGGCCTATAGACTACGCCCACCAGTAACTTCTTCCCCTTATTGTTCCTTATCTCCACCCAAACTGTTTCAATACCCTTATCATTTGAGCCAACATCGTTTCTTACTATTGCAGTGATTCCATCCTTTATCAATAGAGCTACCCCACCTCCTTTTCCGTTCTGTCTGTCCTTCCGGATTGTCAAGTACCCCTGAATATTTAATTCCCAGTCCTGGTCACCTTGCAACCACATCTCTGTAATGGCTATCAGATCATACCCATTTGTCTCAATTTGTGCCGTCAACTCATCTATTTTGTTACAAATGCTATGTGCATTTAGACAAAGTGCCTTCAAGTTTGTTTTTTTACCCTCTTTTCGTGCTTGCTTTCATTGGTGGAGGGGTCTATTGCGAGGGGACATAGTTTTAAGATGGTTGGTGGAAGGTTTAGAGGGGATTTGAGGGGAGGCTTCTTTACACACAGGGTTGTGGGAATCTGGAACTCGCTGCCTGGAAGAGTGGTGGATGCAGACACCCTCACCACTTTTAAGAGATGGTTGGATGGGCACTTAAAGTGCAGTAACCTGCAGGGTTACGGACCCAGAGCTGGTAATTGGGGTTCGACTGGATGATCTTTTGTTGGACAGCGCAGATATAATGGTAAGTACTGCAGGGAATAGAATTCGGCCAGGGTGATCTCCTGGACTAGTTTCGATTGCCTGGATGGGTCGGAGAGGAATTTTCCCAGATTTTTTCTCCTTAAATTGGCTTTTTAAGTTTTTAATAAAAAACTGGGTTTTTTTAATCTGGTTTTTGCCTCTCCCAAGAGATCACATGTCTCCGGTTGGGGTGGAGTGTAGAATGTTTCAGTATAAGGGGTGTCGTAGTTGTGTGAGGCGGACTGGTTGGGCTGGGTGCTCTTTGCCTTTCCGTCATTGTTCATAGGTTTATATGTAACCTTCAGGGCTGCTGACCAAGGTCCACGCGGCTCTTTGTCGGCCGCGCGGACACAATGGGCCGAAATAGCCTCCTTCTGCGCTGTAAATTTCTATGTTTATGACAGATACCGAGGGCTCAATACTGCAGAAACTCTAGGAGTATAGAAATTAAAAAGGAAATTAAGAGAGCAAAAAGAATGAAAAAATGTTGGCAAGTAAAATCAAGGATATTATCAATACATTAAGAGCAAGAGGAAAACTAAAGAAAGTGTAGGGCCTATTAGAGACCATAAAGGTAATCTATGTGTGCAGGTGGAAGACATGGGTATGGTTCTTAATGAATACTTTGCGTCTGTTTTCACAAAAGAGAGGGGTGATGCAGACATTGCAATCAGAGAGAAGGGGTGTGAAATATTAGTTGAAATAAACAGAGAGAGAGGAAATATTAAGAGGTTTAGCAGCTTTGAAAGTGGATAAAACCCCAAGCCCGGATGAAATATATCCCAGGCTGTTAAGAGAAGCAAAAGAGGAAATATCATCATCATTAAATAGCAGAGGCTCTGACCATCATTTTCCAATCCTCTCTGGCTACAGATGTGGTGCCGGAGGACTCGAGGAGTGCTAACGTGGTAGCGTTGTTTAAAAAGGGAGAAAGGGATTGACTGAGTAATTACAGGCCAGTCAGCCTAACCTCGGTGGTGGGAAAATTATTGGAGAAAATTCAGAGAGACAGGATAAATCAAGGACAGTCAACATGGATTTGTTAAGTGAAGGTCTGACTAACTTTATTGAATGTTTTGAGGAGGTAACAAGGAGGGTCGATGAGGGTAGTGCGTACGATGTAGTGTATATGGATTTTGATAAGGTCCCACATGGCAGACTAGTCACAAAAGTAAATGCCCATGGAATCAAGAGCAAAGTGGCAAGTTGGAACCAAAATTGGCTCAGAGGCAGGGTGTTTTTGTGACTGGAAGGCTGTTTCCAGTGGAGTTCCGCAGGGCTTAGTACTAGGTCCCTTGCTTTTTGTGGTATATATCAATGATTTAGACTTGAATGTAGGGGGTATGATTAAGAAGTTTGCAGATGATACTAAAATCGTCTGTGTAGTTGATAATGAAGAAGAAAGCTGTAGGCTGCAGGAAAATATGAACTGGTCAAGTGGGCAGAACAGTGGCAAATGGAATTCAATCCGAAGAAGTGTGAGGTAATGCATTAGGGGAGGGCTAACAAAGCAAGGGTATACCCATTAAATGACAGGATATTGAGAAGTGTATAGGAACAAAGGAACTTTGGAGTGCATGTCCACAGATCCCTGAAGGTAGCAGGCCAGGTAGATAAGGTGGTTAAGAAGGCATACAGAATACTTGCCTTTATTAGCCGAGGCATAGAATACAAGAGCAGGAAGGTTATGCATGAACTGTATAAAACACTAGTTAGGCCACAGCTAGAGTACTGTTTTCAGTTCTCGTCACCACATTATAGGAAAGATATGATTGCACTAGAGAGGGTAGAGAGGAGAATTACGAGGTTGTTGTCTGAACTGGAGAATTTTAGTTATGAGGAAAGATTGGATAGCTGGGGTTGTTTTCTTTAGAACAGAGGAGGCTGAGGGGAGACCTTAGAGAGTATAAAATTATGAGCAGCCTAGATAGAGTGGATAGGACAGACCTATTTCCCTTAGCAGAGGGGTCAACAACCAGGGGGCATAGATTTAAAGTAATTGGTAGAAGGTTTAGAGGGGATTTGAGGGGAAATTTCTTCACCCAGAGGGTGGTGGGGGTCTGGAACTCACTGCCTGAAAGGGTGGTAGTGGCAGAAACCCTCATCACATTTATAAAGTACTTGGATGTGCACTTGAAGTGCTGTAACCTTCAGGGCTACGGACCAAGAGATGGAAAATGAGATTAGGCTGGATAGCCTTTTGTTGGCCAGCGCGGACAAGATGGGCCGAAATGGCCTCCTTCCGTTCTGTCAATTTCTATGATTCTATGAACTTGCTCTACTCCCAGGAGAACAACCCCAGCTTCTCCAGTCTCTCCACATAATTGAAGTCTTTCATCTCTGGTATCATTCTAGTAAATCTCTTCTGCACCCTCTCTAAGGCCTTGACATCCTGCCTAAAGTGTGGTGCCCAGCATTAACCACAATACTCTATGCCTCTATAAAAGCCAAGAATCCAAAATGCTTTTTAAAAAATAAAACCGCCTTCAACTTGTCCTGCCACGCTCAAAGATTTGTGTACATACACCCCCAGGTCTCTCTGTTCCTGCATCACACATCCCACAAACTCCATTCCCAACCACCAGATCAATTCCTCTCCCGAGCATCAGTGTGAGGCTGAACCAGACTGTTCGAAACTTGGTGTCATATTTGACCCTGAAATAAGCTTCCGACCACACTCTGCGGCATAACTAAGGCCGCCTATTTCCATCTCCATAACATTGTTCGACTCTAGCCTTGCCATAAGCTCATCCACTGCTGAAACCCTCATCCATGCCTTTGTTACCTCTCGACTTGACTATTCCAATGCACTCCTGGTTGGCCTCCCACGTTCTACCCTCTAAACTTGTCATCCAAAACTCTGCTACCCATATCCTAACTCGCACCAAGTCCTGCTCATCCATCACTCCTGTACTCACTGACCTGCATTAGCTCCTGGTTAAGCATCGCCTCAATTTTAAAATTCTCATTCTTGTTTTCACATCCCTCTATGGCCTCGCAAGCCCCCCCACCCACCCCCCCCACACCACACCCCATCCACCACACCACACCCCACCCCACCCCACCCACACCACCACCCCACCCCACCCACACCACCACCCCCCCCAACCACCACCACCCACACACCCCCAACACCACCACAACCACCCACACCCCCACCCCCACCACCCACACCCCACCCCCCCACACCCACACACCACACCCAAATTCTGGCCTCTTAAGCATATTGATTTTAATAGCTCAACCATTGGTGGCCATGCCTTCAGCTGTCAAGGTCCCAGGCTCTGGAGTTCACTCCCTAAACCTCTACACCTCTCTTTCATCCTTTAAGACACTCCTTAGAATCTACCTCTGACCTCATTTGCCTTAATATCTCCTTGTGTGGCTAGTGTTCAATTTTTGTTTTATAATGCTCCTGTGAAGCGCTTTGAGACGTTTTACTATGTTAAAAAGGTACTATATAAACGCAAGTTATTGTTGTTGGCTTATTGTCTCAAAGTTTCACCACCAACAACGTTAAGTTGATGCCTATTGTTCCTGGGTCTATCCCTCACCCCTTTTTTAAAAAAAAACAGGGGTATAACATTTGCAATCCTCCTGACCTCTGGACCACCTATATCCATTAAATGGTATGACACTGAAAAGAGAAGAGGAACAAAGGGACCTTGGAGTGCAGGTCAACAGATCCCTGAAGTTAGCAGGCCAGGTAGATGAGGTGGTTAAGAAGGCATATGCAATACTTACCTTTATTAGTCGAGGCATAGAATACAAGAGCAGGGAGTTTATGCTTGAACTGTATAAAACACTGGTTAGGCCACAGCTGGAGTACTGTGTGCAGTTCTGGTCATCACATTACAGGAAAGATGTAATTGCACTGGAAAGGGAGATTCACAAGAATGTTGCCGGGACTGGAGAATGTTGGCTAGTAGGCTAAGGGAAGATCTGATTGTGGTGTATAAAATTATCAGGGGCCTGGATAGAGTGGATAGGAAGGACATGTTTCCCTTGGCAGAGGGGTCAACAACCAGGGGGCATAGATTTAAGTAATTGGGGGGGAAGTTTAAAGGAGATATGAAGGAAAATTTCTTCACCCAGAGGGTGGTGGGGGTATGTAACTCACTGCCTGAAAGGGTGGTAGAGGCAGAAACCCTCACCACATTTATAAGCTACTTGGATGTGCATTTAAAGTGCCGTAACCTATAGCGCTACGGCCCAAGAGTTGGAAAGTGGGATTAGGCTGGATAGTTCTTGGTCTGCCAACGCGGACATGATGGGCCAAAATGGCCTCCTTACATTTTGTAAATTTCTATGATTCTATGACATCCAAGGAGGATTGGAAGACTGTGGCCAGAGCCTCCACAATTTCAATCCTTACGTCCCTCAGTAACCTCGGATGCATCCCATCCGGACATTTCTACTTTGAGGACTGCCAACTTTTTAAGTTCCTGCTCTTTAACTATTTTTATCCCATCTAGTATCGCTACTACCTTCTCCTTTACTGCTACTGAAGACAGATGCAAAGTACTCATTTCGTACCTCAGCCATGCCTTCTGCCTCCACAAGATCATCTTTTTGATTTCTAATTGGGCCCACTCTTCCTTTGACTACCCTTTTCCCAACCACCGATATCAGGCTAACCGGTTTTCCCTGTTTTCTCTCTCCCTCCCTCCTTTCTTAAAAAGTGGGGTTACATTAGCTGGCCTCCAATCCATAGGAACTAATCCAGAGTCGATAGAATGTTGGAAAATGACCACCAATGCATCCACTACATCTAGGGCCACTTGCTTAAGTACTCTGGGATGCAGACTATCAGGCCCTGGGGATTTATTGGCCTTTAGTCCCATCAATTTCCCCAACACAATTTCATGACCAATAAGGATTTCCTTCAGTTCCTCCTTCTCGCTAGACCCTCGGTCCCCTAGTATTTCCGGAAGGTTATTTGTGTCTTCCTTCGTGAACACAGAACCAAAAGTATTTGTTCAATTGGTCTGCCATTTTTTTGTTCCCCATTATAAATTCACCTGATTTTGACTCCAAGGGACCTAACATTTGTCTTCACTAATCTTTTTCTCTTCACATAACTATAGAAGCTTTTGCAGTCAGTTTTTAATGTTCCCTGCAAGTTTACTCTCATACTCTATTTTCCCCCTCCTAATTAAACCCTTTGTCCTCCTCTGCTGAATTCTAAGTTTCTCCCAGTCCTCAGGTTTGCTGCTTTTTCAGGCCAGTTTATATGCCTCTTCCTTGGATTTAACACTATCCCTAATTTCCCTTGTTAGCCATGGTTGAGCCACCTTCCCCGTTTTATTTTTACGCCAGACAGGGCTGTAGAACTGTTGAAGTTCATCCATCTGATGTTTAAATGTCTGCCATTGCCTATCCACCATCAACCCTTTAAGTATCATTCGCCAGTCTATCCTAGCCAATTCACATCTCATACCATCGAAGTTACCTTTAAGTTCAAGACCCTAATTTCTGACTTAACTGTGTCACTCTCCATCTTAATGAAGAATTCTACCATATTATGGTCACTCTTCCCCAAGGAGCCTCGCACAACAAGAATGCTAATTAATCCTCTCTCACTACACAACACCCAGTCTAGGATGGCCAGCTCTCTAGTTGGTTCCTCGACGTATTGGTCTCGAAAACCATCCCTTATACACTCCAGGAAATCCTCCTCCACCATATTGCTACCAGTTTAGTTAGCCCAATCTATATGCAGATTAAAGTCACCCATGATAACTGCTGTACCTTTATTGCACGCATCCCTAATTTCCTGTTTGATGCCATCCCCAACCTCACTATTACTGTTTGGTGGTCTGTACACAACTCCCACTAGCGTTTTCTGTCCTTTGGTGTTCCGCAGCTCTACCCATACAGATTCCATATCATCCAAGCTAATGTCCTTCCTTACTATTGCATTAATCTTCTCTTTAACCAGCAATGATACCCCACCTTCTTTTTCTTTCTGTCTATCCTTCCTGAATATTGAATACCCCTGGATGTTGAGTTCCCAGCCTTGGTCACCCTGGAGCCATGTCTCTGTAATCCAAATTACATCATATCCGTTAACAGCTATCTGCGCAGTTAATTCATCCACTTTATTACGAATGCTCCTCGCATTGAGACACAAAGCCTTCAGGCTTCTTTTTTTAAACACTTTGTCCTTTTAGAATTTTGTAATGTGGCCCTTTTTGATTATTGCCTTTGATTTCTCTACCCTCCATTTTTCTTATCTCCTTTCTACCTTTTGCTTCTGCCCCCATTTTACTTTCCTCTGTCTCCCTGCATAGATTCTCATCCCCCTGCCATATTAGTTTAAACCCTCCCCAACAGCACTAGCAAACACTCCCCCTCGGACATTGGTTCTGGTCCTGCCCAGGTGCAGACCATCCGGTTTGTACTGGTCCCACCTCCCCCAAAACCGTTTCCAATGTGCCAGGAATTTGAATCCCTCCCTCTTGCACCATTCCTCAAGCCACGTATTCATCTTAACTATCCTGCTATTTCTACTCTGACTAGCACGTGGCACTGGTAGTAGTAATCCTGAGATTACTACCTTTCAGGTCCTACTTTTTAATTTAACTCCTAGCTCCGCAAATTCAGCTTGTAGGAACTCATCCCATTTTTTAACCTATATCATTGGTACTGATATGCACCACGACAGCTGGCTGTTCACCCTCCCCCTCCAGAATGCTCTGCAGCCGCTCCGAGACATCCTTGACCCTTGCACCAGGGCAACATACCATCCTGGAGTCTCGACTGCAGCCGCAGAAATGCCTATTTTTTCCCTCTACAATAGAATCCCCTACCACTATAGCTCTCCCACTCGTTTTCCTGTCCTCCTGTGCAGCAGAGCCACCCATGGTGCCATGAACTTGGCTGCTGCTGCCTTCCCCCGATGAGTCATCTCCCCCAACAGTACCCAAAACGGTAGATCTGTTTTGGAGGGAGCTGACCGCAGGGGACCCCTGCACTACCTTCCTTCCACTGCTCTGCCTGATGGTCACCCATTCCCTATCTGCCTGTGTAACCTTTACCTGCGGTGTGACCAACTCACTAAACGTGCTATTCACGACATCCTCAGCATCGCAGATGCTCCAGAGTGAGTTCATGCGCAGCTCCAGTGCCGCAATGCGGTCTGTCAGGAGCTGCAGCTGGGCACACTTCCTGCACAAATAGTCATCAGGGACATTGGAAGCGTCCCTGACTTCCTACATAGCACAGGAGGAGCATGACACCAGTCTGGGCTCTCCTGCCATGACTTAACCCTTAAATTAACTTAATTTGGCAACAATGCCAAAGGTTACCTACTGATAAGAAAAGAAAAAGAAATATACTTCTTTGTTTACTCTTGTCCCTACACCAGCTGGCCTCCCAACTGCTGCTCCGACTGCCCGAACTCCTGGCCTTTTATTGGCCTCAATCCTCAAGCTCCCGCTGCTCCGACTGCCCTGGGGCGCCACAAGTTCTGGGCTCCACCATCGCCTCTACCTTAGACAGACTGGGAGACCAAACGGATCAGGGCTTCAATTGGATCATGGGCCTTACGGTCTGCTCTTCTGCAGATCCGTGCGAGTGTTGAGCCACTGCCCAATAAATAGCGGGGGCAGTTGTGCAATGGGAATGGAACATGTTGCCATCTCTCAGAATGGCAGTGTGTCTGGACCCTCAACCAATGCTCACTCTGGTGCCAGAAAGCCTGACTGTCCCTGTCGTCAAATTGCTGCAGGCGACAGCCACGTCCAAGCTCTTAGAGGCCACCGACAACGAGCATCTCCAGAGCCCTTGACTGATAACAGCATACTTACACCTCCTATGTCAACGCCACTAGGGGGGAACCTCATAGGAGCACTAAACTAGGCAAGAAAGCATACAAGACAAACACTATGGGCTTGCACCAGAGTTATAATTAGTGGATAGGCATTTGTTTAAGCTCGTAAAATTATAATCCTTTTTGAAGAGCATGTACAAAGAGTTCCTGTAGGCATTGATATGGTAGTTGATATGAATATTAGTGTTGGTCTTTGGATGAATGAAGTTTATCTAAAAGTGAAACGACATGACTGTTAATTCAGGGAAGCAGGGGAGTCATGAGCCAATTGTGTAGGTGATAACCCTTGTCCCAAGCAATCAGTCTCTTACTTTCTGTGCAGAGGCAAAGAATGCTTTGTCTCACTAGCGTTTTATGTCAATTTTCTGGAAGATAGGAAAAACCCACGTGGCACGTACAAGATTACAGTTTCCAGTTCACAACCAGTTTTCATTGTTACAGCTCCCTGGATTACGCGATCGTATCTGCAGCTATTGGATAGTAAAGGAAAACTGCCGAACACAAGGAATATGAGGTTCACTTACAGGAGAGACTGGCATTGCTGAGCCTGAGAAAATATCTAGCACAGACCCTAAATGATCCACCATCTATACACTACCCCCCCATCAGGGTTGCAAGCCTCAGGTCATCCACCTCCACCCTCTCCTGCCACTGCTTTATCTTGATGCTCTTTAAGTTAGCTCTTCTGATAAAGTAGGCACCATACTTTCTATTTAAAAGCATTTACAGTGCTAAAATATAATAACATTAAGTGCTTTAAAAACAGGACGACAGTTTTTTTTAAATAGTTTCCAGGAGTAGAGTTTGACACACTGGCTCAAGGAAAAGTCATTTCCTTGAGAAGCGAGAAGAGACAAGTTAGCAGGGTTGGGTAGAGAGTGGCAGCTTCTCCTAGCTGTACAAAAATACAGTGGGCCGCTGCCAGCCCAGACTTATCCCTCTCAGCTTCACCCCCAGAACCAACCTTCCTGTCGGCTGGATTGGTATCAGAGCCAACCAGAATTTGTCTGGCTCCAACTGGCAAGCTGCGCACATTTGGTGCCTGCAGCTTCCCGGTTCAGTTAAAATGAGGCCCAATGTCGAATGTGGCACGGACCAGCACACAGAGCAATGGCCCGATAATTCGCCACCTGTTTTGGGTACAAGTAGAATTTCTCCCCTTGTGTTTCGACATCGTAGTGTTAAAACATTTTTTTTTTTTTTTAAATACACTAATTAACCCCCAAGATCACTTTTGCAACTCTACATAAATATTCTGTGGTGAGGCTTATTATGCATTTATACTCCACAGTTTGAGGATTAGATAGTAATTGATTTTTATTTACAGATCCAAAAATGGGCTAATGGATTCAATGGCAATATTTAAAAATCAAAAGCTGTATCAATGGGCTCAAATTTCGGACACCCACTAGAACGGCGCACATCGGAGAGGCCCGCCTAATGTATAGAACAAAAATTGCGCTGAATACTTACCTCGCGATTCTCCGATAGCTTTAGGCCCATTTCCACCTCGGGGCAGTGCAGCAGAAGCTGCTGGGGGCGGAGCTACAGCCCTGCGCCAAAAACAGTGCCGGCAGCTGTGCACATGTGCAGTAGCTCTCGGCCCTCTCAGCTCGTCCTGTCTCCGGGGCGACGATCCTATCCCAGGCCGAAAGGACGTCATCCCTATACCGTGCCGAGTGACCTGGCGGCAGGGTCCGGCCACCCGGCCTCTCGCTGGGGGCGGGCCACGCCCGAAGAGTCGTCTGCGCTGGCGCCCCGGCATCAGCTGCATGCGGGCCCCGCCCGGTCCTCGGCGGGGCCCGGCTTCATCATTGTCTTCTCGGCCCCCTCCCTCATCATCACCTTCTCTCCGCCCACCACCACCCCGCCTTCATCTTCGCCTTCTCCCCTCCCCCCCATCATTTCCTTCCTTCTCCCCCACCCCCCCATCATCTTCCCCTTCCGCCCCCCCACCTCATCACCTTCTCCCCCCAGCCCCTCTTCCCCCTTCTCTCTCTCCCCCTCCCTCTCTTCTCCTCCCCCCCAATCCCTCTCCCTCACTTCTCCCCCTCTTCTCGCCCCCCCATCTCCCCCATTCCTTCTTCCCCCCCTCCCCGCCCCCCATCTACCCCCATCCCTTCTCCCCCCTTCCCCCTCTTCTCCCCCCTCCCCCATTCACCCTCTCCCCCTCCCTTATTCCCCCCTACCCTCTCTTCTCCCCCCCTTCCCCCCTCCCCCTCTCACTCTCCTCTCCTCTCCTCTCCTCTCCTCTCCTCTCCTCTCCTCTCCTCTCCTCTCCTCTCCTCTCCTCTCCTCTCCTCTCCTCTCCTCCCCGGTGCTGCAGGTGAGTAAAAATAATTTTTTATTTATTGGGTGATTTTTAATTTTTTTAATTTTTTATTTTTAATTTTTTTGATTGATTTATTGGTTTATTTATTGATTTATGTATAATTTATTATTGATGATGGCTCTTTATTTGTAAAAGTGAAGTGTTTAATGTTTGTAAACCCCCCTCTCCCCACCATCTCTCATTCCCTACGCCTGATTTCTCAGGTGTAGGCAAGGTTTTTCTGAGCATACAAAAATCTACACTTACTCCATTCTAAGTTAGTTTGGAGTAAGTTTTCGCTGCCTAAATTTGCAAAACAGGTGTAAATGGCTGGACACGTCCCCTTTTGAAAAAAAAAATCTGTTCTAAAATGGAACTATTCTAACTCACTAGAACTGGAGCAAACTAAATGCCGAGAATTGCAATTTCTAAGATGCTCCATTCTAAACTAGTTGCTCCAAAAAATAGGAGCAATTCAGGCCGAAACTTGAGCCCAATAGGAAGAATCCCACTAGTAATTGTTTAAACACACATCTGTGCCTTGAGCTGAAACAATCACTAGCATATGAATGAATATAGAAATCTACCTTTAAATTACTGATTTATTAATGGACATGATGAGTAGTCCATATATATTTTAAAGGGAAACATGAGCAATGCAATTGTTCTAAACTCTGGCCACTGATGCATCACTTATTAATCTGCATTGTTGGAAAGTTTATGTCCCAAATCCACACATACCTGTATTCTTATAGTTTGCATTACCCATATTATAGCACTTCCAATCTTTGTATGAATGATTCCCACTCAATTAGATCAGGAGTTCACCAGATAACACAAGGAAGGTGGCCAAAAGTTCACCCATGATACAATTGGCAGTATGGAACACCAAGAGTAGGGTATACATAAATGAATGACAAAAAACAAATTGAGGATACAAGACTATATTCCAGACTATAAACCGTTGGATTTTAAAATTACATTTTATTGATCAGAACTTAAAACACTTGCTGCTTAGTAATTTAGTTGGGACAGATTCACATTAATTATTTAAGCATATTTTGGATAATGCAGTATTTAAAGTAAGTCAGCTGCAAATAGAATTTTTAAAATTAACGGTACCAAACGGAGGCCTTTTATGGAATAAAATAACTTTTTAATGGTAATATATAGCTGGAAAATGTTGGCTAAAAAGATTTGTTGTAGACTAAACGAGCTCCCTCATCTGTACTTATATTTGTAATGATTTGAGATACAAAATCAACTATGTAATGGCAGAAATCATGCTCATGGGAGCACAATGCTACCCAATCATCAGAGATGCATTTCCCTCAAAGTAGCTTAATCAGAATTGAGGAATCTGAAGTTAATACTTAATGGAAGATTTTGCTTACACTAAAAGAATTTTAATATTTAATCAATAAATAGCAAAACGGTTACGTTATGCAGACACAAAAGTAATTCTTTATATAAATTTTTTAAATGACAAATAAGTTCTTATGTTTTATTTATCTGGTGATTTTTTTTCCCTCACAGAATCACTGTTCAACTGCGTCTTTGCTGTTCTGCAGATAAGACTTCAAGACTACATTATTGCCTCCTTTACTTTATCTGGCAGCCCATTTCACATGTTGATAACTCTATTTATGAAGAATAATTTCCTGATATCTGTCCTAAATTTGTCTTTTACCAGTTTGAAAGTTAGGAAAGTACACACAAAAAAGCTCAATACCTCAAGTACTTTCTGACTTTTCAGTAGCAATCTTAACTTTAATACTTTTGATCACATGGCTTATCTTCAAATTTATATAATACAGGTAGTAGATAGAATTGCTCTAAAAAATGGTCACGTTAACAAATTACATTTGGGTTTAAAACAATAAAAACACATTTGTTTCAGATTTCTCAAAGATATGCAAGATAAAAATAAACAAAAATCGAGATAGTCATGCCCCAATTATACCATTAATGACAAGTTCATGCTCTAGACATTTTGTCAGGAGTAGGGTACTACTGGAGTTGGCTTTCCCTACCCCCTCCCTGCCAATCACACCTCCCCAGAGGTCTGTGTCCCTGCCGACCCTGGCGTTGAAGTTGCCGAGGAGGATCAGGGTTTTGAGAGGTTGGAGTAAAAACCCTCTTTGGCCTCATCTGTGGATCGAGTGTTGGGGCGTAAGCACTGATGACTGTGGCGCACTGGTTCCGGGATAGGGCGAGTCGAAGCGTCATGAGGGGTTCGTTAGTTCCGTAGGGGGAGTCTTTGAGGCGGTTGACCAGCTCTGCTGGGCAGGCCACATAGTTCACATGCCAGACACGAGACTCCCAAAGCAAGCGCTCTACTCGGAACTCGTTCACCGCAAACGAGCCAAAGGCGGGCAGAGGAAACGTTACAAGGACACCCTCAAAGCCTACCTAATAAAGTGCAACATCCCCATTGACACCTGGGAGTACCTGGCCATAGACCGCCCTAAGTGGAGAAAGTGCATTCGGGGGGGTGCTGAGCTCCTCGAGTATCGTCACCGAGAGCATGCAGAAATCAAGCACAGGCAGCAGAAGAAGCGTGCGGCAAACCAGGCTCCCTGCCCACCCTTTCCCTCAACGACACTCTGTCCCACCTGTGACAGAGTCTGTGGTTCTTGTATTGGACTGTACAGCCACCTAAGAACTCATGCTAAGAGTGGAAGTAAGTCTTCCTCGATTCCAAGGGATTGCCTATGATGATAATAATGATGACGATACCATTAATCTGATTGATTGAATACCCAAGGGTCATCTTGATATAGATGGAGCCTCTGTGTGAGCTGTTAGCTGGCGTTGAACAGAACGCATTCAGAAGTGAAATTGCATCCAGCAGGGGTACAGAATCTCAGAGAGGGCTCATATTTATGGTCAGCAAGAACTGGAATCAAGAATGAGGGGATTGCGATTGAGGCGACAGAACTTCCAGCTGTCAAGAATCCATTGAGTGCATCATCAAAGCTTTAAAGCCGATTTGGTTCCAATGACAGTACAATTGGACAGCACAACTAACCAAGAATGGGGGAACTGTTTGGACAGGATATTTCTCTTTAAAATGTGTTTCCTTTGTGGTGAATCTCAGGCAAAAACATGAACATACCAGAACACTTCTCACCAAAACCACTGTCTTTTAGCTTCCCCTTAAACGTTAAAGGGGTTAAGTTTTGTTTTAGATCAATTACAACACCTAGAAACATCTGGAAGACATGAATTTTCTTTTACGCTATAAATCTGCCTCAGAATTTAGAAGGAAAACATCAGGTTAGAAATTATTTCTGGCAATTAATGTATTCACTAATATCACAACTGGAAATTTCTAGATTCATGTCTGAGCTACATAATTCTAATCATAAAAAGGTCAAAGGTAGAGTTTGAACCCACAACATTCTAACTCATAGGTGAAAATGCTGCCTCTGAATCAAATTGATACTGTACATTTCCAGAACATAGGCCCCAAGTTTCCACATGATTTGCTCCTGATTTTTTAGGAGCAACTGGTGTAGAACGGAGTATCTTAGAAATCGGAATTCTCGACATTTAGTTTGCTCCAGTTCTAGTCAGTGAGAACAGTTTCACTTTGGAACAGAATTTTTTTTCAAAAGGGGGCGTGTCCGGCCACTTACGCCTGTTTTCAAAGTTTCGTGAGTGAAAACTTACTCCAAACTAACTTAGAATGGAGTAAGTGAAGATTTTTGTACGCTCGAAAAAACCCTTGTCTACACTTTAGAAAATCAGGCGTAGGTTACAAATCAGGCGTAGGGAATGGGGGGTGGGGCCAGGGTTTAAAGGGAAGTTTACAAACATTAAACACTTCAGTTTTACAAATAAAGAGCCATCAATAATAAATGATAAATACATCAATAAATCAACCAATAAATCAATCAAAAAAAATTAATAAGAAATAATTTTATTTTTTTTAAATCAATAAATAAAACATTTTCTACTTACCGACTGCAGCACCGGGAGCCCTCCAACAGCGTGCTGGGATGCCCCCCTCAGTGTGTCTCTATCTCTCTGTCTGTGTTTCTGACAGCGAGGGGAGGGGAAAGAGGGGGGTAGAGGGAGGGAGGGGGGGGGTAGAGGGAGGGAGGGGGGGGGTAGAGGGAGGGAGGGGGGGAGCAGAGGGAGGAAAGGGGGGGAGCAGAGGGAGGAAAGGGGGGGGAGGGGGGAGAAGGGAGATTGTGGGGGGGGAGGAGGAGATAGGGGGGAGGGGGGAGAAAAGGGGAGAAAGGAGATTGTGGGGGGCGGAAAGAGAAGGAGATTGGGGGGGGGAAAGAGAAGGAGATTGGGGGGGGGGAAGAGAAGGAGATTGGGGGGGGGAAGAGAAGGAGATTGGGGGGGGGGAAGAGAAGGAGATTGGGGGGGGGGGGGAGAAGAGAAGGAGATTGGGGGGGGGGGGAGAAGAGAAGGAGATTGGGGGGGGGGGGGAGAAGAGAAGGAGATTGGGGGGGGGGGAGAAGAGAAGGAGATTGGGGGGGGGGGAAGAGAAGGAGAAGGAGATGGGGGGGGGGGGGAAGAGAAGGAGAAGGAGATGGGGGGGGGGGAAGAGAAGGAGAAGGAGATGGGGGGGGGGAAGAGAAGGAGATTGGGGGGGGGGGGGGAAGAGAAGGAGATTGGGGGGGGGGGAAGAGAAGGAGATTGGGGGGGGGGGAAGAGAAGGAGATTGGGGGGGGGGGAAGGAGATTGGGGGGGGGGGAAGGAGATTGGGGGGGGGGAAGGAGATTGGGGGGGGGGGGAAGGAGATTGCGGGGGGGGGGGAAGGAGATTGCGGGGGGGGGGGGGAAGGAGATTGCGGGGGGGGGGGGAAGGAGATTGCGGGGGGGGGGAAGGAGATTGCGGGGGGGGGGAAGGAGATTGCGGGGGGGGGGGAAGGAGATTGCGGGGGGGGGGGAAGGAGATTGCGGGGGGGGGGAAGGAGATTGCGGGGGGGGGGAAGGAGATTGCGGGGGGGGGGAAGGAGATTGCGGGGGGGGGAAGGAGATTGCGGGGGGGGGGAAGGAGATTGCGGGGGGGGGGGAAGGAGATTGCGGGGGGGGGAAGGAGATTGCGGGGGGGGGAAGGAGATTGCGGGGGGGGGAAGGAGATTGCGGGGGGGGGAAGGAGATTGCGGGGGGGGGAAGGAGATTGCGGGGGGGGGAAGGAGATTGCGGGGGGGGGAAGGAGATTGCGGGGGGGGGAAGGAGATTGCGGGGGGGGGAAGGAGATTGCGGGGGGGGGAAGGAGATTGCGGGGGGGGGAAGGAGATTGCGGGGGGGGGAAGGAGATTGCGGGGGGGGGGAAGGAGATTGCGGGGGGGGGAAGGAGATTGCGGGGGGGGGAAGGAGATTGCGGGGGGGGAAGGAGATTGCGGGGGGGGAAGGAGATTGCGGGGGGGGGGAAGGAGATTGCGGGGGGGGGAAGGAGATTGCGGGGGGGGAAGGAGATTGCGGGGGGGGGGAAGGAGATTGCGGGGGGGGGGAAGGAGATTGCGGGGGGGGGAAGGAGATTGCGGGGGGGGGGAAGGAGATTGCGGGGGGGGGAAGGAGATTGCGGGGGGGGGAAGGAGATTGCGGGGGGGGGAAGGAGATTGCGGGGGGGGGAAGGAGATTGCGGGGGGGGGAAGGAGATTGCGGGGGGGGGAAGGAGATTGCGGGGGGGGGAAGGAGATTGCGGGGGGGGGAAGGAGATTGCGGGGGGGGGAAGGAGATTGCGGGGGGGGGGAAGGAGATTGCGGGGGGGGGGGGGGAAGGAGATTGCGGGGGGGGGGAAGGAGATTGGCAGGGGGGGGGGGGGGGAGAAGGAGATTGGCGGGGGGGGAGAAGGAGATTGGCGGGGGGGGGGGGAGAAGGAGATTGGCGGGGGGGGGGGAGAAGGAGATTGGCGGGGGGGGGGGGGGGAGAAGGAGATTGGCGGGGGGGGGGGGGAGAAGGAGATTGGCGGGGGGGGGGGGGGAGAAGGAGATTGGCGGGGGGGGGGAACGAGATTGGGGGGGGGGGAAGGAGATTGGGGGGGGGGAAGGAGATTGGGGGGGGGGGAAGGAGATTGCGGGGGGGGGAAGGAGATTGCGGGGGGGGGAAGGAGATTGCGGGGGGGGGAAGGAGATTGCGGGGGGGGGAAGGAGATTGCGGGGGGGGGGAAGGAGATTGCGGGGGGGGGGGGGAAGGAGATTGCGGGGGGGGGGAAGGAGATTGGCAGGGGGGGGGGGGGGGGGAGAAGGAGATTGGCGGGGGGGGAGAAGGAGATTGGCGGGGGGGGGGGAGAAGGAGATTGGCGGGGGGGGGGGGAGAAGGAGATTGGCGGGGGGGGGGGGGGGGGAGAAGGAGATTGGCGGGGGGGGGGGGGGAGAAGGAGATTGGCGGGGGGGGGGGGAGAAGGAGATTGGCGGGGGGGGGGGGGAGAAGGAGATTTGCGGGGGGGGGGGGGAGAAGGAGATTGGCGGGGGGGGGGGGGGGGAGAAGGAGATTGGCGGGGGGGGGGGGGAGAAGGAGATTGGCGGGGGGGCGGGGGGGGAAAGGAGATTGCGGGGGGGGGAAAGGAGATTGCGGGGGGGGGAAAGGAGATTGCGGGGGGGGGAAAGGAGATTGCGGGGGGGGAAAGGAGATTGCGGGGGGGGAAAGGAGATTGCGGGGGGGGGAAAGGAGATTGCGGGGGGGGGAAAGGAGATTGCGGGGGGGGGAAAGGAGATTGCGGGGGGGGAAAGGAGATTGCGGGGGGGGAAAGGAGATTGCGGGGGGGGGGGAAAGGAGATTGCGGGGGGGGGGGAAAGGAGATTGCGGGGGGGGGAAAGGAGATTGCGGGGGGGGAAAGGAGATTGCGGGGGGGAAAGGAGATTGCGGGGGGGGGAAAGGAGATTGCGGGGGGGGAAAGGAGATTGCGGGGGGGAAAGGAGATTGCGGGGGGGGAAAGGAGATTGCGGGGGGGGAAAGGAGATTGCGGGGGGGGAAAGGAGATTGCGGGGGGGGAAAGGAGATTGCGGGGGGGGAAAGGAGATTGCGGGGGGGGAAAGGAGATTGCGGGGGGGGAAAGGAGATTGCGGGGGGGGAAAGGAGATTGCGGGGGGGGAAAGGAGATTGCGGGGGGGGAAAGGAGATTGCGGGGGGGGAAAGGAGATTGCGGGGGGGGAAAGGAGATTGCGGGGGGGGAAAGGAGATTGCGGGGGGGGAAAGGAGATTGCGGGGGGGGAAAGGAGATTGCGGGGGGGGAAAGGAGATTGCGGGGGGGGAAAGGAGATTGCGGGGGGGGAAAGGAGATTGCATGGGGGGGAGAAGGAGATTGGCGGGGGGGGGGGGGGGGGGGAGAAGGAGATTGGCGGGGGGGGGGGGGGAGAGGAGATTGGGGGGGGGGGGGGGGGGAGGAGATTGGAGAGGGAGGCTGAACGGGTCGGGCCCGAGACTTCGGGCAGGGCCCGTCCCCAGCACCAGAGTTACAAGTAGGTGGCGTTGGGTCGGATCGGGGTGGTGGTGGGAGGGAGGTCGGTTCGGTTCAGGTCGGGGGGAGGGAGGGAGGGAGGGAGGGAGGGAAGGAGGGAGAGGGAGGTCAGGTCGGGGGGAGGGGGGAGGGGGGAGGGAGGTCAGGTCGGATCCAATCCGGAGGCGGGGGGGGGGGGGGGGGAGCGGGTGTCGCGTCCGGTCTGGGGACGGAGGGCGGGAAGCGGGAGTCGAGTCGGGTCGGGAGGAAGCAGGAGCTGGCCGTGGGAGGAGCCTTAATCACGCAGCCCCAGTGAGGCCATTCGGCCAGGGCTAGGGGCTGCGTGCTTCGGGCCCCTCCCACACAGTTTCGGGCGCCTGGAGCTACTGCACTTGCGTGCCCACTGTAGCGCGCATGTGCAGAGGTCCCGGCACTGTTTTCAGCGCAGGGACCTGGCTCTGCCCCCTACAGCTCGTGCTGCGCTGCGCAGAGGGTCAGAGGACCTGCAGGGAGGTGGAGAATACGGAGGGTTTTTTTAGGAGCACTTTGTGGCGCGAAAAACGGGCGTCCAGGTCGGGACTGCGCCGTTCCAGGCACGGCTCAAAACTTGGGCCCATAGACTCAAATATAGATGACAGGAACAGTTAAGTTAAACAGCCTGACTACTCTTGTCATCAACATTTGGGTCCATGTTCAGTCCGTGCGGAGTCAGTGTGATTCAGTGGTAGCACCCACTTGAGTCAGAATGTTGTGGGTGATGTTCTCACAGCTTGGTCCTTTCAAAAGGATGTAAATTTGAACAACTCATGCAGTATTATGCCACTCTTGATCTAATGTTCTGACTATTTATTTTCTTTAATAGGCCTAGGCTCCTCTAAACTATGTGCAAGTATTTTAAAATAACCATCACTAAATGCACTCAGTATAATAATGATTCCAAATGGCTAATCAATTAATAAAACAAAGCAGACATGTGCGCGAAGCCGAAAGGGGTGTAGGCACTTCAGTTATGAAACAAGTAATGAAAAGTTAAAGGTGAGTGAACACAACAAGGAAACCGATATAAATTCTCACAACGCGGTTCAGTGCACTCACACATTTTGCCTGCGAGAGATCGGTTTGTTGACTTCATTTGCAAAGAGAAAAAATCTGAGTCTACAGAACATTTACCAGGTACCAATGATTTGCATAAAAAGTGTAGGTTGGAGATCTGCACTTGGCTACAGCTTCTGTGGACACATTCCCGCTAAAAACAAAATTAGAAAATGGCTCCTCCAATCTCACTGCTCCAATTTCCTCCACGAGCTGGGGACATTATAATGGGCCCAAGTTTCAGGTGGAGTTGCGCCAAGCAACTAGTTTAGTTTGGACTATCTTAGAAATCACAATTCTCGGCATTTAGTTTGCTCCAGTTCTAGTGAGTGAATTAGTTTAGTTTCGTTTTAGTTCAGTTTTTTTTCCCCCAAAAGGGCGTGTGTCCAGCCACTTAGGCCTGTTATGCAAGCTTAGGCAGCGAAAACTTACTGCAAACTAACTTAGAATGGAGTAAGTGTCCACTTTGTAAGTTCTGAAAAATCTTACCTAGAGTTAAGTTCAGTGCAGGCACAGCCAGAGAATGGGGGTGGGAAGCATTTAAAGCACCAAACACTGAACAAAGCAGTACATTTAAAGCACCAAACACTGAACAAAGCAGTACATTTAAAGCACCAAGCACTAAACAAAGCAGTACATTTAAAGCACTAAACACTAAACAAAGCAGTACATTTAAAGCACCAAGCACTAAACGAAGCACAAAAAGTAAAAAGCAATTAATTAATAAAAAATAGAAGGAACCCTGCATTAAAGCACCAAGACCAAAGTAATAAGCAACCAATCAATAACAAATAAAAAACAGCAGTCCTTCTTTTATGTGAAGAGAAGGTGTCTCTATCTCTGTCAGTGTCTCTCTCTCTCTCACACTCTCTCTCTGTCATTGTCTCCCTGATTTTCTGACAGTGATGGGAGGGGGGGGGGGGAGGGGGTAAGACAGGTGGAGGGAGGGAGGTTGAACAGGAAGGGGGGGTGGGGAGGTTGAACGTGGGGAGGGTGGGGGGGTAACGGGACGGCTGAACACGGGGGGACGTCCGAAAGGAGGCTGAACACGGCAGGAGGGGCTGAACGCGGAGGGGGGTGAAACGGCTGAACACCAGGGACTGAAATGATTGAACGCCGGGGGAGGGGGGGGGGGGACATTTGAACGCGGCGGGGGGGGGGGGTAATTTGGACTTGATACTGATGCAAAATCACCTTAACAATTGCAGAAAGATTCACATTAACTAAAAACAAAGTCTCAAAACAGTTGGACCTACTCATTTCAAACGTGCATCTTCCAAGTGAGCCTTCACCAGATGTGTGAACGTTTTTTTATGAATCTTGGCAGCCTCTTCAGGTAACACTCCTACTGAAACCTCGACATGAGGTGACAAGAATATTTGGCGTCAGCTATTAGTAAAGATATTCAGTGCTCATTAGGGCCCCTCCCACACCGCCTGCAGAGCGCCGGGCTGCGAGGAGTTACTGCACATGCGCGCACACTTTAGCACGCATGTGCAGAGGTCCCGGCACTGTTGTCAGCGCCGGGACCTAGCTCCGCCTCCCCACCCCTTGTGCTGCACTACGCCGAGGCCGAAGACTTCCTGAGGAGCTCGGAGAATTAGAAGATTACGTTTTTGGCGCCCTTTTTATTCTAGAAAGTCGGCGCAACTAATGGAGGTGCACCATTTTTACAGGGGGCGGAAACTTGGGCCCATTATAATCAAGTGGCCTGACAGTGTGAAATTGGGAGAGGCTGCAAAATAGCTGCATTCTACCAAACATATCTGCAATATCAGCAGCACAGTAAATAGCAGCAGTGGGTAGCACTCTCGCCTTGTAGTCAGAAGGTTGTGGGTTCAAGTCCCACTCCAGGAAATTGAGCACATAAAATCGAGGCTAACACTCCAGTGCAGTGCTGAGGGAGTGCTGCAATGTCTGAGGTGCCGTCTTTCGGATGACACGTTAAACCGAGGCCCCGTCTGCTCTCTCAGGCGGATGTAAAAGATCTCATGGCACTATTTCGAAGAAGAGCAGGGGAGTTATCCATGCTGTTCTGGTCAATATTTATTCCTCAATCAAGATGACAAAAGCAGTCTATCTGGTCATTATCACATTGCTGTTTGTGGGACATTGCTGTGCGCAAATTGGCTGCCGTGTTTCCCACATTACAACAATGAATACACGCCAAGAGTATTTCATTGGCTGTAAAGCGCTTCAAGACTTCCGGTGGTCATGAAAGGCGCTATATAAATATAAGTCCCTCTTTCTTCTTTCTTATCCCGACTTCATATTTTTTCCTCAGATTAGTAACTCCACTAACAATGACAAATTTAGAGATATAGGGGGAATTTAAACACCAAAAAACGGGTGGGTTGCAAAGTTAAAAGTATTAAAAATCTGAATCCCAACCCCAACCCACCTACTTCCTATTTTAACGAAGGCGGGATGGGAGCAGTCAGTCAACCCACTCCCAGGAGGCAGTTTGACTATTTAAATATTACAATTAGGCTGGCGTGCCTCAGATTTTTTAACCATCATTTTAAATTTAACTGTGGGCTGGTCGAGTTTCATAAGAACATAACAAATAGTCGCAGGAGCAGGCCATTTGGCCCCTCGAGCCTGCTCCGCCATTTAATAAGATCACGGCTGATCTGATCTTGGCCTCAATTCCACTTCCCTGCCAGTTCCCCATAACCCTCGACTCTTTTATCATTCAAAAATCTCCACCTTAAATATATTCAATGACCCAGCCTCCTGGGGTGGAGAATTCCAAATATTCAAGACCCTCAGAAGAAATTCCTCCTCATTTCCATTTTAAATGGGCAACCCCTTATTCTGAAACTATGCCCTCTAGTTCTAGATTCCCCCAAGAGGGGAAACATCCCCTCTGCATCTACCTTGTCAAGTCCGCTCATAATCTTATACGTTTCAATAAGATCACCTCTCATTCTTCTAAATTCTAATGGGTATAGGCCTAACCTGCTCAACCTTTCTTCATAAGACAATCTCTTCATTCCAGGAATCAACCTCGTGAACTTTCTCAGAACTGCCTCCAATGCAAGTATATCCCTCCTTAAATAAGGAAACCAAAACTGTATGCAGTACGCCAAGTGTGGTCTCACCAATGCCCTGTACAGTTCTAGCAGGACTTCCTTACTTTTATACTCAATCCTCCTTGCACTAAAGACCAACATTCCATTTGCCTTCCTGATTACTTGCTGTACCTGCATGTTAACTTTTTGAGTTTCATGTACAAGGACCCCCAGATCCCAATGTACCATAACATT
The DNA here is from genome assembly GCF_044704955.1 of Pristiophorus japonicus. NCBI lineage: Eukaryota > Metazoa > Chordata > Chondrichthyes > Pristiophoridae > Pristiophorus > Pristiophorus japonicus. Next base: position 196,044,213 of record NC_091978.1, read on the forward strand.
TTGTAATCTCTCCCTATTTAAATAATTTGCTTTTTTATTTTTCCTACCAAAGTGGATAACCTCACATTTTCCCACACTATACTCCATCTGCTAAATGTTTGCCCATTCACTTAGCTTATCTAAATCCCTTTGCACCCTCCTCACACCTTGTTTTTCCATCTATCTTTGTATCATCAGCAAATTTGGCTACATTACAGTCTTCATCCATGTCATTAATATAGATTGTTAATAGTTGAGGCCCCAGCATTGATCCCTGTGGCACCCCACTAGTTATAGTTTGCCAACCTGAAAATTACCCATTTATCCTGACTCTTTGTTTTCTGTTAGTTAGTCAATCCACTATCCATGCTAATATATTACCCCCAAATCCATGAGCTCTTAACTTGTGCAGTAACCTTTTATGTGGCACCTTATTGAATGCCTTCTGGAAATCCAAATACACCACCATCCACTGGTTGCATCCTCAAAGAACACCAGCAAATTTGTCAAACATGATTTCCCTTTCATAAAACCACATTGACTCTGCTTGACTGTGTGATGATTTTTGCAGGCCTCAGGAAGCCCGACATCTAATGGAAGGTGAGGACTGCTGGATCCAGGATGCAAGTGCCTTTACATTTACTTCCTGGATCCAGCGTCCCTGCCTAAACAACCCACCCCCACTCTGGGCGATCAGAGAACCCCGCACGAGGCCATCAATTTCACCCCCACCTGCAGGCCTCCAATTGCTTTCCCCGCCCATCACCGAGGATCTTCATGCCGCCCCCGATGTTCTCAACCTCCACTCCCCCCCCAGCCCCCCGATCATCCTCTACCCCCACCCCCGCAAATGGTCTCTGCCTTCCACCTACCCACCCTCCCGATCATCCTCTGGGCTCCCCCATGTTCTCTCCCCCACCCCCGATCCCTCCCCCCAGATGTTCACTGGCTCCCACACCCACCCCCCCACCCGATAATCCTCCGCCCTCCCCACCCCGATCAAACATCAGACTCCACCCGCTGCCTGGCCCCCGATCAGCCCCCTGGCCCCCAATGCTCAAGTTCCCCCCCACCCCCCCAGAACTGCCAAACCCTAACCTCCCTCCTCTCTGCTGCCTAGTACCCACAGCCTGCCAACCTCTCCATGTGGTGGCTGTGGGTGGGAAACAGAGGCTTCCAATGCAAATCAAACCCTGCTGTTAAATTCGGCAGGGCTTGCGGGAAACATGTTCTCCCTGGTTTTCCGGCCACTTCCGAGCCCCCCCCGCCTGCTCCCAACCCACCTCCCGATTAAAATTCCGACTATACAGTTTAAATATACAGTTACTGATTCCCTCCCCACAAAGGACACGAACTCCAATTAGCAGCAGTTTCCTTGAAATGGGAGAACTCTCAACCAATTTTCTTTGTCTCTATATTTGCATATTAAATCTATAAGAACTGATGAATTGTTTCAAAATTTAGGTCTTTATTATTTAAACAATTGAACAGTTGCCCATCATTCACTGAATGACTTAAAAGAAAATTACTAAAATCAGTTATCAAAGATATCAGTCCCATGAAACCATCTCTCAGTTGTCTCCCTTTAACACAAACTGCACAGTATAACAGAAAATAATTAGTAGATGTGCACAATTTGATCTGTTGTGTACAAGGGAAATAACTGCCATCAGTTCCTATTAAGTGAATAACCGATTTAGTGGAGATTTACATTTGATTTAGCGACAATAACCAGGAATGAAGAAACATGTTTAAGAATTTCCTGTCCCATTATTTCTTAATTGCAACAATGTTTTATGAACGATAACCAATTTCATGTAATTATTATTATTATGTAATGCCAGATCTGCAACTTAATTAGAAGAGGACTATATGAAATTAGGCTAAAACATAATATAATCTGAGCAAAACATTATTCATTAAAGGGCAATTTATAGCAATACTTATTCAACTAATTGGGGACAAGGTTGTATAGTTACTAATGCTCTTTAATCTCTAGAGCCTGAATAACATCTAGGTTGAGGAGTTGAGAATCCTCTCTCCACCAGCTCTAAAGGTCCTACTTGAAATGAGTTCAGCCAATCTCAAACCAGTTCCTAGTGGACACAGATCCACAGTACAAACAAATGTGGCATAAAGCTGCATTCTCGATGAGAGGTGCCATCGTATGGAAAATGGGGAAATTCACACTGGGTTGTTCCCTTGAGGTTAGGCCTAGGCATACAGGGCACAGTAGAGAGAGATTTACTATGCATTTTGCAATGGGAGCACTTGATGCCGACACTGTGGGGATAAAATTCAACTATGGTGGGGGCAGAAACGAGTGATAGTGGATTGGTCATCCATTATACACTTTCCAATTTTCCTTTCCACTACCGCTGAAGCTGAAATTTACTCCCTAGAATAGAATGACCTCTTTTCCCCAGCATGAACATCCAGTTCCTCAATAACAAAAACACATTTAAATATTCAAAGCGCATTTTACAATTTAGTTAATAGGAATTAATACAGTGGTTGGCAGTACATTAGTGTTCAACCCACAGTTCTTGGACTGTTATGATACAGGTTCACTTCCCCACTACTCCCCCATATGCTGAACTCCTGATTATGACCATGCGATTAGAAGGAGACACAGGGGCAAGATGGGGGAAGTACAAAAAACAGGAGTCACCTCAGGTCACATATCGTCTGTCAACTGAGAAATCTCCTCAGGATGTGGGTGGAGGGGAGGGGAGGGGAGGGAAGGGACGGGAAAGAATACTAACTGATTTAAACCAGTTCCTGGTTTGGGGTTGTAAAATTTTACATTTCACCATTAACTGCAGTGGAAATGATTATACACCAAACAGTTAATCGAAAAAAAAACTTAAGACTTACATGGATCTGTAAAGACCATAGTAATAGTTACTCAACAGAGAACTAAGACTTGGTAAATATTTCTTAACATCAGAGTAGCAATACAAGTGGATTTGATTTGATACATTAATGGTAAATGCACCACTAAGCTCTACAGGCCACATGGTCTCAACTTTGATTTCTGTAATATATATAGCTCCGCCTGTGGACTGCTGTGAATAAATAAAGAGGAAACAAGGCACCTGACTAAAGTTCCAGAGTGTTCTGCCATCTTAAGGCTTGTGTGTGTTTGAGGGTTGTACTGAAAATATAATGGCAATGAGAATAGGATAATTGGGGGAAAAAAGCTGCAATTTTTGTTGGTGGAGGATTCAGCCAACCGACAGAGACTTTGAGAGCTTCTGTTTTGATTAACAGCTACAAATCCAAGATAAAATACAAGCATACGTGTCTGAACTACCAGTGTCCAAGCTGGCCACACCTATGGGAATAATAGGGCTTTTGGGGGAGTTTCAACGCGACCGTGAAAGTTTTGGAGCGTGTGGAGCGGCTAGAAATGTTTTTCACCACAAATAATATAATCGAAGTCCCCAGTGGTGTGGGAAAGACAACGGGCGATTTTCTTAACTGAAGCAGGACCCGAAGTGTATGAAACCCTGAAAAATTTGCTTGTGCCTGTCAAGCCAAAGGACACATCTCTTAAGCAGATTCTCAGCAGTGCAGCCCTGAGCCCCTGGAAATTGCTGAAAGTTATCGTTTCGGAATACGAGATCAGTTAACCGAAGAAAATATCAGTGAGTACATTAAAAGAGCTATCCATTCACTGTAATTTCGGAAACTTTCAGGACCGAGCATTGCGTGACCGCTTTGCTTGTGGAATGAAAAATGATGCGATCAGAAGAAAGTTATTGACAACTCCGAACTTGACTTTTGATTTAGCTTGTCAGACAGCTATGTCAATGAACATGGCCGACCAATACTCCCGAGAATTTCATACTATTTCCAGTCGTCAGACAACCAAGGTGAATTGCCTGCAGGTTAAAAGTAAAAGGCAATTAGGCCCCAAGGTCTCAGAAACTGGCAACAGTAACAGAATATTGAAGTCCTGCTATCGGTGCCAGGGACAACACATTGCTCAAAGTTGTCCATATGTGAAGGCAGAGTGTTTCTTCTGCAGGAAAACTGAGCATCTTGCGAAGGCATGCCGACTGAAGGGTAAACCAGCTTTCAAAGCTAAAAGTAGAAATCCTCAGAGACTACACAGCATGGAATAAAAACAACAGGACAAGGTTTTAGAGCTACATCATCAGGAGCACGAGGGTAACTTTCAGCGATTCAAAAAGTATCATCCACATAGATGTTGCAGGAACCAAGGTACCCATGGAAATCGACACTGGTGCATCCGTGTGTAGAACCGGAGTCGCTATACCTCGACAAATTGCGTGATTTCCCATTGGAGAAATCACGAAGCGACTCGGGAGAGAACATTCCTGTGGTAGGTCGTATCACCGTATTGGTGAAGTACAAGGATCAATTTCAGAGCTTGCCTCTATTAGTAGTGGCAGGAGACAAGCCTGCCTTACTAGGAAGAAATTGGTTGGGATCATTGAAGCCGGATTGGAGTGAGATTTTTCATGTTGAAGCAAGATTTGCATCAAAGGATGATGTCATCAACAATTATTTTAAGGTGTTCTGCGGAACAGGCAGTCCGATCCATGGCTTCAAGGCGAGTGTCAGGGTACAGAAGGACGCTAGACCGGTTTACTGCAAGCCACGTCCTGTACCATATGCACTCAAGGAGAAAGTTGAGCAAGAACTCAAAAGACTAGCGACTGAGAACATTATTTCTAAGATAGATCGATGTAATTGGGCTACACCCATTGTTGTTATACCCAAGTCCGATGGTAAGGTAAGATTGTGTGGTGATTATAAAGCAATCATAAACCAAGTTCTAGAGGATAATCTCCCCAATACATTTCCTAATGTAGAAGATTTGTTCACAACACTGACAGGTGGCCAGATCTTCTCAAAGTTGGATCTTACGAATGCCTACTTACAGCTTGAACTAGATGAGGAATCCAAGTCATGTTTGACTATAAATACTCATCTAGGCCTCTATCAATTTAATAGGCTACCATTTGGAGTGTCTTCTAGTCCCACCATACTCTAAGGGGTGATGAACCAGATTTTGCAAGGTATTGAAGGGGTAGTATGTTATTTAGATGACATACTAATTTCAGCACCAAAAAAGCGAATTCATAACATATTGAATGAAGTCCTCAAATGGCTAGAGAAGCACAGAGTACAAGTGCCTGCTCACAAGTGCAAGTTATTTAAAAACTCAGTGTAGTACTTAGGGTACAGAGTAGACAAAGATGGTTTACATCAAACCAAGGGAAAGCTGGATGCAATCAGAAATGCACCCACTCCTAAGAATGTCACTGAACTTCTATCAATTTTGGGTCTTTTGAACTATTATGGGAAGTTCCTACCAGATTTGGCTACAGTATTACATCCATTGAATGAACTACTGAAAAAACAGGTCCATTGGAAGTGGTCAGAAGAATGCGATACAGCATTCAAGGAGTGTAAAAGCAAATTGGTAGAGAGCATCACATTATTTCACTATGACGTATCTAAGGAGATCGAGCTAGCATGCGATGCCTCTCCACATGGAGTTGGGGCAGTGATCTCTCATGTACTATATAGTGGGGAGGAGAGACCAATTGCTTTTGCTTCACGCACTCTTAGCACCAGTGAGTGTAATTATGCGCAAATCGAAAGGGAAGTTTTGACATTAATTTTTGGGTCAAGATGTTCCACAAATACTTGTATGGTCATAGGTTTACCATCATTATGGACCATAAGTCCCTGACAGCAATCCTCCATCCAAAGTCCCTAGCTCCAACATTAGCTGCAGCCCGAATGCAGAGATATATGATATTGAAGACAGATGATCAGCTGATCACAGTAATGCTGATGCTATGTCCAAATTGCCTTCCCCATCACAAGTTACACCCGTTAGGGAAGAGGTGTTCTATTTTTCATACATTGATGAACTGCCAGTCACAGCTGAAGAGATTGGTAGAACAACCAAATGTGACCCAGTTATGTCAAAGGTGTATAATTATATTCCAAATAGGTCGACAAACCATGTATCAGACAAGGATATTCATCCATTCTTCATTCATAGGAATGGATTATCAGTCGATAAAAATTGTATCATGTGGGGTGCAAGAGTGGTTATACCAAATAAATTCAGGTCCAAATTATTAGGAGACCTCCATGCCCAGCAACTGGGAATGTGCTTGACCAAGAATTTTGCACGCAGTTACTTTGATAGAGGTAGAGTAAAAGAGAGTTCAAATGTAAATCAAAGGCATCCCTTGGAGGATAATGTTCCTCGGGATCAGCCTAGAATAAGTCTAACTTCAACACCACGTTTGGAAGGTTCTGTTCGAGAGCGAAGGTATCCTCTTCGAAACAGAAAACAAGTGGTTAAGCTTGATTTGTAAATATGGCAAAATAAGTCCATATCTTTTGTTATGTATAACCATGATCTTATTGAATGGTGGAGCAGGCTCGAAGGGCCGAATGGCCTACTCCTGCACCTATTTTCTATGTTTCTATGCAAGTTATGCATGATGATTATTTTGTTAGAATTACTTCTTCATTAAGGAGGGAAAAGTATAATATAGATAGCTCCACTTGTGGACTACTGTGGCACTGCAGCCAGTGCTGTGTACAAATAAAGAGGGAACAGGTCACGCGATTAGCGTTCCGGAGTGTTCTGCCATCTTAAGGCTTGTGTGTGTTTGTGAGTTGTACTGAAGGTAACAATTTCCAGTCTGATCTGATTTAGCTGGTCCCACCAAGGCAGCAGTTAAACCCAAAAATTGCCTCAACATTATTGGACTGCGGGGATGGGAGAAATCACCAGGGTTTCCACTCAATAGCCCCTGATTTCTAGTAGAAACAGCATGTATGGAAATTAGCACAGAATGGATCAGCTCAGGTACGATGCCCTCAATAAAACATTAAAACAGCCTGATGCCACTCTCTCTTTTGGAGGTAATAAAGTGCTCCCAGCACCTATGGAGCCATACCCAGCGCTTCAGCAAGAATCAAAATACAAACAATGTAATAAGCAAGTGGATTTTAACTGTGTGCAGGTTAGTTATCCCAAGATGAGGTGTCCCCATTATTTCCTATTTTATAGTATAACCTTTGAGGTTGTCAGGTAACACTATATCATCAGTTACGGTGGGAACCATTTGTAACAGTTTCATTTTCCAGAAAAGAAAAAAAGAACATTTTTACTGTCCATTTATTGAGAGTTTCCTGCATTGTATAATGTTCACATTACTGCAGGTGCCGTGGTGTACAGCAATTCTTCCTTTAAGACATTGTATAATTTTTTTGTAACTGATCAGAGTTAAAACAGAATATTTTCCCTTTTCTGCAATGCTTCTGGCATGGAACAGTATACAGGGCCCATGAATGAGGCAACTGTCACACTGTTATATTATTTAGATAAGAAGCCAATCATGCAGCCCTGTGGAGGGTTGCCAGTGCTGGAGCTGTTCTGACACTCTGTGGGTATGCACATGGAGAGAGCTGACTGGCACCACAACACGTGGTCAACTCATTTAATAATTTACTGCTGCTCCAAACAATGCAGTCTCACGATGCGCCGGAGCACTAGGGCTGCATTGTTGGGCAGCAACAGCCTTTGTTACGTCTAGACTGGACTATTCTAACACTCTTCCGGCCAGCTTCCCATCTTTCACCCTCCATAAACTTGAGCTCATCCAAAACTCTGCTGCCCGTATCCTAACTCACACCAAGTCCTGCTCACCCATTCATCATCATAGGCAGTCCCTTGGAATCAAGGAAGACTTGCTTCCACTCCTGAGGCGAGTTCTTTGGTGGCTGAACAGTCCAATATGAGAGCCACAGACTCCGTCACAGGTGGGATAGATAGTTGTTGAGGGAAGGGATGGGTGGGCCTGGTTTGCCACACGCTCTTTCTGCTGCCTGCGCTTGATTTCTGCATGCTCTCGGCATTGAGACTCTTGGTGCTCAGCGCCCTCTTGGATGCACTTCCTCCATTTAGGGCAGTCTTGGGCCAGGGACTCTCAGGTGTCAGTGGGGATGTCGCACTTTATCAGGGAGGCTTTGAGGGTGTCCTTTTAACGTTTCCGCTGCCCATCTCATTTGCCGTGAAGGAGTTCCAAGTAGAACACTTGCTTTAGGAGTCTCGGGTCTGGCATGTGAACGATGTGGCCTGCCCAGCGGAGCTGATCGAGTGTGGTCAGTGCCCCACTGGCAACCTGGCCTCTTCTCCACCTCCATCACCCATTACACCTGTGCTTGCAGACCTACATCTCAATTTTAAAATTCTCGACCTCGTTTTCAAATCCATCCATGGCCTCGACCCCCTCCCTATCTCTAACCTCCTCCAGCCCAACAACACTCCGAGATCTGTGTGTTTCCCCCAAATCTGGCATCATTTATTTTAATTGCTCCACCATCTGCGGATGTGCTTTCAACTGCCTAGGGTCCTAAGCTCTGGAATTCCCTCCCTAAACCTCTCCGCCTCGCTACCTCCTTTAAGACGCTCTTTGACCATCAACTGTCCTAATGTGTGACTCGGTGTCAACTTTTGTTTGACCACGCTCCTGTGCAACACCTTGGGACTTTTTACTACTTTAAAGGTGCTATATAAATGCAAGTTGTTGCTGTTGAAGGTTTGTTATTTGGCTAGTGGGTGGACATTGGGGAAGCACTACTGTCAATGGGCGAAGGTGCCCAAATTTGTTTTTAATTTTGATAAGCATCTCTGAGGAGAAGCTATTTAAATGAAAGTTGAGGGCCTAATGAGCATAGAACAGTTTGTACACTGGCCCTGGCCCCCGAATTGGGATGTGCTGAGCACTTCAGCAAAGACGATACAAAGATGGGAGGAAAAGCAATGTGTGAGTAGGACACAAAAAACCTGCAAAAGGACATAAACTGGCTAAGTGAGTGGACAAAAATTTGGCAGATGGAGTATAATGTTGGAAAGTGAAATTATGCACTTTGGCAGAAAAAAAAAATCAAAGAGCAAGTTATTATTTAAAATGGAGACAAATTGCAAAGTGCTGCACTACAGCGGGACCTGGGGGTACTTGTGCATGAAACACAAAAGGTTAGTATGCAGGTACAGCAAGTGATCAGGAAGGCCAATGGTGTCTTGGCCTTTATTGCAAAGGGGATGGAGTATAAAAGCAGGGAAGTCTTGCTACAGTTGTACAGGGTATTGGTGAGGCCACACCTGGAATACTGCGTGCAGTTTTGGTTTACATATTTAAGAAAGGATATACTTGCTTTGGAGGCAGTTCAGAGAAGGTTCACTAGGTTGATTCCGGAGATGAGGGGTTGACTTATGAGGAAAAGTTGAGTAGGTTGGGCCTCTACTCATTGGAATTCAGAAGAATGAGAGGTAATCTTATCGAAACGATTAAGATTAAGAGGGGGCTTGATAAGGTGGATGCAGAGAGGATGTTTCCACTGATGGGGGAGATTAGAACTCGGGGGCATAATCTTAGAATAAGGGGCCACCCATTTAAAACTGAGATGAGGAGGAATTTCTTCTCTAAGGTTTGTAAATCTGTGGAATTCACTGCCTCAGAGAGCTGTGGAAGCTGGGTCATTGAATAAATTTAAGACAGCGATAGACAGTTTCTTAACCGATAAGGGAATAAGGGGTTATGGGGAGTGGGCAGGGAAGCGGACTGGAGTCCATGATCGGATCGTCCATGATCGAATCAGCCATGATCATATTAAATGGCAGAGCAGGCTTGAGGGGCCGTATGGCCTACTCCTTATTTCTTATGTTCAGGCACATTATAAGCCTGAGTCCTCAGAGCTTAATTAGCAATGGAACAGGCACACAATTCACTCCTGAACATCAAGCCCCATGATGTCCAGTTGTTTAGGCATAATGAGCCCAAGTTTCCACACGATAAAAAATGGGCGCCCCTCCGAGCTGGGCGCCGGTTTTTCGCGCCTAAAACGGCGCCGGAAAAAAAATGCGCGATTCTGGAGCGCCCTGCAGCTCCTTGTCTGTTTGGCGTGGCGCCCAGGGGGGCGGAGCCTACACTCGCTCCGATTTTGTAAGTGGGAGGGGGCGGGTACCATTTAAATTAGTTTTTTTCCTGCCGGCAACGCTGCGCATGCGCGTTGGAGCGTTCGCGCACGCGCAGTGTGAAGGAAACATTGGCACTCGGCCATTTTTGTAGTTCCTTGTAGCTGTTTAATTTTTGAACATTTTTTAATAAAAGCACATTGCCATCAGCACATCAGCACTGAGGCTTCTTGCAGCAGTGAGAAGGCTGCGGGAAGCCTCAGAAAGTTGAGGCAGCCGTTTCCCTCCCCCTTCCCCCCCGCCGCAGGAACGAACGGCTTTCTCCTCGCCCCCCCCCGCGGGAACGAACAGCTTTCTCCTCCCCCCCGCGGGAACGAACTGCTTTCTCCTCTCCTCTCCCCCCCCCGTGGGAACGAACGGCTTTCTCCTCCCCCACGGGAACGAACGGGCTTTCTCCTCTTCCCCCCCCCCCCCCGCCCCCCGCGGGAACAAACGGCTTTTCTCCTCCCCCGCCCCCCCCGCGGGAACGAACGTCTGCAGCATTCTCCGTGCCTGAAGCACTTTCACACAGATAGGAAGATGGTTTATTTAATCTTTTCTTTGCTTATAAATGTTTATTCAGGTTGGATTTATTTGTATAATATTTGTAGAAGTATAAATAAGGATTTATTATAGAATTTAATGACTTCCCTTCCCCCCACCCCACCTCGTTCTGGACACCTAATTTGTAACCTGCGCCTGATTTTTTAATGTGTAGACAAGGTTTTTTCAGTTCAACAAAAATCTTCAGTTGCTCCATTCTAAGTTAGTTTGGAGTACGTTTTCACTGTGGAAACTTTGAAATCAGGCGTCAGTGACCGGACACGCCCCCTTTTGAAGAAAAAATTCTGTTCCAAAGTGGAACTGTTCTAACTGACTAGAACTGCAGAAAAAAAATGTGGAGAATTGCGATTTCTAAGATCGTCCGTTCTCCACCAGTTGCTCCTAAAAATCAGGCGCAAATCATGTGGAAACTTGGGCCCAATATGCTGTAATTTTGAAAGGCTGCACAAAGTCTCCAAATGTTCCAATTTTAATGAATGCCAGAACAAGGGTGCAACACATTCATAATTTATACACAATTTGTAAGTGGGAAAAATAGAAACGTTAAAAAAATAATTCATGCTGGTATTTTATAGAATCACTTCAAACAATCTACTCTGTTAATAACTAAGTTGTTCAGACTTGCAATCATGAGATACCTACTGTATAACATAACGGGCCCAAGTTTCCACATGATTTGCGCCTGATTTTTAGGAACAACTGGTGGAGAACGGACTATCTTAGAATTCGCAATTCTCCACATTTTTTTTTCTGCAGTTCTAGTCAGGTAGAACAGTTCCACTTTGGAACAGAATTTTTTCTTCAAAAGGGGGCGTGTCCGGCCACTGAAGCCTGATTTGAAAGTTTCCACAGTGAAAATATACTCCAAACTAAAGTAGAATGGAGCAAGTGAAGATTTTTGTAGAACTGAAAAAACCTGTTCTACACATTAAAAAATCAGGCGCAGGTTACAAATCAGGCGTCCAGAACGAGGTGGGGGGGGGGGGGAAGGGGGGAAGGGAAGTCATTAAATTCTACAATCAATCCTTATTTATACTTCTACAAATATTATACAAATAAATCCAACCTGAATAAACATTTATAAGCAAAGAAAAGATTAAATAAACCATCTTCCTACCTATGTGAAAGTGCTTCAGCCAGGAAGAATGGTGCAGCAAGCCTCACAAAACGAGGGAGCCGACCGAATGCGGGGGGGGGGGGGGGGGGGGAGGGAATGGAGCCGTTCCAGACGGCTGGCGGGAAAGAGAGAAGGCTGCAGGAAGCCTCAGAAATTGAGGAGCCACTTCCCGATGGCAAAAGGGGGAGGTCGTCAGGAAACGGCTGCCTCAACTTTCTGAGGCTTCCTGCACCCTTCTCACTGCTACAAGAAGCCTCTGTGCTGATGTGCTGATGGCAATGTACTTTTATTAAAAAATGTTCAAAAACTAAACAGCTACAAAGAACTACAAAAATGGCCGAGTGGCAATGTTTTTTTCACACTGAGCATGCGCGAACGCTCCAACGCGCACGTGCAGCGTTGCCGGCAGGAAAAAAACGAATTTAAATGGTACCCGCCCTCTCCCACTTACAAAATCGGCGCGAGTGTAGGCTCCGCCCCCCTGGGCGCCGCGCCAAACAGACAAGGAGCTGCAAAGCGCTCCAGAATCGCTCATTTTTTTTCCGGCGCCATTTTAGGCGCGAAAAACGGGCGCCCAGCTCGGAGGGGCGCCCGTTTTTTATCGTGTGGAAACTTGGGCCCAACATACCTACCTACATACCTTCTCCACACATTACAAGGAAGTGCTAATAAAAGTTGTGCAGCTCAGGAGCAGTTACTGCCTCAAAATGTTTTACTGCAATTCCATGCGCACTACTTACTGTACTATAGCAATTTTTCGATAGATCACTTTTTCTGGTAAGGCAAGTTTTTTATTAAATGAATTTTCAAATATGTTAGATTTCAGTCCCTGATGTGTGCTCTTGCTTTTTAACAGGGGAGTCCAACGTATTGAAAATTTACACGGACTATATTGCAATATTGTAAAATGAGAACACTTTTGTACATGATCAAAAAATTAGGTTGATTTTGTTTTGATGAAACTATAGAAATAAATTTATCAAATAAAAACCTATTAATAACCTGTATTGAACCATTAAACCCCCACCCCAAAAAATGATTTCACTTGACTATTAAAAAATAATCTAAAACAACAGAATATCTGAATGTAGAATAAATTGATGATTAAAATTAATTTAACAAATACCAGCCCTGAATCTCAACATCCTGGTTTCATAGCAAAAAGATTCATATCCACTTGCTGTTCCATGAAGGACTGTATCTCAATCTTCTAAATTGCCTCATAAGAACATGAGGTGACAAACCAAGAGAAGGTCAGTCCTGCCCACCAAGTCTCTATCCTCCACAGACCATGAATAATCCGTTACGGAATGGATTTCAACCAACCCATCTGATCTCCTGAGAAATGTTTTGCAAAAGTCAAAGATACCCCACTAATGTTTCGGCACAATTATCCAAGTGTGCTACAACAAATCAAAGCATCCTGATGGTTCTTAAACAAAAGTAGCTTTGTAATCTACAAAACCACCAATGCTTCAGCATCAGAAAGTTGTCTGCCACTTTAGCCAATGATCCTACTTTAAACAAACTAGACCAGAGGGTTAATTTTCAGACTATGCTCCCAATGGGAAGCCTTGTCTGTTGGGAGCACATATTGGAAATTTATCACAGTAAAACTGTGCAGTGTACACTCAAATTTACAACAGGAGGTTTCCAGCTGGTAAGGCCTTCTGTCAGAAACACAATGTCTGAAAATTACCCCCCTATGCATTCCTTGGCACGGTATTTCCATGGTCCTACTGTCTTGACAACCATCATGTTCCATGCAGCATTGTGGTTTGTTAAATTTTATACTCCGGGCATTGCAAAGCAATGTGTTTATTTTATCACATAACATCGCCTCACACAGAGCAGATCCAACCAGCAGATAGATTTTTGTAATATATGTTTCTTACACAAACTCATGGTTAAGTGGCTTTGTAAACCATGTGGGCTATGCTGTCTTGATTTATGTCTATAGAATTCATAATGCAGCCCAAGGGGCCTTAGTGGCCCACTTTCCCTTCACTCTTGGCCCTCAGTGTACTTGCTGCTTCATATACCTCTATTTATATCCTGTCCAGCCATTTAATGTTGACAAGTCTGTGCTCTACTTCTACTTTAACTGTCCAGTATGGGATAGGAAGGGACTCCAATTAAAAAGCAGAGCACACCATCTTAAATAAAAAGGACTTCTCAGCTAACTCATCACCACAATGTCTTGCATGTATTTAGTGCCTTTATTGTAACAAAAAGTCCCAAAGCACTTCACAAAGGGCACTGAGCTGTAGTGAGAGAAGAATTGGGGAGTGATGATAGAAGGTATGATCATAGAGCTGGGTTTTGAGAAGGCTGCTGAAGGAGGGGAGACAAGAAACAAGGCAGAAGAGTTTAGAGACAGCATTTCAGAATGTGGAACCAAGAAAGCTGGAGCCCATGCAGTTGAAGATAAAATCAAACAGCACAGGAGGCCTTTCTGCCTATCGTGCCTGAGTCAGCTTTTTTTTTTTAGAAAGAACTATCCAATTAGCCCCACTCCCCTGCTCTTTCCCTGTGGCCCTTCAATTTTTTTATTTTTCAAGTATTTATCAAATTCTCTTTTGAAAGTTACTATTGAAACTGTTTCCACCATCTGTTCAGGCAGTGAATTTCAGATCATAACTCGCTTATCTCTACTCTGGTTCTTTTGCAAATTATCTTTAATCTGTGTCCTCTGGTTAACGACTTTCCTTCCTTACTTACTCTATCAAAACATAGAAAACATAGAAAATAGGTGCAGGAGTAGCCAATTTGGCCCTTAGAGCCTGCACCGCCATTCAATGAGTTCATGGCTGAACATGCAACTTCAGTACCCCATTCCTGCTTTCTCGCCATACCCCTTGATCCCCCTAGTAAGAAGGACTACATCCAACTCCTTTTTGAGTATATTTAGTGAATTGGCCTCAACAACTTTCTGTGGTAGAGAATTCCACAGGTTCACCACTCTCTGGGTGAAGACGTTTCTCCTCATCTCGGTCCTAAATGGCTTACCCCTTATCCTTAGACTGTGACCCCTGGTTCTGGACTTCCCCAACATTGGGAACATTCTTCCTGCATCTAACCTGTCTAAACTCGTCAGAATTTTAAACGTTTCTATTAGATCCCCTCTCATTCTTCTGAACTCCAGTGAATACAAGCCCAGTTGATTCAGTCTTTCTTGATATGTCAGTCCCGTCATCCCGGGAATCAGTCTGGTGAACCTTCGCTGCACTCCCTCAATAGCAAGAATGTCCTTCCTCAAGTTAGGAGACCAAATCTGTACACAATACTCCAGGTGTGGCTTCACCAAGGCCCTGTACAACTGTAGTAATACCTCCCTGCCCCTGTACTCAAATCTCCCTCGCTATGAAGGCCAACTTGCCATTTGCTTTCTTAACCGCCTGCTGTACCTGCATGTCAACCTTCAATGACTGATGTACCATGACACCCAGGTCTCGTTGTACCTCCCCTTTTCCTAATCTGTCACCATTCAAATAATAGTCTGTCTCTCTGTTTTTACCACCAAAGTGGGTAACCTCACATTTATCCACATTATACTTCATCTGCCATGTATTTGCCCACTCACCTAACCTATCCAAGTCACTCTGCAGCCTCATAGCATCCTCCTCGGAGCTCACACTGCCACCCAACTTAGTGTCATCTGCAAATTTGGAGATACTACATTTAATCCCCTCGTCTAAATCATTAATGCACAGTGTAAACAGCTGGGGCCCCAGCACAGAACCTTGTGGTACCCCACTAGTCACTGCCTGCCATTCTGAAAAGTACCCATTTACTCCTACTCTTTGCTTCCTGTCTGCCAACCAGATCTCAATCCAAGTCAGCACACTACCCCCAATTCCATGTGCTTTAACTTTGCACATTAATCTCTTGTGTGGGACCTTGTCGAAAGCCTTCTGAAAGTCCAAATACACCACATCAACTGGTTCTCCCTTGTCCACTCTACTGGAAACATCCTCAAAAAATTCCAGAAGATTTGTCAAGCATGATTTCCCTTTCACAAATCCATGATGACTTGGACCTATCATGTCACCTCTTTCCAAATGCGCTGCTATGACATCCTTAATAATTGATTCCATCATTTTACTCACTACCGATGTCAGGCTGACTAGTCTATAATTCCGTTTTCTCTCTCCCTCCTTTTTTTTTAAAAAAGTGAGGTTACATTGGATCAGTTCCTATGGAGTGGAGGGTAGCCAGAGTCTATGGAATGTTGGAAAATGACTGTCAATGCATCCGCTATTTCCAAGGCCACCTCCTTAAGTACTCTGGGATGCAGTCCATCAGGCCCTGGGGATTTATCGGCCTTCAATCCCATCAATTTCCCGACCAATAAGGATTTCCCTCAGTTCCTCCTTCTTACTAGACCCTCTGACCCCTTTTATATCCGGAAGGTTGTTTGTGTCCTCCTTAGTGAATACCGAACTAAAGTACTTGTTCAACTGGTCTGCCATTTCTTTGTTCCCAGTTATGACTTCCCACTTCATAATTTTAAACATCTCTATCAAATCGTCCCTTAACCTTCTCTGCTCCAAGAACAATCCCAGCTTCCCTAATCTCTCCACATAACTGAAGTCCCTTATCTCTGGGTATCAGGGATGGTGTGAAAGGAGAGAGCAGATGCAAAGGAGATCAAAATCAGAAGAGCAGAGCGTGCATGCAGCAATATAGGATTAAAGTAGTTTGCAAAAGTAGGAAGGGGTGAGGCCAAGAAAAAAAGATAAGGATTTTGAAATGAATGCATTAAGGAATAGTGAGAACACAGGCAAAGAAAAATTGGAGTAATCGGTCTGGAGGTGATCAAGACATTGTTAAACTTTTCAGCAGCAATGGGAATGAAGAAAGTGAGGCAGCAAGCAATGCGGTGGAGGTAGATATCAAGCCCCTTGAGTTAAGAAGCACAAAATCAGCCAGAGTTCCTATTCCTGGTTTATATCCAGGGATCTCTACTAGAAGTTTGTGTTTGGATGGGCTTGGCTTTAATGCCCCGTGATCAAATATATCCCACCAGCCTCCTGAGCGCTCCCCGAAAGAAATTCTAACTCATCCAAAACTCCACCATTCACATCCTGTCCGCCCCAAGGTCTGCTCAACTATTGGTCTTGTTCTCACTGATCTCCATTGGTTCCCTATTTCCCAGTGCATTAAAATCAAAACCTTTGTCCTCATTCCACCCTCCCTCGGCATCCTCCTATTTCCCTTCAATTGCCTGCCTCTGGTATCCAAAGCATTGTTCCACCTTTGGTACCAGAGCTTTCAGCTATCTCAGCCCTACTCTCGTTAAAAACAAAATCCCTCCCACAATCCCTGGTTTCTCTCCCCACCTTCTCAAAATCTACCTTTTTGACCATGCTTTCAGTCTTCTCTTCTGCTATTGATCGCCATCTGTCTCTCCTCTGAAGAGAATTGGGACGTTAACGACATTAAAGTCACTTTAGAGATGATGCTTGTGCATAAGGGGAAAA
Source organism: Pristiophorus japonicus (assembly GCF_044704955.1). Taxonomy (NCBI): domain Eukaryota; kingdom Metazoa; phylum Chordata; class Chondrichthyes; family Pristiophoridae; genus Pristiophorus; species Pristiophorus japonicus. The sequence continues at coordinate 196,061,380 of NC_091978.1, forward strand.
AAAGAAGAGAGTGAGAAGGACAGAAAGAGAGAGAAAAATAAGTATGATAAAATCGAGGGGGAAAAAAAAGATCTTGTATTTTACATGGCATTGTTCACATCCTCAAAGCTACTCAAATTGTTTCAAAGCCAACGAATTACTTTAGAAATTATGGGCCCAAGTTTCAACTGGATTTGCTCCTATTTTTTTGGAGCAACTAGTTTTTTTTGGAGTATCCTAGAAATTGCAATTCTCCAGAATTAGTTTCAGTGAGTTAGTTTAGTTTCGTTTTAGTTCAGTTTTTTTTCCAAAAGGGGAAGTGTCCAGCCACTTAGGCCTGTTTTGCAAGTTTGAACTGCGAAAAGTTACTCCAAGCTAACTTAGAACGGAGTAAGTGCCCACTTTTATAAGTTCTGAAAAACTTTACCTAGAGTTAAGTTCAGTGCAGGCACAGCCAGAGACAGAGGGTGGGAAGCAGTAAACACAAAGGACTAAAGCATTAAACACATCACTTAAAATGGTCTAAAACCTCTTGTGATATCTTGCCTTATATCTGCTGAGTGAGGACAGTTGTTTCTCTTTTTATAAATAAGCAAGTGTAGGCTCCTGGCTGAGACAGACACATCAACACCTAATTGTTGATCCTTCGGAAAACATCATACCCCATTAGTCCAATCTATTACTTGAATAACTCACTTCAGACTAGATTATCTCTCATTTGTAAGAACTCATCATAGGCAGTCCCTCGGAATCGAGGAAGACTTTCTCCCACTCTTAGCATGAGTTCTTAGGTGGCTGTACAGTCCAATACGAGAACCACAGTCTCTGTCACAGGTGGGACGGATAGTCGTTGAGGGAAAGGGTGGGCAGGGAGCCTGGTTTGCCGCACGCTCCTTCCGCTGCCTGCGCTTGATTTCTGCATGCTCTCAGCGACGATACTCGAGGAGCTCAGCGCCCTCCCAAATGCACTTCCTCCACTTGGGGCGGTCTATGGCCAGGGACTCCCAGGTGTCAGTGGGTATGTTGCACTTTATCAGGGAGGCTTTGAGGGTGTCCTTGTAACGTTTCCTCTGCCCGCCTTTGGCGCATTTGCCGTGGATGAGTTCAGAGTAGAGCGCTTGCTTTGGGAGTCTCGTGTCTGGCATGCGGATTATGTGGCCTGCCCAGCGGAGCTGATCAATTGTGGTCAGTGCTTCAATGCTGGGGATGTTGGGCTGGACGAAGACGCTAATGTTTGTGCATCTGTCCTCCCAGGGGATATGCAGGATCTTAGAGACATCGCTGGTGGTATTTCTCCAGCGACTCGAGGTGTCTGCTGTACATGGTCCACATTTCTGAGCCATACAGGAGGGCGGGTATTACTACGGCCCTGTAGACCATGAGCTTGGTGACAGTTTTGAGGGATTGGTCTTCAAACACTCTTTTCCTCAGGCAGCTGAAGACTGCACTGGCGCACTGGAGTTAGTGTTGGATCTCGTCGTCAATGCCTGCTCTTGTTGATAGGAGGCTCCTGATAGGGGAAGTGGTCCACGATGATGTCCAGGGCCACGCCGTGGATCTTGATGTCTGGGGGGCAGTGCTGTGCAGGCTGAGGACAGGCTGGTGGAGGACCTTTGTCGTACTGATGTTTAACGCAAGGCCCATGCTTTCATACCCCTTGGTAAATACATCAACTATGTCCTGGAGTTCAGCCTCTGTGTGCACAGATGCAGGCGTCATCCGCGTACTGTAGCTCGATGACAGAGGTTGGGGTGGTCTTGGACCTGGCCTGGAAATGGTGAAGGTTGAACAGCTTTCCACTGGTTCTGTAGTTTAGTTCCACTCCAGCGAGGAGCTTATCAACTGTGAGGTGGAGCATGGCAACGAGAAAGATTGAGAAAAGAGAGTTGGGACAATGACGCAACCCTGCTTGACCCCGGTCCGGACGTGAATTGGGTCTGTGATGGACCTGTTGGTAAGGATCACAGCCTGCATGTCATCGTAGAGCAGGCGGAGGATAGCGACATACTTTTGGGGGCATCTGAAACAGAGGAGGACGCTCCACAGACCCTCGCGGTTGACAGTGTCAAAGGCCTTTGTAAGGTCGAAGGCGGCCATGTATAAGGGCTGGTGCTGTTCCCTGCATTTTTCCTGCAGCTGTCGCACTGCAAAAATCATGTCCGTTGTGCCCCAGAGAGGAGCTCCACGGCTAGGGGGAGAAGTCGATTGAGGAGGACTCTAGCGACAACTTTCCCAGTGGTTGATAGCAGGGAGATTCCTCTGTAGTTGCCGCAGTCAGACTTGTCCTCTTTTTTTTTAAAAATGTGGTCACAATCACTGCATCTCCCAGCATGCTCTCCTCCCTCCAGCTGAGAGAGATGAGGTCATGTATTCGCGCCAGTAGTGTCTCTCCGCCATACTTCAGTGCCTTAGCAGAGATTCCATCCGCTCCTGTAGCCTTGTTATTAGCTGTCTTATGACCTTTTCTACCTCGTGCAGTGTTGGGGTCTCAGAGGCGGTGGCGGGTAGCATGCTGCGGAATGGAGTCGAGTACACTCGAGTCAAAGGCAGAGTCTCGATTGAGGAGATCTTCGAACTGTTCCTTCCAGCGGTTCCCGAGTGCCTCGGTGTCCTTGAGTGTTTCCCCGTTCTTGGCCAGGAGTGGGTGGGGCCTTGGGAGTTTGGTTCGTATGTGGCCTTGACTGCGGTGAAGAAACCTCGCACATCATGGTGGTCGGCCAGCTGCTGTATCTCCTGTGCTTTCTCCATCCACCACCTGTTCTTTAGGTCCCGGGTTTTTTGTTGGACCTTAGCCTTTAGCCATCTGTAATGCTGTTTTGCTGCTCAAAGGCTCAGAAATGCCCTGCACTTGCAATCTATTAGTTCTTGAATCTCCTGATCATTCTCATCAAACCAGTCCTGGTGTTTCCTGGTTGAGTGACCGAGCATCTCCTTGCAGACACTAGTTATGGAGGCCTGGAGGGCAGACCAAGCGCTGTGGGCATTCTGCATCTTGGGGTCATGTCAGTGGCCATCGGGGAAGCAGCTCCCTAGGGAACAGCTCCTCGGCCCTCAACCCCCCACCCCCCACCCCCCTCCTCTGTCTAAACTTCCCCAAGCCCCAGCCCTAGCTCTAATAGGCCCCTATAGGGGGTCTTAAAGACTTAAATCCCCACTCAAACCCCAACCCCACAAATCCCAAAAGTTCGAGCCTACCTCAGGCCTCCCGCCACACCGGACATCGGCGACTCCCGGCTGGACCTCTTGCGGCAACTCAACGCGACTTGAGCCTCCCGGCTGGACCTCCTGCAGCTGCTGGACGACTCAACGTGACCTGGACCACCCGGCTGGACCTCCTGCGGCGACTGGGCGGCTGGACCTGGCTATCGGGCCTCCTCCCCTCCACCCCACGCCACCTCCACCGAGACTGTGCAATGAGCTGGCCGCTAGGAGGCGAGGAAAAGTGTACACTCAAGGAACTCGAGCACGTAAATCTACGCTGACGTTCCAGTGCAGTGCTGAGGGAGCGCCTCACTGTCGGAGGAGCAGTGCGGAGGGAGTGCCGCACTGTCGGAGGGGCCGTCTTTCGGATGAGACATTAAACGGAGGCCCCATCTGCTCTCTTAGGTGGACGTAAAAGATCCCACGGCCACTATTTCGAAGATGAGCAGGGGAGTTCTCCCCAGTGTCCTGGGCCCAATATTTATCCCCTCAACCAACATAACAAAAACAGATTATCTGGGTCATTTATCACATTCCTGTTTGTGGGAGCTTGCTGTGTGCAAATTGGCTGCCGCATTATGACAGCGACTAGACTCCAAAAAGTACTTCTTTGGCTGTAAAGCGCTTTGAGACATCTGGTGGTCATGAAAGGCGCTGTAGAAATCCAAGTCTTTCTTTTCTTTCTTGTAAGTAAGTGCCTAGCCCCCAATTGGTGACAACAAAGGTGGTATATTTGCAACGAGAAAGTCAATGTTATGAAATCACAGGCTCATATTCTATTCTTCTGGGGCATTCAGAGTTAGGCTATTCCTCAGAATGGCGGTCAAACATTAGGTTGCTCAGCAATGCTGGGCTCAACAAAGTGTTATTGAATAGCATTGGTTTACAATGTCACCTGAATGAATCTCAGTTGACACATGACACACCAAATGTTATTTTACCAACTATCTGGTTAGCTAGTTCCATTAACTGTTCTCGAAATGCCAAAAAGAATATAAGTAAATGTTACCCCGTCAGTGTGCATAGAGCCTCAGTATATAAGCTCTCATGTTAAACACATCATGGTAGATGGAAACATGTTAAGGCAAAGGAAGTTAATGCACATAAACTGCATTGTCACACACACTGACATTTTTATTTGTACTTTCTTTACACTGCAACTTTGGCGTTGGTGCAATGCATTGGCACAAGCCAGTATGAGTCACTAGCAGCAAAAGTATCAAGTACTTTGGATTATTTGTTTTGTAAACAAAACAATGCAAGACCAAGATATAAAAATGCTATTGACGCAAAGGCTATCTGTAACTTGTAGTGGACTAATTTCACTCTCTTGCATTTGCAGTTTAAATACAGTTCTTTTTGTTAGCATCAATTGTTAACGAGCTCTACAATAAAAATGCTATTGAACATGATAAGGCTGTACAACTGTCCCTATAAGCATTTCATTAATCAAAAATAAGTTCAATATTTCTGAAAATCAAAATTAAAGATATATTTCCTCCTGTACTTCAGAACTATACTGCAATAAAGAGTCTACAGCTGCAAGAGATCAGACAATTGGCAAGAAAAAAATTGTTTGCAATTAAATAGAATGGAATGGTTACAGCACAGAAGGAAACCATTCGGCCCATGCTTGCTCTCTGCAAGAGCACTTCAGATTACTAATTTTATCTTGAATTATGGATTCCAGGAGTTTATCCATAACTGAAATTAGACTAACTGGCTTATAGGTGCCCAGTTTGTCGATCTCCCTTCTTGAACAAACATGTCACATAGATATTTTCCAGCCCAATGGCACAATTTACACATGTAGGATTGAAACACTGAACAAGAGCCTCTGCTACTTGCTTTCTGATCTTTCAACAGCCCAAGGTGATAATCACCTTTAGGTCTGCTACATTTTTACAGAACAAATTCCTTTTCCACAGTTAGCCTCATCAATTGTTCCATATACTCCTCTAGTTAGTACACATGCATTCTTACTTCCACCATCATGACCCATTACAAAATATCTATTTAAGACATCCCTGCCATTTCATCCTCCACAATTACACTAAAGAAGTTAAGGATAGTATTAGATTAAAAGCTTATATGGTGGCAAAGAATAGTAGTAAGCCTGAGGATTGGGAGAGCTTTAGAAACTAGCAAAGGATGACCAAAAAATTGATTAAAATAGGGAGAAAATTGAATGAGAGTAAATTAGCAAGAAATATGAAAACAGATTGCAAGAGCTTCTACATGTATGTAAAAAGGAATAGAGTAGAAAAAGTAAGTGTTGGTCCCTTGGAAGCTGAGACAACAGAAATTATAATGGGAAACAAGGAAATGGTAGAGACATTGAACGAATATTTTTTATCTGTCTTCACAGTCGAAGAAGACAAAAAGCGTACTAAAAATTGTGAGGAATCAATGGGCTAACGAGTGTGAGGAACGTAAAAGTAATTAATAGCAGTAGAGAAAAAGTACAATGAGAAACAAATGGATCTAAAAGCTGACAAATCCTCTGGATGTGATGGCCAATCATCCTTGGATTCTAAAAGAGGTGGCTGCAGAGATAGTGGATGCATTGGTTGTGATCTTCCAAAATTCCCTAGATTCTAGAAAGGTACCAGCAGATTGGAAGGTAGCAAATGTAACCACACTATTCAAGAAAGGAGTAAGAGAGAAAACAGGGAACTACAGACCAGTTAGCCTGACATCAGTCATCCGGAAAATGCTGGAATCCATTATTAAGGAAGTGGTAACAAGGTACATAGAAAATCAAAATATGATTCGGCAGAGTTAACATGAAAATTATGTTTAACAAATCTGAGTTTTTTGAGGATGTAACTAGCTGGGTAGATAAAGGGGAACCAGTGGATGTAGTATAATTGGATTTCCAAAAGGCATTCAATAAGGTGCCACATAAAAGGTTGCTTAGTAAGATTGGGGCTCATGGGGTTGGGGGGTAATATATTAGCATGGACGGAGGATTGGTTAACGGACAGAAAACAGAGTAGGAATAAACAGGACATTTTCAGGTTGGCAGGCTGTAACTAGTGGGGTGCCGAAAGGATCAGTGCTTGGGCCTTAGCTATTTACAATCTATATTAATAACTTGGATAAAGGGACCGCGTGCAATGTATCCAATTTAGAAACATAGAGAAACATAGAAAATAGGTGCAGGAGCAGGCCATTCAGCCCTTCTAGCCTGCACCGCCATTCAATGAGTTCATGGCTGAACATGAAACTTCAGTACCCCCTTCCTGCTTTCTCGCCATAACCCTTGATCCCCCGAGTAGTAAGGACTTCATCTAACTCCCTTTTGAATATATTTAGTGAATTGGCCTCAACTACTTTCTGTGGTAGAGAATTCCACAGGTTCACCACTCTCTGGGTGAAGAAGTTTCTCCTCATCTCGGTCCTAAATGGCTTACCCCTTATCCTCAGACTGTGACCCCTGGTTCTGGACTTCCCCAACATTGGGAACATTCTTTCTGCATCTAACCTGTCTAAACCCGTCAGAATTTTAAACGTTTCTATGAGGTCCCCTCTCATTCTTCTGAACTCCAGTGAATACAATCCCAATTGATCCAATCTTTCTTGATAGGTCAGTCCCGCCATCCCGGGAATCAGTCTGGTGAACCTTCGCTGCACTCCCTCAATAGCAAGAATGTCCTTCCTCAGGTTAGGAGACCAAAACTGTACACAATACTCCAGGTGTGGCCTCACCAAGGCCCTGTACAACTGTAGCAACACCTCCCTGCCCCTGTATTCAAATCCCCTCGCTATGAAGGCCAACATGCCATTTGCTTTCTTAACCGCCTGCTGTACCTGCATGCCAACCTTCAATGACTGATGTACCATGACACCCAGGTCTCGTTGCACCTTCCCTTTTCCTAATCTGTCACCATTCAGATAATAGTCTGTCTCTCTGTTTTTACCACCAAAGTGGATAACCTCACATTTATCCACATTATACTTCATCTGACATGCATTTGCCCACTCACCTAACCTATCCAAGTCACTCTGCAGCCTAATAGCATCCTCCTCGCAGCTCACACTGCCACCCAACTTAGTATCATCCGCAAATTTGGAGATACTGCATTTAATCCCCTCGTCTAAATCATTAATGTACAATGTAAACAGCTGGGGCCCCAGCACAGAACCTTGCGGCACTCCACTAGTCACTGCCTGCCATTCTGAAAAGTACCCGTTTACTCCTACTCTTTGCTTCCTGTCTGACAACCAGTTCTCAATCCACGTCAGCACACTACCCCCAATCCCATGTGCTTTAACTTTGCACATTAATCTCTTGTGTGGGACCTTGTCGAAAGCCTTCTGAAAGTCCAAATATACCACATCAACTGGTTCTCCTTTGTCCACTTTACTGGAAACATCCTCAAAAAATTCCAGAAGATTTGTCAAGCATGATTTGCTGATGATACAAAGCTAGGTGGGAAAGAAAGCTATGAGGAGGACACAGAGAGTCTGCAAAGGGATATAGACTGGTTAAGTGAGTGGGCAATAAAGTGGCAGATGGAGTATAATGTGGGGAAATGAGAGGTTATTCACTTTGGTAGGAAGAATAGAAAAAAAGAATATTTTTAAAATGGTGAGAAACTATTAAATGTTGGTGTTCAGAGAGATTTGGGTGTCCTTGTGCAGGAAACACAGAAAGTTAGCATGCAGGTACAGCAAACAATAAGGAAAGCAAATGGCACGAGGCGTTTACTGCAAGGGGGTTGAAATACAAGAGTAAGGAAGTTTTGCTACAATTGTATAGGGCCTTGGTGAGACCACACTTCGAGTACTGTACGCAGTTTTGGTCTCCTTTTCTAAGGAAAGACATTTTTGCCTTGGAGACAGTGCAATGAAGGTTTACTAAATTGATCCCTGGGATGAGAGGGTTGTTCTATGAAGAGAGATTGAGTAGATTGGCCCTATACTCTCTGGAGTTTAGAAGAATGAGAGGTGATCTCACTGTAACATATAAAGGTTCTGAAGGGGTAGATGCTGGGGAGGTTGTTTCCTCTGGCAGGACAATCTAGGACTAGGGGACATAGTCTCAGGATAAGGGTCAGCCATTTAAGACTGAGATGAAGATAAATTTCTTCACTCAGAAGGCTGTGAATTTTTGGAATTCTCTACCCCAAATGGCTGTGGATGCTGAATCGGTGAGTATTTTCAATGCTGAGATAGATAGATGTTTGGACCTCAGGAGAATTAAGGGATATGGAGATAGGACAGAAGTGGAGTTGAGCGAATATCTGCCATGATCGTATTGAATGGCGGAGCAGGCTCAATGAGTCATATGGCCAATTTCTTTATTAAGGAAATATTCTGATTGGATCGGAGAAAGACCAAAGTGGTTAATCTTACATTGAACTCAATCTGTCTCACTCAATTTTGTCCACTCACTTAGTCCCATTAATCACACTGTTTTATTCGGTTACTACAAAGCAGCGGCACTAATTATAAAAGGACAGAATTGCAGAATGCAATCCACAACATACTTTTACTAGGATCCCATGTAATAAAGACGGAATTCAACTTGTTCAGTCGCGAATAGTTGTCATCAAAACCTATTTGACAAAATGTCAACCTTAATTGAGTCGGTTAATAGAAACTAATGGAGAATTTGCCTGTCGGGACTGAGTAGTTCGGCGTTTACCTGTAGGAGCATCCGGATCTCCGTTTGCAGGCTGTGAGAATCCCTCGGCGTTTGAGTCCGTTGGAGGTCCGGCTGCAGAGCTGAGACATATGGTGGGAATGCAGAAACTAATCCAGATCAGAGTCAGCGACATCCATCGGTTCCAATCCATCCTCATCGCCAACACAGCCCGGAACCCTAAAAGAACTGGTGCGCAAATAAAAGGCCATCAACATCACAAAGATTAAACTGCGAGGGAGCAGTAATTATGCACGGCGTGCGTATTATGTATGCACCGAGTTACAAAGACCGGAGTGTGAAACTGCAACAACTGTGCATTGTAATCATTGGATGGAACGTGCCTCTCCGGCCGGATAATGCCTGGAACGCCACCCGGAGCGTTCCGAGTTCCAGCACCGAATTGGGGAAGCGCGAGAATTCTCCGGCTCCTGCCAGTGTCAGCAGCCCGGAGAACACTCTGCCTCTGGCCCCTCCGCCCTGTTACAGTCCACCGGCTTGTTCAAGACCCGGTTTGGCCGGGGGGGCCTTCAACAAAACTGATCGATTGCAAAAATCTTCACTTTTTAAAAATAAATAAATGCATACGCTCCTCACCTTAAACAATGAAGAGCGGGTCTGCGGTTGGTTTTAGCTATTTTTGGCTGTGCTGATCCTCACTCGATAACTTAATACAGATCTTCATCGGTGAAAGTTAATGGTCGGTGTAAGTTGAAAAGCATCGATCCCGAGAGCAATGCCCCTAATTTGCCTGCCGCAGGCTACCCTCCCTCGCAGCCACGATCTGAAGTGGCAGTCAGTAGCTGGGTTGGAAAGCTGCAGGAAAGCGCTCACACCCTCTGGCTAGAAACTGCGAGCCCCCGCACAGCATCTCTGCAAACAACGTCTCCCCGCCTCGGCTCTCCGCAGAAACTTTATCTGACAACTAAGTTCCTGCCCCCACCCCCAGCTTCATTACTTTTCATATCCGATTTCTGTCAGCTGAAGTGTTGGTGGGGGGAGGAAGGCAGTATGCAAATAACGTGACATCACCTCGCTGGAGCGCAACTGCCGGTTTGTTTGGGCAAAGAAAATGTTAAGTGTGTTTTTCGTCCTGATATCGGCTGTGGCGCGCGTTGCTGGGCGGGCATGCGTGTATCTCAATTCCCCAACCACACAACCCCTTCACTTAGAGCTGAACCAGTGGAGTGCTCAGCGAAGTATGCTTACTGTGTTACTGCTCGGTGCGGACCCCGGACCTGAGACCCGCGATTCACCGGCATCCGCATCTCTGCCTCTCGCCATTGGTTCGTTTGTCACAACATGGCAGCGTCTTATTGGCGGAGCAGCTGATCAGTAACAGCAGCGTTAAGTGTCCACATACAGAAACAGTGTCTTCCTCCAACCACCGGGGCAGTTGTGATGGATGTTCCTGCAGCTTCCTCCTGGTGACTCAGGACTCATAAAGTTTGTTTCCTTGGCTACATGAGACACGGAAAGCAGGAGTCTTGGGGAAATACTTTGCTGCGTTTTTATAAATACATCCTTTCTGCTGTTATGATTGGTAATACTCCAGAGCAACGTAGTGACAACACTGCAGCTGCACATTTTCACCATATGTGGCAACACGACTTGATTTTTTTGGACAAGGCTCCTTGCCTTCGGAACAACTTCCTATTCACCAAATTTCCCCAATGCCGTAATTTGCCTTTAGTTGTATGTTTAACTGTCAACATCTACAAAAAGTAACTTTTTAAAGGAGCTATCATTCAAGTGCTTTTTTTGATACAGTATTTGGGGAATTCTTCAGAGGATAGTCTTGATTCAGTCAGTTACGTGTTCATGTAATTTGCATTGCCTCACTGTATTTATAAACAAGTGAAAGGGGTTTTCTAAATACATTTTCCACAAAGCAGGCAATCCTTTAGCTAGAAGAGAAACACTAATCCTAAACCAGTATTTTCCATAAATAAACTGTTCGTCAAACCTAACCAGTAAAAACTGATCATTGAGTTTTGAAATATAAACTCTAAAAGTATTTGTCCTCATTCTTATGTATGCAAGCCCAGGCAACCTGAATCATACCGCCATCAGAGCTTACCTGTTGGAGTCCCAAGGGATCCCAGTGTCCCTTGGGAGCACTGTATATAAGCAGGCCTCCCACGCTGCACCAGCACTCTGAAGTTTGAATAAAGGAGCTAAGGTCACACTTACTCATTATCTACAGTACTCAGTTACATTACTTTACGTTGTGTATCTGTAAAGCATGCACTCCCATGTTCCACCACCAGGGAGTGCATCCCCTGAAGTCCCAAGGGATCCCAGCATCCTTTTGGAACACTATATAAGCCGGCCCCGAAGGCCTGTTCCTCACTCTGGAGTGTCCTAATAAAGACTGAGTTCACTGTTACTTTAACCTTCCTGTGTGCAGTCTCATCTGTGTTAGGAACACAATACTTTATTGCGAGCATAACAACTGGCGACGAGATAACAAACAACCATGTGAAAATGCAAAGAACTGTTGGTATTCTGGAGAAATTCTCAGAAGGGGACGATTGGGAGGCCTTAGTGGAGCGACTCGACCAATACTTCGTGGCCAATGAGCTGGAAGGTGACAGGAACGCTGCCAAACGAAGGGCATTCCTTCTTAGCATCTGTGGGGCAGCAACCTATGGCCTCATGAAGAATCTTCTAGCTCCGGTGAAACCAAAAACCAAATCCTATGAAGAACTGTGTACGCTGGTCCGGGAGCACCTAAATCCGAAGGAAAACGTTTTGATGGCAAGGTATCGATTCTACACATATCAATAGTCTGAAGGCCAGGAAGTGGCGAGCTACGTCACCGAACTGAGGCGCCTTGCAGGACATTGCGAATTCGATGGATTCCTTGAGCAAATGCTAAGAGACTTTTTTGTATTGGCATTGGCCATGAGGTTATCCTTCGCAAACTATTGACTGTTGAAACACCGAATCTGAGCAAAACCATAACGATAGCCCAGGCATTTATGTCCACCAGCAATAACACCAAACAAATTTCGCAGCATAAAGAGGTTTCGGTAGTACTGTACACAAAGTAACGTCGTTTTCAGGCAGGAATGCACATGACAGAACATATACGGCGGCAGCTGCACGACCTCAGATGACCCAGAGTCCGCCATCAATTGTTAATGCGAAGCAGTTAACACCTTGTTGGCACTGTGGAGGTGATCATCGAGCCCATCAATGCTGTTTCAAACACTATGTGTGCAAAGGTTGTGGAACAATGGGACACCTCCAGCGAACGTGCAGACGAGCTGCAAACTGTACAAACCACCATGTTGCAGAGGAGGATCAATCCATAGTGGATCAGGCTGAACTAGAGACTCGAACCGAGGAGGCAGAAGTGTACGGGTTACACATCTTCACCACGAAATGTCCACCGATCATGTTAAAAGTTGAACTGAATGGAATTCCAGTATCCATGAAACTGGACACGGGTGCGAGTCAGTCTATCATGAGCAAAAAGGCTGCGGTGCAACACTGCACACAGGCCCAAGCTTAGCCCCATTCACACCATGATGAGAACTTACAGTAAAGAGCTGATCCCTGTTATTGGCAGCGCAGCAGTAAAAGTCTCCTATGATGGAGCAGTGCACGAACTCCCACTATGGATTGTACCAGGAGATGGCCCCACACTGTTCGGCAGAAGCTGGCTGGGAAAAATCCGCTGGAATTGGGACGACATCCGAGCGCTCTCATCCATTGACGACGCCTCATGTGCCCAGGTTCTGAGCAAGTTTCCGTCGTTGTTCGAGCCAGGCATTGGAAGTTTCTCGGCGACGAAGGTGCAGATCCACTTGTTTCCTGGTACACAACCCATCCACCACAAGGCACGGGCAGTGCCATATATGATGCGAGGAAAAGTGGAAATTGAGCTGGACAGGCTGCGCCGGTGGAGTTCAACGTGTGGGCCAGTCCGATCCGGTTCTCATAGACGATGGTACGGTCAGAATTTGTGGGGAGTATAAAGTAATGATTAACTGTTTTTCGCGACAGGACCAGTACCCGCTACCCAAGCCAGACGACCTATTTGCTGGTGGAAAGACGGTCACCAAGTTGGACCTGACTCGGCCTACATGACGCAGGAGCTGGCGGAATCTTCGAAAGGCCTCACCTGCATCAACAAGCACAAAGGTCTGTTCATCTACAATAGATGCCCGTTTGGGATTCGATCAGCCACGGCAATTTTCCAAAGGAACATGGAGAGCCTCATAAAGTCGGTTCCGCGCACAGTGGTTTTCCAGGATGACATACTGGTCACAAGTCAGGACACCATCGAACACTTGAAGAACCTGGAAGAGGTTCTAAGTCGACTTGATCGCGTGGGACTCAGGTTGAAACACTCGAAGTGTGTTTTCCTAGCACCAGAGGCCGAGTTCTTAGGGAAAAGAATCACGGCAGATGGCATCAGACCCACCGACACCAAGACGGAGGCCATCAAGAACGCGCCGAGACCACAGAACATGACGGAGCTGCGGTCGTTCCTGGGACTCCTCAACTATTTCAATAATTTCCTACCCGGGTTAAGCACCTTGCCAGAACCCCTACATGTGCTACTGCGCAAGGGAGGTGACTAGATATGGGGGAAATCACAAGAGGCTGCTTTTGAGAAAGCTAGAAATCTGTTATGTTCCAACAGACGGCTTGTTCTGTATAACCCATGTAAACGTTTAGTGTTAGCTTGCGATGCATCTTCATACGGGGTCGGGTGTGTGTTACAACAAGCTAACGAATCGGGAACATTGCAACCGGTCGCTTATGCATCCAGGATTTTGTCCAAGGCTGAAAGGGCCGACAACATGATTGAAAAAGAAGCTATGGCATGAGTTTATGGGGTGAAAAAAATGCACCAGTATCTGTTTGGTCTCAAGTTTGAGCTAGAAACTGACCATAAGCCGCTCATATCGCTATTCTCAGAGAGCAAATGGATTAATACCAATGCCTCTGCCCGCATCCAAAGATGGGCGCTCGCGCTGGCTGCATACGACTATGTAATCCCCCTCAGACCAGGCACAGAGAACAGCGCTGATGCTCTCAGTTGGCTACCATTGCCCACCACCGAGGTGGAAATGACACAGCCTGCAGACTTGCTCTTGGTGATGGATGCATTTGAAAATGAAACATCCCCCGTTACAGCCCGCCAGATCAGGTCCTGGACCAGCCAGGATCCTTTACTGTCCCTTGTAAAAAAACTGTGTCCTCCATGGGAGCTGGTCCAGCGTCCCAGCAGAGATGCATGAAGAGATCAAGCCATTCCAGTGGCGCAAAGACGAAATGTCCATACAGGCAGACTGTCTTTTGTGGGGTAATTGTGTGGTTTTGCCTAAGGAAGGCAGGGAAATGTTCATATAGAAAATAGGTGCAGGAGTAGGCCATTCGACCCTTCGAACCTGCACCACCATTCAATCAGATCATAGCTGATCATTCCCTCAATATCCCTTTCCTGCTTTCTCTCCATACCCCTTGATCCCCTGAGCTGTAAGGGCCATATCTAACTCCCTCTTGAATATATCCAATGAACTGGCATCAACAACTCTCTACGGCAGGGAATTCCACAGGTTAATAACTCTCTGAGTGAAGAAGTTTCTCCTCATCTCAGTCCTAAATGGCCTGCCCCTTATCCTAAGACTGTGACCCCTGGTTCTGGACTTCCCCAACATCGAGGACATTCTACCCGCATCTAACCTGCCCCGTCCCATCAGAATCTTATATGTTTCTATGAGATCCCCTCTCCTCCTTCTAAACTCCAATGTATAAAGGCCCAGTCGATCCAGTCTGTCCTCAAATGTCAGTCCAGTCATCCCGGGAATCAGTCTGGTGAACCTTCGCTGCACTCCCTCAATAGCAAGAACGTCCTTCCTCAGATTAGGAGACCAAAACTGAACACAATATTCCAGCCTGCTGGCAAATGGTATATTGGCCTTCATAGCTAGGAGTATAGGAGCAGGGAGATCTTACTACAGTTGTACAGGGCCTTGGTAAGGCCTCACCTGGAATATGCGACCTACACAGTACACACCCAGGCATAGTAATGATGAAAGCTATAGCCAGATCCCATGTGTGGTGGTCCGGCATCGACTCAGACTTAGAGTCATGCGTGCGCCAATGCAATACTTGCTCTCAACTGAGCAATGCACCCAGAGAGGCACCGCTAAGTTTGTGATCATGGCCCTTCAAACCTTGATCGAGGATCTGTTATGGCTTGAATAAAGAGTCAGACCAGATACTGCAAGCTCAAAGTAAGGTGTGACCGTAGTCCTTTATTATAGATCTCAGAGTGCCTCTCCAGCCTGTGAAGCCTCCTTATATACAGGTGCTCCGAAGGGATTGTGGGATCCCTTGGGACTCCAGGGGATAAGCCCTCTGGTGGTTAGACATGGTATTTACAGGTTTACATACATAACAACACTTCTCCCCCCCCTCCCCCACAGCACCCCCCGCCCAAAGTCAACAGTGTAACTATTTACAATGTAAGTCGATCTTTCCCTGGTTGATCGTCTCAGTGCAAATGCTGATTTTTGGTGAGACTTTGTTGGGCCCTCGCTGGGCTGCTGCGCAGGTGGCCTTGCTGGGTTGCTGGGGGTGGTGAGTCCTGCTGGGCTACTGCGGGTGATGTGTTCTGCTTCGTGGTCAACCACTGGGTCGGTTGCCACTTGTGTGTGTGTGTTGGAGGGTTGAAAAAGGTAAAGTCTATTGTGGGTTGTTCTGGATAGTCCGTAAATCTGAGCTTGGTTTGGTCCAAGTGTTTCCTGCAGGTCAGTACATTTGAGAGTTTGACCACAAACACCCTACTTCCCTCTTTGGCCAAAACAGTGCCAGGAAGCCACTTGAGACCTTGTCCATAATTCAACACAAATACAGGATCATTTATCTCAATTTCGCATGACACGTTTGCACGATCATGATATGTATTCTGTTGAAGCCGCCTGCTCTCTACCTGTTCGTGTAGATCAGGGTGTACTAACGAGAGCTTTGTCTTAAGTGTCCTTTTCATGAGTCCAGCGGGAGGGACCCCAGTGAGCGAGTGGGGTCTTGTGCAGTAACTAAGCAGGACTCTGGATAAGCGAGTCTTCAGTTACCCTTTTCAAGCTCTGCTTGATTGTTTGAACTGCTCGTTCTGCCTGACCATTGCACGCTGGTTTAAACGGAGTAGATGTGACATGTTTTAATCCCATTGCGGGTCATGAGCTCCTTGAACTCGGCACTGGCAAAGCATGGCCCATTGTCACTTACAAGGACATCAGGCAGACCGTGCATGGCAAACATGACACGTAGGCTTTCAATGGTGGCAGTGGATGTGCTTGCCGATATTATCACACATTCAATCCATTTGGAGCATGCATCTACAACTACTAAGAACATTTTTCCCATGTATGGGCCTGCATAGTCAACATGGACCCTGGACCACGTGTACGCAGGACTCTAAGTCTGCATCGATACCGGGCCACCACACGTGGGATCTGGCTATCGCTTTCATCATTACAATGACTGGGTGGGTGCTGTGGAGATCACTGATGAAAGTGTCCCTGCCCTTTTTTGGCACCACTACCAGATTACCCAATAGGAGGCCTTTATAGACATTTCATCTTTGCACCGCCGGTACGGCTTTATTTCCTCCTGAATCTCTAATGGGACACTGGACCAACTCCCGTGGAGCATACAATTTTTTACTAAGGACAGTAAGAGGTCCTGGCACATCCAGGTTCTAATCTGTCGGGCAGTAACAGGTGATTACTCACTCTCGAATGCTTCCATTACCATGACTAAATCTGCGGGCTGTGCCATCTCCACCCCTGTGGTGGGCAATGGTAGCCTACTGAGAGCATCAGCACAGTTTTCTGTGCCTGGCCTGTGGTGGATGGCGTAGTTGTATGCGGACAACGTGAGCGGCCATCTCTGGATGTGGGCCGATGCATTCGTATTTATCCCCTTGCTTTCAGAAAAGAGGGATATAAGCAGTTTATGGTCGGTTTCCAATTCAAATTTGAGCCCGAACAGATATTGATACATTTTCTTTACCCCGTAAACACACGCTAACGCTTCTTTTTCGATCATGCTGTAGGCCCTCTCGGCCTTAGACAAACTCCTGGATGCATAAGCAATTGGCTGCAATTTCCAAAATTCATTAGCTTGTTGCATTACACACCCGACCCCGTACGACGAAGTATCACATGCTAGTACCAAAGGTTCACATGGATCGTACAACACAAGCAATTTGTTTGAACATAACAGCTTCCTAGCTTTCTCAAAGGCATTTTCTTGGCTTTTACCCCATACCCATGCATCTCCTTTACGCAGTAAAGAGTGCAGGAGTTCTAACAATGTGTTAAGACCCGGTTAGAAGTTACCAAAATAGTTCAGGAGTCCTAGAAACGACCGCAGCTCTGTCACGTTCTGTGGTCTCGGTGAGTTCTTGATTGCCTCCGTCTTCGAATTGGTGGGCCTGATGCCGTCCGCCGCGATTCTTCTCCCCAGCAACTCCACTGCAGGTGCCAGGAAAACGCACTTCGAGTGTTTTAGCCTGAGCCCCACACAATTAAGCCGACTAAGAACCTCCTCCAGGTTTTGCAGGTGCTCGACGGTGTCCCGACCTGTAACCAAGAGGTCGTCCTGGAAAACCATGGTGCGCGGGACCGACTTCAGCAAGCTTTCCATCTTCCTCTGGAATATCGCCGAGGCCGATTGAATCCCAAACGGGCATCTGTTGTAAATGAAGAGATCTTTGTGTGTGTTGATGCAGGTGAGGCCTTTCGATGATTCCTCCAGTTCCTGCGTCATGTAGGCCGAGGTCAAGTCCAGCTTCGTGAACATTTTCCCTCCCGCCAATGTCGCAAATAAGTTGTCTGCCTTCGGTAGCGGGCAGTGAGAAACGATTGATAGTTACTTTATAATCATCACAGATTCTGACGGTGCCGTCACCCTTGAGGACAGGAACAATTGGACTGGCCCACTCATTGGATTCTAATATGTCCTTACTAATATGTTCTTACTATACAGTATAAATGCACACGAGGCCCATATTTGAGAGAAGATCACTCTGTGACCTGTTACCTTTATTACCAAGACCTCAAGAGACAGACAGTGGGTAGAGCTTCCCCTTTTATACCGGAAAGTCCAGGTTAGGAATGTCTCCCACAAGTTCACCCCCTCTGGTCAATGTTCTCAAGGCGTACAACTTAGGTCAGCTTATACATGGATTACAATGACAGTTGAATACATGACAAATTCGATAGGCAAAATGATGCCTTCTCGTTGCAGCCTGTCCGGTTCGATCTTCACCCTCTCTCTCATCATGTAAGGTACTGCTCTTGCCTTGTGATGGATGGGTCGCGCACCCGGAATCAAATGCATCAGCACTTTTGCTCCTTGGAACTTCCCGATGCCTGGTTCGAACAGCGAGGGGAACTTATTTAGGACCTGGGCACATGAAGTGTCGTCGACGGATGAAAGCGTTCGGACGTCGTCCCAGTTTCAGCGTATCTTTCCCAGCCAGCTCCTGCCGAACAGCGTGGGGCCATCGCCCGGTACCACCCAGCATGGTACCTCGTGCACCGCTCCATTGTAGGAGACCTTTACGGTAGCACTACGAGAATCAGCTCCTTTGTGTGCGTTCTCAGTTTAGTACGAATGGGGGTCACGACTGGCCTTGAGGCCTTGCTGCACCACAATTTATTGAAAGTCTTTTTGCTCGTTATGGACTGGCTTGCGCCCGTGTCCAGCTCCATGGACACCGGGAGTCCATTTAATACAAGCTTCAGCATTATGGGGGTCACTTTGTGGTAAATGTGTGCACCCCATATACCTCTGCCTCCTCGGTATGAGGCTCTGGTTCATCATGATCTACCGTGGATCTGTCCTCCTCTGCAACATAGTGGTTTGCAGGATTTGCAGGGTTGACAGCTTACCTGCAAATACGTTGGAGGTATCCCATTATTCCACAGCCCTTGCAAACGTATCCTTTGAAGCGGCATGAATAGAAACGATGATCACCCCCGCAGCACCAACAAGGTGTTAATGGCCTTGTATTCACCACCCTTGATGGTGGACTCTGAGTCATCTGCAGACGTGCAGCTGCAGTCGTGTATGTCCTGCCCTGTACATTTCGATTCGAAAACAACATTACTTTGTTCATTTTCCACAAAGCAGGCAATCCTTTAGCTAGAAGAGAGACACTATTACTAAAGCAGTATTTTTCATAAATAAACTGTTCGTCAAACCTAACCAATAAAAACTAATCATTGATGTCATGTATATAACCACAATGTAACTCTACTGTATTACTATATACACTCAATCTAGATGCACACCTTGACCACAAGGGGTGAACTTGTGGGAGACACTCCTTACCTGATCACACAGGTATAAAAAGGGAGGTCCCACACAGGGTCATCATCTTTGGAGTCCTGTGAATAAAGAGTTAAGATCACAGAGTGACCTTGTCCCCAGAATGTGCCTCGTGTGGTTTCATACTGTAGAGTAAGGACTTTACATTGGCGACGAGAAACAGGAATTCACGACTCAAGAGAATGGCCACCGGTAGCACAGAGGAACGGTACTGTGTTGGGGAAGACTGGGACGATTTTGTCGAGAGGCTTCAGCAAAGCTTCGTTACGAAAGAATGGCTGGGGGATGCAGCGGCCGACAAGCGAAGGGCTCATCTCTTGACCAGCTGCGGACCAAAGACTTACGCGCTCATGAAGGACTTACTAGCACCTGAAAAGCCGGCGGACAAAACCTTTGAAGAACTTAGCAAATTGATCGGGGAGCACCTCAAACTGGCGAGTAGCATACATATGGCTCGACACAGATTCTATACCCACCGATGTCATGAAGGACAGAGCATATCGGACTTCGTAGCGGACCTCCAGCATTTGGCCAGCCTCTGTAAGTTTACAGATGCCTGCAGGGGGGAGATGCTAAGGGACTTCTTTATCGAGGGCATCGGTCATGCGGGAATTTTCCGCAAATTAATTGAGACCAAGGATTTGACCTTGGAAGCAGCGGCGTTGATAGCTCAAACTTTCATGGCGGGGGAGGAAGAGACGAAAATACTATACGCGCGCAATTCTGCCTCTAACGCGGCAATGGATCAGGGAGTCAACATCATCAATGTGACTCAGAGCCCCGCAGGCAGGGAGGGGCAGTACAACACTCCCCAGAGTAGGACTTCAACAGAGACAATGGCAGGCTGAATGGACATTCACGCCATCACAGTGGACAATGCGGCCCGGATGGGGCCATTGACACCCACGAATAGGGTACTTAAGAGCAGTCAAAGGGACAGTCAGCGCGGAATGCCTGGCCATAGTCCCTTTGTTCCCAACAATGGAAACTTTAACTCATGCTGGAGGTGTGGGGGAAAACACTCAGCTAGATCTTGCAGATTTCAACAGTTTGTCTGCAGGATCTGCAATCTCAGTGGCCACTTAGCTCGAATATGCAGGAAGTCTGCAAACAGACTAATATATGAGGCGGATGGACCGGAAGAGGGTTCTTTGAGGCAGGATGACTTTTGGGGCAAAACGATGGACGCCGAGGTTCAGCGGGTCCATGTGGCGAATATTCACAGTTCATACACCAAAACGCCACCAATGATGATGAGGGTTTTATTAAACGGTATCCCAGTATGCATGGAGCTGAACACTGGGGCCAGCCAGTCACTCATGGGCGTTCAGCAGTTTGAGAAGCTATGGCCACTTAAAGCCAGTAGACCCAAATTAGCACGTATCAAGACACAATTATGGACTTACACTAAAGAAATCATTCCGGTGCTAGGCAGTGCAATGTTGGCTGTCACACACAATAGGTTAGTGAATCGGCTGCCACTCTGGATTGTCACGGGCAATGGTCCCGCACTGTTGGGGAGGAGCTGGTTAGCCGAGATGAACTGGAAATGGGGGGATGTTCACGCAATGTCCTCGGTGGAGCGAAGTCTGTGCTCACAAGTCCCACAACAATTCGATTCACTATTCCAACCTGGCTTCGGGACTTTCAAAGGCACTAAAGTAGTGATACACATCACCCCGGACGCCAGGCCAGTGCACCACAAAGCCAAAGCGGTGCCGTATGTGACGTGGGAAAAGATCGAGAGCAAATTGGACCGGCTGTTGAGAGAGGGCATCATTTCGCCTGTTGAATTCAGCGACGGGGCGAGCCCCATCGTTCCCGTCCTAAAAGCGGATGGCTCTGTCGGGACTACATGGCCACCATCAATCGGGTGTCCCTACAAGATCAATACTCGCTCCCGAGAGTGGAGGACCTCTTCGCCACGCTGGCAGGCGGCAAGCTGTTCACTAAGTTGGACCTCACTTCAGCCTATATGACCCAGGAACTGGCCGACGAATCTAAACTACTGACCACCATCACCACGCACAAGGGATTGTTCGTTTATAACAGGTGCCTGTTTGGCATTCGATCAGCGGCCGCAATTTTTCAAAGAAACATGGAAAGCCTGCTTAAATCCATTCCTGGAACGATCGTATTCCAGGACGACATCCTCATCACAGGTCGAGACACCGAGGAACACCTCCACAACCTGGAGGAGATGCTACGCCGACTGGACCGTGTAGGCCTGTGACTCAAGAAGTCTAAATGTGTGTTCTTTGCTCCTGAGGTTGAGGTTTCTGGGCAGGAGGGTTGCTGCAGATGGTATTCGGCCCACCGAATCCAAAACAGAGGCGATTCGACGAGCACCCAGGCCCTGCAACACATCGGAGTTGCGTTCATTCCTGGGACTGTTGAACTATTTCGGGATCTTTCTGCCGAACTTGCGCACGTTGTTGGAGCCGCTACACGTGCTCCTGTGTAAGGGTTGTGATTGGTTTTGGGGGGACTGTCAGGAACAGGCTTTTGATCGGGCGCGAAAACTACTTTGTTCAAACAAGTTGTTGACCATGTACGACCCCTGTAAAAAAATTGGTTCTGACATGTGATGCATCGTCCTATGGGGTTGGGTGCGTGTTGCAGCAGGGCAATGCTCAGGGTCAACTACAACCTGTGGCTTACGCCTCCAGGTCGCTCTCTCAAGCAGAATGAGGATATGGGATGGTCGAGAAGGAAGCGTTTACATGTGTCTATGATGTAAAAAAAAATGCATCAGTACCTCTTTGGTAGGAAGTTTGAATTAGAGACAGACCACAAGCCATTAACATCCCTGTTGTCAGACAGCAAGGCTATCAATGCCAATGCATCAGCTCGCATACAGCGATGGGCTCTCACGCTGGCTGCTTATGACTACTCCATCCGGCAGCGGCCCAGCACTGAAAATTGCGCTGACGCGCTCAGCAGGTTTCCACTGGCCACCACTGAGGGGGCAGCGGAGCAAAGTGCCGAGATGGTCATGGCTGTCAATGCCTTTGACAGCGCAGGCTCCCCCATCACAGCCTGCCAGATCAAAATCTGGACAAACAGAGATCCCCTCCTATCCCTGATTAAGAAATGTGTCCTGACTGGGGATTGGGTGTCCGCACACGGAGCATGCCCTGAGGAGGTCAGACCGTTTCACAGACGGATGGATGAGCTCTCCATCCAACTATGCCTACTATGGGGCAGCCGGGTAGTTATGCCCCAGAAGGGCAGGGAGGCATTCATCAGGGAACTCCACAGCGAGCACCCAGGCATTGTGCTGATGAAGGCCATTGCCCGGTCACACGTTTGGTAGCCGGGAATTGATTCAGACCTGGAACACTGTGTTCGCAGATGCACGACATGTGCCCAGCTGGGCAATGCTCTCAGGGAGGCCCCGCTCAGCCCGTGGCCCTGGCCCACCAGGCCATAGTCAAGCATTCATGTTGACTATGCGGGCCCGTTCATGGGAAAGATGTTCCTTATTGTGGTAGATGCATACTCGAAATGGATCGAGTGCATCATTCTGAACCCATGCACGTCATCCAGCACTGTGGAAAGCCTACGTGCGATCTTTGCAACCCATGGCTTGCCGGACATCCTGGTTAGTGATAATGGGCCATGTTTCACAAGATACAAATTCCGAAAGTTTATGTCGGGCAATGGCATCAACCACATCAGGACTGCGCCGTTCAAGCTGGTCTTCAATGGTCAGGCGGAACGTGCGGTCCAAATCATTAAGCAAGGTATGCTCAGGATTCAAGGACCCTCCCTACAATGCCGCCTATTGCGTCTCCTGCTGGCCTATAGATCCCGACCACACTTGCTCACGGGGGTCCCGCCCGCAGAGCTACTAATGAAACGGACACTCAAAACTCGGTTGTCCCTCATTTACTCAGTCCTGACCGACATAGTTGAGGGCAAGCGCAAGTCACAAAATGAGTACCATGACCGTAATTCGAGGGGGAGATGTATAGAAATAAATGATCCTGTATTCGTCCTCAATAACGCCATGGGGCCCAAATGGCTTGAATGTACTGTAATTGACAAAGAGGGGAACAAGGTCATCGTGGTAAAACTCAACAATGGTCAGATATGCCGTAAGCATCTGGACCAAGTAAAAAAAAGGTTCAGCATCGACACGGAGGAACCTGAAGAAGACCATGAGATGGAGCTCACAACACCGCCAGTGAATGAGCAACAAGAGCAATCAGAAGAATACACAGTCCCTGCAGTCAGCCCGGACAGGTGACAGACACTCACGTCAGTGTCCAACAACCAGAGCCCCAACTGCGACGCTCCACGAGGGAGCATAGACCACCTGAAAGACTAAACCTGTGATCCCAATAAGACTTTGTGTGGGGGGCGGGGGGGGGAGGTGATGTCCTGTATGTAACCACAATGTAACACTGTATACACTCAACCTAGATGCACACCTTGACCACAAGGGGTGAACTTGCGGGAGATACTCCTTACCTGATCACACAGGCATAAAAAGGGAGGTCCCACGCAGGGTCATCGTCTTTGGAGTCCTGTGAATAAAGAGTTACGATCACAGAGTGACCTTGGCCCCAGATGTGCCTCGTGTGGTTTCATACTGTAGAGTCAGGACTTTACAATTGAGTTTCGAAATATGAACTCTAAAGTATTTGTCCTCATTGTTATGTATGCAACCCCAGGCAACCTGTATAATACCGCCACCAGAGGGCTTATCTGTTGGAGTCCCAAGGGATCCCAGTATCCCTTGGGAGCACTGTATATAAGCAGGCCTCCCATGCTGTATCCTACTGTGGAGTTTGAATGAGGGAGCTAAGGTCACACTTACTCATTGTCTGCAGTACTCAGTTGCATTACTTTATTGTGAGCATAACACTCATGTTTTGTTTCAGATCCTTGGATCATTCCATCTTTAAGAGAGGCAGTTCATTACATTTTTCATGTATTGCAGTGATACGAAAACTGAAAAATATTTCCTATTTTTATCCATGTTACTGTGTATCTCTAAAAATAAAATTAGCAAAATTAATTACTACTTGCATAAAGTGCTAGTATTCTCACCATGTGCAAGTGCCAGAGTGCTGCTTTGTGCATTGTAAAATAATGAAAACTATTTTACGTAAATATATACTTTACCCAGCGCATTTGGAAAGCAGTGACAGGATCAGTCCAAGTCAGCATGGATTTATGAAAGGGAAATCATACTTGACAAATCTTCTAGAGTTTTTTGAGGATGTAACTAGTAGAGTGGACAATGGAGAACCAGTGGATGTGGTGTATTTGGATTTTCAAAAGGCTTTTGACAAGGTCCCACACAAGAGATCAGTGTGCAAAATTAAAGCACATGGTCTTGGGGTAATGTATTGACGTGGATAGAGAACTGGTTGGCTGACAGTAAGCAAAGAGGGTCCTTTTCAGAATTGCAGGCAGTGACTAGTGGGGTACTGCAAGGTTCAGTGTTGGGACCCCAGCTATTTACAATATACATTAATGATTTAGACGAAGGAATTGAATGTAATATCTCCAAGTTTGCAGATGACACTAAGCTGGTAGTGTGAGCTTTGAGGAGAATGCTAAGAGGCTGCAGGGTGACTTGGACAGGTAAGGTGAGTGGGTAAATGCATGGCAGATGCAGTATAATGAAGATAAATGTGAGGTTATCCACTTTGGTGGCAAAAACAGGAAGGCAGAATATTATCTGAATGGTGACAGATTAGGAAAAGGGGAGGTGCAACGAGACCTGGGTGTCATTGTACATCAGGCATTGAAAGTTGGCATGCAGGTACAGCAGGCGGTGAAGAAGGCAAATGGCATGTTGGCCTTCATAATGAGAGGATTTGAGTATAGGAGCAGGGAGGTCTTACTGCAGTTGTACATGGCCTAGGTGAGGCCACACCTTGAATATTGTGTACAGTTTTGGTCTCCGAATCTGAGGAAGGACTCTTGCTATTGAGGGAGTGCAGCAAAGGTTCACCAGACTGATTCCCAGGATGGCAGCACTGACATACGAAGAAAGACTGGATCGACTAGGCTTATATTCACTGGAATTTAAAAGAATGAGGGATTCTTGTAGAAACAGATAAAATTCTGACGGGATTGGACAGGTTAGATGTAGGAAGAATGTTCCCGATGTTGGGGAAGTACAGAACCAGGGGTCACAGTCTAAGGATAAGAGGAAAGCCATTTTGGACGGAGATGAGGAGAAACTTCTTCACTCAGAGAATTGTGAACCTGTGGAATTCTCCATCACAGAAAGTTATTGAGGCCAGTTCGTTAGGTATATTCAAAAGGGAGTTAGATGTGGCCCTTACTGCTAAAGGGATCAAGGGGTATGGAGAGAAAGCAGGAATAGGGTACTAAGGTTGCATGATCAGCCATCATCATATTGAGGCAAAAAAGAAGTAGAAAGAAATCAAAAGGTGACATCACAGCCAAGGGGGTAAGTGATTGGCTGGTGATTGGTAAGTAAGTTTTCTTTTTCTTTTCTATATCAGTAAGTAACATTTAGCATTGTTGTTGCCAATTTAAATTTATCTAGGGGTTAAGTCATGGCAGGACAGCTCGGACACATGTTCTACTCCTCCTGTACCATGTGGGAAGTCAGAGACGCTTCCGGTGTCCCTGACGTCTACGTGTGCAGGAAGTGTATCCGCCTGCAGCTCCTGACAGACCGCATTGCGGCACTGGAGCTGCGGGTGGATTCACTCTGGAGCATGCACGATGCTGAGAATGACGTGAATGACGTTTAGTGAGTTGGTCTTACCGCAGGTAAAGGGTACACAGCCAGATAGGGAATGGATAACCAACAGGAAGAGCAGTGCAAGGAAGGTAGTGCAGGGGTTCCCTGCGGTCATCCCCCTGCAAAACAGATACACCGCTTTGGACACTGTTGAGGGGGATGACTCATCAGGGGAGGACATCAGCAGCCAAGTTCATGGCACCGTGGGTGGCTCTGCTGCACAGGAGGGCAGGAAAAAGAGTGGGAGAGCTATAATGATAGGGGATTCGATTGCAAGGGAAATAGATAGACGTTTCTGCGGCCGCAACCGAGATTCCAGGATGATATGTTGCCTCCCTAGTGCAAGGGTCAACGATGTCTCAGAGCGTGTGCAGGACATTCTGAAAAGGGAGGGTGAACAGCCAGTTGTCGTGGTGCATATAGGTACCAACGATATCGGTAAAAAACGGGATGAGGTCTTACGAGACGTATTTAGGGAGCTAGGAGCTAAATTAAAAAGTAGGACCTCAAAAGTAGTAATCTCAGGATTGCTACCAGTGCCACATGCTAGTCAGAGTAGGAATCGCAGGATAGCTCAGATGAATACGTAGCTTGAGGAGTGGTGCACAAGGGAGGGGTTCAAATTCCTGGGACATTGGAACCGATTCTGGGGGAGGTGGGACCATTACAAACCGGACGGTCTGCACCTGGGCAGGACCGGAACCAATGTCCTCGGGGGGGAGTGCACACAGTACAACAGTTGCGGCCTAACCGGGTGAGGCTGGGTCACTTTTCACTTGAAAAAAGAAGGCTGAGGGGTGACCTAATAAAGGTCTTTAAAATTATGAAATGTTTTGATAGAGTGGATACAGAGAGAATGTTTCCACTTGTGGGGAACAGCATAACTCGAGGCCATCAATATAAGACAGTCACCAAGAAATCAAATCGGGAATTCAGAAGAAACTTCTTTACCCAGAATGTGGTGAGAATGTGGAACTCGCTACCAGAGGGAGTGGTTGAAGCAAATAGTATAGATGCATTTAAGGGGAGGCTGGACAAGCTTATGAGGGAGAAGAGAATAGAGGGTTACGCTGATAGATTTAGATAAGGAAAGATAGGAGGAGGCTCGAGTGGAACATAAATGCTGGCATGGACTGGTTGGGCCGAATGGTTTGTTTCTGTGCCATATATCCTATGTAATCCCATGTAACCTTTGGTGTGTCTATCCTATTGGTGGGACAGGACATATGCTGGAATGGCGATGAAGGAGTTTGGGATGTTGGCTAATAAACATGTTTCTATGCATTGGACTAGGTCAGGCTGTTATTTGACTAGTCGATGAGACAGCTCTCTGAACTTGGGCATCAGCCCCCAGATGTTTGTGAGGAGTACTTTGCAGGGTTGACTGGGCTGAGATTGCCTTAGTCTTATCCTGATAAAATGCCTGATTCGTTGCTGATAGGTCCATCTTATTTTCATTGGTATGCACCTCTTTCTTAGCTGCATTATTGTCATGGTTTTTTTACATAACTAGTTGGTATCACTAATTAAATATATCTATGCTTAGGTATCCTTTCTAGATCCATAATTTGCTGCAAATATTATATGGCAAAGTCATAATCAATCAAACCATAGTAAGTTAAATGCCAGCTGGTGTAGTAAAAGTCACTTGTCGTGTTGATAACATCCTGGCCCCAAGTCAGAATTAAAGTCAATGGAAAGGAAAATTGGACAGGGTGTATAAGGAGTGGCAGCTCTGCTTCCGTCTATTTTGCACTGCCGCTGAAGTTGAATTTCACTGATGCTTATCCCTTGTTTGTCAGTGCAGAACCTTCTGAAAATTTGAGATACCTTTAATAAGCTCTGTTGAGAAGCCGTTGACAGGTAACAGGACCTCCCCAACACTGAGCAGCATCGGAAGTCAATCCCTAGTGAATTCTGTCTGGCTGCAGATAATGATTATTCACTCATTTAGAAATTGTTTTGGTCATTATAATGGTTAGATTGGAGCTGGAAGAAGATAACAGCTGTTGTCTGGAGACCAAAAAACCCACAATATACAAACTGTTATTGACAATCACTTGTCCTCTGGCCCTGAAGACATACATGCAGGCGAAGTGCCGCTGTAGGCAATTGCAGGAAAGGGATTCTGCAAATATAGCCGATATTTTACAAAAAATGCTAGAAAAAGATCAGGAAGCATCTGTGTAGGAACTAAAATAGTTAATGTTTTAGGTGTAACCTTTGTCAGTTTTGAACAAAGGGTTCTGTCTGAAATGTTACTTTTTCCCCTTTACTTCAGATGCTGCCGGAACTTTTGTGTTTCCAGCATTTTGTATTTTTGTTTCAGATTCTAGCATCGGCATATTTTGTCTTTAGACATTTTAAAGGCTTGTATTGAAACAATACTCAACTATGCGCAATGTTTTAACAGCAACTTTTCCAATATGGGAAAATTGCATGGACAAAGAAATTGTCATTTAAATTTACCAATTATCTGGGACTGAAGGATAGATGTTTTACCCTCTGGAATAATTTTGAAGATCTTTTCAATCTTGCCCTCCAGCTAAGTTACAATTTTCTTTAATTATAGAGGGTCTTAAAGTCAAATCAGTCTTTGGGTGTCGCAACACATTTTTTAGGTTAATTAATCTTAGCTGAAATGTTTGCTAAAATTTGCTAATGTTATTTTTCGAGCCATCATAATCGACAACTTCGTGGATGTTTCAAAAATGCATCATTATATTTGCAAAGTTGTTTCATAAGAATAAATAATTTTGGCTCTGAAAAATATGCCTACCATTGGCTTCTTCTGAATACCAAAAGAAAAGAAAGACTTGCATTTAGATAGCGCCTTTCACGATCACCGGACGTCCCAAAGCACTTTACAGCCAATTAAATACTTTTTAAAAGTGTCATCACATTTGTACAAGATTGAAAAGATCTTCGAAATTATTGCAGAGGTTTAAACAGCTATCCATCAGTCCCAAATAATTGGTAAATTTAAATGACAATTTCTTCGAGTGAGAGAGTGTCAGCCTAGATTTTTTGTGCTCAAGTGTCTGGAGTACAATTTGAATCCGCAACCTTCTGACTTAGAGGTAAGAGTGCTATCCACTGAGCCACAGCTGACTATTTTGCTAATTGATCCCTAGCAAACATTACATTTACATTTTTAGCATACTGATATGCAAACTGCTTCATGGAGGTCTTATATTTGTATATTCAAATTAGTTTCCGATTGGGTGATTTAACTTACTGCTAATAGTAAACTAAGATGTTAAAGCTTTCTTGCTTGTTTGGCAGATTAATAAATTTATATGTCAGAATTCTATCTAAATGGGTTGAATGTCTGCCATATGTTTTTTATTAATTACATATTTTCCCCACAAAAGAGATAGTGGATGCATTGGTTGCAATCTACCAAAATTCCCTGGATTCTGAGAAGGTCCCAATAGATTGGAAAACCGCAAATGTAACGCCCCTATTTAAAAAAGGAGGCAGACAGAAAGCAGCAAACTATAGACCAGTTAGCCTAACGTCTGTAATTGGAAAAATGCTGGAGTCCATTATTAAGGAAGCACTAGCAGGACATTTGGAAAAGCATGATTCAATCAAGCAGAGTCAACATGGTTTTATGAAAGCAAAATCATGTTTGACAAATTTTCTGGAGCTCTTTGAGGATGTAATGAGCAGTGTGGATAAGGGGGAACCAGTGGATGTGTTGGCAGTGGGAGCAGTGTGGAGGCATGCCACTTCAGGGATGCATGAGGGTGACAGCGGCGAAGAGTGATGTCAGCAAGGTCCAGGTCAGTGATTGGAGCGTGGGCAGGTACAGCAGGAGTGACGAGAGACTGTGGAGGGATGTGATCGGGGCCCAGGAGAGGCGTGAGTTCGGGGCCAGGGGACCAGGGGCAGCACGGGTCAGCCCGCGCTGCGTTATGTGTGCGCACTAGGTCCGTGCAGCAGAGCTGGTCTCCAGTCGTCTTGGATAACCCTTGCCACTGGACCAAGACCTAGCTCTGTCAAGCCCGCATGGTGGCTGGTGTTCAACGGCCACCACACGTTAAAAAATCCATACACAGGCATCTTCCACCCTTCAGAATGTAGTTCAGGACCTGAAACACCTGTGAACTCATCCTTTTTTGGTGTGGAAGCAAGTCATCCTCGTTTCGAGGGACCGCCTATGATGATGATGATGATGTATTTGGATTTCCAGAAGGAATTCAATCAGGTGTCACATGAAAGGTTACTGTACAAGATAAAAGTTCACGGGTTTGTGGGTAACATATTAGCATGGATAGAGGATTGGCTAACTAACAGAACACAGAGAGTCGGGATCAATGGGTCATTTTCCGGTTAGCAAACAGTAACTAGTGGGGTGCCACAGGGATCGGTGGTGGGAGCTCAACTATTTACAATCTATATTAATGACTTGGATGAAGGGACTGAGTGTAATGTAGCCAAGTTTGCGGATGATACAAAGATGGGTGGGAAAGCAAATTGTGAGGAGAGCACAAAAAATATGCAAAGGGATATAGACAGGCTAAGTGAGTGGGCAAAAATTTGACAGATGGAGTATAATGTGGGAAAATGTGAGGTTATCTACTTTGGCAGAAAATGTAGAAAAGCAAATTATAATTTAATTGGAGAAAAATTGCAGAGAGCTGCAGTACAGAGTGACCTGGGGATCCTTATGCATGAAAAACAAAAGGTTAGTATGCAGATACAGCAAGTAATCAGGAAGGCAAATGGGATGTTGGCCTTTATTGCAAAGGGGATGGAGTATAAAAGCAGAGAAGTCCTGCTCCAACTGTACGGCTATTGGTGAGGCCACACCTGGAGTACTGTGTACAGTTTTGGTCTCCGTATTTAAGGAATGATATACAGGTACTTGCATTGGAGGCTGTTCAGAGAAAGTTCACTGGGTTGATTCCGGAGATGAGGGGGTTAACTTATGAAGATAGGTTGAGTAGGTTGGGCCTATACTCATTGGAGTTCAGAAGAATGAGATGTGATCTTATCGAAATGTATAAGATAATGAGGGGGCTCGATAAGATGGATGCGAAGAGGATATTTCCACTCATGGGGGAAATTAAAACGAGGGAGCATGGTCTCAGAATAAGGGGCTACCAGTTTAAAACTGAGATGAGGAGGAATTTCTTCTCTCAGAGGGTTGTAAATCTGTGGAATTCTCTGCCCCAGAGAGCTGTGGAGGCTGGGTCATTGAATATATTTAAGGCAGAGATAGACAGATTTTGAGTGATAAGGGAGTAAAGAGTTATGGGAACTGGTCAGGGAAGTGGAGCTGAGTCAATGATCAGATCAGCCATGATCTTATTAAATGGCGGAGCAGGCTCGAGGGGTCAAATGGCCTACTCCTGCTCCTATTTCTTATGTTCTTATGTCCAGGAAATTCGTCCACCTTTAGTCCCATTATTTTACCGTGTGCTTTTTCTTTAGTGATCGTGATTGTTTTAATTTCGTCCCTCCCTATAGTCCCTTGATTATCTATTATTGGGATGTTTTTAGTGTCTCCTACTGTGAAGACTGATACAAAATATTTGTTGAAAGTCTCTGCCATTTCCCTATTCCCCATTATTAATTCCCCAGTCTTATCCTCTAAGGGACCAACGTTTACTTTAGCTACTCTTTTCCTTTTTATATACGTGTAAATGCTCTTACTATCTGTTTTCATATTTCTTGCTGGTTTACTCTCATAATCCATCTTCTCTCTTTATTATTTTTTTAATCGTCCTTTGTTGGTTTTAAAAAACTTTCCAATCATCTGGCCTCCCACTAATCTTGACAACATTGTGCAATTGTTTTCAATTTGATGCCATCCTTTACTTCCTCAGTCAGCCACAAATGGTTCTGGCTTCTCTTAAAGACTTTCCTTCTCACTGGAATATATTTTTGTTGAGAGTTATGAAAAATGTCTGCCACTGCTTATCAACAGTCTTACACTTTAATCTATTTTCCCAGTCCACTTTAGCCAACTCTGCCTTCATACCTTTGTAATCGCCAATATTTAAGATCAGGACACTGGTTTGAGAGCCAACTTTCTCAACTGAATTTGAAATTCAACCATGCTATGATCACTCTTTCCGAGAGGATCCTTTTCTATGAGATCATTTATTAATCCTGTCTCATTACACAGTACCAGATCTAAGATAGCCTGCTCCCTGGTTGGTTCCACAATGTACTGTTCAAGGAAACCATCTCGGGATACACTCTATAAACTCTTCCTCAAGGCTACCTTGGCCAATTTAATTTGTCCAATCAATATGAAGATTAAAATCGCCCATGATTATTGCCAGACCTTTCTTACAAGCCTCCATTATTTCTTGATTTATACTCTGTCCAACAGTGTAGCTATTGTGAGGGGGCCTATAGACTAAAATGTTGGATGCAGTCCAAGGATTTTTGACTTCAATCACTTTTAAAAAGTAATGGGGCTGAAATTGCTCTTTGATATAAGAGCCACGACCGCCTCCAAGAGGGGGCCATGGGACAGTAACAACTCACTGCTTGGTCGGTGTGGAGTGGCTGCCATTTTGTAAATTGCCCTTCTTTATTTTTGGAACTGTGCACCGAACCGTCCCACATGTTTTCTCGCTGCACCAAGCACGCGCTGCCCCCTTACCAACCGGCAGCGACCCGCTTTCCGACCTCCGCGGGAAATCGTCACTTGTGGCAGAGAGCTGTCTGTGGCTGGGTGGCACCTCTGCCCTTAAAGGTGACTCCATTTTATTTTTTATTGTCGGGCGACTGCCAGGTCGGCCTGACAATTATGCCCACGGGCTCGGCCGGGCCACCAACAGTCAGCCTGGCATCCCCTCTTGGGTGCCAGGCCACTGGCTCAGCCGAAATCCTCCCTGGTGGCCCAGTGGACCTAACTAAAAACTTTGCAGCGGCCCTTCCCTATAACTAAAGGAGAGGGATGTTGTGATGCATCCGCACGGCACTGATAATGTGGAGTGGCGGACGTTCTGACCCACCTGCACTTCCGCCCCACTCTCGATCCTACATCTGCCCCATTCCAAGAAAAAGAACAAACAGTTGAATTTCGCCAGAGTGTCCACCCCGTGCATTGTGGCGGACAGAATACTTAAATAACGGTAGATACGCCCCATTCAGGGCGGAAGACAATTATTTTCATATGGTTATTTTGCGCTCCACTTCCTCTCGGGGGTGGTACCCCCAATTTCGCAGCTAGGGCGGGACTTCCCGCCGGGCACAGGAAGTCCCATTTCGCCTCGGTTACCCCCGCCAAATGGGGAAATACTGATTTTCGGCCCCTTATTATATATCGAACAGATCTCCTGTTGCTTTTGTAAAGTCCTGTCCCCTCAGTACAGATTCACACGAGGCATGTAGTGAAGTCAAGGTCACTCTGGACCTGCACCTTTATTTCACAGCTCTGGAATGCTGCACGTGCCTGAGACCTGTCCTTATATACCTGTCTCTTGCAAGTGCACCCCTGGTGGTAAGGTATGCTGGTGGTTACAGGTCATATCTTATTACAGTCATGTATAGCATGTTAGGATACAGTTAGATATAATAATGTAAGATACATGACATCATCCTCCCCCAAGGTCTTATTGTCTTTATAGGTTCAGTCTCTCAGGTGGTCTACACTCTCGCGTAGAGCGTCTGAGTTGTGGTTCAGTTGTTTGCCTTGGTGTCTGTTTTTCTTTGGGTGTGGTTGCTGGTATCTCACCTGGGCTGTCTGTTTCGATTGGTGTGATTGTTGTTGACTCGCCTGGGCTGCCTGTTGGGATTGCCCTTTCCTCAGGTTGTTCCCTCTGTCTGTCCACCAGGTGTGGTGCGAGTTCCACATTGTAGTCTGCCTCTGGTTCCGCAGTGTTGTTGGTAAATCTGCTTTTGACTTGGTCTACATGCCTCCGGCAGGTTTTGCCATTGCCCACTTGTACTACCAGTAGCCTGTTTCCTTCCTTGCCCGTTACTGTCCCTGCAAGCCATTTGGGACCCCTACCATAGTTTAGTACAAACACTTTGCCTCCTATCTCATACCATCTCCCCCTCGAATTTCTGTCGTGGTACTCAGTCAGCTTACGGCGCTTTGCCTCAACGATTTCGTGCATGTCTGGGAGGATTAATGAGAGCCTTGTTTTTAAAGTCCTTTTCATCAACAGTTGCGCGGGTGGGGATCCCAGTCAGTGAGTGTGGACGAGATCTGTATGCCAGCAGCAGTCGCAACAGGTGACCCTGCAGCGTGGGACCTTGGATTTTAAGCATGCCTTGTTTAATGATTTGCACTGCTCTCTCCGCCTGGCCGTTGGAGGCCGGCTTGAACGGTGCTGTCTTGACGTGATTTATGCTGTGGTCAATTATAAAGTCTTGGAATTCTGCGCTGGTGAAGCACGGACCATTGTCACTGACTAATATGTCAGGGATTCCGTGCGTTGCAAACATGGTTGCGAGGCTCTCCACAGTGGTGGAGGTTGTGCTCGAGTTTAAAATGGTGCATTCGATCCACTTTGAAAATGCATCTACAACTACGAGGAACATTTTGCCCATGAATGGGCCCGCATAGTCTACGTGCACTCGGTTTGGGAGGCCAGGGCCAGGGGCTCAGTGGAGCCTCCCTGGGGGCATTGCTGAGTTGGGCACAAATGGTGCACCTTCGGATGCAGAGCTCCAAGTCTGTGTCAATACCAGGCCACCAGACGTGGGATCTGGCTATGGCCTTCATGAGAACGATCCCCGGGTGCTCGCGGTGGAGCTCCCGGACAAATGCCTCTCTGCCTCGCAGAGGCATGACTACTCGGCTGCCCCACATCAGGCAGTCTGCTTGTAGTGATAGATCATGCATGCACCTGTGAAAGGGTTTTAATTCCTCGGGGCAGGGATCGCGAGCCTCTGCCCAGTCACCGGTTAGGACACATTTCTTTACTAAGGATAACCTTGGGTCGCTGGCCGTCCAGGCTCTGATTTGGCGAGCCGTCATGGGCGAACCTGTGGACTCAAAGGCATTGATTGCCAAGACTATCTCACAGTCCTGTTCGTCAGACCCTTCCGTGGTCACCAGGGGTAGCCTGCTGAGCGATTCGGCACAGTTGTCTGTGCCTGGTCTGTGCCTTATGGACGCCAGCATGAGTGCCCACCGTTGAATTCGTGCCGAGGCGTTGGCGTTTATTGCCTTGCTCTCGGATAGGAGGGACGTGAGGGGCATGTGGTCGGTTTCTAATGCGAACTTGGCCCCGAAAAGGTATTGGTGCATCTTTTTGACATCATACACGCACGCGAACGCCTCCTTCTCTACCATTCCGTACCCGCGCTCCGCCCGCGAAAGTGACCTGGAGGCATAAGTTATGGGTTGTAATTTGCCCACACTATTGACATGTTGCAAAACGCACTCGACCCCGTACGCTGACGCATCGCATGTGAGAACTAGCTTTTTACCTGGATCAAAGAAAGTCAAAACACTGTTGGAACACAGAAGGTTGCGTGCCTTATTGAAGGCGCGTTCCTGGCCGTCCCCCCAAAACCAATCGCACCCCTTCCTGAGTAGCACGTGGAGAGGCTCCAGCAGCGTGCTTAAGTTCTGCATAAAGTTCCCAAAGTAATTGAGTAGCCCGAGAAAGGCGCGCAGTTCTGATACATTCCGGGGCCTGGGTGCCAGGCGAATTGCTTCTGTTTTGGACGCTGTTGGGCGGATTCCATCAGCAGCAATCCTTCTGCCCAAAAATTCAACTTCGGGTGCAAGAAACAGGCACTTGGATTTCTTGACTCGTGGGCCTACCCGATCCAACCGCTTTAGTACTTCCTCCAAATTACGGAGATGGGAGTCGGTGTCCCTGCCCATGATAAGTATGTCGTCTTGAAATACAACCGTCCCCGGGATGGACTTGAGCAGACTCTCCATGTTGAGCTGGAATATGGCAGCTGCCGACCTGATGCCGAATGGGCATCGATTCTACATGAAAAGGCCTCGATGTGTGTTGATGGTGGTGAGTAGCTTGGATTCCTCGGTCAATTCTTGCGTCATATACCAGATGTGAGGTCTAATTTTGAGAAAAGTTTACCTCCAGCCAATGTGGCAAATAAGTCCTCCGCTCTGGGCAGCGGGTACTGGTCCTGTAGGGAGACTCTGTTTATGGTAGATTTGTAG
Source organism: Pristiophorus japonicus (assembly GCF_044704955.1). Classification (NCBI taxonomy): domain Eukaryota; kingdom Metazoa; phylum Chordata; class Chondrichthyes; family Pristiophoridae; genus Pristiophorus; species Pristiophorus japonicus. Next base: position 196,097,425 of record NC_091978.1, read on the forward strand.
TCCCCACAGATTCATACGGATCCATCAGGCTTCATGACTGGGACGATGGGACTTGCCCAGTCGCTAAATTCCACAGGTGATATAATGCCTTCCCGCAGAAGCCTGTCTAGTTCGTGTTCAATCTTTTCCCTCATCACATCGGGTACAGCTCTGGCCTTATGATGGACCGATCTAGCATCCTGTGTGATGCAGATTTTGACTTTGGTCCCTTTGAAAGTGCCCACACCTGGCTGAAAGAGATGTTCAAATCGCTTTATAACTGTTGAGCAGGAGGTCCGTTCCTCTAATGACATGGCGTGAACATCATCCCATTTCCAATTTAGTTTTGCCAGCCAGCTTCTCCCCAGCAGTGCTGGGGGGGTCTCCGGGGACAATCCACAGGGGAAGTCGGTTCACTGTCCCTTTGTGTGTGACAGAGAGCATGGCGCTGCCGAGGACTGGTACAATTTCTTTGGTATAGGTCCTTAGTTTGGTGTCGACCCTTGTGAGTTTTGGTCTGTCTCTTTTATGTGGCCACAGTTGTTCAAATTGTTGAGCGCCCATGAGAGATTGACTCGCTCCCGTATCCAGCTCCATGTTGACAGATATCCCGTTGAGTAGGACCCTCATCATTATAGGAGGCGTCCTGTTGTAGGAGCAGCGGCCATTGATCGTGTTGACCCGCTGTACATCGGTGTTCCGGGTACTGTCCCCACCATCTTCTGGTCCGCTTTCCGACCCATCCGATTCGTATACCAGCCGAGCTGCCGTTTTTTTGCACATGCGGGCCAAATGCCCTGTATATTCACAATTTCTGCAAACAGCCTGCTGAAATCAACATCCCCTTGACAAGTGCCCACCCCTACACCTCCAGCACAGACCTGTTCCATTGTTCAAAGTGTTCCCAAAGAATGAGCTGCATCTGGCTGATCTCTCTTGAGCTTCTCTCAGTTTGTAGTTGATTGTTCGCATTGTGGGTTGATGAAGTGTGAACAGCAATTCCTGTGGCCCTTGATGGCTTCTGCCTGCTGTCGAGAGCCTGTTCTCCCGGTTTTGTCTGTGTGTGGGGGTAGCAGCTTGTTTAATGCTGTGAACTTCTTGTTTCGATATTTCGTTAGTTGTCGTACCTGCATTGTAAATCATTGTAAATCTTCTTCCCCTACCAAGAATGTCTGTGCAACCAGTGCTGCTGCCTCTAAGGTCAGGTTCTTGGTCTCTATGAGCTTTCGGAATACGCCTGCGTGGCCTATTCCTTCAATGAAAAAGTCTCTCAGCATTTCTCTCCTCAGTTCATCGGAGAACTCACATAAACTAGCCAACCTCCGAAGTTCCGCCACAAAGTCGGGTCTGCTCTAGCCCACACAGCGTCTGTAGTTGTAGAACCTGTGTCTGGCCATGTGTAGGCTGCTCACTGGCTTCAGGTGGTCTCTTACCAGTGTGCTCAATTCTTCAAACGACTTGCTTGCTGGTTTCTCGGGTGCCAACAGATCCTTCATTAAAGCGTATGTTTTTGAGCCACAGCTGGTCAAGAGATGGGCTCTTCTCTTGTCTGTCTTATCGTCGCCTAATCAGTCTTTGGTTACAAAGCTTTGCTGCAGCCTTTCTATAAAGTCCTCTCAATTGTCTCCCGCATTGTACTTTTCATCTGATCCGTTGTTCGCCATTCTGTGGATTCTGTAATCCCGTAACTTGTCGCCACTGTAAAGTCCTGTCCCCTCAGTACAGATTCACATGAGGCATGTAGTGGAGTCAAGGTCACTCTGGACCTGCACCTTTATTTCACAGCTCTGGAATGCTGCACTTGCCTGAGACCTGCCCTTATATACCTGTCTCTTGCAAGTGCACCCCTGGTGGTAAGGTATGCTGGTGGTTACAGGTCATATCTTATTACAGTCATGTATAGCATGTTAGGATACAGTTATATATAATAATGTAAGATACATGACAGCTTGATAAGTTGAAGCAAATACTGTTTCGTAACATTTGGGATGTTATGAACAAAGTACAATAGGGAAAGTGTGATGGGAAAAGTATTACAGGAAGTCGATGTGATGCTTACAGGAATCTGATGGTATTTACAAGATTTTTAATATATTGTGGATAGATTGGTATTGATCATATGGTGAGTCAGAGAATACACTGTTTTGTAATAACACGGTTGTTACACTTTGTAATCATTAATTTATGTGACTGCAGTAAATGTAATTCTCTTTCTGTTCAAAATTAGCAGTCATGGTTATGATTATATAGGTTCCTTTATCTAATTTCTGGTAGATATAATGCATTTGACAGTACTTGATCAGTGTAGGGTTGTCCAGTTTACCACAACTAGGGGCTCCCAGGGTTGAGGTGCATTGAGGGGTGGTACTGATTTTGGCAGCACTGGATAGGGCTTCCTACAAAGTTTCTAGAGTTCAACAGCAATGAGAAATTAAACCTGGAGTTTGACAAAATTGGAGGATGGAATATGGGGCATGGGTCATTGGAGCATCCATGTGATCTGGCAACAATGAGGGCATGATGGGTAAATATAAAGCAGATCATATTTACCATCAGGCAGTAATCCGTGGCCCACCTGTTGTACAATCCAGATCGGATGACAACCAGATGGGTCCGACAACACGTAGGCTAACCACTCCCACACTTTATCACCTAGGCAGTGAAGGTAAAAATGACCCGACAAAGATTCTACTCTCTATCTCTTCCTTTCTGTTTATGCGTTTATGTCTGTTTTCTGCATCCACGACAGTACATAAACATGAGTGATTTATTAATCAAATTGCATATGTACATATTTTGTAAGTTATCTCCCACAAGTTGAAACATTTATGCTTTACACTGTTTCTATGTTTTGAAACAAAAACAAATTTATTTTGACTTTGAAGCCCCAAAACTGCTTGGTTCTCAGCTAGTCTTTCTGTGACTTATACAATTTGAAACATTGCCTCACAAAATATTACTGAACTCAGAGATAAATCTCAAAGTTCATGGTTTAAATTGTCCTTGGGTTTTTAATCCCACAAAAATATAAATTTTCTCAAATGGCCCTGGGTTGTTCCACTGGGTTGGGCGGTGGCATTGGTTATAAAAACAAGTGCTGCTCCTAAAATTGTTTAAGAAATCTTTATATAAATAATGCTTGTTCTAAATTATGAGCAAAAACAAGTAAAAATGTGAATGCAAAAGCAAAATACTGCGGATGCTGGAATCTGGAAAAAAACAGAAAAAGCTGGAAATCTCAGCAGGTCAGGCAGCAGCTGTGGAGGGAAAGCAGAGTTAACGTTTCGGGTCGATGACGAAAGGTGCCTGACCCGCTGAGATTTCCAGCTTTTTCTGTTTTTATATTAAAAATGTGAATGCTTTCTCTGTCTCCCTTTGGAAGAGTCAATAAACTCATGTCTATTTAATAAATAATAATTGCCTGTTAACATTTTAAAAGTAAATGCTTCATGTTATTTACATGTTTTTTTATGTTAAAACACAATTTATTTTAACTTCAAGCGGAAAATGGTTCCTGACTTCGTCTGCCAGAAATTTTCAATTATTTAAAAAGATGGGCAAGTGGCAGACAGGATCTCCCATCTTCCAACTTCTGCAACTTACGCTCATCCAACACTCTGCTGCTCGTATTCTGGCATTCACCCATCACCCAGTGCTTGATGACCCCTACATTGGCTCTCTGTCTAGCAATGCCTTAAATTTAATATTCTCATCTTTGTGTTCACATTCCTCCATGGCCTTGCTCCTCCCTCTCTCTTTAACCTCCTCTTGCCCTACAATCCTCCAAAAGCTCTGCACTCCTCCAATTCGAGCCTTTTGAGCATCCCCGATTTCCTTCACCTTGCCATTGGTGGCTGTGCCTTCAGCTGTCTGGGCCCTAAGCTCTTTCCCGAAGCCTTGCTACCTCTCCTCCTTTAAGATGCTCCTTAAGGAAGCGGAGGTCACAGCGGAGCAGGTCGGGAGCAGCAAGGCCTATAAAAGGGGCCCAGAAGGCAGGAGAAGCAGTGGAGGTCGCAGCGGAGCAGTCAGAAGCAGCGAGGCCCATAAAAGGGGCCCAGAAGGCAGGAGAAGCCAGCTGGTATAGGGGCAGAAGGTAAACAAAGAAGCAAAAAGAAATCAAAGTGTAACATCACTTCCAAGCGGGTAAATGATTGGCTGGTGGATTGTTGAGTATTCAATCTTTTTTTTTTTCTTTTTCTTTTCTTATCAGTAAGAAACCTTTGGCGTTGTTACCAATTAGGTTAATTTAAGAGTTAAGTCATGGCAGGAGAGCCCAGACCCATGTCATGCTCCTCCTGTGCTATGTGGAAAGTCAGGGACGCTTCCAGTGTAAAGGTTACACAGCCAGATAGGGAATGGGTGACCATCAGGCAGAGCAGTGGAAGGGGTCCCCTGTGGTCATCTCCTTCCAAAACAGATACACCACCTTGGGTAATGTTGGGGGAGATGGCTCATCAGGGGAAGGCAGCAGCAACCAAATCCATGGCACCAGGGGTGGCTCTGCTGCATAGGAGGGCAGGAAAAGAGTGGGAGAGCTATAGTGATAGGGGATTCTATTGTAAGGCGAATAGATAGGCATTTCTGCGGCCACAACCGAGACTCCAGGATGGTATGTTGCCTCCCTGGTGCAAGGGTCAAGGATGTCTCGGAGCGGCTGCAACGCATTCTGGAGGGGGAGAGTGAACAGCCAGCTGTCGTGGTACATATAGGTACCATCAATATAGGTAAAACATGGGATGAGGTCCTACAAGTTGAATTTAGGGAGCTCGGAGTTAAATTAAAAAGTAGGACCTCAAAGGTAGTAATCTCAGGATTGCTACCAGTGCCACATGCTAGCCAGAGTAGGAATTGCACGATAGCTCAGATGAATACGTGGCTTGAGGAATGGTGCAAGGGGGAGGGATTCAAATTCCTGGGACATTGGAACCGGTTCTGGGGGAGGTGGGACCAGTACAAACCGGACGGTTTGCACCTGGGCAGGACCGGAACCGATGTCCTAGGCGTTGTGTGTTTGCGAGTGCTGTTGGGGAGGGTTTAAACTAAAATGGCAGGGGGTTGGGAATCTATGCAGGGAGGCAGAGGGAAGTAAAAAGGGGGCAGAAGCAAAAGGTAGGAAGGAGCAAATCAAGAGTGGAGGGCAGAGAAATCAAGGGCAAAAATCAAAAAGGGCCACATTACAACATAATTCTAAAAGGACAAAGAGGTTAAAAAAACAAGCCTGAAGGCTCTGTGTCTCAATGCGAGGAGGATTCATAATAAGGTGGATGAATTGACTGCGCAGATAGCTGTTAACGGATATGATGTAATTGGGATTACGGAGACATGGCTCCAAGATAACCAAGGCTGGGAACTCAACATCCAGGATTATTCAATATTCAGGAAGGACAGACAGGAAGGAAAAGGAGGTGGGGTAGCTTTACTGGTTAAAGAGGAGATTAACGCAATAGTAAGGGAGGACATTAGCGTGGATGATGTGGAATCTGTATGGGTAGAGCTGCGAAATACCAAACGGCACAAAACGTTAGTGGGAGTTGTTTACAGACCACCAAACAGTAGTAGGGAGGTTGGGGATGGCATCAAACAGGAAATTAGGGATGCGTGCAATAAGGGTATAGCAGTTATCATGGGTGACTTTAATTTACATATAGATTGGGCTAACCAAACTGGTAGCAATACTGTGGAGGAGAATTTCCTGGAGTGTATAAGGGATGGTTTTCTAGACCAATATGTCGAGGAACCAACTAGAGAGCAGGCCATCCTAGACTGGGTCTTGTGTAACGAGAGATGATTAATTCGCAATCTGGTCGTGCGGGGCCCCTTGGGGAAGATTGACCATAATATGGTAGAATTCTTCATTAAGATGGAGAGTGACACAGTTAATTCAGAGACTAGAGTCCTGAACATAAAGAAAGGAAACTTTGACGGGATGAGACGTGAATTGGCTAGGATAGACTGGAGAATGCTACTTAAAGGGTTGACGGTGGATAGGCAATGGCAGACATTTAAATATCACATAGAGGAACTATAACAATTGTACATCCCTGTATGGCGTAAGAATAACAAAGCGAAGGTGGCTCAACCATGGCTAACAAGGGAAATGCGGGAAAGTGTTAAATCCAAGGAAGGGTCATATAAATTGGCCAGAAAAAGCAGCAAACCTGAGGACTGGGAGAAATTTAGAATTCAGCAGAGGACAAAGGGTTTAATTAGGATGGGAAAATCGAGTATGAGAGTAAGCTTGCAGGGAACTTAAAAACTGACTGCAAAAGCTTCTATAAATATGTGAATAGAAAAAGATTAGTGAAGACTAATGTAGGTCCCTTGCAGTCAGAATCAGGTGAATTCATAATGGGGAACAAGGAAATAGCAGGCTAATTGAACAAATACTTTGGTTCTGTCTTCACGAAGGAAGACACGAATAACCTCCCGAAAATACTAGGGGACTGAGGGTCTAGTGAGAAGGGGGAACTGAAGAAAATCCTTCTTAGTCAGGAAATTGTGTTAGGGAAATTGAAGGGACTGAAGGCCGATAGATCCCCAGGGCCTGATAGTCTGCATCCCAGAGTACTTAAGGAAGTGGCCCTAGAAATAGTAAATGTATTGGTGGTCATTTTTCAACATTCCATGGACTCTGGTTCAGTTCCTATGGATTGGAGGGTAGCTAATGTAACCCCACTTTTAAAAAAGGAGGGAGAGAGAAAACAGGGAATTATAGACCGGTTAGCCTGACATCGGTGGTGGGGAAAATGCTGGAATCAATTATTAAAGATGTAATAGCAGCGCATTTGGAAAGCAGTGACAGGATCGGTCCAAGTCAGCATGGATTTATGAAAGGGAAATCATGCTTGACAAATCTTCTAGAGTTTTTTGAGGATGTAACTAGGAGAGTGGATAAGGAAGAACCAGTGGATGTGGTGTAGTTGGACTTTCAAAAGGCTTTTGACAAGGTCCCACACAAGAGATTAGTGTGCAAAATTAAGGCACATGGTAGTGGGGGTAATGTATTGACGTGGATAGAGAACTGGTTGGCAGACAGGAAGCAAAGAGTGGGAATAAACGGGTCCTTTTCAGAATGGCAGGCAGTGACAGTGGGGTGCTGCAGGGTTCAGTGCTGGGACCCCAGCTCTTTACAATATAGATTGATGATTTAGACAAAGGAATTGAATGTAATATCTCCAAGTTTGTAGATTACACTAAACTGGGTGGCAGTGCGAGCTGTGAGGAGGATGCTAGGAGGATCCAGGGGGACTTGGACAGGTTAGGTGAGTGGGCAAATACTTGGCAGATGCAGTATAATGTGGATAAGTGTGAGGTTATCCACTTTAGTGGCAAAAACAGGAAAGCAGATTATTATCTGAATGGTGACAGATTAGTAAAAGGGGAGGTGCAACGTGACCTGGGTGTCATGGTACATCAATCATTGAAGGTAGGCATGCAAGTACACCAGGCAGTAAAGAAAGCAAATGTCAAGCTGGCCTTCATAGTGAGGGGATTTGAGTATAGGAGCAGGAAGGTCTTACTGCAGTTGTATAGGGCCTTGGTGAGACTACACCTTGAGTATTGTGTGCAGTTTTGATCTCCTAACCTGAGGAAGGACATTCTTGCTATTGAGGGAGTGCAGCGAAGGTTCACCAGACTGATTCGCGGGATTGCAGGACTGACATATGAAGAAAGACTGGATCGACTAGGCTTATTTTCACTGGAATTTAGAAGAATGAGAGTGGATCTCATGGAAACATATAAAATTCTGACGGGACTGGACAGGTTAGATGCAGGAAGAATGTTCCCGATGTTGGGGAAGTGCAGAACCAGGGGTCACAGTCTAAGGATAAGGGGGAAGCCATTTAGGACCGAGATGAGGAGAAACTTCTTCACTCAGAGAATTGTGAACCTGTGGAATTCTCTACCACAGAAAGCTGTTGAGGCCAGTTCATTAGATATATTCAAAATGGAGTTAGATGTGACCCTTACGGCTAAAGGGATCAAGGGGTATGGAGAGAAAGCAGGAATGGGGTACTGATGTTGCATGATCAGCCATGATCATATTGAATGGTGGTGCAGGCTCGAAGGGCGGAATGGCCTACTCCTGCACCTATTTTTCTATGTTAAAACCTACCGCTTTGACCCAGCTTTTGGTCACCTGTCCAAATATCACCTTATGTGGCTCGGTGTCCCATTTTGTCTGATAACACTCCTCTGAAGTACCTTGGGATGTTTTACTATGTTAAATACACTATATAAATGCAAGCTGTGGCTTTTGTAATTAATTTAGCAAAGATGCACTTCTTTCAACACTTACAATTTAACTGCGAAAGCTTAATGGTAATTATGGTTTTAATTGTACAGGAATGCAGCATTCACAATATTACCATTCTAACACAGACACATTCCTCTAACTGTGAACATCAATTATTAATAAAATCGACATTAATTTCCACGGGGGTTCTCCTGAATATCTGTCATGACTTTGGCAGAAGGTCCACAGCATAGTTTCTCCAGGATTTCCATGATCCTTCCACAGAAGCTACAACAGACATTTGGAATAACCTCGCAGAAATTTTTTGCAAGCATTCATTCATTGCTGGACATTGGAGTTTCAAACAAAAAGAGACAGGAAAGCAAAAGGCAACTGCTTACAGTAGGGATTTGTATTCTTTAGGATGCAAGCATGTACCATGTATATCAAATGACTTGTCATACAAGAAATTAGTTTTGGTGCGTAATGACGGTTAAAGGAAGAAAAAAGACTTGCATTTAAATAGCACCTTTCACCACCACCGGACGTCCCAAAGTGCTTTACAGTCAATGAAGTACTTTTGGAGTGTAGTCACTGTTGTAATGTTATAATGTGAGAAACGCAGCAACCAATTTACGCAGGCTCACACAAACAGCAATGTGATAATGACCAGATAAACTGCTTTTGTCATGTTGATTGAGGGATAAATATTGGCCAGGACACCAGGCATAACTCCCCTGCTGTTCTTTGAAATAGTGCCCTGGGATCTTTCACATCCACCTGAAAGAGCAGACGGGGCCTCGGTTTAACATCTCATCCGAAAGACGGTACCTCCAACAGTGCAACACTCCCTTAGCACTGTACTGGAGTGGCAACCTAGATTTTTGTGCTCAAAGGCGAGAGTGCTACCCACTGAACCACAGCTGACACTGTGTTACATAGACAAAGAAAGCAGCAATTCTGCAGCATCACCATCGCAGTTGAATGTCCAATTAATCAGTGTTATTGGTTTAAGGAGAAATGTTTCCCAAGGTCATTAGGAAAACTCTGCTTTTTTTTTTTCAAATAATGCCATCAGAATCTTTCGCATTCACTTGAAAAGCAGATGAGACCTCATTTTAACATCTTATCCAAAGGAGAACCTAACTCTGGTGGGAAACCAGTGGAACTGCCCAGAGAAAGAATGGAAATGGCTGAAACAGGCCATTTCATCTGTATCCTTGTGGATTTCACTGGTCATACACCAGAATTAAGGCTGGAGAATAGGAGAACCCCAAAGAATAAGAAAGCAGAATTAATGTTTTGTCAGCTGCTTCTAAAGTATTTTCATTGTGCAAGGTTTTTAAGAATTTTTCTTTTGTCTATTCAGTTGCTGAAAAGATTTTGTGCCATTGATTTGATGCTGATATTTGTTGGTTTGCCCATACAAACTGGGAAAGGGGTATTCCCAGAGGATTATTTATCCATTCACCTATATTTATGTTATATATGAAAAAGAGAATCAATGGAGGGATGCCTTGCAGATGGGGGAGGTGCGGCCTAGCATCGCGAGACCTGACCAAAGTGGGGGCTTCGAAAGGCGGCGGCTGTTGGGGAAGAGCCGGAGTTCGGGAGGAGCGGCCTAGCATCGCGAGACAGATCAAAGCGGGGGCTTCAAAAGGCGGTGGCTGTTGGGGAGGAGCTATCTGTTGTGTATAGAAGAACTCCACGAGGCTGAGTACTGTGAGCTAAACTTAGTGTGACCTTAGTCTTCTTTATTACAACTCCAGAGTGCCTAAACAACATGGCAGCCAACCTTTTATACTGGCCCTGCACATGTGTGCAGGTGACCATGAGGACTCCAATAGTCGCCCCTTCTGGTGGCAAGTATTACAGAGTTACATACATATCATCACTCCCCCGCAAAGCCTTCGATACAAGTTATTTACAAGTTGAGGCGATCCGGAGCCCTTTGCTCCCTGGTTGATCGTCTAAGTTCAAACCCTGGCGTATGTGAGTTGGCCGGACCATTGCTGCACTGCACCGCGGCTGGTCTGACCGGACTGTCAGGAATGGAGGGTTCATCCTCATGATTGACAGCGAGGTCGATTGCTGGTTGGGTGTGTGTTGGTGGATCGCAGATGATGATGCTCTCTTCAAGTCGTTCCTGGTTGTCAGTAAATCGCAATTTGGTCTGATCTAAATGCTTTTTGCACGTTTGGCCATTTAACAGTTTGATTATAAACACCCTATCCCTTTCCTTGACCAAAACAGTGCCAGCAACCCACTTGGGATCGTGACCGTAATTCAGGACAAACACAGGGTCGTTAACATCAATGTCACGTGAAATAGCTGCACGATCGTGGTACATGTTTTGCTGGTGTCACCAGGTTTCCACGAGATCATTAAGATCCGGGTGGACTAGGGAGGGCCTGGTTTTGAGGGCTATCTTCATTAACAATTCTGCCGGGGAACCCCGGTGAGCGAGTGGGGTCGCGTCCGGAAACTGAGCAGAATGCGAGACAAGCGGGTCTGCAGGGAGCCATCCGTCATGCATTTCATGCTCTGCTTGATTGTTTGGACTGCCCACTCTGCTTGACTGTTAGATGCGGGCTTAAACGGAGCAGACCTGACATGCTTGGTGCCGTTGCGGGTCATAAACTCGTTGAATTCCAAGCTGGTCCATTGTCACTGACAAGGACATTGGGCAAGCCATGGATGACGAACATGGCCCGGAGGCTTTCAATGGTAGCTGTGGATGTGCTGGATGACATGATTACGCATTCAAGTCATTTGGAGTAAGCGTCCACAACTACTAAAAACATCTTTCCTAGAAAGGGGCTGGCAAAATCTACGTGGATCCTGTGAGGTTATCCACTTTGGGGACAAAAACACAAAGGCAGAATATTATCTGAATGGCGGCTGATTAGGAAAAGGGGAGGTGCAACGAGACCTGGGTGTCATGGTACATCAGTCATTGAAAGTTGGCATGAAGGTACAGGAGGTGGTGAAGAAGGCAAATGGTAAGTTGGCCTTCATGCCTAGGGGATTTGAGTATAGGAGCAGGGAGGTCTTACTGCAGTTGTACAGGCCTTGGTGAGGCCTCACCTGGAATATTGTGTTCAGTTTTGGTCTCCTAATCTGAGGAAGGACGTTCTTGCTATTGAAGGAGTATAGCGAAGGTTCACCAGACTGATTCCCGGGATGGCTTGTCTGACATATGAGGAGAGATTGGATCGACTGGGCCTTTATTCACTGGTGTTTAGAAGGATGAGAGGGGATCTCATAGAAACATATAAGATTCTGACGGGACTGGACAGGTTAGATGCAGGAAGAATGTTCCCAATGTTGGGGAAGTCCAGAACCAGGGGATATAGTCGAAGGATAAGGGATAAGCCATTTAGGACTGCGATTAGGAGAAACTTCTTCACTCAGAGAGTTGATAACCTGTGGAATTCTCTACCGCAGAGAGTTGTTGATGCCAGTTCATTGGATTATATTCAAGAGGGAGTTAGATGTGGCCCTTATGGCTAAAGGCATCAAGGGGTATGGAGAGAAAGCAGGAAATGGGTACTGAGGTGAAAGATCAGCCATGATCTTATTGAATGGTGGCGCAGGCTCGAAGGGCCGAATGGCCTACTCCTGCACCTATTTTCTATGTTTCTATGTTTCTAAGAGGATAATGTTCGTGCCCATCTTTGGATGCGGGACGAAGGATTGGTACTTGTACCTTTGCACTCTGAAAACAGCGAAATGAGCGGCTTGTGGTCAGTTTCAAGCTCAAACCGAAGTCCAAATAGGTATTGTTGCATTTTCTTAACCCATATACACGTGCTAACGCCTCTTTCTCAACCATACTATAGGCTCTCTCAGCCCTAGGCAGACTTCTAGATGCGTATGCAACCGGTTGGAGGTTGCCCGATACATTAGCTTGCTGTAACACACAGCCGACCCCATACGATGAGACGTTACAAGCTAGCACGAAACGTTTACATGAAGTCATAGTTTACAAGTAACTTATTTGAACATAGCAGATTCCTGGCCTTCTCAAAGGCTGTGTCTTGAGATTTGCACCAAACCCAGTCGTCACCCTTACGTAGCAACATGTGCAACGGCTCTAACAATGTGCTCAACCCAGGTAGAAAGTTACCAAAATAGTTGAGAAGTCCCAGGAACGAACGCAGCTCCGTCACATTCTGTGGTCGGGTGCATTCTTGATGGCCTCTGTCTTTGAGTCCGCGGGCCTGATGCAGTCTGCTGCAATCTTTCTCCCCAAAAATTCGTCTTGTGATGCCAGAAAACACACTTGGAGCATTTCAGCCTGAGTCCCACTCTGTCTAGGCGACTTAGAACCTCTTCCAGGTTGTGTAGATGTTCGATGGTGTCACGACCAGTGATCAGGATGTCGTCTTGAAACACAACGGTGTGCGAAACAGCTTTCAGCAAACTCTCCATGTTTCTCTGGAAAATGGATGCAGCCGAGCGAATCTCGAAAGGGCATCTGTGGTATATAAACAGCCCTTGGTGTGTGTTGATGCACGTCAGTCTTTTCGAAGATTCAGGCAGCTCCTGTGTCATGTAAGCGGAGGTTAGGTCCAACTTGGTGAACGACTTCCCCCCCCCCGCTAACGTTGCGAACAGGTCATCCACCTTGGGCAGCGGGTACTGGTCCTGTAGTGAGACTCGGTTAATCGTTACCTTGTAGTCTCCGCAGATTCTGACCGTGCCATCGCTTTTCAACACCGGAACAATTGGACTGGCCCACTCATTGAACTCGACTGGCATTATGATTCCTTCGCGTTGGAGTCTGTCCAGTTCGATCTCGACTTTCTCCCTCATCATGTATGGAACCGCCCGAGCCTTGTGATGGACGGGCCGTGCATGGGGCCTAGATGGATCTGTACCTTGGCGCCTGTGAAGTTGCCGATGCATGGTTCGAGTAGCGAGGGAAATTTGCTCAGCACTTGAGCACATGAGGCGTCATCCACTGAAGATAATGCTTTGATGCTATTCTAATTCCATCTAATCTTTTCTAGCCAGCTTCTGCCAAACAGTGTTGGCTAATTGCCTGGAACAATCACAATGATAGGTCATGCACAGCTCCATCATACGATAGCTTCATTGCCGCACTTCCAATGACTGGTATGAGCTCTTTGGTGTAGGTACGCAGCTTTGCATTAATCGGGCTCAGTTTGGGCCTTTGTGCTTTCTTGCCCCACAGTTTCTCGAAAGCCTTCTGCTCATTATTGACTGACTCGCACTCGTGTCCAACTCCATGGATACTGGAACTCCATTTAATTTGACTTTCAGCATTATAGGAGGGCTCTTGGTGGTGAAGGTATGTGCCCCATACACTTCTTCCTCGGGTTGAGTTGCCCATGCTGCGTGATCCGCGCCGGATCGATCATCCTCTGCCATGTGGTATGTCGCTACATGTTTGCACATTCCCTGGAGGTGCCCCATCGTTGCTCAACTTTTGCACACGTAGTGCTTGAATCGACATTGATGGACCCGATGATTAACCCCGCAGTGCCAACACGGTGCTAATGGATTCACATTCACCCCCGATGGCGGACTCTGAGTCATCACAGGCCTTTCAGACATATAGGCCCTGCCATATGCAGCTCAGCCTGCTAGTCATTTTATGCACAGTACTTGCCGGTGAGCTTCGATGTTGAGAAGATATCTGTTTGGTGTTACCGTCCGTGGTCATGCATGCCTGGGCGATCGCGATGGCCCTGCTCAGGTCTAGGGTTTCGGCTGCCAGCAGCTTTCGAAGAATGACCTCGTGGCTGATGCCCAGCACGAAAAAGTCCCGCAGCATTTGTCCCAACGCAGTTCCAAAATTGGAAGGTCCCACGGGGCGTCTCATAATCCGCAACGTCCTGGCCCCCGGAACGATGGTGCATGTAAAACCGATATCTGGCCATGAGGATACTCTCCTTCGGCCTGAGGTGGTCCAGAACCTGCGTGTACAACTCTGTATATTCTTTCTCCGTTGGGTTTGTCGGTGCGAGCAGATTCTTGATGAAGCCGTATATTTTAGGCCCACAGATGGTGAGGAGAACCGCCCTGCACTTGGCCGCGTTAGTGTCTCCTTCCAGCTCGTTGGCCACGCAGTACTGGTCGAGACGCTCGACAAAGGCTTCCCAATCATCACCCTCTATGAATCTCTCTAATATTCCAATGGCAGCCATGGTTGCGTGAAGGTTCGTATTCTGTTATTCGTCACCAATTGTTGTGTATAGAAGAACTCCACGAGGCTGAGTACTGTGAGCTAAACTTAGTGTGACCTTAGTCTTCTTTATTACAACTCCAGAGTGCCTAAACAACATGGCAGCCAACCGGTTATACTGGACCTGCAGGTGACCATGAGGACTCCAACAGTCGTGCCCTCTGGTGGCAAGTATTACATAGTTTCATACATAACACTATCTGCAGCATCGACAACAGTAAGAGACAAAAAGTAAAAAGAATCGAAATTGAAGTGTGACATCACAGCCAAGTAGGTAAGTGATTGGCTGGTGGATTGGTAAGTATTTTTCTTTTCTTTCTTTTTTTTAAACCTTGGGCATTGGTGTAAGTTAGAAGCTCCAATGCTAGCCGTCCCCACAAATTTGCATCTGTTAATCACATCACCTTCCTGTGTACTATCGGCATCGCTGTGCAAGGCTACATTTAGACACCTGCATTTGTTAATTACATCTTTTTCATTAGTATCACCGGCATCGCTGTTCAACAGTACACCCTGATAACCACACTTGTTGATTACATCTTTTTCACTAGTGTTACCGGCATTGCCGTACAAAGAGCGGAACTGTCCCTTTAATTGTGATGGGTTGCCGGGTCTCCTCGAAGAGGGCCTTGCAATCTTTACTCCAATCCAGTTCGGCATCACGTGTTGCTCCCTCAACGCTGCCCCTCGTGGTCTGGTCGCGGCCATCTTGATCTCAGGTGCTTCACTTCGTGGTGCGGGTGCCACCTTCTTTCTCTCCACAAGATAGGCTGCGTTGATCCATTTCTACCCAGGTTCCGCCACTGAAGCCAGGAATTTACCTTCTGCGCCGATCTTCTTCCATCGGAGTCCTGCCATTTGAACCCAGAAGGTGAGGTCAGGTCGTTTGGGTTGGATCATTTCGCCGTTGGGTTGTGCGGTCTGTGTCATCGCCATGCGGTCGAGTCGGACAGTAGGATCTTCAGGCGCTGTGATGGATCCAAATTTGGGGCCGTGTAGGACGTCAATTGCCGGGGCCTGGAGGCTTTCCTAGTTCCAACAGACTTGGATTTGTTTCATCCATCTTCTTCCCAGCAGCATTGAACCATCACCAGCAACGATCCACAAAGGTAGCTTTTGCATCGTGCCGCCGTAGGACACCTGGACATCCACGCTGCCAACGACCGGGATGGTGTCTTTTGTATAAGTGAGCAGCTTCACCTGGATTGGGAGCATTTTAGGTCGTTCGGCGGGATTGTCCCAGAGTTTCTCGAAGGCCGTCTGATTCATCAGTGATTGGCTCACCCCTGTTTCAACCTCCGAACACCGTTGATTTCTACTTCGATTTTCAACGGGTAACTCTCAGTGGAGCAGGTAAACACTCCGTACACCTCTTCCTGGGCTGAGCTGCCTCATAGTCTCTCTCTTTCTCTTCATCAGCGCTGGAGCCCAGGTGATCGGCCAACTCTTCAGTGACTTGGTGAGTAAAATTTCTTCTACACATTCGTTGGAGATAACCTTTAGTGTTACAGCCTTTGCAAGTATAGTCTCTGTATCGGCACTGGTGGGCTCTGAGATTTCCTCCACAGCGCCAGCATGGGGCTGGCTGGTTGGCCCCATGTGGCGGACTCAGTGTTGCAGGACTCGGGGCAGCAGCCTTGCCTCTGAAAGGCGCCATTCAGTTCACTGTATTCATCGGGTTAGAGTCCTGGGGGTGAGTCATCATCCTCTTGGAATCGCAGACCGAAATCATGAAGGCCTAGCTCATTTTAATTGCCTGCTGCAGGGTGCCTGTAGTGTCCGCAGAGAGCAGCTTGAGGAGGAGGCCCTCGTGGACGATTCCAATAACAAAGATGTCCCTCGGTGCTTCGGTGAGGTGGTCACCAAAATCATGTGGTGCAGCCAATCGTCTCAGGTCTGCAGCATATTTTGCGATTTCTTGGCCTTCAGGCCGCCGGTGGGTGTAAAACCGGTGTCTGGCTGTGAGGATGCTCTCTTTAAGTTTGAGCTGTTCCTGTATTAGTGTTATGGGCTCTGCATCCGTTTTGGTTGTCGTCTTCGCTGGGGCCAGCAGATCCCTGACGAGGCCATGGACAGTGGGCCCACAACTGCTGAGCAGGATAGCTCTGCGCTTATCAGCCAGCGAGGTCGGTGAGTCTCCAGCCAGATCATTCGCAATGAAAAAGTGTTCGAGCCTTTCCACAAAGGCATCACAATCTTCCCCATCAGCTAATTGTTGAAAGTTGCTTAGGTTAGCCATTTTGCATGTGGAAATTCGTAATCTCGTCGCCAGTTGTTATATATGTAAGCACTCCAGTAATGATTCCACGAGGTAAGGTGTTGTACTTGAACTGTTGTGACCTTAGTCCATTTATTGTAGCTCTTGAGTGAGGATACAGTTAGGGGAGCTCCCTTTTAACTTGGTTACCTGCAGTGTGCAGGTGACCCTTAGGTCTCCACCAGTATCACCCCCTGGTGGTACAGGTATGGTGTATACAGTGTAAAGATACATTCAGTGGTTTAATATTACAGTACATACATTATGCATACACAGCATAAGTGATATTTATTATCTAAAAGAAACAAATTCATTAAATCAGCTGTTTGCTGAGTAGCGGTTGGGTGTGTTTTGCTAAGGTTTAGAGTTTATTTTTGCTTGATAGTTCCGAGTGTAACAAAAGGGATGGCAGGGCAGCTCAGTCCCGTGGATTGCACATCCTCTGGCATGTGGGAAGTGCTGGACGCTTTGTGCAGCCGGGATGACCACGTGTACAGGAGGTGTCTCCAGCTGCACCAACTCATGCTCTGCATTTTGGAGTTTGAGCGATGGCTGGAGTCACTGTGGTGCATCTGCGAGACTGAGAGCTACGTGGATAGAACGTTTCTAAAGGTGGTCACTGTTATGTCTTGAATAAGGAGTCAGACTAGATACTGCAAGCTCAAAGTAAGTGTGACCGTAGTCCTTTATTACAGATCTCAGAGTGCCTCTCCAGCCTGTGAGGCCTCCTTATATACAGGTGCTCCCAAGGGATTGTGGGATTGTAACTATTTACAATGTGAGTCGATCTGGGGCCTTCCTTTCCCTGGTTGATTGTCTCGGTGCAAATGCTGGTGTTGATGAGTCGTTTGTTGGGCCTTCGCTGGGCTGCTGCGCAGCTGGCCTTGTTGGACTGCTGGGGGTGATGGGTTCTGCTTCGTGGTCAACCGCTGCCACTTGTGTGTGTGTGTTCGAGGATCGAAAAAGGTAGAGTCTATTTAGGTTGTTCTGGATAGTCCGTAAATCTGAGTTTGATTTGGTCCAAGTGTTTCCTGCAGGTGAGTCCATTTGAGAGTTTGACCACAAACACCCTACTCCCCTCTTTGGCCAAAACATTGCCAGGGAGCCACATGGGACCTTGTCCATAGTTCAACAGAAATACAGGATCATTTACTTTAATTTCGCGTGTCATTTGCGCGATCATGATATGTATTCTGTTGAAGCCGTCTGCTCTCTACCTGTTCGTGTAGATCAGGGTGGACTATGAGAGCCTTGTCTTAAGTGCCCTTTTCATGAGCAGTTCAGCAGGAGGGACCCCGGTCCGCGAGTGGGTAACTAAGCAGGGCTCTGGATAAGTGAGTCTGCAGTGAGCCTTCAGTTACCCTTTTCAAGCTCTGCTTGATTATTTGAACTGCTCGTTCTGCCTGACCATTGGATGCTGGCTTAAACGGAGCAGATGTGACATTTTTAACTCCATTGCGGGTCATTAATTCCTTGAATTCGACACTGGTAAAGCATGGCCCATTGTTACTTACGAGGAAATCAGGCAGGCCATGCATGGTAAACATGGCCCATAGGCTTTCAATGGTGGCAGCGGATGTGCTTGTCAACATTATCACACATTCAATCCACTTGGAGTACGCATCTACAACCACTAAAAATATTTTTCCCAAGAAATGGCCTGCATAGTCGACATGAACCCTAGACCACGGTTTGGAGGGCCAAGACCATAAACTTAGTGGCGCCTCCCTGAGTGCATTGCTTAACTGGGAACATGCATTACAATTGTGCACAAAGGACTCTAAATTTGCATCGATACCGGGCCACTACACGTGGGATCTGCCTATCGCTTTCATCATTACAATGCCTGGGTGGATACTGTAGAGATCACCAATGAAAGTGTCCCTGCCCTTTTTTGGCACAACTACCCGATTACTCCATAGGAGACAGTCTGCCTGTATAGACAGTTCATCTTTGCACCGCTGGTTCAGCTTTATTTCTTCCTGCATCTCTAATGGGACACTAGACCAACTCCTGTGGAGCACACAGTTTTTTCACTAAGGACAGTAAGGGGTCCTGGCTCGTCCAGGTTCTAATCTGTCGGGCGGTAACAAGGGATTGCTCACTCTCAAATGCTTCGATTACCATTACCAACCCCTGTGGTGGGCAATGACAGCCTACTAAGAGCAACGGCACAGTTTTCTGTGCCTGGCCTGTGGTGGATGGCATAGTTGTATGCGGACAACGTGAGCGCCCATCTCTGGTTGCGGGCCGATGCATTCGTATTTATCCCCTTATTTTCAGAAAAGAGGGATATAAGCAGCTTATGGTCAGTTTCCAATTCAAATTTGAGCCCGAACAAATATTGATGCATTTTCTTTACCCCATAAACACACGCTAACGTTTCTTTTTTGATCATACTGTAGGCCCACTTGGCCTTAGACAGACTTCTGGATGCATAAGCAACCAGTTGCAATTTCCCAAATTCATTAGCCTGTTGCAATACACACCCGATCCCATACGACGACGCATCACATGCTAGTACCAAACGTTTACATGGATCGTACAACACAAGCAATTTGTTTGAACATAACAGCTTTCTAGCTTTCTCAAAGGCATTTTCTTGGATTTTACCCCATACCTATTCATCTCCTTTATGCAGTAAAGAGTGCTGGGGTTCTAACTGTCATGTATTCAACCAGCATTGTAACCCATGTATAAACTGACCTAAGTTGTACACCGTGAGAACACTGACCACTAGGTGGGAGACACTCCTAACCTGGACCTTCAGGTATAAAAGGGGAAGCTCCACCCACCTTCATCACTTGAGTGCTAAGGAATAAAGGACAGGTCACAGACTGACCTTCTCTCAAGCATGGGTCTCGTGTGCATTTATACTGTGTAGTAAGGACGTATCAATGGCAACGAGGATGGGATTTAAACCACGCGAGCATGGCCACTAGCAGAACAGACGAGAGGGACTGTGTTAAGGAATGGTTGGGACAGAGATTCAACATTGTTAAAGCAGCACACAGTTCTCCAGGCAGACAAGGACAGTCAGGCATGCCCCAACATGTAGTCGAACCCAGAGGGGGAGTTCGACAGAGACAATGGCAAGCTGAACAGCGATTCACGCCATTGCAAGGGACAATGCGGCCAGTAATGGGGCCATCAACACCTGTTAATGGTGCACTCAAGGACAATAACAGGGGCAGTCAGGGACGATTGACTGGCAAGCGACCTTTTGTTTCAAACCACAACTCATGCTGGAGGCGTGGAGGCATACATTCAGCCAGAGATTGCAGAGATGAGCAAAATACCTGCAGAAATTGCAGAAATGGACACTGGGGGAAATCGCTGGAAGCTGAAGTTCAGCGAGTTCATGTGGAGCACGTATACAGTTCATACACCAGGACGCTACCGATAATGATGAAAGTGCTCCTCAATGGCATCCCAGTATCAATGGAGTTAGACACGGGTGCCAGCCAGTCCCTGATGGGTATCAAACAGTTCGAAAAGTTGTGGGCATCCAAGGCCAGGAGGCCCAAATTATCGCCGATTGACGCACAGCTACGGACTTACACAAAGCAGATCATTCCGGTGCTAGGCAGCGCCACGGTAGTCGTGACCCACAAAGATTCGGAGAACAGGTTGCCACTCTGGATTGTGCCAGGGGATGGTCCCGCACTACTGGGGAGGAGTTGGCTTGCTGTCATGAACTGGAAATGGGGCGATGTCAATGCAATTTCCTCTGTGGAGCGAGTATCATGCTCACAGGTCCTGGACAAATTTGACTCATTATTTCAACCCGGCATTGGCACTTTCATGGGGGCCAAGGTAGTGATTCACATAAACCTGGACGCCAGACCAGTACACCACAAGGCCAGAGCGGTGCCGTACGTGATGCGGGAAATGATAGAAGGCGAATTGGACCGCCTGTTGAGGGAAGGCATCATCTCGCCAGTCGAATTCAGTGACTGGGCGAGCCCGATTGTGCCGGTGCTCAAGGCGGATGGGTCGGTCAGGATATGTGGCGATTACAAGGCCACCATCAATCGGGTGTCACTCCAAGACCAGTACCCGCTACCGAGAGCGGAGGACCTCTTTGCGACGCTATCCGGTGGCAAACTTTTTTCAAAATTGGACCTGACCTCAGCTTACATGACCCAGGAGCTGGCGAGTGAGTCGAAGAAGCTGACCACCATCACGACACACAAGGGGTTGTTTGAGTACAACAGATGTCCGTTCGGGATTCGCTTGGCCGCCGCGATCTTCCAACGAAATATGGAAAGCCTCCTCAAGTCGATTCCAGGGACGGTGGTTTTTCAGGACGACATCCTCATTATGGGTTACGATACTGAAGAACACCTCCACAACCTGGAGGAGGTGCTATGCAGACTGGACCGGGTAGGTCTGCGACTGAAAATGGCGAAGTGCGTCTTCCTAGCTCCAGAGGTAGAATTCCTGGGGAAGAGGGTAGCAGCAGACGGGATCAGCCCTACTGCGTCCAAGACGGAAGCGATCCAGAGAGCACCCAGACCCCATAACACGACAGAGCTGCGTTCGTTCCTGGGGCTCCTGAACTATTTTGGTAACTTTCTTCCCAAATTGAGCACGCTGCTAGAGCCGCTACACGTGCTCCTACACAAAGGTCGCGAATGGGTCTGGGGGGACAGCCAGGAAAGGGCTTTTAATAGAGCACGCAATTTGTTATGTTCCAACAATCTGTTAACGCTATATGACCCATGTAAGAAACTTGTGTTAACATGTGATGCGTCGTCCTATGGTGTCGGGTGTGTGTTGCAGCATGTCAATGCCAAGGGTCAGTTACAGCCAGTAGCTTATGCCTCCAGGAGTCTGTCCCAGGCAGAAAGGGGCTACGGGATGGTAGAAAAGGAGGCGCTCGCATGTGTATATGCGGTAAAGAAAATGCACCAGTACCTGTTTGGCAGGAAATTTGAGCTGGAGACAGATCACAAACCCCTAACGTCTCTTTTGGCCAACAACAAGGCCATAAATGCAAACGCATCAGCCCGCATACAGAGGTGGGCACTCACGTTAGCTGCCTATGACTACACAATTCGGCACAGACCGGGCACCGAAAACTGCGCCGATGCACTCAGCAGGCTCCCACTAGCCACCACTGAGGGGGCTACCGAGCATGGTGCAGAGATGGTCATGGCTGTTGAAGCTTTCGGAAGCGAAGGCTCACCCGTGACAGCCCATCAGATTAAAGTCTGGACAAATAGAGACCCGCTATTGTCTCTAGTCAAGAAATGTGTCCTGAATGGGGACTGGGCAGCCACGTACAGGGCATGCCCTGAGAAATTTAAACCATTTCACAGGCGCAAGTATGAAATCTCGATTCAGGCCGATTGCCTACTGTGGGGAAACCGCGTAGTCATGCCCAAGATGGGCAGAGAGGTGTTCATCAGAGAACTCCACAATGGGCACCCGGGCATTGTCACGATGAAGGCAATTGCCAGGTCACACGTTTGGTGGCCAGGGATAGACGCAGATCTGGAACTTTGTGTTCGCAGGTGCAACACGTGTGCCCAGCTGGGCCATGCGCCCAGGGAAGCCCCCCTTAGCCCCTGGCCATGGCCCGCCAAGCCTTGGTCACGCATCCATGTGGACTACGCAGGTCCTTTCATGGGGAAAATGTTTTTGGTTGTAGTAGACGCCTACTCCAAATGGATCGAGTGTGACATTTTAAATTCAAGCACATCCTCTGCCACGATAGAAAGTCTACGGGCAATGTTCGCCGCCCATGGTCTACCGGACATCTTGGTCAGCGACAATGGCCCGTGCTTCACAAGCACTGAATTCCAGGACTTCATGGCAGGCAATGGAATTAACCATGTTAGAACGGCACCGTTCAAGCCGGCCTCAAACGGCCAGGCAGAACAAGCAGTGCAGATAATCAAACAGGGGATGCTCAGATTCCAAGGGGGTTCCCTACAAACCCGCTTATCACGCCTCTTGTTGGCCTATAGATCCCGACCACACTCGCTCACAGGGGTTCCACCCGCAGAGCTACTAATGAAAAGGACGCTCAAAACCCAATTATCCCTTATACACCCCACCATGAAAGAAATTGTCGAGAGCAGGTGCCAGTCACAATACCACTACCATGACAGGAATTCGAGGGTGCGATGTATTGATGTAAATGATCCTGTTTTTATCCTCAACTACGCTGCAGGGCCCAAATGGCTCGCAGGCACTGTGGTTGCCAAAGAGGGAAATAGGATTCTGGTAGCTAAACTTACCAATGGACAAATCTGCCGCAAACATGTGGATCAAACAAAAAGGAAGTTCAGCAACCCCATAAAAGAAGCAGAGGAAGAACACGATATAGAGTTCACTCCACCACAGGTGACCGAACACCGGAACCAAAGGGAGGAGAGCCCAGTCACTGTGGGTAGTCCGGACAGGCCTGAGGCACTGCAAACAGCAGACACTCAGGCCAGCGCCCAACAACCGGAGCCCCAACTCAGGCGCTCTACAAGGGAGCGTAAACCACCAGAGAGACTCAACCTGTGATCCCAATAAGACTTTGGGGGGGGAGGTGATGTCATGTATTCAACCAGCATTGTAACCCATGTATAAACTGACCTAAGTTGTACACCGTGAGAACACTGACCACTAGGTGGGAGACACTCCTAACCTGGACCTTCAGGTATAAAAGGGGAAGCTCCACCCACCTTCGTCACTTGAGTGCTAAGGAATAAAGGACAGGTCACAGACTGACCTTCTCTCAAGCATGGGCCTCGTGTGCATTTATACTGTGTAGTAAGGATGTATCACTAACAATGTGCTAAGACCTGATAAGAAGTTAACAAAATAGATCAGGAGTCCTAGAACGACCGCAACTCCATCACATTCAGTGGCCTCGATGCATTCTCGATTGCCTCCGTCTTTGAATCGATGGGCCTGATGCCGTCCGCCAGGATTCTTCTCCCCAGGAACTCCACTTCAAGCGCCAGGAAAACGCACTTTGAGCATTTTAGCCTGAGCCCCACACGATTAAGCCGACTAAGAACCTCCTCCAGGTTCTGCAGGTGCTCGACGGTGTCCCGACCTGTAACCAAGATATCGTCCTGAAAAACCATGGTGCGCGGGACCGACTTTAGCAAGCTTTCCATCTTCCTCTGGAATATTGCCGCAGCTGATCGAATCCCAAATGGGCAGCTGTTGTAAATGAAAAGACCTTTCTGCGTGTTGATGCAGGTGAGGCCTTTCGAAGATTCTTCCAGCTTCTGCGTTATGTAGGCCAAGGTCAAGTCCAGCTTCGTGAACATTTTCCCTCCCGCCAGCGTCGCAAATAGATCATCTGCCTTTGGTAGTGGGTATTGATCCTGCAGTGAGAAACGATTGATAGTTACTTTGTAATCACCACAGTTTCTGACGGTGCCATTCCCCCTTGAGGAGTTGAACAATCGGACTGAATTCGATCAGCGAAATGATGCTCTCTCGTTGCAGCCTGTCCAGCTCGATCCCCACCCTCACTCTCATCATGTAAGGAACCGCTCTTGCCTTGTGATGGATGGGTCTCGCCTCCGGAATCAAATGGATCTGCACTTTTGCTCCTTAGAACTTCCCAATGCCAGGTTCGAACAGCGAGGGGAAGTTGCTTAGGACCTGGGCAAATGAGGTGTTGGCGACGGATGAAAGCACTCGGAAGTCGTCCCAGTTCCAGCGTATCTTTCCCAGCCAGCTCCTGCCGAACAATGTGGGGCCATCGCCCGGTACCTCCCAGAGTGGTAACCTCGTGCACCGCTCCATCCTAGGAGACCTTTACGGTAGCACTGCAAATTATGAGAATCAGTTCCTTTGTGTACGTTCTAAGTTTGGTACGAATGAGAGTCAGGACTGGCCTTGAAGCCTTGTTGCACCACAACGTATAGAAAGTCTTTTTACTCATTATGGACTGGCTTGCGCCGTGGCCAGCTCCATGGACACTGGGAGTCCATTTAATTCAAACTTCAGCGTTATCGGGGGCACTTTGTGGTAAATGTGTGTAACCCATATACCTCTGTCTCCTCAGTCTGAGGTTCTGGTTCATCATGATCCACCGTGGATCTGTCCTCCTCTGCAACATGGTGGTTTGCAGGATTAGCAGGGTTTGCAGCTCACCTGCACATACGTTGGAGGTGTCCCATTGTTCCACAGCCCTTGCAAACATATCCTTTGAAGTGGCATGAATGGAATCAATGATCACCCTCCGCAGTGCCAACAAGGTGTTATTTGCCTTGTATTCACCACCCTTGATGGCGGACTCTGAGTCATCTGCGGACATGCAGCTACAGGCGTGTAAGTCCTACCATGTACATTTCGATTCGAAAACAAAGGTTACTTTGTTCACAGTATTTGCAGCAGCACTAGTGTGCTGGGAAATTTGTTTGGTATTGTCACTGATGGAGATAAACGCCTGGGCTATCGCTATGGCTTTACTCAAGGTTGGGTTTTCTACAGTCAAAAGTTTGCGAAGTATTACTTCATGGCCAATGCCAAGTATAAAGAAGACCCTGAGCATATGCTCCAAGTGTCCTTAAAATTCGCAATGTCCTGCAAGACTTCTTAGCTCGGCGACGTAGCTCACCACTTCCTGGCCTTCAGACCTCTTGCACATGTAGAACCGATACCTCACCATCAGAACGCTTTCCTTCGGGTTTAGATGCTCCCGGACCAGTGTGCACAACTCATCGTACAACTTGTCTGTGGGTTTTACTGGAGAGCAGGTCTTTCATGAGGCCATACGTTGATGCCCCGTAAACAGTGAGGAGGATTGCCCTTGGTTTGGCAGCGTGCCCTTCTCCTTCCAGCTCATTGGCCATGAAGTATTGGTCAAGTCGCTCCACGAAGGTTTCCCAATCATCTCCCTCCGAAAATTTCTCCAGGATGCCCTTAGTTCTCTGCATTGTTGCAGTGGGGTTCGTCATCTGTATCTCGTCGCCAGTTGTTATGTCTTGAGTAAGGAGTCAGACTAGATACTGAAAGCTCAAAGTAAGTGTGACCGTAGTCCTTTATTACAGATCTCAGAGTGCCTCTCCAGCCTTTGAGGCCTCCTTATATACAGGTGCTACGAAGGGATTGTGGGATCCCATGGAACTTCAGGGGATAAGCCCTCTGGTGGTTAGACTTGGTAATTACAGGTTTACATACATAACAGTCACCTCGCAGCTTAAGAGTGTACAGGTAAAGAGGGAGTGGGTGGCCGCCAGACAGAAGAGGAGGACTAGGCAGGTAGTGCAGGAGTCCCCTGAGTCCATCTCACTCTCCAACCAGTATTCTCTTCTGAATACCGGTTGGAGTGACGGTGCCTCTGGGGAGTGCTGCCAAAGCCAAGTCCACGGCGGGAGAGGAAGAAGAATGGAAGAGCTATAGTGGTAGGTGATTCAATAGTCAGGGGAGCAGACAGGCATTTCTGCGGCCGCAGATGATATGTTGCCTCCCTGATGCCAAGGTTAAGGATGTCACCGACTGGCTGCAGGGCATTCTGGGGGGAGAGGGTGAACTGCCAGAGGTCGTGGTCCACATCAGGACCAATGACAGGTTACAAAGAAGTCCCATTCTTCTGTCTGCCTGGATGGCAGCAGGCCCCATTAAGGTGCTGCCTATCTATGGAACCTCATCCAGCCCTATAACCCTTGAGATTTCTGCGCTCCTCCAACTCTGGCCTCTTGTGGACACAAATCCATTGTCTGAATGTTGGCAGCTGTGCCTTCAGCTGTTTAGGCCCGAAATTCAGGAATTCCCTTCCTAAACCTCTCCGCCTCACGGTAACTCTATCCTCCTTTAAGACACTCCTTAAAACCTACCTCTTTGACGAAGCTTTTGGTCATCTGTCCTAATATCTCTTTATGTGGCTCGATGTCACATTTTGTTTGATAATGCTCCTGTGAAGCACCTTGAGACATTTTACTGCATTAAAAGTGCTATATAAATTCAAGTTGTTGTTGCTGCAGATTAGAGTCCTGCAGTTGCAGCAATTCTTCACATTCCCCTCCCACACCATTGCACTTCGCCAGTGCTGGCAAAAATTATTTACATGCGACTCACCCTGGGAAGTTTGTCAGTTTATGTAGTGGGATAGATGGGCAGGTGAACAACAACAACTTGTATTTATATAGCACCTTTAACATAGTAAAACGTCCCAAGGCGCTTCACAGCAGGGTTATAAGACAAATCAGATAAATTTGACACCGAGCCATATAAGAAGAAATTACGGCAGATGACCAAAAGCTTGGTTAAAGAGGTAGGTTTTAACAAGCGTCTTAAAGGAGGAAAGAGAGGTAGAGAGGCGGAGAGGTTTAGGGAGGAAGTTTCAGAGCTTAGGGACCAAGCAGCTGAAGGCTCCAAGCAACTGAAGGCACGGCCACTGATGATTGAGCGATTATAATCAGGGATGCTCAAGAGGGCAGAATTAGAGGAGCAGTCATCTCAGGAGGTTGTGGGGCTGGAGGAGATTTGGATGCCAAGTTTTGGATGACCTCAAGTTTATGTAGTGTAGAATGTGGGAGGCCAACCAGGTGTGCGTTAGAGTAGTCAAGATGAAAGGTAACAAAGGCATCTGTAGGGTTTCAGCAGCAGAAGAGCAGAGGTGGATGCGGGCAATGTTACGGAGGTGGAAATAAGTGGTTTTAGTTATGCTGTGGATATAGAAACATAGAAACTTAGAAATTTACAGCGCAGAAAGAGGCCATTTCGGCCCATCGTGTCCGTGCCGGCCGACAAAGAGCCGCACGGCCCTTAGTCAGCAGCCCTAAAGGTTATATATAAACCTATGAACAATGACGGAAAAGCAAAGAGCACCCAGCCCAACCAGTCTGCCTCACACAACTACGACACCCCTTATACTGAAACATTCTACACTCCACCCCAACCGGAGCCATGTGATCTCCTGGGAGAGGCAAAAACCAGATAAAACCCCAGGCCAATTTAGGGAGAAAACATTTGGGAAAATTCCTCTCCCACCCATCCAGGCGATCGAAACTAGTCCAGGAGATCACCCTGGGCATATTCGATTCCCTGCAGTACTTACCATTATATCTGCACCATCCAACAAAAGGTCATCCAGTCTAATCCCAATTACCAGCTCTGGGCCTGTAACCCTGCAGGTTATGTGGCTGGATGCTCATTTCAGGGTCAAATATGACACCGAAGTGGTGAACAGTCTGGTTTAGCCTCAGATAGATGCTAGGGAGAAGGATGGAGTTAGTGGCTAGGGAACGCAGTTGGTGGCGAGGACCAAAGATATAATGGCTTTGGTCTTCCCAATATTTAATTGGAGAACATTTATGCTCATCCATTACTGGATGTTGGACAAGCAGTCTGACAATTTAGAGATCATGGAGGGGGTCGAGAGAAATGGTGGGGAGGTAGAGCTGGGTGTTGTCAGCGTACGTGTGGAACTGACTCCATGTTTTTGAATGATATCGCTACAGGGCAGCATATAGATGAGAAATAGGAGAGGGCCAAGAATCGATCCTTGGGGGACACCAGAGGTAATAATGCAGGAGTGGCAAGGAGAGGGGAACATTACCTGAGGAGAGAGAACCGTTAACAATGTTGGCTAACATGGGAGCCAAAAAAGGAAGTTGGAGGAGACAGCGAGAGAGCGAGGTGCTGATCGGAAGCCTCCTGCACTGAGGTCGGAGAGCGAAGTACCGATGAGACGGCTTCTGAGGACTGCAATGATTGTGGGGAAGGAGGGGAGAGAGAAGGGGAGAAGTCACAAGACTGCAATTAATTAAGGGGAGGGGGGAGAGAAAGAAGTCACAAGACTGCAATTAGTTAAGGGGAGGGGTGAGAGGAGAAGTCATAAGACCTTTGGGTGGTCCATCCATACAGACCTTGCGGGGAGAGAGAACTGCGAACCTGTGCTGCCTGCCTGTTTTCCTGCCATTTTGAGCTTCTTTCAAAGGTTAAATTTAAGTATGGGGGCAATACTGACAATGCCAAACCTTGTGCGAGCCTTCTGCATCATGGTGTACATAGGGGACAATTGATTCGACGTCATCGGATCAGGAACATCCAAGCCCATAGCATGCTGGGCAGGAGGCCTATCTCTGACATTCCCTCTCTGATGGTCACTGACAGCACATCAGCTACCTCTGACATTCCCTTCCTCATGGCCACTATTCCCTCATTGATGATCCCGGACACCGTTCCCATTTCTCGTGTCATTGCTGTTACTTCTTCTGACAGTCCCGCTACCTCATCACTCACCCCACTGATGGCGTCCAGGAGTGATCGGGTAAGGTCAATGCGCTTTGCACGCAATGACATCATCTGAACCACATCTGTTAGATCCTGCATCTCAGGTGAGCGCGGTCGAGATCTCCTTCCTCTCCTCCCCACGGGTGTGCCTCGCTGCACTCCACCACTGGGACCCGCAACCTCGGAAGGTGGGAGACCATGGAATGTCCCACCAACACTCAAACCACTAGTCACAGAAGGGGCTGTCACCGCAATGAGCGACACCTCCTCTAAAGTCAGTACAACAGTGGGAGCTTCATCCAGCTCCATCCCCTCCCCCTACCCCCCCATGTTCTTGGTGTGGAGGGTTGGATTGGAAGATGTTCTCCTCTTCAGGCTCATCCGCGTTTGAATCTTCTTCTACACCATCAGGGTTGGCCTCAAGTTCTGCAAAATATAACAGAACAGTCAAATGGTTAGCAGCAGAGGAGGGTGTGTGGCATGAGTAGGCTCACACATCGAAGGCCAGACAGCAGGCTGATTTGAAGGACCACGATGAATTTGCAGGACTTACTTTCTCCCTCGAGTGTGGGCCCAGCTTGTGCAGTACTGATTGCTTTTTTCCAGACAGGACCCATCGAAGCAGCGACCCCTCTCTTCCAAGGGTGTCAGTGGGTGCAGATTTGCCGGGCCTCTTCCTGTTCGAGTTCTTTCCCTTTTATTATGTGCCACCTTCCTCTGCAAAGATGAAAACTTAACTTTTTAAAGATGCTGGATGGGACATGTACAGATGGTCACATTTACAATTGCAATTCCAATGAATAAATGAAAATATTACTTATACTAACTACTTGACCGAGGTCCTGCCACTTCTTTTTACACTGGCCTCCAGATCTCAGGCTGGTCATCATTGCGCAGTAATCTTCTGCAACTTGTTTCCAGCGTTTCTTCATTTCTTTGGGTGGAACTTTTATGTGACCTCTGCTGGTGTCCAGCTCCTGCCATCTGGTCTCAATCACAGTAACTAGTGCCTCCACTTCATCCTGTGAGACATTCTTGGTCCTTGCACCACATTGCATCTTGTATTGCTGCAGCTGCGATTTTTCCAATGCTCTCACACAGCACTCAACCTTCTCACACACACCATCTCCCATCAATGGCGCTACCTGGCGCCGAGCTTGCGGCCAACACTTCGCCGTAGGCAATTAGGCTTATAGAGCTGCGCCTGATCTCCAGTTGTCTTGGACCCCTTGCTACTGGACCAAGACCTTGTTCAGCTAAGCCCATGTGGTTGCTGGTATGCAGCGGCCACCCCATGTTAAAAGAACTCACGCACAGGCATCTTCCACTCCGTCAGTATGAAGTTTGGGACCTGGAACGTCAGGACTCTCATGGACAATCCCAACAGCAACAGGCCGGAACGCCGCACCGCCATAGTTGCCCAGGAACTCAAACGTTTTGACATTGACGTGAGACCCGGCGGGCAGGGGAAGGCCAGCTGAAGTAACATGGTGGAGGTTACACCTTCTTCTGGAAAGGGAAACCAGAGGCAGAACGGCGCCTTCATGGAGTCGGCTTTGCCGTCAAGAATGAGCTGGTCGACCGCCTCAAAGACGCCGCCTGCGGGGTCAACGAACGCCTCATGACTCTCCGTATCACCCTATCTCGGAATCAATGTGCCACAGTCATCAGTGCGTATGCCCCTACACTCGATGCAACGGATGAGGCTAAAGAGGTGTATTGTATAGGGTATGATATTTAGTCATTTACAGTGTGTTTCTGCTTCATGCCTCGTGGATTGTTGTTGATGCAGAGAGAGAGAGAGCGGGACCGACCTTGATACACACACCAGCTTGTTTATGGAGCGGTCGGCGCCTCGAGGTCTCATGCTTTGTGGACGAGCAGCTGGGACCTTACAGATTAGGAGCTGGCCATAAGCTACTTGCACCCATGTTTGTTCAATAGTATAAAGGAACGGACTGTCCAGTAGCTCTTTGAACTTCACCTTGGACCATGATTCGCGAGCGGTGCCGGGACCCCCAAGGCTCCTGACCAGCCGTCGTTGCGGAGTTCCCGACGGGCTGACGGCCGTGAGCTTTGTTGCATCTTATCATACTTCTCTTTTCTTCGTAAACTGTATTAATATGTTTCTTTTCTCTCAGTAAACGGTGTTTTATTCTTTACTTCATTTGTCTTGTCTCTTATTTAACATTCATCCAGATCCCGAACCTGGGTCTATTATTATCGATCCAAAACATTTTGGCGTCACGAACAGGATCTGGTAAAATGTTTAAGAGAAAAGACAAGAAGCAGTCTCCTCCTGCGGGAGAGAAGTATAGAATACCAGGGTGGGGCACGAGGGATGAGGGTTTTGGCTCTCTTGCCAATGTGCTAGCCCTGTTTGGACCCCCGCAACATTGGGATACGCAGTTATTGGAACAGAGCAAAGATAGAGCCGTACCCCACGCGGTACTGTCTCTCCTGGAGGAAGCAGGCTTCCTCCAGGAGAAAAATAGTCCCCCAGAAATGGGATGGATTTTGTTGACAGCCTTAAGGGCGACGTGTAAACAACTTAAGGAAAGTGAGGCAGGAAACCTACAGTTAAAAACAGCTGTTAAGGTTTTGGAAAGTCAAAACTCAACCCTGACTGAAGCGGTCGGCACTGCACAAGAACGGGCGGACAAGGTCAATGAACAATCAGAAACTTTAATATGCCATCTGGCGACAGTACAAAATAAAAAGAAAGCCAGACGACGGAAATTACAGATAGATCGGTCAAAGGTTCGTGCATTGGTAGCTGGACCCACTTGGGATCCGGCTCGTTGGGACGGAGACATCTGGTACTCCTCTGACTCAGAATATGAGTGAACAGATGGAGAGGGGAGGGGGGGGGAACGGGAGGAAACTAAAGACCCTCCCCCATACGGTCCGAGCACAGAAGCTAGACTCCTTATGACAAATAAGAAGAAACAGCAAAATGGGGAACAGCCGGTAACCACAAGAGGGGTGCGTGACTTCACCACTAGTGAGTTACAAGAAATAGGGTCTTGATTTCGCCAAAAACCCGGGGAATCATTGTCAGAATGGCTAACCCGGATTTGGGACCAGGGAGCATCAGGCGTAATACTTAACCCCAAAGAGTTAACAAAAATGGGGACTATGACTACGGACCACCATATCACAGCAGTGCTACGGAATGTCCAGGGCACAAGTTCACTATGGGACATGGTTACTATAGGGGTCCGGCAAAAATATCCCTCTGCCGTTAGTTGGGAAGGGGAGGTAAAACCTTGGAATACTATGGCAGAGGGCGCGATACAGTTGCGCAACATAGC
The DNA here is from genome assembly GCF_044704955.1 of Pristiophorus japonicus. Lineage (NCBI taxonomy): Eukaryota > Metazoa > Chordata > Chondrichthyes > Pristiophoridae > Pristiophorus > Pristiophorus japonicus. Next base: position 196,129,626 of record NC_091978.1, read on the forward strand.
AACACAGGGAGGATTATATCACCAACAATATGGGGGGCCAGATCAGGAGCACTTCACGGCAGGAATGCGGAGCAGGCTGATGAAGAGTGGCCCTCCTATGATGAGGGGTGCACTGCTCGCATTATTGGGACCAGCCCAAGGGCAGCGGGTGGGGCACGCTTGCCTATTATTAGGACAGTTAGAGGATGCAGAAGATAGTGTGCGAAAGTTGAGAACGGCTAATGTAGAGGGGAATCGGGACCAGCGACAAGGTTCAACCTCTGGGAAAGGTACAGAGTCACGAAAGACAAAAAGAAGAATTACGCGGAGGGACATGTTCGCGGCTTTACTGACGGCAGGGGTCCCCAAGGGAAAAATTGATGAAATCGCAACAGGAGCGATGTATTCTATATGGAAGCAACACTGTGTCCCGGGAACAGGGAAGGGTGAAAGGAGGGAGGTAAGGGAGACTAAGTCAGATAGCGATAAGTCTGCGGATGCGGAGAAACCACCTCCCGCTAGTCTATACCCCAACGTAGAAGAGCTGTGGAAGGCTAGTAATCCCCTCGACTCGGGGTGTGGCCGGGATCCGGGAGTACCCCCCGTTAGAACCACATCAACCCAAGCTCTCGGGGATCTGAGGCCACACATTCCAATTACGATACATTGGTGGTGGGGGGGAACATGCAAAGAGATGTGGCTTTACTAGACACAGGGGCAGAAGTTACTATTATCCATGGAAATCCTAGGAAACACACAGGGACCTGTATGATGATTAATGAGTTCGGAGGGGCAGAAACGCCCGCTGTCCGAACAACTATCAGAATGGCGTTGGGAAATGGGCCTCCGCGCTGGGTAACGGTCTTAATATCAGCAGTAAAGGAACATATTATTAGGATGGACCTTTTAAAGGGAACCACACACAACACCTCGTTCAGGCGATTCGCATTTGGGATACAGACGATCACTGTGATTGCAGGGGAAGCGAAGTGGGAACCAGTGGTAATACCACGGCCATCGCGTATAGTGACTATGAAACAGTATCGAATACCTGGGGGACACAAAGAAATAGGGGAAACTATACAAGGGCTCTTGGAGGCGGGTATCATTAGACATGCAGTGTCTCCCTACAATAGCCCTGTTTGGCCTGTGCAGAAACCCGACAAAAGTTGGAGGATGACTGTGGACTACCGACAACTGAACAAATTTGCCCCTCCCCTGGCAACCGCTGTCCCAGATGTAGTAACTATAACAGAGCGGCTGTCTGAAGAAGGTGCGGAGTGGTATGTGGTAATCAACCTGGCCAATGCCTTTTTTCCATTCCAATAGCGGAAGAATCCCAGGACCAGTTTGCATTCAATTGGGAAGGGGGGCAATGCACATTTAAACGCCTACCTCAAGGTTATCTAGATAGCCCTACCCTATGCCACGGATTGGTGGCCCGGGACCTGGACATGTGCACATTGGCTCCTAATGTCTCACTGGCACACTACATCGATGATGTACTAATAAGGGGGCCCATATTAAGAGAGGGACTCAACCAGCACAAATATGGCAAGTTGATTATGTAGGACCTTTACCATTGCAACAACGGTTCCAATATTTGCTCACTGCTGTTGATATCTATTCTGGACTTTTGATAGCTTATCCAGTGATGAAAGCGAATCAACAAAGTACGATTAAAGGACTGGAGAATTTAATCACATACTACGGCGAGCCAGCAGAAGTATAGTCCGATAATGGGTCGCACTTCACAGGTCAAACAGTGCAACAGTGGGCGGTAGACAACAGGATCTATTGGATGTTTCACATGCCTTACTATCCGCAAGCTGCAGGGTTAATAGAATGCATGGATGGACTACTTAAGCAACAGATTAAAATATTAACTCCCACTAACACATTGCAAGGGTGGTTAAAGGTCTTACCACAAGCAGAGCACAATCTGAATCACCGACCATTGCGGAGGGGAACTCCCATAAGCCACGTGTTAGGCAAAGTTAGTGTCCCTACTATTGAAAAAGAAAATCAGACTCAGGACAGTTTGTGAAGGAGGAAAAGTGTGGGTGCAGTGCCCCCAGAAACCCTTACAAGCAGGGGAAATCTTAGAGAAAGGAGAAGGAAACACTTTTTGAGTGCTCCTGACTAGTCAAGATATTCCTCTCTGTGTTGACAAGGGTAAATTGACTAAACAGAGCTGAATTAATATACTTATGCTTCCTCCCACAGGAATTCTGCCCAAAATGGCGACTTACCAACTCGTGCTGGCCAGTCTCTGTGTCTCGTTATCTGTGACTGTGCTACTTCCATCCTCAAACACAGCATGGGATGGCCGTATAGGGTGGCGGTTAGCTAACACTGATCGTACGCAAGACAATTTTACCTGTCCTTCCGCGCAAGCCTGCATTATAGGACACTGGAGCATCACTTGTGACGCATGCGGGTACTGGGGAGGCCCAGGACAGGTACTATTAACAGTAAGCACGGGGGCCAGCATCACGTTATCAATCAAGTGGCAAAAAGATATGACAATGATATGCAATGTGCACCCCAATGTGTCGTTATTGCACCATGTCACGTGGTTAAGGAGTTGGGCCCGCAGCGTTACGTCAAGCAATGACACTATGTCAGACGAAATTAAGTTAAATGCATATCTATGGTATGGATATACAAATGCCTCCGTAATCACTGGTAGGTGGATTATGGGCCACTTTTGGTCAATGCATGTAGTTAAGCATTCTAAGAGCCCCATGGATCATTTGCAATGACTACACTCTACATGTACACCTGTGCTTACATCCCCACCCATATTCAATCTCACACTACAAGTCCGGCACGCGGACAAGCCGTCTGACACTTGTAATATAACAACAATTAAAGCAAATCTGAAAATGTTAGTGAGACAAAGGCGTGATATATTAGCCGCAATATTAGGAGGCTTAGGAACAGGGATAGGAGCATTAAACTCTATGGATATTGAGACCTTACAAAACAAAATACAAAAGGTAGGGAGACTCACTGGAGATGCAATTCGATTGTGAAATGCATGGGACAGAGGTCTCACAGAACAGATGTTTTCTCGTTGGCTGTCGGACGTAATGCGATGGGAACACATAGATAAAACTACTCAAGAGATAGGGAGTGTCACCAGGCGACAACGAGAATTAGGTCATCACACACAATGCATGTTTGAAGAAGTAACCCGGCAACTATTAAGGGCCAAGTTAGAACGTATTGCCATGTCAGGGCATGCAAATAGTTGGAGCAAAATATTCCACTTCGGCAATAGAAATCTAGGGTTAAAACCTGATATGCAACATACACATTGTGATGACCAGGGGTGTAACTTTACTATGAGAATAGTCAATATCACAAAAACCAACATTTGGTGCCAGTTTATAGTGCTTCCCCACCTGTATGGCCAGTATCTGAGTTCAAGGGTGGATGGATTGATGCTAGCAATAGAACTCACCAAGCTCAAGATTGTCAAATATGGCCTTTCGGTATGGTGTGTCCTTTGCACACACCTGTGTTTGAACCATGCTCCCTACAGCATACAGCAGGAACATGTATTTGGACACTTGTGCCATAAAATGATACAATTTTACATGAAATCGGACAGAATCATGTTTGTATTACTAGTGTCTATCCCATTTATCTTGACGGCGCGCGTAAAGATCCTCCTCTAAATGCTTGCTTTAAAGATGTGTATACCATATAGGACCTTCATTCTAAAAGGTCATATCGATTGGGACAATGGAAAAATGTTGTGCGCCATCGCACCGTCCTAGGCATTACTAACCTTCCTCCCACTGTAGACCTAACTCGTTTAGCTCAATTTCTAAAAGATAATCAAAAGGTCACTGACGAATTGAGCAAACGAGGGCGTATTCTTCATACTCTGCAAGTTGCTATGAGTTACAGTGAAGGCGCCTTGGTCAGAGTTGCGACAACGGTCACTGACCTTACGGTACACCATTGGTGGGACATCTTTTACAGATGGTCCCCAAAAACATCCGCCGCTTTGAAGCTGTTAATACATCCTATCGTTGTTTTACTCGTCGCGTTATTACTGATATTACTGCTCGTATGTATTGTTAGGTGTAGATTGCGGGCGTTGCTTGCGCATACTCAACGTGTAACTGATGCATTAATGCCTTCAACTTGATTATATTACTTAGAATGTCTAAATATCAAGGGTGGATTGTATTGTATAGGGTTAATTATGATATTTAGTCATTTACAGTGTGTTTCTGCTCCATGCCTCGTGGATTGTTGTTGATGCAGAGAGAGAGAGAGAGAGCGGGACCGACCTTGGGATGCACACCAGCTTGTTTAGGGATGGTCGGCGCCTCAAGATCTCATGCTTTGTGGACGAGCAGCTGGGGCCTTACAGATTAGGAGTTGGCCATAAACCACATGCACCCATGTTTTGTTCAATCGTATGTTTGTTTAATAGTATAAAGGAACCGCACTGTCCAGTAGCTCTTTGAACTTCACCTTGGACCGTGGTTCGCGAGCGGTGCCGGGACCCCCAAGGCTCCAGACCAGCTGTCGTTGCGGAGTTCGCGACGGGCTGACGGCCGTGAGCTTTGTTGTATCTTATCATACTTCTCTTTTCTTCGTGAACTGTATTGTTATGTTTCTTTTCTCTCAGTAAACGGTGTTTTATCTTTACTTCATTTGTCTTGTCTCTTATTTAACATTCATCCAGATCCTGAGCCTGGATCTATTATTATGATCCAAAACAAGAGGGTTTTTATTCCAACCTCGAGACATCCTTGTCCCGTGGCCCCTTGGGCGACAAATTGATCCTCCGGGGTGATTTTAATGCCAGGGTTGGCAAAGACACAGCCCTCTAGGGAGGCATGATTGGCAGAGAGGGGGTAGGGAAAGCCAATTCCAATGGTACCCTACTCCTGACAAAATGTCTAGAACATGAACTCCTCATTACCAACACCCTGTTCCACCAAAGGGACAAATACAAGGCATCGTGGCAACACCCTCGCTCCAAACACTGGCACCTGCTTGACTATGTCATTGTCCAAGCCAGGGATCGCAAGGATGTGCGCATCACCCGCGCCATGACAGAAGCTGACGACTGCTGGATGGACCACCGCCTAATCCGATTCATCATCAACATTAACATAGTCTCAAAGCAGAGGGGACAGCAGAAGCAGTTCTGCAAAAAAGTTAATGCTGGGGCACTTAGAGACCGAGCTAAGAGAGCCCTATACAGCCAGCGCCTAACAGTCAATCTGGCGTGCCTTGATGACCCTGAGATGCTGAATCCCCATAGCACTTGGTCTGCCCTCCATGCCTCTATAACTAGTGCCTGTGAAGAGACACTTGGTCACTCAACCAGAAAACATCAGGACTGGTTTGATGAAAATGATCAGGACTAATAGATCGCAAGCGCAAAGCATTTCTGAGCCTCAAGCAACAGCCCAACTCGGGAGCTGCAAAACAATATTACAGACGGCTCAAGGCTCAGGTCCAACAAAAAACTCGGGACCTAAAGAACAGGTGGTGGATGAAGAAAGCACAGGAGATACAACAACTGGCCGACAGCCACGATATGCGAGGATTCTTCATCGCAGTCAAGGCCACCTACGGTCCAAACTCCCAAGGCCCCACCCCCTCCTAGCCAAAAATGGGGAAACACTCATCAAGAACACCAAGGCTGTCAGAGCACTTTGAAAATCTCCTCAATCATGACTCTGCCTTTGACTCGAGTGTTCTCGATTCCATCCCGCAGCATGCCACCTGCTACCAACTCAGTGAAACTCCAACGTTGCACGAGGTAGGCAAAGCCAGAAAACAGCTTAAGAATAACAAGGCTACGGGTGCAGATGGAATCCCTGCTGAGGTGCTAAAATATGGCGGAGAGGCACTGTTGTCGCGGATACATGACCTCATTTCTCTCATCTGGAGGGAGGAGAGCATGCCGGGAGATCTCAGAGATACAGTGATTGTGACCATTTTTAAAAAGGGGCCAAGTCCGACTGCGGCAACTACAGGGGAATCTCCCTGCTTTCAGCTACTGGGAAAGTTGTCCCTCGAGTTCTCCTCAATCGTCTTCTCCCTGTGGCTGAGGAGCTCCTCCCGGAATCACAATGAGGATTTCGTCCCCTACGGGGCACAACAGACATGATCTTTGCAGCGTGCCAATTGCAAGAAAAATGCAGGGAGCAGCGCCAGCCCTTATACATGGCCTTTTTCGATCTTACAAAGGCCTTTGACACTGTCAACCGTGAGGGTCTATGGAGTGTCCTCCTCCGTTTCGGATGCCCCCAAAAGTTTGTCAATATCCTTCGCCTGCTTCACGATGACATGCAGGCCGTGATCCTTACCAAGGGATCCATTACAGGCCCAATCCACGTCCGGACCGGGGTCAAACAGGGCTGCGTCATCGCTCCAACCCTTTTCTCAATCTTCCTCGCCGCCATGCACCACCTCACAATCAATAAGCTCTCCGCTGGAGTGGAATTAAACCACAGAACCAGTGGGAAGCTGTTTAACCTATGCCGCCTCCAGACCAGGTCCAAGATCACCCCAACCTCTGTCATTGAGTTGCAGTATGCGGACGACGCCTTCGTCTGTGCACATTCAGAGGCTGAGCTCCAGGATATAGTCAATGTATTCACTGAGGCATATGAAAGCATGGGCCTTACGCTTAACATCCGTAAGACAAAGGTCCTCCACCAGCCTGTCATCGTCGCACAGCACTGCCCTCCAATCATCAAGATCCATGGTGCGGCCCTGGACAACGTGGACCATTTCCCATATCTCGGGAGCCTCTTATCAACAAAGGCAGACATTGATGCGGAGATTCAGCATCGCCTCCAGTGCACCAGCGCAGCATTCGGCCGCCTGCGGAAAAGAGTGTTTGAAGACCAGGCCCTCAAATCTGCCACCAAACTCATGGTCTACAGGACTGTAGTAATACACACCCTTCTGTGTGGGACTGAGGCATGGACGATGTACAGAAGGCACTTCAAGTCGCTGGAGATATATCACCAATGATGTCTCCACAAGATCCTGCAAATCCCCTGGGAGGACAGACGCACCAACATCAGTGTCCTCGACCAGGCTAACATCCCCAGTATTGAAGCACTGACCACACTCGATCAGCTTTGCTGGGCAGGCCACATAGTATGCATGCCAGATACAAGACTCCCTAAGCAAATGCTTTATGCTGAGCTCCTTCATGATAAATAAGCCAAAGGAGGACAGCGGAAACGTTATAAGGACACCCGCAAAGCCTTCCTGGTAAAGTGCGACATCACCACTGACACCTGGGAGACCCTGGCCGCAGACTGCCCGAGGTGGAGAAAGTCCATCCGGGAGGGCGTTGAGCTCTTTGAGTCTCGACGCAAGGAGCATGAAGAGGCCAGGTGCAGGCAGCAGAAGGGGCACGTGGCAAACCAGCCCCATCGACCCCTTCCCTCGACGAATGTCTGTCCCACCTATAACAGGGTCTGTGGCTCTCGTATCGGACTGTTCAGCCATCAAAGAACTCACTTTGGGAGTGGAAGCAAGTCCTCCTCAATTCTGAGGGATGCCTATGATGATGACACACAACTGGCTCTTTAAACATGGCCAATTGCCAACTCGGAGCTGTGCTGAGCTTGCACGTCTATTGCAACGACGTCAAAAACTTAACTTTTTTCTCACACATGTGCAGAAGGTGCAGCATTGTTTTTTGACGCAGACAACAGGCTCCACCCCCTGAGGTGACTGGAGATGCTGCATGGCACCAAATTCGAATTATACACCTGGGAAACTTTGGCAAATTATTTCCTGCGCATTTCTGGCCAGAAAACGGGCTTGGGCAAAATTGAGCCCTAAGGGAGGGCAGGAGGGTAGTGAACTCAGAGGAGAGAACATGATGAATTGAGATGGAGGCTGAAATCACCGAGGATGAGAAGTCACTCGGTGCAGAGGCTGAGGGAGGAAAGCAGAGAGGATATATACGTGCTAAAATTTTTATCATACTTAGGTGGGCAGTAGAGAATAAGAATTTTAAATGAGAGGTGAGAGGGATGGAATAAGGTGAGATGTTCAAAGGAGGAGAAAGTGCCCGAGGAGTAGGGATGCAGACTAAGGTATGATTTGGTGATGAGAGCCACACTGCCACCATGGCGGTCTGGGCGGGGCAAGTGGTAGAAGTTATAACCAGGTGGGGAGGCTTCGTTTAAAGGTAATGTGTCATCATCCCTCAGCCAAGTTTCCATCTAATATGTCTCTACTTATCTGTAGAATAACTCCACGAGACCTAGTGCTGTGCTTGAACTGCTGTGACCTTAGTTTCTTTATTGTAACTGCAGTGTGCTTCACAGCGTGGTGACCAGCCTTTTATACAGCTCCTGCCTGGGCCTCTCACAGTTGTACCCTCTAGTGATGCCAGCACAGTATATACACAGAGTATACATATATGATACTATCAGGGCAATGATGTCGATGCAATCGTCCACGATAAGATCATGGATGGCAAAGGCCTTGTTCTCAAGTGAACCATTATTCTGTTAGGAGATCCAGAGAGGATCCATGATAGATGATCCACTGCCAGCATATAGAGGGTCAGCGCTTGGAGGGGTGAGTTGAATGGGGAGTAGATTGGCAAGGTTAGCCCCGCCCCCGGGCAAGCTGGGCGGTAAGGTCGGTACTTCTTGCCTAATGTGCCTATCGACTGCATTTCAGAAGAAAGGGACAGCAGCCAATCTGCAGTGCACAGATGTATCAAGAAGATGACAGATGGCTTATTTACATGTGTAAACAGGGATTCCACTGCACTTCCAGTAAAGTTACGGCAGTGGAGCTATCATCAAAGCTGTTGCAACATTTTAACCAGTTGACCAGGGCTAATAATTTTGCCTGTCACATTGCATATATCCATAGATAATTAAATTTTGTGCATTATTCTAGTCTGCTCCATGCTATCAGCCTTACAAAAGTATCAGTAGAGTCATGCAATGTATGTGCAGGAGATATCCAAGTGGAACGGAACAAATGATACTCATTTGTCTGCTTTATTCCATGCCAAGAGATGCCAGCCTCTTGCAGTAAATATCTAGATATATGCAAATGGCAAGTTACAAGCAGCTAAACTGATTGGCTTTTAGCCCATGCTTACATAATTCATGGACTTAGGCAAAGCGTTGCTTTAATGACATACACACTAAACATAAATGACAGGTCATTTTTATTTATTTTGTTCAGTGGTTTTATTGGAGCAGAAATTCAGAAGCTGAATTATTAATGATGGCAAAATGTTTCTTGACATTTTCTGGCACTGTTCTTATTGTTTTGTGTGTTGCCTATAATTAAAAATACACAATACAAAGTAGAATGTGCTGATGCTCCAGTGTGCTATTCAACGACTGGTAGAGTATGGGTCTGCAGTAGTTCCATGCACAGCAACTGCTATGACAGTTGTGGGAGGTGCTAATTCATGTCAGTGCTTTCCTTAGAAGGAGGAACACTGAAAAACAAGTCACTGGGACTCCAGTTACACTATTGGATTAAGAGTGGAACTGGTAGAAGACTGACTGCAATCCATCTATTAGCAGGGAAGGAAAAAAATGGAGAAAATAAATGTGAAATGGAGCAAAAACATTTCAAGTAATGGAAATTCAATTGATTAGCCACACCCCGAACAAGTAAGATATTTATAGTTAACAGTGCTCAATAATTACTATGAACAAATTGTTCACTTCTGTTGAAAATTGTAAAATGTGTTGAGTTCTCAAAGAGTTAAGAATAAGAACTAACACCAATCAATTTTACAGTCTATTGCATTTGTTTGAGATCCATTTTGAGAACAACTTTTGAAAGATTTCTCTCATGTGCCAGAACTGTCATAAGTCAACCAAGTAGGATGAGAAATCTGGCCTTAATTTAAATGTTCAACTTGTTTCAATGGCCTAGAAATCCCGGTCGGCTACTTCCCACGGGCGATCGGCTAAAAAAAGAAAAAAAGATGCGCACTTACCAGAACCTGCTGCGCCCACGAGCGATCTCGGTCCTGAGGCCTCCTCTCTCTGCGCGTCGGAGCGTGTGTCCATCAGGTGTCCGCAGAGCTGGAGCTGCATTCACATGGCTCTGGGCAGCCAATCCAGGTATTGTATTTTCTCATTCATAATAATGGGAACTCCGTAAGTTGGAGTTCCCATCATTATGATTGAGAACCCCCCCCAAACACCCAAAACACTAAGAAAAAATAGAAAAAATACACCACATATTTAACATTTGTCATGTATGTAAACCATGTATACTAACTGTTTAGTCACATAAGGTGTGCCACCATAGGGTACTGCGGTGGGAGACCTGAGGGTCACCTGCATAGGTGTGCAGGGCCCAGTATAAAAGGCTGCCCACCATGCTTGTGCCTCACTCTGGAGTTACAATAAATGGGACTAAAATCACAACAGCTCAAGTACAATACTAGACCTTGTGGAGTATTCATAAGAGTATTACAGACACAACAACTGGCGACGAGATTATGAACTTTCACGCAAAAATGACTAACGTTGGTGCATTAGAAAAGTTCTTGGAGGGTGAAGATTGGGAAGCCTTTATGGAGCGGCTCGTCCAATATTTTGTAGCAAACGACCTGGTAGGCGATGATCCGGCCACATTGTCGGATAGGCGCAGAGCTATCCTGTTGACCAGTTGTGAGCCCGTGGTTCACGGCCTCGTCAGGGACTTGCTTGCACCAGAGAAAACAACGACCAAGTCATACGAGGAGCTAAAAGTGCTAATTCGGGACAAATTCAAACTGAAGGAGAGCATCCTCACGGCCAGGCATCGATTTTATACACACCACCGCCCTGAGGGCCAGGAAATCGTGAAGTACGCTGCCGACCTCAGGAGGCTGGCAGGACCGTGTGAATTCGGCGCATACCTCGCCGATGCATTGCGGGATGTCTTCATAATTGGCATCGGTCATGAGGCCCTTCTTCCCAGGCTACTGTCTGCCAAAAGCACCGTTACTCTGCAGAAGGCATCAGCATCAACCAGACGTTCATGACCTCAAGCTGCAGCTCCAAGCAGATGATAACTCACTCTCAGGACTCAAACCCAGCAAGAACTGTAAATAAAATGGCGCCTTTCACAGGCAGAACTGTTGAATGTGAATCTGCCCGGGGCAGAGCGTACAAGCCCCCGAGTCCTTTAACTCAGAGTCCGCCGAGGGGTGCAAACGTAAGTCGAGTAGCACCATGCTGGTGTTGCGGAGGTAATCACAGGGCTCATCAGTGTCGGTTCAGAGACTATGTGTGCAAAGGCTGCAACACAAAGGGCCACCTCCAGCGAATGTGCAAAAGAGCTGTGACTCACCACGTGGAAAAGGAGTCAGCAGATGGCTGTGATTCCAGCGCGGATTACAAGGAGATGACTAGAGAGGCAACTCAGTCCCAGGACGAAGTGTATGGACTATATACCTGCACCACAGATTGTCCTCCAGTGATAATGGAAGTCAAGATAAATGGCGTTCCAGTCTTCATGGAAGTGGACACGGGGACGATTCAGTCAGTAATGAGCTAGGAAGCCTTTGAGAGGCTATGGAACGATGAAGCTGACCGACCCAAGCTGGTCCCGGTTCAGGCAAAGCTGTGCACCTACACCAAGGAACTGATATCAGTTGTTGGTAGTGCGGATGTAAGTGTATCCCATGATGGCGCGGTGCACAATTTACCATTGTGGATTGATTCAGGTGATGGACCAACGCTACTTGGAAGAAGATGGATGGGGAAGATTCATTGGAATTGGCAAGATTTCATCCCTCCAGTGATCGACATTCCCCCGTGCTCAGAGGCAGAGCAAGTCCCCACCTCCGGTTGGAGCAGGCATTGGAGAGCAGATCTGTGCAGCCCCCGAGGCACAGACCACTCATCATGACTGCGTGGCGATGATCCGGCTGAGCCAACCCAAATGCACCTTCCCGGTTTCAGTGGCAGGAATCCTGGGGAGGAAGATTGGATCCGAGGACGCCTTTCCAGCTTCGGTGGTAGAATCCCTGGGAAAGAAGATTGCGGCTGATACACTCATAATAAAGGGTGAAACTGAATATTGCGTGTAATGGGCAAGTATGACCTTAGCTCCTTTAATAAGATTCCAGAGTGCAGGTACCTCGTGGGTGGCCTGCTTATATACTGTGCTCCCAAGGGATGCTGGGATCCCTTGGGACTCCAGCTGGTGGGCCCTCTGGTAGTCAGGTGTCATGCAGGTTACAAAGGGTGAAATACATAACATCACTCCCTCGTGAAGTCAACAGTACATTTATTTACAAGATGAGACTATCTGGGGCTTTGCGCTCCCTTGTCTCGGTACAAATGCGGGTGTGGGTGGGTTGGTCAGTTCTTCACTGGGCTGTTGGGCAGCCGGCCTTGCTGGGCTGCTGGGGATGATGAGTTTGGTTTCGTGGTCAACCATGATGTCAGTTCCCACTTGTGGAGAGTCAAAGTTGGTGGTGTCCTCTTCAGGTTGTTCGTAGCTGTTGGTGAACCGCAATTTGATTTGGTCCAAGTATTTTCTGTGCGTTTGTCCATTGGCCAATTTGACCTGAAACACCCTACTCCCCTCTTTGGCTGTGACCGTGCCAGCGAGCCATTTGGGACCATGTCCATAATTGAGCACAAACGCAGGATCATTGATCTCAATATCGCGTGACAAATTTGCGCGCTCATGGTACACACTTTGTTGATGCAGCTTGCCCTCCATGTGATCATGGAGATCAGGGTGGACAAGAGAGAGCCTTGTTTTAAGCACCCTTTTCATGAGCAGCTCAGCTGGGGGAACCCCGGTGAGTGAGTGGGGTCTGGTGCGGTAGCTGAACAGCACTTGGGACAACCGGGTCTGCAGGGAGCCTTCTGACACATGTTTTAAGCTTTGCTTTATGGTCTGAACTGCTCGTTCTGCCTGGCCGTTGAATGCAGGCTTGAACGGGGCAGATGTGACATGTTTGATTCCATTGTGTTTCCAGTCTACTTTAGCCAACTCTGCCCTCATCCCACTGTAGTCCCCTTTGTTTAAACATAGTACGCTGGTTTGAGACACTACTTCCTCACCCTCAATCTGTATTACAAATTCAACCATACTGTGATCACTCATTCCGAGAGGATCTTTTACTAGGAGATCGTTTATTATTCCTGTCTCATTACACAGGACCAGATCTAAGATAGCTTGCTCCCTTGTAGGTTCTGTAACATAATGTTCGAAGAAACAATCCCGTATGCATTCTATGAATTCCTCCTCAAGGCTACCCCGTGCGATTTGATCTTACATTTAAAATAATGAAAGGGATAGACAAGATAGAGGCAGAGAGGTTGTTTCCACTGGTCGGGGAGACTAGAACTAGGGGGCACAGCCTCAAAATACGGGGGAGCCAATTTAAAACCGAGTTGAGAAGGAATTTCTTCTCCTAGAGGGTTGTGAATCTGTGGAATTCTATGTCCAAGGAAGCAGTTGAGGCTAGCTCATTGAATATATTCAAATCACAGATAGATGGATTTTTAACCAATGAGGGAATTAAGGGTTATGGGGAGCGGGCAGGTAAGTGGAGCTGAGTCCACGGCCAGATCAGCCATGATCTTGTTGAATGGCAGAGCAGGCTCGAGGGGCAGGATGGCCTACTCCTGTTCCTAATTCTTATGTTCTTATTGCGGGTCATGAATTCCTTGAATTAAGCACTGGTGAAGCACAGCCCATTGTCGCTACTGGGACATCAGGCAAGCAGTGCGTGGCAAACATGATTCGTAGGCTTTCAATGGTGGCCGTGGACGTGCTTACAGACATTATTGCACATTCAATCCATTTTGAGTAAGTCCACGACAACCAAAAACATTTTGCCTAGGAATGGGCCCGCATAGTCTACATGAATCCTTGACCACAGTTTGGAGGGCCACAACCACAAACTTAGCGGTGTCTCTCTGGGGTGCATTGCTCAGCTGAGAGCAAATGTTGCAATGGCGCATGCATGACTCTAAATCTGAGTCAATGCCAGGCCACCACACCTGGGATCTGGCTATGGCTTTGATCATTACGATGCCTGGGTGGGTGCTGTGCAGTTCGCAAATAAATGTGTCTCTGCCTTTCTTGGACAAGACCACGCGATTGCCCCACAAAAGACAGTCCACCTGCAGGGACAACTCGTCTTTGCGTCTGTGGAACGGCTTAATCGCCTCCTGCATCTCCACTGGGACACTGGACCAGCTCCCATGGAGGACACAGTTTTTTTACCAAGGACAGTAAAGGATCCTGGCTGGTCCAGGTCCTGATCTGGCGGGCCATAACAGGGAACTTCTCGTTCTCGAATGTCTCCAAGACCATGAGCAAGTCCGCTGGCTGTGCCATTTCCACCCTGGTGGTGGGCAATGGCAGCCGACTGAGAGCATCTGCGCAGTTCTCTGTGCCCGGTCTGTGGCGGATTACATAGTTGTATGCCGACAGCGTGAGCACCCATCTTTGGATGCGGGCAGAGACATTGGTGTTAATCCCTTTGTTCTCAGAGAACAGCGATATGAGCAGCTTGTGGTCAGTTTCAAGCTCAAACTTGAGGCCAAATAAGTACTGGCGCATTTTTTTTACCCTGTAAACGCACGCCAGAGCCTCTTTTTCAACCATGCTGTAGGCCCTTTTGGTCTTGGACAAACTCCAGGATGCATACGCAACCGGTTGCAAAATCCCCGATTCATTAGCCTGTTGTAGTACACACCCGACCCCGTATGACGATGCATCGCAAGCTAGCACTAATCATTTACAAGGGTTATACAGGACAAGCAGTTTGTTAGAACACAACAGATTTCTGGCTTTCTTAAAGGCAGCCTCTTGTGAATTTCCCCATACCCAGTCGTCTCCCTTGCACAGTAGCGCATGTAAGGGTTCTAGCAGGGTGCTTAACCCAGGTAGGAAATTACCGAAATAGTTAAGGAGTCCCAGGAACGACTGCAGCTCTGTCACGTTCTGTGGTCGCGGCGCGTTCTTGATGGCCTCCATCTTGGCGTCGGTGGGACTGATGCAGTCTGCTGCAATTCTTCTTCCCAAGAATTCGACGTCCTGTGCCAGGAAAACACACTTCAACCTGAGCCCCACGTGATCCAACCGACTCAGAACCTCCTCCAGATTCTTCAAGTGCTCCATGGTTTCCCAACCTGTAACCAATATGTCGTCCTGGAAGACCACTGTGCAAGGAACCGACTTTAACAGGCTCTCCATGTTCCGCTGGAAGATCGCTGCGACCGACCAAATCCTGAACGGGCACCGGTTATAGATAAACAAACCTTTGTGCGTGTTGATGCAGGTGAGGCCTTTCGAAGACTCCTCCAGCTCCTGCGTTATGTAGGCCGAGGTCAGGTCCAGCTTGGTGAACATCTTCCCTCCAACCAGGGTCGCAAAAAGGTCGTCTGCTTTGGGTAACGGGTACTGGTTTTACAGTGAAAAATGGTTCATTGTTACTTTATAGTCCCCATAAATTCTAACCGTACCATCCTCCTTAAGTACCGGGACAATCGGACTAGCCCAGTCGTTGAATTCCACCGGTGTGATAATGCCTTCACGTTGCAGCCTGTCCAGATCAATTTCTACTTTTTCATGCATCATGTATGGTACTGCCCGAGCCTTGTGGTGGATGGGTTGCGTACCGAATCAAATGGATCTGCACTTTCGCCCCCGAGAAGCTTCCGATGCCTGGCTCGAACAACGATGGGAACTGACTCAGAACCTGGGTATATGAGGCGTTGTCGACGGACGAAAGCGCTCGGATGTCGTCCCAGTTCCAGCGGATTTTTCCCAGCCAGCTTCTGCCAAACAACGTGGGGCCATCCTCTGGTACAATCCACAGCGGGATTTCATGTACTGCTCCGTCATAGGAGACTTTGACTTCTGCACTGCCAATTACAGGGATCAGTTCCTTGGTGTAAGTCCTTAGTTTGGTGTGAATGGGGCTGAGCTTGGGCTTGTGTGCCTTCTTTCCCCACAGCCTGTGGAAGGCCTTCTTACTCATTATGGACTGACTTGCACCCGTGTCTAACTCCATAGATACTGGAATACCGTTCAGTTCAACTTTCAACATTATTGGTGGACATTTCGTAGTGAACGTGCATACCCCATACACTTCTGCCTCCTCAGTACGAGTCTCCAATTCAGCCTGATTCACTGTAGATCGATCTTCCTCTGCAACGTGGTGGTTTGCAGGGTTTGTAGGGTTTGCAGCTCGCCTGCACATTCGTTGGAGGTGTCCTGTTGTTCTGCATCCATTCCACGCGTAGTGCTTAAAACGTCATTGATGGGGCCGATGATCATCTGCGCAGCGCCAACAAGGTGTTAACTGCCTTGCATTAATGATTGATGGTGGACTCTGGGTTATCTGAGGTCGGGCCGCAGCAGCCGGCGTGTACGTTCTACCATGTGCATTTCTGCTCGAGACCGCGTTACTTTATGCACAGTACTGGCCGAAACTTCTTTATTCTGAAAAATCTGCTTGATGTTGTCGCTGGTGGACATAAATGCCTGGGCTATCGTTATGGCTTTACTTAGATTCGCAGTTTCTACAATCAACAGTCCAATGCCCAGTACAAAAAAGTCTCTGAGCATTTGTTCTAGGAATCCCTCAAACTCATAATGTACTGCGAGGCGCCTTAGTTCGGCGACGTAGCTCGCCATGTCCTGGCCCTCTGATCATTGACACATGTAGAACCGATATCTCATCATCAAAACGCTTTCCTTAGGATTTAGGTACTCCCGAACCAATGTACACAATTCTTTGTAGGATTTCTCTGTTGGTTTTGCCGGGGCCAGGAGGTTCTTCATGGGGCCATAGGTTGTTGCTCCACAGACAGTTAGGAGGATCGCCCTTCATTTGGTAGTGTTCTCGTCCCCTTCTGGCTCATTGGCCACGAAGTATTGGTCGAGTCTCTCCACGAAGGCCTCCCAATTATCCCCTTCTGAGAACTTCTTCTGGATGCCGACTGCTCTTTGCATTTTCGCGCGGTTGTTCGTTACCTCGTCGCCACTTGATACACTCATAATAAAGGGTGAAACTGTGTGTAATGAGCAAGTGTGACCTTAGCTCCTTTAATAAGATTCCAGAGTGCAGGTACCTCGTGGGTGGCCTACTTATATACTGTGCTCCCAAGGGATGTTGGGATCCCTTGGGACTCCAACAGATGGGCCCTCTGGTGGTCAGGTGTCATGCAGGTTACAAAGGATTAAATATATAACAGCGGCAGTCGACATCATGGACTGGGAAAAGATGACATCCAAACCACGAGGTGCAGCGCTAATGGAGCAATGACACGTGGTTCCATGCAAGGAAGACGATTGGGGTAAAAGTAGTAAGGTCATTTTAATGTAGGCCAGTAACCCATTATTTTTGAATGTACTGTTTGAAATTGGTAACCAATGTAAAAGTCCAGCTGTAACGAGCAAAATGTTGTTGAGCGATATCGGGTGCAAATTGCAATCAGCCAATGTAGCGGGCGAACACCTAACAGTCGTATACAGGTCCAACGAGCTACCCAATGCAGTAGTCTGCGTCCCTGGGACCAGAATGATGTATCATAAAGTGTCCTCACAGCTGACAGAAATAGACAAGCGCAGAGTAAATGATCCCCGGAGAGCAGAGGCACCGGTAGAGATACCCTGCCTCAGATCGGTTTAACATTGCAGGCACCCGATGGCATGAACTACCACGGGCCAGAAACAGTAAACTGCGCCTATACTCGCAGTCGGCTACCATTACCCACCACCCGGGTGGAAACTGCGCAGCCCACAAAACCGCTCTCCACCACGACTTTACCCAAGAACGAAGGGTCACCCACAACGGCTCCTCCAAATGGGACCTGGACCAGCCAGGATCCCAAATTAGAGAGTGCTCACAACGGTGCCCTCAAGGAAAGTGAGTCAGCAGTCACCTATGAACTGCTAGACAAGACGAGGCAGCCCCATCGTCACTTAGACAAAACGCTCACTCACTCAGACCACTTCCCAGGGAGCAGCAATGAAACTGCGCAAATGAAAAGGACAGCGGGGTCACAGACACATCAGCTGTCTTTGGGCCTGCCCGACACTAGGAGTAATAGCAAGAGCCCTGAGCTCCAGCAACTCGAGCAAAATGAGCTCACCTCGCCCACAGATCCACTAGCATGGGGCACTGCGCCACCACCAGACGACCCGGATCTCATCCGGCCGTGCTGGAACTAGACTGTCCTTGTGTACCTGTACTGATATACCTGTACTTATCATGTAAATGTACCACACAAAAAGAAACACAACTGTAATCCACCCAATAAATGTGCCAAGATGTAAATGTAAAACCCATGTGATGAACTTGAATGCAACTTGCATGTAACGGGCCATTAGCATGATCTCTGTGTGTGTGTGTGGGGGGGGGGGGGATAATGGAGTAGTCATGGACTCACAACCAGAAACCACGGGGACCTCCACTGGCAACAAATCTCACTACCAACCCACCCAAGCTAGAAGTGACCCTCCAATGGTCAACCAGGAAGAGCAAAGCACAGGTCACCGTCAATATACGAGTCAATTTGCATTAAAGACTTGGAGGGAAGTGATGTCATGTATGTAGACCATGTATACTAACTGTATAGTCACTTAAGGTGTGCCACCAGAGGGCACTGCGGTGGGAGACCTGAGAGTCACCTGCATAGGTGTGCAGGGCCCAGTATAAAAGGCTGCCCTCCATGCTTGTGCCTCACTCTGGAGTTACAATAAATGGGACTAAGGTCACAAAAGTTCAAGTACAATATTAGACCTCATGGAGTCATTCATAAGAGTATTACAGACATAACAACATTAATTTAAATTAAAGTTATTTGTGTCATAAAAAATATTTTCCCAATTTTTAAAAAAGTTTTTTTAATTATGGTTGAAAATAAACTTACCATAGTGGGGAGGGTTTTTAACAATAAAATGTGTTTTTTAAATTTTATTTTATTATGTTTTTGTGTGTTTTAATACTCTTACACCTGTAAAAGTAGGCTATGTGCCTGCTTTTATCAGACGCAAGAGTTTTCAGGACATTTTCTGGGCAAGATATGGGTAAATACCACAATCTTGCCCTTGCAAATGTTCTCGCTCCCGAGATGCGGAGGATCTGTCAAGCCAGAAACTTGACAGATCGGAAAAGCCGGTTTTCAGCGCATGCGCATTGTGTGCTGAAAACCGCCTTTTGCAATTCCTTCCCTGGTCCGTACACACTCCATACAGACCTGAGAAGGCTGGGATTTCTGGGCCATTGTAAACTGAACTCAATTCCTTCAACTTGAAGCCAGCTCTGCCCCACTTGTATTCCGTTTGAAGTGCAAATGTGGCTCAGTTCCAAGTCTCTTGCCAATTTAGTTTTAGATTACTTAAACAACCCAGAATGCTACCAATTTACAAGGGTGGGGGGTGGGGGGGGTGAAATTGGTCGAGGGCAGTAGCGCAAAATGAGCAATAGCATATTGGCAGCCCCCTTTACACTCTGCCCGATTTTCTTTTCCATTGACATCCATTTTGCAGTACTACCCAAGAGTAATTTCAGCCCCGAGAAAACTAAATCCAGCCCAACTAACTAATGAACTGAGGACTATATGGGCCAAAATTGCTCACTGCTCGAAATGGGGCGCCACACCCTGTTTCTTGTGTCTTTACCGGCCCGGTGGATGTGGTGGCCTTTTGAACGAAATTCCGCTCTTTGGCTTTTTTTTTCGGTGGACCAGAAGTCAGTCATAATGGGGGTGGTAGTGCGGCGGTGAGCACACGAGATTGTTTAAGTTCGGTCCACTGGGCCACCAGGCACGGTTTCGGCTGGGTCAGCAGCCTGGCAGCCAAGAAGGGATGCCACGCTGCCTGTTGGTGGCCCGGCGAAACCCGGGGGCATAATTGTCGGGCCGACATTGCAGTCGGCCGACAAAAAAAAAACATGGTGTCAGCAGCAGTGCGTCCTTCCCTTTAATGGGAGCCGCACCGCTATTTTAAAAGGAGTACAGCCTCACTGCACCACTAGAAAAAAGCAGCTTTTGGCACTGCCCAGCAGGAGGAAGATTTTTTCAGCGGAATTTTGCTGTCGGGGGGAATATTGGCAGTGCGCGCTCTTATGATGCACTTAGGACAGATCGGTAGAAACGGAGCGGTGGGGGGGTCGGGGGAGGGGGGGTGCAGCGCGGGTCACCGCCGGGATACCGCAGGAGCGGAATTTTTAAAATGGCGACCATTACACGAAAAATCAGCGGCCACTGCACTCTGCAGCGTGGCTGCCAATTTCCAGCAGTAAATTCTGGCCCCTTTAGGTTTTCTGGTTCATTTTTGGTACTTACTCTCAAATGACCCATTGGAGGTGAAGTTTTTCTTGGGTGGTAGTACAAAATGAGTGATGGTGAATCGGCAGTCTGTGTTACACTCAGGCTAAAAATCAGATAGGGACTGAAACAGGCTGTCAATTTATTATCGCTCGTTTTGCCCTACTGGCCATGATGAATTTCAGTAACCATTCAGTTGCGCGTGGACTGGAAAATATTATATCCTCAAAATCAAGATGAGTGTAAAGAAAATTAACAATAGAAATTGTCCAGATTGGAACTATCAACCAACTTAAGTAATAAAGCAAACATTTTTCGAACTACCTTTTCGCACCACTAGTTCCCAAACAAAGTGAAAAAATGTTACTGTCAGAAACTATACCACACATTCACAGCTTAACATTCTGTTTTATATTTGTTGTGCAAATTCACCGTTGTGTTTTTTCAGCATAATGGTAATTAAAATTCCCTGGAATCAAACACAGCTGGACAAAGTTCAGCAATGCCCTGCCTTGATTGAGCTACCTACATAGTTTTTCATGTTTAACTTTTGGCTCAGTACCGCTTGCACCTATAGAGTTATAAATTATAACAAAGAATAGCAACAACATGAATTAAGTTCAGTCATGAAAGAATTCTTCTCTCAACCCACTCATTAAAATAATGGATTTTTCCGAGAGACAGTAGCCAGTAGCATACAGTTATTTGAGAGTCCAGACAAGCAGTGTTGCTGAACGATTTGATTAGGACAAGGGCTTCTCATATAAGTAAATACTGCTGCTGGTCAGAAATGCGATCATGATTTTGGAGTTTGTACAAGGTTCAGCCATTGTGTTTATCGATTTATTTATAACATTTGTATTTTCCTTGTTACATTGCTAAATATAATCATTAAAATAAATAGCAACTGAACAATGTAAACATTGCTTTTTAGAGGCACCTGCTTGGAAACATTACTGCGCTAGGGTTAGTGTTAGGGAAACATATATGAAAATATTACATTATCAGCTCAGAATTAATTAACCATGTCCTTATTAGAAATAGAATTGAAGATTATATAAGTACAGATGAAGGTCATCAAATATTTAAAATCAAAATTCCTGTGCTGCTGGAATCATCGACAGAAAGTAATCAGCTGGGGTTGAACGATGGATATTCTGCAGTTTTGGTCAATTATATTTGGATGTTGAGCAGAAATTTTGCAAAACATTTCCTCAGAATTCTAAGGGGCCGAAATTGCCGCCCGACTGCAGCCGTTTTAAAACATTTTTCTCCGCCCCAATCCATGGGGCAGAGAGCAGAGCGAAATTGAGCTCTTAAAACTTTTGTTTCCCTCTGGACAGTGTTTGGGGCGGCTGAGGGGCAGCAGTGGGTCGGGAGCGGGGCAGCAGTTGGGCGGTGTCACCAGCGCAACCATGGTGACGTCAGCATGACGTGGACATGCCCTTCAGTTAAAGGATAGGGCCACTGCGAGCTCTGCATGGGGTTTAGTTAGGCTCACTGGGCCACCAAGGAGGGTTTCAGCCAGGCCAGCGGCCACCATTGTTGGGCCAACCTTGGAATCGGCCGACAAGTAAAATAAAATGGCTGGGCTGGCAGCGCGCTCTCCCCTTTAAGGACGGACGCGCTGCCCAGGCACTCACAGCTTCCCGCAGGGGAAAGTTGTCAGTGGCACCGACCGGTAGCTGCTTTGCTCCTGCGGGGCAATTTCTCGCAGGACAATTTCCCGTGGGGCAATTTCTCGCATGGAGCGGAAAGCGGATCACCACCGGTCGGTGTGGAGTCGGCGAGTGCTCGACGGGCGGCAGCACAGGTGGAGCGGAAACCCGTTCACGTCGCTCCCAGCCCGGGAGCAGTTTTGGACAGGTCGACCCATCCGTCTGCCCCCGGTCGGTGAGGCCTATCTGCTCCATTACCACCTCTTAGATACAGTGATGGGCTTAAGGAGAGGGGCAATTTCGGCCCCTAAACGTGGTACAGTCCATAAATGGACAGATTGGTCATAAATGATGGAAGAGGATAAGTGGATAGGCTAAATGGAATTCAGTTACAGATCAGCCATGATTAGGTTGCCAACTCTGGTTCGATGTGTTTCTGGAGATTTGGTCATGTGACATAGAAACATAGAAAATAGGTGCAGGAGTAGGCCATTCGGTCTTTCTTGATAGGTCAGTCCCGCCATCCCGGGAATCAGTCTGGTGAACCTTCGCTGCACTCCCTCAATAGCAAGAATGTCCTTCCTCAAGTTAGGAGACCAAAACTGTACACAATACTCCAGGTGTGGCCTCACCAAGGCCCTGTACAACTGTAGCAACACCTCCCTGCCCCTGTACTCAAATCCCCTCGCTATGAAGGCCAACATGCCATTTGCCTTCTTAACCGCCTGCTGTACCTGCATGCCAACCTTCAATGACTGATGTACCATGACACCCAGGTCTCGTTGCACCTCCCCTTTTCCTAATCTGTCACCATTCAGATAATAGTCTGCCTCTCTGTTTTTACAACCAAAGTGGATAACCTTACATTTATCCACATTATACTTCATCTGCCATGCATTTGCCCACTCCCCTAACCTATGCAAGTCACTCTGCAGCCTCATAGCATCCTCCTCGCAGCTCACACAGCCACCCAACTTAATGTCATCCGCAAATTTGGAGATACTACATTTAATCCGCTCGTCTAAATCATTAATGTACAGTGTAAACAACTGGGGCCCCAGCACAGAACCTTGCGGTACCCCACTAGTCACTGCCTGCCATTCTGAAAAGTACCCATTTACTCCTACTCTTTGCTTCCTGTCTGACAACCAGTTCTCAATCCACGTCAGCACACTACCCCCAATCCCATGTGCTTTAACTTTGCACATTAATCTCTTGTGTGGGACCTTGTCGAAAGCCTTCTGAAAGTCCAAATACACCACATCAACTGGTTCTCCCTTCCTCACTCTACTGGAAACATCCTCAAAAAATTCTAGAAGATTTGTCAAGCATGATTTCCCTTTCACAAATTCATGCTGACTTGGACCTATCATGTCACCTCTTTCCAAATGCGCTGCTATGACATTCTTAATAATTGATTCCATCATTTTACCCACTACCGATGTCAGGCTGACCGGTCTATAATTCCCTGTTTTCTTTCTCCCTCCTTTTTTAAAAAGTGGGGTTACATTGGCTACTCTCCACTCCATAGGAACTGATCCAGAGTCTATGGAATGTTGGAAAATGACTGTCAATGCATCCGCTATTTCCAAGGCCACCTCCTTAAGTACTCTGGGATACAGACCATCAGGCCATGGAGATTTATCGGCTTTCAATCCCATTAATTTCCCCAACACAATTTCCCGACTAATAAGGATTTCCCTCAGTTCCTCCTCCTTACTAGACCCTCTGACCCCTTTTATATCCGGAAAGTTGTTTGTGTCCTCCTTAGTGAATACCGAACCAAAGTACTTGTTAAATTGTTTTGCCATTTCTTTGTTCCCAGTTATGACTTCCCCTGATTCTGACTGCAGGGGACCTATGTTTGTCTTTACTAACCTTTTTCTCCTTACATATCTATAGAAGCTTTTGCAGTCCATTTTAATATTCCCTGCAAGCTTCCTCTCGTACTCTATTTTCCCTGCCCTAATCAAACGCTTTGTCCTCCTCTGCTGAGTTCTAAATTTCTCCCAGTCCCCTGGTTCGCTGCTATTTCGGGCCAATTTGTATGCCACTTCCTTGGCTTTAATATTATCCCTGATTTCCCTTGATAGCCACGGTTGAGTCACCTTCCCTTTTTTATTTTTATGCCAGACAGGGATGTACAATTGTTGTCATTCATCCATGCGGTCTCTAAATGTCTGCCATTGCCCATCCACTGTCAACCCCTTAAGTATCATTCATCAATCTATTCTAGCCAATTCGCGCCTCATACCTTCAAAGTTAACCTTCTTTAAGTTCTGGACCATGGTCTCTGAATTAACTGTTTCCTTCTCCATCCTAATGTAGAATTCCACCATATCATGGTCACTCTTCCCCAAGGGGCCTCGCACAACGAGATTGCTAATTGTAAGGGGAAAATGGGAAGGCTTCTTTTCCCACGAGCGGGCCCACTGATATAGAGGGTCGACGCTCGCCCCAGCCCATGTAGCAATTCTCGAAGTTAGCAGACAAAGACGGATGGAAAAGTATAACGATCTTTTATTACGAACATCCGGGAACACCTCTCATCACAGCCGCCTGTGAGTGGAGATGCTCTCCGAATAGCACAATCATACAACTTTTATACATTTCAAAAAACCCTCCGTTCCCTGGTAAGACCTCCCTAGATCTCTAATTGGACTACCTTATCAGTGCTACTTCTCTAATTGGACTACCATTAGTGCTACTTTGGATTGACAGGACCCTCGTGACCACCTTAGGCCATGACTAGAATGACTTCATTAGGTCAGAATTTGTTGATTCTCCTTGGTGCCCGTGAGTCCGCCTCGAGCCTCGAGCCTCTTCGCAAGGTCTTATCAATGTCTGTTTAGGTTCTCACATTGTATCCTGTCGGAATATTATTGAATTGATAACTTCTGGAGCCTTGGTACTGGAATGTACAAGGCCAAAGAAAGGCCTTTTACCTCCTTATGGGACGGTGCAGGAACCAGCACTTTAACCTTTGTCCCGCTGGTACCCCTAATGCCAAATTTTTCTCTTACATTTCCCCCCTTTTGGCCCTTGGCTATACACCAAGCTGACCATATTTCCCGATAACTATCTCCCTGTAGGCAAGTTCCAGATAGATCCGTTCACCTGGGTGGTCATCTCCCAAGCTTCGCGACCTCCTGAGACCTTTCCCGCAGAGTTATATAAGGTGAGTCCTTCCTGTAGGACTGCTTAAATTTTCATCCCTCATGGCCTTAATCATAGCGCGTGCTCTACCGTGTCATTTGGCCTGGTTAATTCATGCACATGTTAATCTCATCATGACCATCAGAACCAGGCCCTGTATTACTACAAGTACATGAGATATTATTCTTATCCATGGGTGAATTTGAATATTAAATCCTATGTTCCACAGTTTTGAGTACCAAGGCTGGTTGGCCAGCATTGTGTTAGTGTCTCTTTGTAGGTTTGTCTATTTCTTCCATCAGCTGGATATTGCACCAATCGTTCCTCACTTAATTCGGGTATCTGGTTTTCTTGCGGTTCCCATACTGCCTCCTTGTACCCTTCTCGGAGGGTATCCGTGACCGTTCCGTGGATGATTTCTGTTGTCTCGGGATGTATGTGGTATCCATTTATGTCTATTTTTCCCATGGGACTGAAACAGAAGTTAGGGTTGGTGATGACACAGGGGGTGACTCCTCCCCTGGTCTTAATCGTCGGGTTGGCTGCTCCTGTGCTCACGCACCAAATCTCCATTCCCTTGTGGAGCAGCGATTGTTTCGGAATCGTGTTCGAGAGGAGTGATACTCAGCATGCATCCGTTTGTTTGGTGGAATCTGCAATCATCATTCGTCATTCGTGGCGTACCTCAACATAAAATCACTTGATTATTTTTATAGCAATCGGTTACGTCAATGCCTTTCATACTAATTTAATTTTAATCACCCGTCTGGCAGGTTCATGGTAACACAATCGAGTTTGGTTTCTTACTTCACCGATATTATCGATCTGGTATAAGAGTCTCCCTGTGTTACATCATACTGTGGTATGGACAACACAAATCCGATCATATTCCCCGCCCAGTAATACATCTGAATTTTGGCACCCATGCGTGACTATTCCTTCGTACCTTGCACGTGTTTTTCATTTTTTTATCGAGAGTCCAATTGTTAAGTATGCTGTTCGGGATCCAATCTGGTATGTCTCCATTCTGGAGTTGCTCCAAATTATGTTGTACTTCACTTAATATCCAGGCCCCATACCCGGAGCAAACTATCTCAGCTTGTAATCGTTTACTTATATCGTTCCCCATTGTGTGGATCAAATTTATTGTCTTGGCATGTTTCTGCAATGTATGGGCCACTTGTAACAGTTCCCCTTCCGCGCCATCTCCCAACCGCGCTTGTAGGGCTTGGTTATCCATGTCCCTCCCCAGTAAACCCCTCAAGATTTACGTTAAGTTGTTAACCCAGTCATCTATTGCATACAGGTCTATGGAATTCATCGTCGTAACCCCTGCCGCATAACCCGTGCCTAGTGTTTCCAGTATTCCCCTTTTTGTTCGACCTTGTCCTGTTCCCTTTCTGACACTAAATCTCTGGGTAGTGGATTCCAGGCCTTTGAGGATCCGCTGTGTCAGGTTCTGGTATAGACTTATAGTTTCATTCCCACAGAAGCTAGGAAGAATGATATCCATTAGGTTTAGGTTAAGTGGTCGCAGACGCACCCCAACTTCTTTCCTTTCTTTAGATTCTTTTATTACTAGCCCCCCTTTGGCTCCAGTCTTTATGGATGGGCTTATGGGGGGACTTGCGTGGTTGTGCTGGGAAGAGTTGTTGTCCCCAGGGTGGTTGTCAGGGCAGTGGCAGGGCTTCCCAGGGTCCCTTTGGGTGTGTTTGGTGTCCCAGGCGGACCTTTATTGTCATCTTTCCTCCACACTCCATCCACCCCCCTTTTTAGGTTGGATTCCTTCTTGTTTGCGCTGCGCATGATCAATACCGGCTTCTCCATGTTATTACCGTGTCACGCTTCAGGACATACACCTTATATTCCAGAGACCTCTCTTGGTCTTCATTTTATCCCACTGGCCAGTTTTCCTAAACATCCTGGGGTCCCACCCCCCTTTTTGCTCCGTTCTGTTCCCACCCTTCTGTTTCTCTTGCGGGGTGGATTTGGCTGCTTGTTTTGCAGCTTTGTCCGCCCAGGCATGAGCCTCTAGAACTGAAATTCCATCCAGTTGGATTTCTGCGCCCTTCCCCTTTTGGTCCTATGAACTTGCTCCTGTCCTCGGAATCTACTGCCGCCCATGGCATCGGCAGCCTACTGCATTGCAACCTTACTTAATACACTATACATAGCCAAGCGTTAAAATAAGTTCTGTCCTTGCTCCAGTCCTTGGCTGCTGGGATGCAGATTTTGTCAATTAAATTAAACAAAGCTAGTTCATGTAGTTGTGTCTTTCCTGCGTGTGCTATATCTCTCGTAGTCCATCTGTATTATCCAGTGCTTGTGTGGGCCTTAAGGTTCCCAGTATCCTGAGTCTCCAGAGTCGAAGTAGCCGCTGCGGTCCCATCTCGGTGAGTGTTTTATCTGCAAATTTTAAACAGATAGCCTGGTCGTCACCAGGTGTTAGGTTCTGGTCTACTCATCTTTTATCCATGCATGTCGAGGTCACTCTGTGAAATCGGAGGTAAGGGTTAGGTTGGGTTTGTGGACTACACCTACCCACCGTGGGGTACATTGGCTCTATTGCCATAGGTGATGGTGCTCTGGCTGCGCACTGCACTATCCGTCTGGTCCCATTTAAAAAAAAATCTCTTCCAGCTTATTTATCTTAGCTTTTTACTCTTGAATTTGTTTTGTTTGAGTATCTTTCTTTTATTTGTATCAGGCGAGTATTATTACATAGGCTAGTTCTGTTTTTATTTTTATTCTGACTATCCCACCATTTCCTCTATCTGTCACGTGAGTCTTTTTTATTCTATTAAGAAATCCAAATTAATAATGTCCAGTATAAAACAGCTGTCAATGGAAAGGGTTAACTCCTTTACAGGTTTGTAAGAAGGCCTGATGTCATTATGTGACTTGCGTAATCATCCGAAAAAAAACATTTTTTTAAGTCTTTGTGCCTTCAAAACTTGCTTAGAAATTAGGAATCTGTTAAAACAGCAGAAATCATTAGTAAAGCCGTCATAATAAAAGTCTTCTCATCAGGAAAGACAGCATATTAGATTAAACTCCAATTTTTTTACGGTCCCGTTCACTGGGAAAATCTTGTGTTTTATTTCTCTCTCAGCACAAAATCTAAACTTCCTTGCCAGTTCCATTTTCTATAAGAATTTAAAAATTCAGTAAGATTCTCTAATTCCCAGTTTTTTCCTTTCTGTGCTGAGTTCGCATAGCTTAGATCTTTTCTCCTTGTTATTTTCAAAACCTTCCTGCTTGTTTAGACTGTTCGGGACTTTTCTTGATAAACAACGTCCATTTTAGAAATCTTTCAAACTGCAGTGAAACTTTCTCGTAACGTAAAATCATTATCAATGGAGAGTGTCTTTTACCTCTTCAAATTCTTTTTTTTCAATTAAACCAATATCTTTTTCACAGCCAATATCAACTAGTATTTAGTAAGTTATGTCTTTTTCTATCGCAAACACCCCTTTTTTTGTCAGCACCTATTTAGTACGTTACGTCTTGTTTTTCCAGATCTCCTTTCTTCAAATTAGGTTTTGTATTTTACACAGAAGGCTCGTGTCTCCACAAATTTGTTAATTTAAAATCATCAGACAATCGAAGACACTTTTCCTTTCAAATTCGTTCAATTTGTTTTCTTTCAAAGTTGCGTCTTTATCTTTTTTTCTTTTCTCCATAACTAGAATGGAGTCTAGCACATAGGCTTTGAGGGCTGCTTTTCGTTATCTCAAATTTTTCTTTTTCAAGGCTGTTACCATGTCTTTTTTCTAAACTGCTAAAGCTTGCCGTTTTAACATTTTTTCAAAAGTCCCTTTTACACCTTCGCAGATAGCTCACCAATTGCCCAGGAGTGTGACCTGATCCCCGAAGGTATTTCTAGATTGTTTCCAAACCTTTTAGTTTTATTTCCTCTTTTTTTTAAGAGATCAGATTTAATTTAATTTTTTTTTTTAGTTTGAATCCATCTCAGTATTTTGCTGTGCCTTCTCTTAATATCTCAAAATCCCAATTCAAATTTTGTAATGCCAATCTTCTATTTAAAACTCTTTTTTTTTGCTGAGCTAGAAACTTTCATGTCTAGGTTTTACATAAAGGAAAATGGGATCGTACTTCCCCAGCCCACAGCCTCGAGAGACCCTCGCAGACTTTTTAAAAAGGCATTCTTTATCTCATTCCCAGACTAAATTTATGTCTTTCAACCCAATGTAATCAATGATTGCGTGTTTTCTGTCGATAAGTAAGTGAGCGTGTCAAATAAATTATTATTTTTTTTAAAACCACTGGGACCATGTATTTTTTATCTTTTGCTCAACAAACCTATCCTTTGTTCATTTCCTAGCTCCGTAACTTATCATCTGAATAAATCCACACCTGCGTTTCTAACTTAAAATGACTTAAAACTTCCCACAAACAGGACAACACGACAAAGGGTTAAAAAAAACTTTCACTCTGTCTGAAAAAGTGGGTGGAGCTAAAATAAACAGACAGCTGCACTATTGTTCCAAACAGGCTTTCAGAAACATGAAAAATTCATTCCGCAGTCAAAAAATCACACAAGGACTCTCACTCAACGACAGACATTCACAAAATTCTCTCTTCATTCAACAAAGCCTATTAATTGTTTGGCCGGCTCTATTTTTGGATCCATATGTCACTTAAGATAGTCACTATCAGCTTTTTTATGGCATTACGTAGTTACGCAAGTTACAATTAATGATTGGTTTTATTCGTCTTTTTAATAGCCGTGTTACCCATCTTCTTCGGGGCTATGAGGGTCTTTGGCACTCCCTTTAATTCATGTTAGGTATGCAGGACGTTATTTATATCTATATGTCTTCCCTTAGCGCTGTACACTCGTACTGCCATGCTTTGGGTCAATATGTCTCGCCCCTGAACCGTGCGCTCGTACCGCTTCGGGTCAATAGACCTTCCTCTATATCTTCCATGGCATCGTACCCTCGCACTGCCATGCTACCTCCATGCGTGTGTTTTAGGATGCACCTTTTGACCCCCTTCCACCCCTAGATCGTCCCTGTCCTCCGTCTCCGTCCCTCCTGGACCTGCTACAAATGGTTCTTTGTCCAGATGTCCTTCCCTTGCGGTTTACAATGCCACAGTTCTAACTTGAAGGTGGTAAATTAAAACATACTCACCCCAACAGCTGGGTCATTGTTCCGTTCAGGAAGTCCGTACCCTGCTCGCAGCGCCAAATGTAAGGGAAAATGGGAAGGCTTCTTTTCCCACGAGCGGGCCCACTGATATAGAGGGTCGACGCTCACCCCAACCCGTGTAACAGCCCCCAGAGTTAGTAGACAGAGACGAATGGCAAGGTATAACGATCTTTTATTACGAATGTCCGGGAACACCTCTCATCACAGCCGCCTGTGAGTGGAGATGCTCTCCGAATAGCACAATCATACAACTTTTATACATTTCAAAAACCCCTCCGTTCCCTGGTAAGATCTCCTTAGATCTCTAATTGGACTACCTTATCAGTGCTACTTCTCTAATTGGACTACCTTATTAGTGTTACTTTGGATTGACAGGCCAAGACTCGCGTGACCACCTTAGGCCGTGACTAGAATGACTTCATTAGGTCAGAATTTGTTGATTCTCCTTGGTGCCCGTGAATCCACCTCGAGCCTCTTCGCAAGGTCTTATCAATGTCTGTTTAGGTTCTCACATCGTATCCTGTCGGAATATTATTGAATTGATAACTTCTGGAGCCTTGGTACTGGAATGTACAAGGCCAAAGAGAGGCCTTTTACCTCCTTATGGGTCGGTGCAGGAAGCAACACTTTAACCCTTGTCCCGCTGGTACCCCTAATGCCAAATGTTTCTCTTACACTAATTAATCCTCTCTCATTACATAACACCCAGTCTAAGATTGCCTCCGCCTTAATTGGTTCCTCGACATATTGGTCTGGAAAACCATCCCTTATGCACTCCAGGAAATCCTTCTCCACCGTATTGTTTCCAGTTTGGTTAGCCCGATCTATATGCATATTAAAGTCACCCATGATAACTGCTGCACCTTTATTGCATGCACCCCTAATTTCCTGTTTGATGCCCTCCCCAACATCACTACTACTGTTTGGAGGTCTGTACACAACTCCCACTAGCGTTTTCTGCTCTTTGGTATTCCGTAGTTCCACCCATACTGATTCCACATCATCCAAGCTAATGTCCTTCCTTACTATTACATTAATTTTCTCTTTAACCAGCAATGCCACCCCGCCTCCTTTTCCTTTCTGTCTATCCTTTCCTAAATGTTGAATACCCTTGGATGTTGAGTTCCCAGCCTTGGTCACCCTGGAGCCATGTCTCCGTGATGCCAACTATATCGTATCCGTTAACTGCTATCTGCACAGTTAATTCGTCCACCTTATTCTGAATACTCCTCGCATTGAGGCACAGAGCCTTCAGGCTTGCCTTTTTAATACACTTTGACCCTTTAGAATTTTGCTCTAAAGTGGCCCTTTTTGTTTTTTACCTTGGGTTTCTCTGCCCTCCACTTTTACTCATCTCCTTTCTGTCTTTTGCTTCTGTCTCCATTTTGTTTCCCTCTGTCTCCCTGCATTAGTTCCCATCCCCCTGCCATATTAGTGTAACTCCTCCCCAACAGCACTCGCAAACACTCCCCCAGGACATTGGTTCCGGTCCTGCCTAGGTGCAGACCATCCGGTTTGTATGGTCCCACCTCCCACAGAACCGGTTCCAATGCCCCAGGAATTTGAATCCTTCCCTGTTGCACCACTGCTCAAGCCACGTATTCATCTGAGCTATCCTGCGATTCCTACTCTGACTAGCATGTGGCACTGGTTGCAATCCCGAGATTACTGCTTTTGAGGTCCTACTTTTTAATTTAGCTCCTAGCTCCTTAAATTCATCTCGTAGGACCTCATCCCATTTTTTACCTATATCGTTGGTACCAATGTGCACCACGACAACTGGCTGTTCACCCTCCCTTTTCAGAATGTCCTGCACCCGCTCTGAGACATCCTTGACCCTTGCACCAGGGAGGCAACATACCATCCTGGAGTCTCGGTTGCGGCCACAGAAATGCCTATCTATTCCCCTTACAATTGAATCTCCTATCACTATCGCTCTCCCATTCTTTTTCCTGCCCTCCAGTGCAGCAGAGCCAGCCACGGTGCCTTAAACTTGGCTGCTGCTGCCCTCCCCTGGTGAGTCATCCCCCTCAACAGTACTCAAAGCGGCGTATCTGTTTTGCAGGGGGATGACCGCAGGCAACCCCTGCACTATCTTCCTTGCACTGCTCTTCCTGTTGGTCATCCATTCCCTATCTGGCTGTGGACCCTTCACCTGCAGTAAGACCAACTCGCTACACGTGCTAATCACGTCATTCTCAGCATTGTGGATGCTCCAGAGTGAATCCACCCTCAGCTC
Source organism: Pristiophorus japonicus (assembly GCF_044704955.1). NCBI lineage: Eukaryota > Metazoa > Chordata > Chondrichthyes > Pristiophoridae > Pristiophorus > Pristiophorus japonicus. The sequence goes on from NC_091978.1 coordinate 196,162,132, forward strand.
CAATTCCGCAACACGGTCCGTCAGGAGCTGGAGGTGGATACACTTTCCGCACACATAGTCATCAGGGACACCGGATGTGTCCCTGAGTTCCCACATGGTACAGGAGGAGCATATCACATGTCCGCGCTCTCCTGCCATGACTTAACCTTTAGATACACTTAATTTGGCGACAACAATGTTAACAGGTTACTTATTGATATAAAAGAAAAAAAAAAGCTACTCACCAATCACCAGCCAATCACTTACCCCTTTGGCTGTGACATCACCTTTTGATTTTTTTCTACTTTTTTGCTTTTTCTCCTGGCTGGAGATGCACAAGCTGGGCCTTTATAGGGCTCTCCAACGCACGCTGCTCCTGCCTCTCACCGACTGCCGCCGCCTCTGGAACACCCGCTGGGCCTTTATCCTCCTAAACTTCAGTGAATAAAGGCCCAGTTGATCCAGTCTCTCCTCATATGACAGTCCAGCCATTCCTGGAATCAGTTTGGTGAACCTTTGTTGCACTCCCTCAATAGCAAGAACGTCCTTCCTCAGACATTTGATCACCTGACATTTGCCTACTGCTTGCAACTGTTAATCCATTACCTTTGTTAGGTGTCTCAGTATCACTGAGCCCCGTATAAAATATTTGACTTTTTGTTCTATAGTGAGATGATTAACATAGATTATAAATAAAAGAACACAAAAAAATAGACAATTTTAAGAATATGTTTAAATTAAAACCACTTCTGTGATGTTTCTATAGTATCGACCGCAATGAGAAACACCATGTAAATATCACTGATTCAACAAAACACCAATATAAGTAATTTCTGTTTTCATAAAATGTTGTAATTTTTTTTTTACAACACACAGCAAAAATTCAAACTGCCACTTGCTCCACTCAGGGCAGCCCAATTTCCCAGAAGGGTCCTAAAACAGGCCTTACACCTCTGATTAATTGCACTGGGGGCATAAGATATTATTTTAAGAGACTGGTATCTTGCTCCATTGAATACTTTGGTAAGAAATACCAGCCCCGAAAATCCACGAGGGTTGATGGAAACATAGAAATTTACAGCGCAGAAGGAGGCCATTTCGGCCCATCGTGTCTGCACCGGCCAACAAAGAGCCACACGGCCCTCGGTCAGCAGCCCTGAAGGTTACATATAAACCTATGAACAATGAACAATGGCAGAAAGGTAAAGAGCATCCAGACCAACCAGTCCGCCCCACACAACTGTGATAGCCCCTGTATTGCAACATTCTACACTCCACCCCACCCGGAGCAATGTGATCTCCTGGGAGAGGCAAAAAAACAGGTAAAAACCCAGGCCAATTGGGGAAAAAAAGATCTGGGAAAATTTCCCTCTGACCCATCCTGTCATGTATCTCACACTACTGTATATAACTGTATCTTATCATGCTATACATGACTGTAACTAGATATGACCTGTAACCACAAACATACTTTACCACCAGGGGTGCACTTGCAGGAGACACTGGATACCTGTTCCACACAGGTATATAAAGGCAGGTCTCAGGCAAGTGTGGCATTCGAGAGCTGTATAATAAAGGTGCAGGTCCTGAGTGACCTCGACTTCAGTATGTGCCTCATGTGAGTCTGTACTGCAGGGACAGGACTTTACAGTGGCGACGAGTTACGGGATTACAGAATCCACAGAATGGTGCCAACGGCTCAGATGAGAAATACAATGCTGGAGACAATTGGAAGGACTTTATAGAAAGGCTCCAGCAAAGCTTTGTAACCAAAGACTGGTTGGGCGATGATAAGGCAGACAAGAGAAGGGCACATCTCTTAACCAGCTGTGGCTCGAAAACATACGCCTTAATGAAGAGCCTGCTGGCACCCGAGAAACCAGCAAGCAAGTCATTTGAGGAGTTGAGCACACTGGTGAGAGACCACCTGAAGCCAGCGAGCAGCCTACACATGACCAGACAAAGGTTCTACAACTACAGATGCTGTGTGGGCCAGAGCATACCCGACTTTGTGGCAGAACTTCGGAGGTTGGCTAGTTTATGTGAGTTCTCCGATGAACTAAGGAGAGAAGTACTGAGAGACTTTTTTATTGAAGGAATAGGCCACGCAGGCATATTCCAAAAGCTTGTAGAGACCAAGAACTTGAACCCAGAGGCAGCAGCACTGGTCGCACAGACATTCTTGGCAGGAGAAGAAGAAACGAGGTTGATCTATACTGCGGGTACGACAACTAACGAAACATCGGAACAAGGGGTTCACAGTATGAAACAAGCCACTACCCCCACACATAGACAAAGGCAGGAGAGCAGGCCTTCAACAGCAGGCAGTAGCGCCAGAAGCCATCAAGAGCCACATGAACGGCCGTTCACACCTCATCAACCCACAATGCGAGCAATCAACTACAGACTGAGAGAAGCTCAAGAGAGATCAGCCAGACGCAGCTCATCCTTTGAAAACAATGGAAGCGGTCTGTGCTGGAGATGTGGGGGAAGGCACTCAACAAAGGGGTGTCGATTTCAGCATGCTATTTGCAGAAACTGCAACTATACAGGGCATCTGGCTCGCATGCGCAGAAAAACGGCAGCTCGGCTAGTATACGAATTGGAAGGGTCGGAAAGCGGACCAGAAGACGGTGGGGACAGTGCCCGGGACGCCGGGGTACAGCGGGTCAACACGATCAATGTCCACTGTTCTTACAACAAGACGCCTCCAATAATAAGGGTCCTACTCAACAGGAAACCCGTCAACATGGAACTGGACACGGGAGCTAGTCAATCTTTCATGAGCGTCCAACAATTTGAACAGCTGTGGCCGCACAAAAGCAACAGACCAAAACTCACAAGGATCGACACCAAACTAAGGACCTACACCAAATATATCGTCCCAGTCCTTGGCAACACCACGCTCTCAGTCATACAAAGGGACGGTGAACCGACTTCCCCTGTGGATTGTCCCCGGAGATCTCCCAGCACTGTTGGGGAGAAGCTGGCTGGCAAAACTAAATTGGAAATGGGATGATGTTCACGCCATGTCGTCAGAGGAAGGGATCTTCTGCTCAACAGTTCTAAGTCATTTTGAACATCTCTTTCAGCCAGGTGTGGCCACCTTCAAAGGGGCTAAAGTTAAAATCTACATCACACAGGATGCCAGACCGGTCCATCACAAGGCTAGAGCTGTGCCTTATGTGATGAGGGAAAAGATTGAACACGAACTGGACCGGCTTCTGCGGGAAGGCATTATCTCACCCGTGGAATTTAGCAACTGGGCAAGTTCCATTGTCCCCGTCATGAAGCCTGATGGATCCGTACAAATCTGTGGGGATTACAAGTCTATCATAAACAGAGTCTCCCTACAGGACCAATACCCACTGCCCAGAGCGGAGGACATATTTGCCACATTGGCTGGAGGAAAACTTTTCTCGAAACTAGATCTCACATCTGCGTATATGACGCAAGAACTGACCAAAGAGTCTAAGCTACTCACCACCATCAACACACATCGAGGCCTCTTTATGTACAATTGATGCCCATTCGGCATCAGGTCGGCAGCTGCTATATTCCAGCGCAACATGGAGAGTCTGCTCAAGTCCATCGCGGGGACGGTTGTGTTTCAAGATGACATACTCATCACGGGCAGGGACACCGACTCTCATCTCCGCAATTTGGAGTAAGTACTAAGTCGATTGGATCGGGTAGGCCTAAGAGTTAAGAAATCCAAGTGTCTGTTTCTCGCGCCCGAGGTTGAATTTTTGGGCAGAAGGATTGCCGCTGATGGAATCCGCCCAACAGAATCCAAAACCGAAGCAATTCGTCTGGCACCCAGGCCCCGGAATGTCTCGGAAATGCGCGCCTTTCTCGGGCTACTCAATTACTTTGGGAACTTTATGCAGAACTTGACCATACTGCTGGAGCCTCTCCACGTGCTACTCAGAAAGGGGTGCGATTGGTTTTGAGGGGACGCCCAAGAACGCGCCTTCAATAAGGCACGCAACCTTCCATGTTCCAACAGTGTTTTAGCCTTTTTTGACCCAGATAAAAAGCTAGTTCTTACATGTGATGCGTCAGCGTACAGGGTCGGGTGCGTTTTACAGCATGTCAATGATGCGGGTAAATTACAATCCATTGCTTATGCCTGCAGGTCACTGTCGCGGGCGGAGCGCAGATACGGTATGGTTGAGAAGGAGGCGCTCGCGTGTGTGTACGGTGTCAAAAAGATGCACCAATACCTTTTCGGGGTCAAGTTCGCATTAGAAACCGACCACAAACCCCTCACGTCCCTGCTATCCGAGTGCAAGGCAATAAAGGCCAACGCCTCGGTGCGCATTCAGTGGTGGGCATTCATGCTGCCGTCTTATGACTACACAATAAGGCACAGACCAGGCACAGAGAATTGTGCCGACGCGCTTAGCAGGTTACCCCTGGCGACCACGGAAGGGTCCGACGAACAGGACTGTGAGATGGTCATGGCAATCAATGCCTTTGAGTCCACAGGTTCGCCCATGACGGCTCGCCAAATCAGAGCCTGGACGACCAGCGACCCCACATTATCCTTAGTCAAAAGATGTGTTTTAACTGGTGACTGGGCAGAGGCTCGCGATGCCTGCCCCGAGGAGATCAAACCTTTCCATAGGCGCATGCATGAATTATCACTACAAGCAGACTGTCTGATGTGGGGCAGCTGAGTAGTTATGCCCTTGCGAGACAGAGAGGCGTTTGTCCGGGAGCTCCACCGCGAGCACCCGGGGATCATCCTTATGAAGGCCATAGCCAGATCCCACATCTGGTGGCCTGGCATCTCGCCTGGGCTGTCTGTTGAGACTGCCCTTTCCTCAGGTTGTTCCCTTTGTCTGTCCACCAGGTGTGGTGTGAGTTCCACATTGTAGTTCAGTATGATTGCTGGTATCTCACCTGGGCTGTCTGTTGAGACTGCCCTTTCCTCAGGTTGTTCCCTCTGTCTGTCCACCAGGTGTGGTGTGAGTTCCACATTGTAGTCTGCCTCTGGTTCTGCAGTGTTGTTGGTGAATCTACTTTTTACTTGGTCTACATGCCTCCGGCAGGTTTGGCCATTGTCCATTTGTACAACCAGTAGCCTGTTTCCTTCCTTGCCTGTTACTGTCCCTGCAAGCCATTTGGGACCCCTGCCATAGTTTAGCACAGAAGCTTTGCCCCTATCTCATTCCAACTCCCCCTCGAATTTCGGTCATGGTACTCAGTTAGCTTCCGGCGCTTTGCCTCAACAATTTCATGCATGTCTGGGAGGATTAATGAGAGCCTAGTCTTTAAAGTCCGTTTCATCAATAGTTGCGCGGGGGGAACCCCAGTCAACGAATGAAGACGAGATCTGTATGTCAGCAGCAGTTGCGACAGGCGGCTCTGCAGCGTGGGACCTTGGATTTTTAGCATGCCTTGTTTAACGATTTGCACTGCTCGCTCCACATGGCCATTGGAGGCCACTTGAACGGTGCTGTCTTAACGTGATTTATGCCGTGGTCAACTGTAAAATCTTGAAATTCTGTGCTGTTGAAGCACGGACCATTATCACTGACCAATATGTCAGGAATTCCATGCATTGCAAACATGGTTCTAAGGCTCTCCACAGTGGTGGAGGTGGTGCTCGAGTTTAAAATGGTGCACTCGATCCACTTTGAAAATGCATCGACGACTACGAGGAACATTTTGCCCATGAATGGGCCCGCATAGTCTACATGCACCCGGTGGCACAACTGAGGAACAATGGAGGACTTTTAAGGAGCTCTTTCATAGTGCTCAACAAAAATATATACCAGTGAAAAAGAAGGGCAGTAAGAGAAGGGATAACAAGCCGTGGATAACCAAGCAAATAAAGGAGAGTATCAAATTAAAAACCAATGCGTATAAGGTGGCCAAGATTAGTGGGAAACTAGAAGATTGGGAACATTTTAAACGACAGCAAAGAATGACTAATAAAGCAATAAAGAAAGAAAAGATAGATTACGAAAGTAAACTTGCGCAAAACATAAAAACAGATAGTAAAAGCTTTTACAGATATATAAAACGGAAAAGAGTGACTAAAGTAAATGTTGGTCCCTTAGAAGACGAGAAAGGGGATTTAATAATGGGAAATGTGGAAATGGCTGAGACCTTAAACAATTATTTTGCTTCGGTCTTCACAGTGGAAGACACAAAAACCATGCCAAAAATTGCTGGTCATGGGAATGTGGGAAGGGAGGACCTTGAGATAATCACTGTCACTAGGGGGGTAGTGCTGGACAGGCTAATGGGACTCAAGGTAGACAAGTCCCCTGGTCCTGATGAAATGCATCCCAGGGTATTAAAAGAGATGGCGGAAGTTTTAGCAGATGCATTCGTTATAATGTACCAAAATTCTCTGGACGCTGGGGAGGTACTGGCGGATTGGAAAGCAGCTAATGTAACGCCTCTGTTTAAAAAAGGAGGCAGGCAAAAGGCAGGTAACTATAGGCCGGTTAGTTTAACATCTGGAAATTGCTTGAAACTATCATTAAGGAAGAAATAGCGGGACATCTATATAGGAATAGTGCAATCAAGCAGACGCAACATGGATTCATGAAGGAGAAATCATGTTTAACTAATTTATTGGAATTCTTTGAGGATATAATGAGCATGGTGGATAGAGGTGTACTGATGGATGTGGTGTATTTAGATTTCCAAAAGGCATTCGATAAGGTGCCACACAAAAGGTTACTGCAGAAGATAAAGCTACGCGGAGTCAGAGAAAATGTATTAGCATGGATCGAGAATTGGCTGGTTAACAGAAAGCAGAGAGTCGGGATAAATGGGTCCTTTTCAGGTTGGAAATCGGTGGTAAGTGGTGTGCCACAGGGATCGGTGCTGGGACCACAACTGTTTACACTATACATAGATGACCTGGAAGAGGGGACAGAGTGTAGTGTAACAAAATTTGCAGATGACACAAAGATTAGTGGGAAAGCGGGTTGTGTAGAGGACACAGAGAGGCTGCAAAGAGATTTAGATAGGTTAAGCGAATGGGCTAAGGTTTGGCAGATGGAATACAATGTCGGAAAATGTGAGGTCATCCACCTTGAAAAAAAAAACAGTAAAAGGGAATATTATTTGAATGGGGAGAAATTACAACATGCTGAGGTGCAGAGGGACCTAGGGGTCCTTGTGCATGAATCCCAAAAAGTTAGTTTGCAGGTGCAGCAGGTAATCAGGAAGGCGAATGGAATGTTGGCCTTCATTGTGAGAGGGATGGAGTACAAAAGCAGGGAGGTCCTGCTGCAACTGTACAAGGTATTGGTGAGGCCACATCTGGAGTACTGCGTGTAGTTTTGGTCACCTTACTTAAGGAAGGATATACTAGCCTTGGAGGGGGTACAGAGACGATTCACTAGGCTGATTCCGGAGATGAGGGATTGAGTAGACTGGGTCTTTACTCATTGGAGTTCAGAAGGATGAGGGGTGATCTTATAGAAACATTTAAAATAATGAAAGGGATAGACAAGATAGAGGCAGAGAGGTTGTTTCCACTGGTCAGGGAGACTAGAACTAGGGGGCACAGCCTCAAAATATAGGGGAGCCAATTTAAAACCGAGTTGAGAAGGAATTTCTTCGCCCAGAGGGTTGTGAATCTGTGGAATTCTCTGCCCAAGGAAGCAGTTGAGGCTAGCTCATTGAATGTATTCAAATCACAGATAGATAGATTTTTAACCAATAAGGGAATTAAGGGTTATGGGGAGCAGGTTGGTAAGTGGAGCTGAGTCCACAGCCAGATCAGCCATGATCTTGTTGAATGGTGGAGCAGGCTCGAGGGGCTAGATGGCCTACTCCTGTTCCTAATTCTTATGTTCTTATGTTCTTATGTTCAATCACACCGAAAGAAAAACAGGCACCAAGGCAAACAACTGAATCACAACTAAGACACTCCACGCGAGAGCGAAGACCACCTGAGAGACTGAATCTATAAAGACAATAAGACCTTGGGAGAGGGTGATGTCATGTATCTCACACTACTGTATATAACTGTATCTTATCATGCTATTCATGACTGTAACTAGAAATGACCTGTAACCACAAGCATACTTCACCACCAGGGGTGCACTTGCAGGAGACACTGGATACCTGTTCCACACAGGTATATAAAGGCAGGTCTCAGGCAAGTCTGGCACTCGAGAGCTGTGAAATAAAGGTGCAGGTCCAGAGTGACCTTGACTTCAGCATGTGCCTCGTGTAAGTCTGTACTGCAGGGTCAGGACTTTACACATCCAGGTGATTAAAACTAGTCTAGGAGATCACTCTGGCCGTATTAGATTCCCTGAAGTACTTACTATCGTAACATTCCAACGGTTTTCTGTCGTAACTCCCTTAGCTTCATGCAGGTGTACTTTACACTGGGGGCATCAGAGTTGGAACTGGCCAGAATTCTGCAGAATGAAATCGTCCCACCAATACCATCTCGTTCCCCGATGTCACCAGCAAAGGAAGTGGATGCAAGAACCTTACTCTTTGAGGAAACCCCAGTAGACCTCAAATGGAGCGGAGACCAGATCCTGTTTCATAAATCACCCCACCCACCATGATTGTGACCCAAATATGCCTAAAACATCACAGATTTTGGGAGACCCTGACTTTAACTTTTCATTAAAAATGCTCAGGATCTTTAGGATTAATATGAGATAGAATTCTATCATACTTCTGGGGAGTACAGTAAAATTAAAATGTGCCTGCAATTTTGAATGTCTCACCCTTCTGCATTGCAGAAGGTACTTAAAGTGGCCCACCAAGGACTAGGGCGGGAGGAGTGACTAGTAGGGTTAATTGGCAGCTCTATTATCCAACTCTAGGACAGAGAGGGAGTTAGGTTGAATTGCCATACCTCCTGTCTTGCATGACCACAAAAAGAAAGACACACACGAGGTAAACGGGAAAATCTACTATGAGAAGTAGGCCAAGGGCTAAGCTGACAATTAAGTATAGAGTCGATCAGATTTCAGCTAGTGGTTCAACAGAAAAAAAACTATGGCATGGTTTATTATTTTATTCATAATAGGGATGAACTGAAGTTTAGTTAAATAGAATAAAACCTTATAATTGTTGCTCTATACATTACTTACTACAAAATGAAACAAATTTGTATCTGGTCTCACCTTAATAAAGTGTCAGTCAGTCTGCCTTTTGGAACATTGGAGAAGCGCACTTGAGGATATATGTGAGGATTTTATGGGGCCACACTGTTACATCTGTCCCTAGACTATACTATCATACATCTAGATATTGGGTAATGAAAGTAAACTTACAATCATGAGATACCAACCTCTTTATGAGAGAGACTGTAACCTGAACCTGAGAGAATGTCTAAGGCAGACCCACACTTTGTAACACTACCAGAGGGGAAAAACCCTGGTCCTGATGGATTACATCCACGCATTTTAAAAGAATCCAGGGAAAAGATAGCAGAGGCATTATGACACATATTTAAAAAATCATTACAAAAAGGTGTAATGCCAGAGGACTGGTGGATAGCTAACATAATATCTATATTTAAGAGGGGAGATAGAACATATTCTAGGAACTATAGACAAGTCAGCTTAACATTGGTGGTAGGAAAAATAATGGAATCCCTACTAAAAGAGAAAATAGAAGAACATCTGGAAGCCAAAAATATAATAATGAAAAGTCAGCATGGATTTCAAATGGGAAAGTCTTGCTTGACCAACCTCACTGAATTTTTTGAAGAGGTAACAGAGAGATTAGACAAGGGTAATGCAGTAGACATAATTTATCTAGATTTTCAAAAGGCCTTCGATAAGATACCACATCATAGACTAATGAATAAGGTCAGAGAATGTGGGGTCAGGGGACAAGTAGCAGAATGGATAGCTAGCCAGCTTCAAGACAGAAAGCAGAGAGTAGAGCTAAAGGGTAACTATTCACAGTGGCAGTAGGTAGATAGTGGTGTTCCACAAGGATCAGTTCTGGGACCACTGTTGTTCACAACTTACATTAACAATTTAGACTTTGGAATCAAAAACAATTTCTAAATTTGTGGATGACATCAAATTGGGGGGTTAATCCATACTGAGGAGGACTGCAACAAATTACAGGAAGACATTAATAAACTTGCTAATGGACATACAATTGGCAAATAAAATTTAACACAGATAAATGTGAGGTATTACATTTTGGTAGGAAGAATAGGGAGGCCACTTATTACTTGGAGGGAGTGAGTCTGTTTGGGGTAAAGGAGCAAAGGGATCTCTGAGTACAAATACACAAATCACTAAAAGTAGCTACACAGGCAACAAGTCCATAAAAAAAGTAAACCGGGCCTAGGGTTTATTTCTAGAGGGATAGAATTGAAAAATAGTGAAGTTATGCTAAATTAGTATCAAGCCATGGCTCGATCACACTTGAAGTACTGCATAAAATTCTGGTCGCCATATTATAAAAAGGATATCGAGGCACTGGAGAAGGTCCAGAGAGGACTTACAAAGATGATACCAGAAATGCGAGAGTATACCTATCAGGAATGAATGAACAGACTCTTGAAAAAGAGGCTGAGAGATGACCTAATTGAGGTCCTTAAAATTATGAAAATTTTTGATAGAGTGGGTACAGAGAGAATGTTTCCACTTGTGGGGAAGAGCATAACTAGAAGCCATTGATATAAGATAGTCAACACAAAATCAAATAGGGAATTCAGAAGAAACTTCTTTACCCAGAGAGTGGTGAGAATGTGGAACTCGCTATCATGGAGTAGTTGAGGCAAATAGTATAGATGCATTTAAGGGGAGGCTAGATAAGCATAAAAGGGAGAAGGAAATAGATGGTAATGCTGATAAGTTAGAGGAGGAAAGATGGGAGGAGGCTCGAGTGGAGCATAAACACAGGCATGGACTGGTTGGGCTGCATGACCTGTTTCTGTGCCATATATCCTATGTAATTCTATGTAATCCTTTTGGAGTTGAGGGAAGAATATAAATAGGAGCAAGAGTAGGCCATTTGGCCCCTCGAGCCTGCTCTGCCATTCAATAAGATCATGGCTGATCTGATCTTGGTCTCAACTCCACTTCCCTGCCTGCTCCCCATAACCCTTGACTCCCTTATCATTCAAAAATCTGTCTACCTCCACCTTAAATACATTCAATGGCCCAGCCTCCACAGCTCGCTAGGGTAAAGAATTCCAAAGATTCACGACACTGAGAGAAAAAATGTATCCAAATCTCCGTTTTAAATGGGCCACCCTTTACTCTGAAACTATGCCCCCTAGTTCTAGATTCTCCCACGAGGAGAAACATCCTCTCTGCATCTACACTGTCAAGCCCCCCCAGAATCTTATATGTTTCAATAAGATCACCTCTCAAACTCCAATGAGTATCGGCCCAACCTGCTCAACCTTTTTTCATAAGACCACCCATTCATCTCAGAAATCAACGTAGTGAACCTTCTCTGAACTGCCTCCAATGCAAGTATATCCCTCCTTAAATAAGGAGACCAAAACTGTACACAGTACTCCAGGATTGGTGTGACCAGCACCCTGTACAGTTGTAGCAGGACTTCCCTACTTTTATACTCCATCCCCCTTGCAATAAATCCCAACATTCCATTTGCCTTCCTAATTACTTGCTGTAGTGTCCTTATACATTACGATAGAATAAATGTAGTGTCCTTACACCTTACTATAGAATCACACGAAGCATGTATTGCAGACAAGGTCACTATGTGTCCTGAACCTTTATTCCCAGGACCAAGAAGTGCTGACCCTGCGTGGGACCTCCCTTTATATACCTAGATGACCAGGTGAGGAGTGTCTCCCACAAGTTCACCCCCTGTGGTCAAGGTATGTATTACTCAGGTGTATACAGTGTACAGTGTTGTTACATAAAGGTTACAGTTACGTGAAGGTTACAAACATGACATCACCTCCCCCCAACGTCTTTTGGTCAAAGGTTGAGTCTTTCAGGCGGTCGGCGCACTCTCGTGGACGCTGCAGTTGGGGCTCTGGTGGTTGAGCCTTGGCATGCGTCTCTGTCGCCTGAGGTGATTCCGGCCTGTCTGGGCTGGCCGCAGGGACTGTGCATGTTGGTGAATGTCCTTGTTGCTCGTTCACTGGCAGTGGTGTGGGTGACATCTCATGATCTTCCTCAGGTTCCTCAGTGTCTATGCTGAACCTTTTCTTTACTTGGTCCCGATGTTTGCGGCATATCTGCCCATTGTTAAGTATGACCACTATGACCCTATTCCCCTCTTTGCCAATTACAGTATCCTCAAACCACTTGGGTCCCAAAGCGTGATTAAGAACAAACACAGGGTCATCAATTTCTATGCATCTCCCCACTGAGTTGCGATCATGGCACTCGATTTGGGACTGGTGCTTGCCCTCAACAATGTCTGACAGGGCTGGATGAATGAGGGACAGCCGCGTTTTAAGCGTGTGTTTCATGACTAGTTCCACGGGTGGGACTCCCGTGAGCGAATGCGGGCGGGACCTATAGGCCAGTAGGAGGCGCGATAGGCGGTACTGAAGGGAGGGTCCTTGAATCCGGAGCATACCCTGTTTTATGATTCGAACCACACGTTCCGCCAGGCCATTGGAAGCCGGCTTGAATGATGCTGTCCTGACGTGTTTGATACCATTACCCGACATAAACTCCTGGAATTCATAGCTAGTGAAACACGGGCCATTATTACTAACCAGGATATCCAGCAAGTCATGGACTGCAAAGACTGTACGCAGACTCTCCACGGTGGTGGATGTCGTGCACAAATTCAATATGATGCACTCGATCCATTTCGAGTATGCATCGACAACGATCAGGAACATTTTCCCCATGAACGGGCCCGCATAGTCTATGTGAATATGTGATCACGGCCTGGTGGGCCAGGGCCACGGGCTGAGTGGGGCCTCCCTGGGGGAATTTCCCAGCTGAGATCATGTCGTGTACCTGCGAACCCAGTGTTCCAGGTCTGAGTCAATTCCCGGCCACCATACATGTGACCGGGCAATGGCCTTCATTAACACGATGCCTGGGTGCTCGCTGTGGAGTTCCCTGATGAACGCTTCCCTTCCTTTCTGGGGCATGCCTACCCGGCTGCCCCATAGCAGGCAGTGGGCCTGGATGGAGAGTTTGTCCATCCGTCTGTGAAACGGCCTGACCTCCTCGGGGCACGCTCCGTGTGCGGGCGCCCAATCCCCAGTCAGGACACATTTCTTTATCAGGGATAGGAGGGGATCTCTGTTGGTCCAGGTTTTGATCTGGTGGGCTGTGATGGGGGAGCCTGCGCTGTCAAAGGCATCAACAGCCATGACCATCTCCGCGCTTTGCTCCGATGCCCCCTCAGTGGTGGCCAGTGGGAGCCTGCTGAGCGCATCAGCGCAATTTTCGGTGCCTGGCCGGTGCCGTATGGTGTAGTCATATGCAGCCAGTGCGAGGGCCCACCGCTGTATGCGAGCTGGCCTATTGGCATTGACAGCCTTGCTGTCGGACAACAGGGATGTTAACGGCTTGTGGTCCGTTTCTAACTCGAACCTTTGCCGAAAAGGTACTGGTGCATCTTTTTCACCCCTTAGACACATGCGAGTGCTTCCTTTTCAACCATCCCATATCCCCGTTCTGCCTGGGAGAGCGACCTGGAGGCATAAGCCACAGATTGCAGTTGGCCCTCATCATTTCTCTGCTGCAACACACACCCAACCCCATAGGATGATGCATCACATGTTAAAACCAGTTTCTTACAGGGGTTGTACAAGGTCAACAGCTTGTTAAAACAAAGCAGATTCCGCGCCCGATTGAAAGCCCGTTCTTGACAGTTTCCCCAAAACCATTCACAACCCTTACGCAGGAGCACGTGCAGTGGCTCCAACAATGTGCTTAAGTTCGGTAGAAAGTTCCCGAAGTAGTTCAATAGTCCCAGAAATGACCGCAACTCCAATGTGTTGCCGGGCCTGGGCGCACAACGGATCGCCTCTGTTTTGGATTCGGTAGGCCGGATCCCGTCTGCGGCAACCCTCCTGCCCAAAAACTCGACCTCTGGGACCAAAAACACACACTTGGACTTCTTTAGTTGCAAGCCTACCCGGTCCAGTCGGCGTAGCATCTCCTCCAGGTTGTGGAGGTGTTCCTCGGTGTCTCGACCCGTGATTAGGATGTCATCTTGGAATACGATTGTTCCAGGGATGGATTTAAGCAAGCTTTCCATGTTCCTCTGGAAGATAGCGGCCGCTGAACGAATGCCAAACGGACACCTGTTGTAAGCGAATAGCCCATTGTGTGTAGTGAGGGTGTTCAGAAGCTTGGATTCTTCAGCCAATTCCTGAGTCATGTAGGCTGAAGTGAGGTCCAACTTGGTGAACAGCTTGCCACCTGCCAGTGTGGCAAAAAGATCCCCCGTTCTCGGAAACGGGTATGGGTCCTATAGTGACACTAGGTTGATGGTGGCCTTGTAGTCGCCACAAATCCTGACCGTGCCATCCGCTTTAAGGACAGGGACGATGGGGCTTGCCCAGTCACTGAATTCAACAGATGAAATTATGCCCTCTCTTAGCAGCCTGTCCAACTCACTCTCAATTCTCTCACGCATCACATACGGCATGGCTCTGGCTTTGTGGTGCACTGGTCTGGCGTCCAGGGTGATGCGTATCACTGCTTTGGTGCCCTTAAAGGTCTCGACACCTGGTTGAAAAAGTGGCTCGAATTTCTGTAGGACCTGTGAGCATGAACTTCGCTCCACAGATGAAATGGCGTGCACATCCCCCCATTTCCAGTTCATCTCGACTAGCCAGCTCCTCCCCAAGAGCGCGGGACCATTCCCCGGGTGAATCCAGAGTGGCAGTCAGTTCTCCGATCCATTGTGTGTGACCACCAAGTTTGCACTGCCTAGTACTGGGATGATCTCTCTGGTGTACATTCGTAGCTGCATGTCAATGCGTTCCAGTTTGGGCCTGTTAGCTTTGAGTGGCCATAGTTTTTCAAATTGTTGGGCACTCATAAGTGACTGGCTGGCTCCTGTGTCCAGCTCCATGCGTACTGGGATGCCATTCAATAGAACTTTCATCATCATAGATGGCGTTTTGGTATATGAGCTGTGGACGTCTGCCACATGAACCCGCTGGACTTCAGCATCCATAGCTTTGCCCCAAGCATCACCCTGCCTTGGAGACCCCTCGTCTGGTTCCTCTGCCTCATAAACTAGCCTCACTATGGGCTTTCTGCACATTCTAGCCAGATGTCCACTGAAGTTACAGTTTCTACAGATAAATTGTTGAAACCTAAATGTTTTCACAGCATGTCTGCCACCGCACCTCCAGCATGAGCTGAGATTGTTGTGAATAAAGTAACTTTTAACAGGCATTCCTCTCTGATTGTCTCTTTGATTACTCCTGAGCACTCTGTTGCTGAGTGTCAATGATCCCATCCCGGGACGCATTGTCCTTTGTGATGGCGTGAATTGCCGATCCCCCTGCCATTGTCTCTGTTGCTGGCCCACCCTGGAGTCTGTTGCTACCTGACCGGTGTCGAATTGCCCTTGCCTGCTTGCGGGGTTCTGAGTCTCGTTTACAATGTTAACTCTCTGGTCCAGTTGGAACCAGGGCTGCGCGCGTAAATTATCTTGGTCTCCTCTTCCCCTGCCATGAAGGTCTGAGCTATCAACGTTGCCCTTTCCAAAGTCAAGTCCTTGGTCTGAATAAGCTTCCTGAAAATCCCGGCATGACCAATGCCCTCAATGAATAAATCCCTTAACATCTCCCCCCTGCAGGCGTCTGTCAACTTACAGAGGCTGGCCAAACGCCGAAGGTCTGGAACGAAGTCCGATATGCTTTGTCCCTCCTGACGCTGGTGTGTATAGAACTGGTGCCGGGCCATGTGTATGCTGCTCGCCGGTTTGAGGTGCTCACCGATCAGAGTTCCGAGCTCTTCAAAGGACTTGTCCGCCAGCTTCTCGGGTGCAAGCAGGTCTTTCATCAGCGCATACGTCTTGGATACACAGCTGGTTAGTAGATGCGCCCTCCGCTTGCCAGCCGCTTCCTCTCTCAGCCAGTCCTTCGTGACAAAGCTCTGCTGGAGCCTCTCAACGAAATCGTCCCAGTCCTCAACAACACAGTACCGTTCCTCTGTGCTACCGGTGGTCATCCTCGTGGGTCGTTGATTCCCGTTTCTCGTCACCAAATGTAGTGTCCTTACACCTTACTATAGAATCACACGAGGCATGTATTGCAGACAAGGTCATTACATGACCTGAATCTTTATTCCCAGGACCAAGAAGTGCTGACCCTGCATGGGACCTCCCTTTATATACCTGGATGACCAGGTGAGGATTGTCTCCCACAAGTTCACCCCCTGTGGTCAAGGTGTGCATTACTCAGGTGTATACAGTGTGCAGTGTTGTTACATAAAGGTTACAGTTATGTGAAGGTTACAAACATGACACTTGCTGTACCTGCATGGTACTTTTTTGTGATTCATGTACAAGGACCCCCAGATCCCTCTGTAGCACAGCATTTAGTAATCTCTCCCCATTTAAATAACAAATGTTTTTTTTATTTTTCCTACCAAAGTGGATAACCTCACATTTTCCCACATTATACTCCATCTATCAAATTTTTCCCCACTCACTTAGCCTATCTATATCCCTTTACAGATTCTTTGCGTCCTCCTCACAGTTTGCTTTCCTACCTATCGCTGTATCATCAGTAAATTTGGTCACATTATACACGGTCCCTTCATCCAAGTCATTAATATAGTTTGTAAATAGTTGAGGCCCCAGCACTGATCTCTGTTGCACCCCACTAGTTACAGTTTGCCAACCTGAAAATGACACATTTATCCCAACTCTCCCCTGTTTTCTCTTTGTTAGCCAATCCTCTATCCATGCTAATATATTACCCCCAACATTGTGAGCTATTATCTTGTACAGTAACCTTCTATGTCATCATCATAGGCAATCCCTTGGAATCGAGGAAGACTTGCTTCCACTCTTAACATGAGTTCTTAGGTAGCTGTACAGTCCAATATGAGAACCACTGTCACAGGTGGGACAGATAGTCGCTGAGGGAAGGGGTGGGTGGGACTGGTTTGCCGCGAGCCCTTTCCACAGCCTGCGCTTGATTTCTGCATGCTCTCGACAACGAGACTTGAGGCGTTCAGCGCCCTCCTGGATGCACTTCCTCCACTTAGGGTGGTCTTTGGCCAGGGACTCCCAGGTTTCAGTGGGGATGTTGCACTTTATCGGGGAGGCTTTGAGGGTGTCCTTGTAACTTTTCCCACTGCACACCTTTGGCTCATTTGCCGTGAAGGAGTTCCAAGTAGAGCGCTTGCTAGGGAGTCTCGTGTCTGGCATGCGAACCAAGTGGCCTGCCCAGCGGAGCTGATCAAGTGTGGTCAGTGCTTCAATGCTGGGGATGTTGGCTTGGTCGAGGACGCTAACGTTGGTGCATCTGTCCTCCCAGGGGAGTTGTAGGATCTTGCGGAGACATCGTTTGTTATATATTCAGATTATAGATATACTCTCTGTGTAGTCATTGTATAGTTGCATAAGATGGAGACTTGTTCACCTGATGTACTATCAATGAGGTTTGCACTGTGTATATACATGCTGGCACCACTAGAGGGTGCAATTGGTGGAGACCGGGGTTTCCTGCCCTGGTGGCAGGGGCCAGTATAAAAGGGGAGCCACCATGCGGCTGCCTCACTCTGGAGTTTGGAATAAAGGACCAAGGTCACTACAGTTTGAATACAGCACATTGCCTCGTGGAGTCATTCATAAGTGCATTACAGAAATAATAACTGGCGACGAGAATACGGACTTTCATGCGATTATGGCTACCTTTGGCACACTAAAAGACTTCGCAGAGGGTAATGATTGGGATGCTTTCACGGAAAGGCTCGAGTAATATTTCGTGGCAAACGACCCGTCAGGGGAGACAGACACATTGGCGGAGAATAGCAAGGATATACTGCTGACCAGTTGTGGGCCCGAGGTCTACCGCCTCGTCAGGGACTTGCTGCACCCACAAAGACCAAGGATAAGACATACGATGAGCTGACTGAACTAATTCGTGACCAACTAAAATCAAAACAGAGCATCCTCGTGGCCAGGCACAGATTCTACACTCACCGCAGACCTGAGGGCCAGGAGATTGCAGAATATGCTACCGACCTCAGGAGACTTGCGGCACCATGTGATTTTGGCACACACCTCAACAAAGCATGCGAGACATCTTCGTTATAGGAATTGGCCACGAGGGCCTCCTTCACAAGCTATTATCTGCTGACACCACAGTCAACCTACAGAAGGCCATCAGCATCAGTCAGGCGTTCATGACCTCGACCTGCAGCACCAAGCAGATTATTCATCCTGTGGACTCAAACCCGGCAAGTACTGTACACAGAATGGTGCCTTTCACAGGCAAGACTGTAGAACGTGGCTCTGCCCGGGGCAGAGAGCACAGACCTCAGGATTCCAGAACTCAGAGTCCGCCGAGGGGTGCTAATCGAGTAGCACCATGCTG
The DNA here is from genome assembly GCF_044704955.1 of Pristiophorus japonicus. Taxonomy (NCBI): domain Eukaryota; kingdom Metazoa; phylum Chordata; class Chondrichthyes; family Pristiophoridae; genus Pristiophorus; species Pristiophorus japonicus. The sequence continues at coordinate 196,180,598 of NC_091978.1, forward strand.
GCGTTGCGGAGGAAAACAGGGCTCACCAGTGTCGGTTTGCTGACTACGTAAGCAAAGCCTGTAACATGAAGGGCCATCTCCAGCGCATGTGTAAAAGAAATACGACTCACTGTCTAGCAGAGGAGTCGGTAGATGACTTTGAATCCAGTGGGGAGTATAATGATTTGGCCAGAGAGGCAGCTCAGCCCCAAGAAGAAATGTATGGAGTGTATACCTGCACCGATTGTCCTCCAGTGAAGATGGAAGTCGAGATAAACGGCGTTCCAATCTTCATGGAAGTGGACACGGGAGCAAGCCAGTCAGTGATGAGCCAGGATGCCTTTGAGAGGCTATGGAACGAAAAACAACCCGAGCTGGTTCCAGTGCAGAAAAGTTGCGCACCTACACCAAGGAGCTGATCCCAGTCCTTGGTAGTGCGGATGTAAGTGTAATCCATAATGGTGTGGTGCACAAGTTACCTCTGTGGATTGTTGCAGATGATGGTCCAACGCTACTTGGAAGAAGGTGGATGGGGAAGATCCAGTGGAAAGGGGAAGACCTCGTCACTCCAGCAATAGATATCCCCCGTGCTCAGAGGCAGAGCAAAACCTCACCTTCACTTGGGCCAGCACAGTACCTGAGGCACAGACCGTCCTTCATGAATGCGTGGCAAGAATCAGACCCCCGGAACAACCTAAAAGTACCTTCCTGGCTCCAGTGGCAGGATTCTTGGGGAGGAAGATCGAATTCACAGGCACTCTTCCAGCTTTTGTGGCAGAATCGCGGGAGAGAAGAATCAAGGCAGTTGACCTGGAGGACAGAGGCAAGATGGCGTCCCTGCTGAAGTGATGTGCAACGTGGCGTGGCAGGGTTCTCTTAAAGGAAACCTGCAACCAACTGAACTTAAAGAGACATTGTATGCAAGGCAATCAATGTAACGAACCGATTCAGAATGAAAAGAACAAAATGTTGCGAGATGTCGGGAATAGAGTGTCCCCAAAAGTAGCAAGCGAGCGAATTCGGCAGGGTAAAGGCACTGATCCTGATACCCTGCCCCAGGTCTATCCCACGCTGCAGGCACCCGATGGCACTATTCGCCATGGACTTGGAAACGAAAAGAGCCATCACCCGGTGGAGACGGCGCAACCCTCAGACCTAGTCTTTACCTCGGCCATGTCCAGGAGCGAAAGGTCAGAACCAACAAGCTCCCCAAAGGGGACCTGGAACAGCCAGGTTCCCAACACCGTTAGAGAGCAGGCAGAAGATTCTGCAGCCCTCAAAGGAGGACAGGGAGGCCACACACATCTGTGGTTCTGCCCACCACTAGGCAACAGCAAAGACCCTGAGTCATGGCAAGGTGAGTGAACCAAGCCCACCCCGCTAGCAGGGGGCACAGCGCCGCCATCAGACGACAAGGACCCCGTCCGGTTGCCCTGGAACTAGCGTCCTCGCATACCTGTATTGCTACCTCAGTACTGACCATGACTGAACTAATTATGCAATCTACTCATCCTGGTGCACGACCGTAAAACATAACAAATGTAAGTCACTGAACCAAGGTGTTACGATAAAAACTGTAAAAAAAAAATGTTTTTCTTCCTTCCTTTGTACTTGCACTGTGCCTGATCCTGTATGTTAATGTAACGGGCCAGCTGCATCATCTCGCTGTGGGTGGGGGAGGCGGGGGGAAATGGATGTATGTAGCCATGGATACACACATGGATCACATCCAGAACCCATTGGAACCTCCACTGCATCATCGGACCATCCAAACTGGTAACCACTACCCAACGTTGTGGCAAAAGGACTTGGGGGTTAACAGGTAGCGAGCCAAGCCAAAGCACAGCCAAGGTGCAAGGGCTATTGGCACTTAAGTGTGAGGAGAGCTAAGCCAGAGCACATAGTGCAAAGGTAATTGGCACAAAGGACTTGGGGGAAAGCGATGTTATATATGCAGACTATAGATATACTTTCTGAATAGTCATTGTATAGTTGCATACGATGGAGACTTGTTGACCTGATGTACTATCAATAAGGTTTACACTGTGTATATACATGCTGGCAACACTCGAGGGTGCAACTGGTGGAGACCGGGGTTTCCTACCCTGGTGACAGGGACTGTATAAAAGGGGAGCCATCATGCGGTTGCCTCACTCTGGAGTTACAAGTAAAGGACCAAGGTCACTACAGTTTGAGTATAACACATTGCCTCGTGGAGTCATTCATAAGTGCATTACAGACATAATATCATTGGTGGTATTTCTCCAGCGACTTGAGGTGTCTACTCTACATGGTCCATATTTTTGAGCCAACCTTCTATGTGGCACCTTATCGAATACCTTCTGGAAATCCAAATACACAACATCTACTGGCTCCCCTTTATCCACCTTGCTCGTTACATAAGAACATAAGAATTAGGAACAGGAGTAGGCCATCTAGCCCCTCGAGCCTGCTCCGCCATTCAACAAGATCATGGCTGATCCGGCCGTGGACTCAGCTCCACTTACCTGCCCGCTCCCCATAACACTTAATTCCCTTATTGGTTAAAAATCTATCTATCTGTGATTTGAATACATTCAATGAGCTAGCCTCAACTGCTTCCCTGGGCAGAGAATTCCACAGATTCACAACCCTCTGGGAGAAGAAATTCCTTCTCAACTCAGTTTTAAATTGGCTCCCCCATATTTTGAGGCTGTGCCCCCTAGTTCTAGTCTCCTCGCCAGTGGAAACAACCTCTCTGCCTCTATCTTGTCTATCCCTTTCATTATTTTAAATGTTTCTATAAGATCACCCCTCATCCTTCTGAACTCCAACGAATAAAGACCCAGTCTACTCAATCTATCACCATAAGGAATCAGCCTAGTGAATCGTCTCTGTACCCCCTCCAAAGCTAGTATATCCTTCCTTAAGTAAGGTGACTAAAACTACACGCAGTACTCCAGGTGCGGCCTCACCATTACCCTGTACAGTTGCAGCAGGACCTCCCTGCTTTTGTACTCCATCCCTCTCGCAATGAAGGCCAACATTCCATTCGCCTTCCTGATTACCTGCTGCACCTGCAAACTAACTTTTTGGGATTCATGCACAAGGACCCCCAGGTCCCTCTGCACCGCAGCATGTTGTAATTTCTCCCCATTCAAATAATATTCCCTTTTACTGTTTTTTTTTCCAAAGTGGATGATCTCACATTTTCCGACATTGTATTCCATCTGCCAAACCTTAGCCCATTCGCTTAACCTATCTAAATCTCTTTGCAGCCTTTCTGTGTCCTCTACACAATCCGCTTTCCCACTAATCTTTGTGTCATCTGCAAATTTTGTTACACTACACTCTGTCCCCTCTTCCAGTTCATCTATGTATATTGTAAACAGTTGTGGTCCCAGCACCCATCCCTGTGGCACCCTCAAAGAACTCCAGCAAATTTGTCACACATCATTTCCCTTTCATATAACCACATTGACTCTGCTTGACTGTATTATGATTTTCTAAATGTCCTGCTACTACTTCCTTAATAATGGACTCCAGCATTTTCTCAATGACAAATGTTAGGCTAACTGGTCTATAGTTTCCTGCTTTCTATTGAGTGAACCTGTCATGACTATGCAGAGATGTGAGCACATGTACACAAAAATCCAATTACCCACATGCACCCACTACACCCAAGAAAAGCGAGATCACCATATGCACAAAAATGTATCACTGCCCATATCCAAATATTGCAAAACCCCAATACATACAAAAAAGCGAGACCTATTTACACAAAATTGCGAAATCCATCCCCTGCCCATGCTCATCCCACCCTTTCCTTGAAGTTTAAACTGGGACGCTCCAGCCTTAGTTCATTAAAGTGGGCTAAAGTACAGAGTCGTGCAAAATGTTTATTCTTTGACCTCCCAAACCCACAATCTCCGCCACCGAGAAGGACAAGGGCAGCAGGTGCATGGGAACACCATAACCTCCATGTTCCCCTCTAAGTCACACACCAAACCCTAACTTAGAAATATATTGCCATTCCTTCATCGTTGTTTGGTCAAAATTCTGGAACACCTCCCCCGCCCCGCCCCCGAACAGTGCTGTGGGAGTTCCTTCACCACACAGCCTGCGGAGGTGCAAGAAAAAGCCTCACCATCCCTTTCTCAAGGGCAACTAGAGATGGGGAGTAAATGCCGGCTTTGCCAACGATGCCCACATCCCAAGAATGATTTTTTTTTAAAGGCTACTCTCTGATTGGTCTATATCTGTCAGTCCAGGAACAGCCTTTTCTCGTGTTCCAAGCCTGGGAGGTTTCAAGTGCTGAGGTTCAGCCTTTGATGAAATTGGCTGCGTGTGCTTAAATGAGATGAATCATCAGGGATTTGAGACCTGGATAGAAGGAGCTTATGTGCCAAATTATAGGCTATATGTTGGACAACCCATTCCCTATTAGGTGATCTATTTTCCCTCTTCATGGGATGATAGCAATTTTCATTTCCTTGTGAAGATTGAAAGAATGTGAAGCAATGATGATCCCATTTCTGAAAATTCTTCTTATAATCTTTGATGTAAAGGTTGTGATGAGCAGAACCCACATAATATACTGCCATCTTTGAACAGTAAATTCAGAGAAACAGCCGTTGTGAAAGAATTGCCTGTGACATGCGTGGCTACATAGCAACGACACGACATTGGAATGCTCTAGAAATGGAAATTTATGACTGGTGTTTGAAACTCCTTCAGGACCAAATTCCTTAAATTCTTCTGACTCAACAAATAATTCAACTCTTTATTTTCAGAGGAATACTTCTTTTCAATGTGAAATTTTAACTGGATGAAATTTTAGCAAGATGTTTGGATCAGAGCGTTTAACTGCTAAATAAAGCTTAATTAAAGGAATCTCTGAATACATGAAAACTGCTTCATACCCGTATTTTAATATTTATGAGCACAAGTACAGATCCATGTAGTATTGCTGGACTGTCAATACTAGGGGTCCTATGATAGGAAGTTATAAAAGGCTGGAATTGTACATTTTTCACCTGCTGGGGCAGGGGGGCCCGGTAGAATGCAGGAAACCTGGAAATCCGTGTTTCCCTGCAGGCTGTGGAATTCCCTGCAGCAGCGAATCCCGACCAGCCACAGTTAAACCTGCATAGCAGGTTAAATCCAAGGCTTCCAGCCTCATTATAATATTTAAAGTGGCAAACTGTCCCCTGGGAGCGGCTTGGCTGCCCGACCCCTGTCCCGCCTCCGTTAACAACAATAACTTGGATTTATATAGAGCCTTTCACGTAGTGAATCGTCCCAAAGCATTTCACAGGACTATTATGACACAAAATACTTGATACCGTGCCACATAAGGGGAAATTAGGCCAGGTGGCCAAAAGCTTGGTCAAAGAGGTAGGTTTTAAGGAACGTCTTGAAGGAGGAAAGAGCGATAGAGAGGCAGGGAGGTTTAGGCAGGGAATTCCAAAGCTTAGGGCCTAGGCAACAGAAGGCATGGCCACCAATGGTTGAGCGATTATAAACAGGGATGCTCGAGAGCAGAATTTGAGGAGCGCAGATATCTCGGGGTTGGGGTGGGGGGGGGGGGGCGTGGTTGTGGGGTTGTAGAGATTCATGATCGTCATCATAGGCAGTCCCTCGAATTCGAGGATAACTTGCTTCCATTCTAAAAGTGAGTTCTCAGGTGACTGAACAGTTCAATATAGGAATTACAGTCTCTGTCACAGGTGGGACAAACAGTCATTGAAGGAAAGGGTGGGTAGGGAGTCTGGTTTGCCGCACGCTCCTTCATGTGTCTGTGCTTGGTTTCTGCATGTTCTCGGCGACAAGACTCGAGGTGCTCAGCGCCCTCCCGGATGCTCTTCCTCCACTTAGGGTGGTCTTTGGCCAGGGATTCTCAGGTGCCGGTGGGATATTGCACTTTATCAAGGAGGCTTTGAGGATGTCCTTGCAACGTTTCCTCTGCTCACCTGGGGCTCGCTTCAGGAGTTCCGAGTAGAGCGCTTGCTTTGGGAGTCGCATGTCGACATGCGGACGATGTGGCCCGCCCAACAGAGCTGGTCGAGTGTGGACAGTGCTTCAATGCTGGGGATGTTGGCCTGATCGAGAACATGTTGGTGCGTCTATCCTCCCAGTGGATTTGCAGGATCTTGCAGGGGCAGTGTTGATGGTATTTCTCCAGTGCTTTGAGGTGTCTACTGTATATACTCCACATCGCTGAGCTCTATAGGAGGGCAGGTATCATTATTGCTCTGTAGACCATAAGCTTGGTGTCAGATTTGAGGTCCTGGGGCTAGATTTTACACTTTTGTGCTTATCGCTCCAAAATGGGCGTTATTTCCGGCATGGGTGGTAAAAATGGGATTTCAGATCGCCGGCTTCTCGTCCATTCTCAAGACACCTAGTCTCCATTTTTGAAATTGGGCGTTACCACAAGCGATATGAAATGGGCAGTAACATTAAATCTCGCTGACCTTCTGCCGTAAAGTGTCGTCATCCTTAGCAACGGCATGGCAACGCTCGATTCCAGCGATTCAGGAGGTCAAGTGTCATCATGGCATGCGCAGAAGACAGAGAGAGAGGGAGCTGAGAGGGACTGAAGGCGTATGTGGGTGTGATGTGGCTGCTTTGGGAGGAGGAGGGAGAGTTTAGAGCTTTAGAGCAAATAGGGAAACAAAAATTAGCTGTTACCAGTCAGATATTTGCCCGAATTTGGCCTATAATGGAGGGAGAGGAGGAGGCATAACAGCACGCTGTGGAGACTGACACTGGAGAGTGCAGTGAGGTGGGAGAGGAGCACATTGGAGGGTGCAAAAGAGCCAGGAGGTTCTCAGACGAGGCAAATGCCTCCCTCCTACAGGAGGTCAAGTTATGCTGGGGTGATTTGACACAGGGAGGACGTGGGAAGCCCACCCCAAAGGCTTACCAGAAGATATGGACCGAGATAGCAGAGGTGGTCTCGTCGGCGACCAACGAGGTGCATGAGAGCAACCAATGCCGCAAACGATGGAACGACCTTGTGGGATTCGCAAGAGTAAGTATTACATTTATTTACATGTACTTATGTATTTATATAATTTGATTTGTAACAGTCATGACTATCAGCAGATGTGAGGTCTTCCACTTTTACTGGGAATGCTTTACTCAAAGCCTGCAGTCACGCTGCACGTCTTTAGGTAAAGAATGATAATTGTCATAATAAGCATGTTTACATCTGTCGGTTATGTGATGTATCAGTCTCTGTGACAGTACCTAGCAATGATATCACGCAATGATCTCATGCCATGTCATCCTGTCACCTTTTACAGAAGAAGTTATCGACGATGAGGTCTATGCAAAGGAGAGCGGGGGGCCACCAGTCTCCAACGACATCACTGACATGGAGGAGTGGGTGCTCGCACTTGTGGGGAAGTACACCCGGACAGCCACGGAAGCATCTGCAGACCCTGAAATGATGCCCAGTGAGTAAAGCTTACACCATTGCATGATGTAAAGTCAATAGATGCCACAACCACTCATATCTGAACAATCATATATGATAGATGATTTCTAAAATTATCCTAGAGATAATGCTGGCCTAATGAAAATCATTGCAATGCAAATGTGTTGATGGTCATGAAATGCGATGTCTGTGACGATTTTGATAGTGGTGGTGCTTTTGTCGTGCATATGCTGTGTGTAGCGCTGGAATCACCTTGTGACCCTAGCACGCCCTTCTCCTCTAATAACCTCATTTGTATTTTGCAACTCAGCCAGCAGCGGGACCCCAGGGCAAGACCACAGAGGCCAGAAGGTGGGGGCGCGGGGCCCGACTCTCCGGACAATCTTACATCTGGTGTTGAGGAGCTCTGATTCTCGCCTGTCAATATGCTGGGTCTGTTCTCCACGGATGAGAGCACCGACTTCGAGGAACCTGCATCGCCACGCTCCAGAAGCCATTCCACCCAGGGCCATCCAGTGGTCCTCCGATCATTCCTGCCTCCACTCTGGAGGTATCGGCCCCAAGAACCTCGCCACAGGGCACCCCATTTGTCCCCAGGATGGCGCCGGTCCCACGGAGGCCGCGTGAACGCGGCAGGTCTGGTCCACGAGCGCCACATGAGAGCGGAGCGATGGTACAGTTGTCCAGGAGGACAATGGTGACCAGCTCGTCGAAGCATTGGGGGGCATATCCTGACAGCTGGCCACCATGACTCTGTACATTCCGTGAATGACGGAAGCCCTGGATGCGATAGCCAGGAATACTGCTGGCACAGGCCTCCCAGTGGTCCCAGAGTGTGGCACTCCATCCCTATACCCCTATGCTCAAATCCTCTCGCTATGAAGGCCAACATGCCATTTGCCTTCTTCACCGCCTGCTGTACCTGCATGACAACTTTCAATGACTGATGTACCATGACACCCAGGTTTCGTTGCACCTCCCCTTTTCCTAATCTGTCACCATACAGATAATATTCTGCCTTCCGGTTTTTGCCACCAAAATGGATAACCTCACATTTATCTACATTATATTGCATCTGCCATGCATTTGCCCACTCACCTAACCAGGACAAAGGGTGTTAAAAAAACAAGCCTGAAGGCTTTGTGTCTTAATGCAAGGAGTATCCGCAATAAGGTGGATGAATTAACTGTGCAAATAGATGTTAACAAATATGATGTGATTGGGATTACGGAGACGTGGCTCCAGGATGATCAGGGCTGGGAACTCAACATCCAGGGATATTCAACATTCAGGAAAGATAGAATAAAAGGAAGAGGAGGTGGGGTAGCATTGCTGGTTAAAGAGGAGATTAATGCAATAGTTAGGAAAGACATTAGCTTGGATGATGTGGAATCTATATGGGTAGAGCTGCAGAACACCAAAGGGCAAAAAACGTTAGTAGGAGTTGTGTACAGACCTCCAAACAGTAGTAGGGATGTTGGGGAGGGCATCAAACAGGAAATTAGGGGTGCATGCAATAAAGGTGTAGCAGTTATAATGGGTGACTTTAATATGCACATAGATTGGGCTAGCCAAACTGGAAGCAATACGGTGGAGGAGGATTTCCTGGAGTGCATAAGGGATGGTTTTCTAGACCAATATGTCGAGGAACCAACTAGGGGGGAGGCCATCTTAGACTGGGTGTTGTGTAATGAGAGAGGATTAATTAGCAATCTCGTTGTGCGAGGCCCCTTGGGGAAGAGTGACCATAATATGGTGGAATTCTGCATTAGGATGGAGAATGAAACAGTTAATTGAGAGACCATGGTCCAGAACTTAAAGAAGGGTAACTTTGAAGGTATGAGGCGTGAATTGGCTAGGATAGATTGGCGAATGAAACTGAAGGGGTTGACTGTGGATGGGCAATGGCAGACATTTAGAGACCACAGGAATGAACTACAACAATTTTACATTCCTGTCTGGCGTAAAAATAAAAAAGGGAAGGTGGCTCAACCATGGCTATCAAGGGAAATCAGGGATAGTATTAAAGCCAAGGAAGTGGCATACAAATTGGCCAGAAATAGCACTGAACCCGGGGACTGGGAGAAATTTAGAACTCAGCAGAGGAGGACAAAGGGTTTGATTAGAGCAGGGAAAATGGAGTACGAGAAGAAGCTTGCAGAGAACATTAAGGCGGATTGCAAAAGTTTCTATAGGTATGTAAAGAGAAAAAAGTTAGTAAAGACAAACGTAGGTCCCCTGCAGTCAGAATCAGGGGAAGTCATAACGGGGAACAAAGAAATGGCGGACCAATTGAACAAGTACTTTGGTTCGGTATTCACTAAGGAGGATACAAATAACCTTCTGGATATAAAAGGGGTCAGAGGGTCCAGTAAGGAGGGGGAACTGAGGGAAATCTTTATTAGTCGGGAAATTGTGTTGGGGAAATTGATGGGATTGAAGGCCGATAAATCCCCAGGGCCTGATGGACTGCATCCCAGAGTACTTAAGGAGGTGGCCTTGGAAATAGCGGATGCATTGACAGTCATTTTCCAACATTCCATTGACTCTGGATCAGTTCCTATGGAGTGGAGGGTAGCCAATGTAACCCCACTTTTTAAAAAAGGAGGGAGAGAGAAAACAGGGAATTATAGACCGGTCAGCCTGACCTCAGTAGTGGGTAAAATGATGGAATCAATTATTAAGGATGTCATAGCAGCGCATTTGGAAAATGGTGACATGATAGGTCCAAGTCAGCATGGATTTGTGAAAGGGAAATCATGCTTGACAAATCTTCTGGAATTTTTTGAGGATGTTTCCAGTAAAGTGGACAAAGGAGAACCAGTTGATGTGGTATATTTGGACTTTCAGAAGGCTTTCGACAAGGTCCCACACAAGAGATTAATGTGCAAAGTTAAAGCAGATGAGATTGTGGGTAGTGTGCTGACGTGGATTGAGAACTGGTTGTCAGACAGGAAGCAAAGAGTAGGAGTAAATGGGTACTTTTCAGAATGGCAGGCAGTGACTAGTGGGGTACCGCAAGGTTCTGTGCTGGGGCCCCAGCTGTTTACATTGTACATTAATGATTTAGACGAGATGATTAAATGTAGTATCTCCAAATTTGCGGATGACACTAAGTTGGGTGGCAGTGTGAGCTGCGAGGAGGATGCTATTAGGCTGCAGAGTGACTTGGATAGGTTAGGTGAGTGGGCAAATGCATGGCAGATGAAGTATAATGTGGATAAATGTGAGGTTATCCACTTTGGTGGTAAAAACAGAGAGACAGACTATTATCTGAATGGTGACAGATTAGGAAAAGGGAAGGTGCAACGAGACCTGGGTGTCATGGTACATCAGTCATTGAAGGTTGGCATGCAGGTACAGCAGGCGGTTAAGAAAGCAAATGGCATGTTGGCCTTCATCGCGAGGGGATTTGAGTACAGGGGCAGGGAGGTGTTGCTACAGTTGTACAGGGCCTTGGTGAGGCCACACCTGGAGTATTGTGTACAGTTTTGGTCTCCTAACTTGAGGAAGGACATTCTTGCTATTGAGGGAGTGCAGCGAAGGTTCACCAGACTGATTCCCGGGATGGTGGGACTGACCTATCAAGAAAGACTGGATCAACTGGGCTTGTATTCACTGGAGTTCAGAAGAATGAGAGGGGACCTCATGGAAACGTTTAAAATTCTGACGGGTTAGATGCAGGAAGAATGTTCCCAATGTTGGGGAAGTCCAGAACCAGGGGTCACAGTCTGAGGATAAGGGGTAAGCCATTAAGGACCGAGATGAGGAGAAACTTCTTCACCCAGAGAGTGGTGAACCTGTGGAATTCTCTACCACAGAAAGTAGTTGAGGCCAATTCACTAAATATATTCAAAAGGGAGTTAGATGAAGTCCTTACTACTCGGGGGATCAAAGGTTGTGGCGAGAAAGCAGGAAGGGGATACTGAAGTTTCATGTTCAGCCATGAACTCATTGAATGGCGGTGCAGGCTAGAAGGGCTGAATGGCCTGCTCCTGCACCTATTTTCTATTTTTCTATGTCCAAGTCATCCTGCATGGGCGCTATACGTCATTTCCGCGGTAAAATGGACGTTCAGTGGGCATTAAGCATGCAAACAACATGGAAAGTCTAGCCCCTGGTCTTCAAACATTTTCTTTCTCAGGCGATCGAAGGCTGTGCTGGCGCACTGGAGGCGGTGTTGGACCTCGTCGTCGATGTCTGCCCTTGCTAATAGTCGGCTCCCGAACTATGGAAAATGGTCCACGTTGTCTCAGACCACACCATGGATTTTGATGACCGGAGGGGGCAGTGCTGTATGGTGGGGTCACATTTGTGGAGGACTTTTGTCTTACAGATGTTTAGCATAAGGCCTATGCTTTCGTACGCCACGGTGAAGATGTTGACGATGGCTTGGAGTTCAGCCTCTAAATGTGCGCAGACGTCAGCATCACCTACATACTGTACTTCGATGACAGAGGATGGGACGACCTTGGATCTATCCTGTAGGCGACGAAGGTTGAACAGGTTCCTATTGGTTCTACAGTTTAGTTCCACTCCAGCGGGGAGCTTGTTGAGAGTGAGATGGAGCATTGCAACGAGGAAGATCGAGAAGAGTGTTGGCGCGATGACGAAGCCGTGCTTGACCCTGGTCCAGACGTAGATTGGGTCTGTGGTGGATCCGTTAGTCAGGATCATGACTTGCATGTCGTTGTGGAGCAGGCAGAGGATGGCGCCAAACTTTTGGGGGCAGCCGAAACGGAGGAGGACGCTCTATAGTCCCTCACAGTTGACAGTGTCAAAGGTCTTTGTGAGGTCAAAGAAGGCCATGTACAAGGGTTGGCGCTGTTCCCTGCATTTGTCTCGTAGTTGTCGTGTGGTGAAGATCATGTCCGTTGTAACCCTTAGTGGATGGAATCTGCATTGTGACTCTGGGAGGAGTTCTTCAGCCACAGGGAGAAGACAATTGAGGAGGATTGTAGTGATGACTTTCTCAGTGTAGGAGTTTACAGAGACAGGGAGGGGGGAGGCCATGGAGGGATTTGCAAACAAGGATGAGAATTGTCAAATCGAGGCTTGACTTAAACCCAGAAGTGGGCTTGTTGGAGGTGGGTTGGGGTTGGGATTCACATTTTTAACATTTTAACCTCACACCTGACCCTAACTCACCCGTTTTGGGGTTTAAATTTCAAAATGTCTGTTCAGTGTTTATAAATGGATGGACATGTGATAAAGTTTATCCTGACATTCTTTATTCCATTTGTTCAAGTGTTTATTAAGATGAGAACCACATTTCAAGGACACAAATTTCTGGAACACCTCATCACATTGTGATGATTTTTGAAAGGAATTGAGGTAGTCAACAGGTGAACTATTCTTAGGCCTTTGCCAGTGATGCCTTATAAAAAGCTATAAGAGGTGTGAAACAACTGCTGTGTTTATAGTCTCTTGAACACTCTTAGTTCAACTTAACTTTATTTGGGAGATCTCAGACAGCCATATTGAGCTTTATAGAAACATAGAAACATAGAAAATAGGTGCAGGAGTAAGCCATTCGGCCCTTCTAGCCTGCACTGCCATTCATGGCTGAACATGCAACTTCAGTACCCCATTCCTGCTTTCTCTCCATACCCCTTGATTCCCCTAGTAGTAAGGACTTCATCGAACTCCTTTTTGAATATATTCAGTGAACTGGCCTCAACAACTTTCTGTGGTAGAGAATTCCACAGGTTCACCACTCTCTGGGTGAAGAAATTCCTCCTCATCTCGGTCCTAAATGGCTTACCCCTTATCCTTAGACTGTGTCCCCTGGTTCTGGACTTCCCCAACATTGGGAACATTCTTCCTGCATCTAACCTGTCTAACCCCATCAGAATTTTAAACGTTTCTATGAGGTCCCCTCTCATTCTTCTGAACTCCAGTGAATACAAGCCCAGTTGATCCAGTCTTTCTTGATAGGTCAGTCCCGCCATCCCGGGAATCAGTCTGGTGAACCTTCGCTGCACTCCCTCAATAGCAAGAATGTCCTTCCTCAGGTTAGGAGACCAAAACTGTACACAATACTCCAGGTGTGGCCTCACCAAGGCCCTGTACAACTGTAGCAACACCTCCCTGCCCCTGTACTCAAATCCCCTCGCGATGAAGGCCAACATGCCATTTGCTTTCTTAACCGCCTGCTGTACCTGCATGCCAACCTTCAATGACTGATGTACCATGACACACAGGTCTCTTTGCACCTCCCCTTTTCCTAATCTGTCACCATTCAGATAATAGTCTGTTTCTCTGTTTTTACCACCAAAGTGGATAACCTCACATTTATCCAACATATTCTTCATCTGCCATGCATTTGCCCACTCACCTAACCTATCCAAGTCGCTCTGCAGCCTCATAGCATCCTCCTCGCAGCTCACACTGCCACCCAACTTAATGTCATCTGCAAATTTGGAGATACTACATTTAATCCCCTTGTCTAAATCATTAATGTACAGTGTAAACAGCTGGGGCCCCAGCACAGAACCTTGCGGTACCCCACTAGTCACTGCCTGCCATTCTGAAAAGTCCCCATTTACTCCTACTCTTTGCTTCCTGTCTGACAACCAGTTCTCAATCCATGTCAGCACACTACCCCCAATCCCATGTGCTTTAACTTTGCACATTAATCTCTTGTGTGGGACCTTGTCGAAAGCCTTCTGAAAGTCCAAATATACCACATCAACTGGTTCTCCTTTGTCCACTTTACTGGAAACATCCTCAAAAAATTCCAGAAGATTTGTCAAGCATGATTTCCCTTTCACAAATCCATGCTGACTTGGACCTATCATATCACCTCTTTCCAAATGCACTGCTATGACATCCTTAATAATTGATTCCATCATTTTACCCACTACCGATGTCAGGCTGACCGGTCTATAATTCCCTGTTTTCTCTCTCCCTCCTTTTTTAAAAAGTGGGGTTACATTGGCTACCCTCCACTCCATAGGAACTGATCCAGAGTCAATGGAATGTTGGAAAATGACTGTCAATGCATCCACTATTTCCAAGGCCACTTCCTTAAGTACTCTGGGATGCAGTCCATCAGGTCCTGGGGATTTATCAGCCTTCAATCCCATCAGTTTCCCCAACACAATTTCCCGACTAATAAGGATTTTCCTCAGTTCCTCCTCCTTACTGGACCCTCCGATCCCTTTTATATCCGGAAGGTTGTTTGTGTCCTCCTCAGTGAATACCGAACCAAAGTACTTGTTCAATTGGTCCGCCATTTCTTTGTTCCCCGTTATGACTTCCCCTGATTCTGACTGCAGGGGACCTACGTTTGTCTTTACTAACCTTTTTCTCTTTACATATTTATAAAAACTTTTGCAATCTGTCTTAATGTTCCCTGCAAGCTTCTTCTCGTACTCCATTTTCCCTGCCCTAATCAAACCCTTTGTCCTCCTCTGCTGAGTTCTAAATTTCTCCCAGTCCCCGGGTTCGCTGCTATTTCTGGCCAATTTGTATGCCACTTCCTTGGCTTTAATACTATCCCTGATTTCCCTTGATAGCCAAGGTTGAGTCACCTTCCCTTTTTTATTTTTACGCCAGACAGGAATGTACAATTGTTGTAGTTCATCCATGCGGTCTCTAAATGTCTGCCATTGCCCATCCACAGTCAACCCCTTCAGTATCATTCGCCAATCTATCCTAGCCAATTCACGCCTCATACCTTCAAAGTTACCCTTCTTTAAGTTCTGGACCATGGTCTCTCAATTAACTGTTTCATTCTCCATCCTAATGCAGAATTCCACCATATTATGGTCACTCTTCCCCAAAGGGCGTCGCACAACGAGATTGCTAATTAATCCTCTCTCATTACACAACACCCAGTCTAAGATGGCCTCCCCCCTAGTTGGTTCCTCGACATATTAGTCTAAAAAACCATCCCTTATGCACTCCAGGAACTCCTCCTCCACCGTATTGCTTCCAGTTTGGTTAACCCAATCTATGTGCATATTAAAGTCACCCATTATAACTGCTGCACCTTTATTGCACGCACCCCTAATTTCATGTTTTTCACTACTACTGTTTGGAGGTCTGTACACAACTCCCACTAACTTTTTTTGCCCTTTGGTATTCTGCAGCTCTACCCATATAGATTCCACATCGTCCAAGCTAATGTCCTTCTGAACTATTGCCTTAATTTCCTCCTTAACCAGCAATGCTACCCCACCTCCTTTTCCTTTTATTCTATCTTTCCTGAATGTTGAATACCCCTGGATGTTGTTCCTTCACAGACTGGGAGAAATTTAGAATTCAGCAGAGGAGGACTAAGGGTTTAATTAGGAGGGGGAGAATAGAGTACGAGAGGAAGCTTGCCGGGAACTTAAAAACCGACTGCAAAAGCTTCTATAGATATGTGAAGAGAAAAAGATTAGTGAAGACAAATGTAGGTCCCTTGCAGTTGGACTCAGGTGAATTTATAATGGGGAACAAAGAAATGGCAGACCAATTGAACAAATACTTTGGTTCTATTTTCACGAAGGAAAACACAAATAATCTTCCGAAAGTACTGGAGGACCGAGGGCCTAATGAGAAGGAGGAACTGAAGGATATCCTTATTGGGCAGGAAATTGTGTTGGAGAAATTGATGGGATTGAAGGCCGATAAATCCCCGGGGCCTGATAGTCTGCTTCCCAGAGTACTGAAGGAAGTGGCCCTAGAAATAGTGGATACATTGGTGAATATTTTCCAACAGCCTATCGACTCTGGATCAGTTCCTATGGACTGGAGGGTAGTTAATGTAAGACCACTTTTTAAAAAAGGAGGGAGAGAGAAGGCGGGTAATTATAGACCGATTAGCCTGACATCAGTAGTGGGGAAAATGTTGGAATCAATTATTAAGGATGAAATAGCAGCGCATTTGGAAAGCAGTGACACGATCGGTCCAAGTCAGCATGTATTTATGAAAGGGAAATTATGCTTGACAAATCTTCTGGAATTTTTTGAGGATGTAACTAGTTGAGTGGACAAGGGAGAACCAGTGGATGTGGTGTATTTGGACTTTCAAAAGGCCTTTGACAAGGTCCCGCACAAGAGATTGGTGTGCAAAATCAAAGCACATGGTATTGGGGGTAATGTTCAGGCGTGGATAGAGAACTGGTTGGCAGACAGGAAGCAGAGAGTCTGGATAAACAGGGTCCTTTTCAGAATGGGAGGCAGTGACTAGTGGAGTGCCGCAGGGCTCAGTGCTGGGACCCCAGCTCTTTACAATATACATCAATGATTTGGATGAAGGTATTGAGTGTAATGTCTCCAAGTTTGCAGATGACACTAAGCTGGGTGGCGGTGTGAGCTGTGAGGAGGATGCTAAGAGGCTGCAGGGTGATTTGGACAGGTTAGGTGAGTGGGCAAATGCATGGCAGATGCAGTATAATGTGGATAAATGTGAGGTTATCCAATATGGTGGCAAAAACATGAAGGCAGAATATTATCTGAATGGCGGCAGATTAGGAAAAGGAGAGGTGCAACGGGACCTGGGTGTCATGGTTCATCAGTCATTGAAAGTTTGCATGCAGGTACAGCAGGCGGTGAAGAAGGCAAATGGCATGTTAACCTTCATAGCTAGGGGATCTGAGTATAGGAGCAGGGAGGTCTTACTGCAATTGTACAGGGCCTTGGTGAGGTCTCACCTGGAATATTGTGTTCAGTTTTGGTCTCCTAATCTGAGGAAGGACGTTCTTGCAATTGAGGGAGTGCAGCGAAGGGTCACCAGACTGATTCCAGGGATGGCTGGACTGACATATGAGGAGAGACTGGATCAACTGGGCCTTTATACACTGGAGGTTGGAAGAATGAGAGGGGATCTCATAGAAACGTATAAGATTCTGACGGGACGGGACAGGTTAGATGCAGGAAGAATGTTCCCGATGTTGGGGAAGTCCAGAACCAGGGGACAGTCTTAGGATACGGGGTAGGCCATTTAAGATTGAGATGAGGAGAAACTTCTTCACTCAGAGAGTTGTTAACCTGTGGAATTCCCTGCCGCAGAGAGTTGTTGATGCCAGTTCATTGGATATATTCAAGAGGGAGTTAGATATGGCCCTTATGGCTAAAGGGATCAAGGGGTATGGAGAGAAAGCAGGAAAGGGGTACTGAGGTGAATGATCAGCCATGATCTTATTGAATGGTGGTGCAGGCTCGAAGGGTCGAATAGCCTACTCCTGCACCTATTTTCTATGTTTCTATGTTTACTGTGTGATGTCTGTAACACTGTTATGCAACACTGAATGTACCCTTACACTGTATGATACGTCCTTACTGTACAGTATAAATGCACACGAGGCCCATACTTGAGAGAAGGTCACTCTGTGACCAGTTATCTTTATTACCAAGACCTCAAGTGATGAAGGTGGATGGAGCTTCCCCTTTTATATCTGAAAGTTCAGGTTAGGAGTGTCTCCCACAAGTTCACCCCCTTGTGGTCAATGTTCTCAAGGTGAACAACTTAGGTCAGCTTATACATGGGTTACAATGATAGTTGAATACATGACATCACCTCCCCTCAAAGTCTTTCTGGCATCACAGGTTAAGTCTCTCTGGTGGTTTACGTTCCCTTGTAGAGCGCCTGAGTTGGGGCTCCGGTTGTTGGTCGCTGGCCTGAGTGCCTGCTGTTTGCGGTGCCTCAGGCCTGTCCGGACTGCCCACAGTGACTGGGCTCTCCTCCACTTGGTTCCAGTGTTCGGTCACCTGTGGTGGAGTGAACTCTACATCGTGTTCTTCCTCTGCTTCTGCTATGGGGTTGCTGAACCTCCTTTTAGTTTGATCCATGTGTTTGCGGCAGATTTGTCCATTTGTAAGTTTAACTACCAAAACCCTATTCCCCTCTTTGGCAATCACAGTGCCTGCAAGCCATTTGGGCCCTGCAGCGTAATTAAGGACAAAAACAGAGTCATTGACATCAATACATCGCGCCCTCCCATTCCTGTTAGGCTGGTCACATTGTGACTGATGCCTGCTTTCAACAATTTCTTTCATAGTAGGGTGTACAAGGGATAAGCTGGTTTTGAGTGTCCTTTTCATTAGCAGCTCTGCGGGTGGAACCCCTGTGAGCGAGTGTGGTCGGGATCTATTGGCCAACAGGAGGCGTGATAAGCGGCTTTGCAGGGAACCTGCTTGGATTCTGAGCATCCCCTGTTTGATTATTTACACTGCTCGTTCCTCCTGGCCGTTTGAGGCCGGCTTGAACGGTGCCATTCTGACATGGTTGATTCCATTGCCTGCCATGAAGTTCTGGAATTCAGTGCTTGTGAAGCACTGGCCATTGTCGCTGACCAAGACATCCGGTAGACCATGGGCGGCGAACATTGCCTGTAGACTTTCTACCGTGGCAGAGGATGTTCTTGAATTTAAAATGGCACACTCAATCCATTTGGAGTAGACGTCTACTACAACTAAAAACATTTTTTCAATGAAAGGACCTGCGTAGTCCACATGGATACGTGACCATGGCTTGGCGGGCCAGGACCAGGGGCTAAGCGGGGCTTCCCTGGGTGCGTTGCCCAGCTGAGCACACGTATTGCACCTGCGAAAACAAAGTTCCAGGTCTGCATCTAACCCTGACCACCAAACGTGTGACCTGGCAATTGCCTTCATCAAGACAATGTCTGGGTGGTCATTGTGAAGTTCTCTGATAAACACCTCTCTGCCCCTCTGGGGCATGACTACTCGGTTTCCCCACAGTAGGCAATCGGCCAGAATCGAGAGTTAATCCTTGCGCCGATGAAACGGTTTAATTTCCTCAGGGCATGGCACGTATATGGTTGCCCAGTCCCCATTCAGGATACATTTCTTAACTAAAGACAGTAGCGGGTCTTTATTTGTCCAGACTTTAATCTGACGGGCTGTCACAGGTGAGCCTTCGCTTTTGAAAGCTTCAACAGCCATGACCATCTCAGCATCATGCTCAGTTGCCCCCTCCGTGGTGGCTAGTGGGAGCCTGCTGAGTGTATCGGCGCAGTTTTCGGTGCCCGGTCTGTGCCGAATTGTGTAGTCATAGGTGGCTAACGTGAGTGCCCACCTCTGTATGCGGGCCAATGCATTCGCATTTATGGCCTTGTTTTTGGCCAAAAGGGACGTTAGGGGTTTTTTGATCTGTCTCCAGCTCAAATTTCCTGCCAAACAGGTGCTGGTGCATTTTATTTTACTGCATATACACATGCGAGCGCTTCCTTTTCTACCATCCCGTAGCCCCTTTCTGCCTGGGACAGACTTCTGGAGGCATAAGTTACCGGCTGTAACTGACCATTGGCATTCACATGCTGCATCACACACCTGACCCTATAGGACGACGCATCACACATTCGAACAAGTTTCTTACACGGGTCATATAACAGTTTGTTGGAGCATAACAAATTGCGTGCTCTATCAAAAGCCCTTTCCTGCTGTCCCCCCAGACCCAATCGCGACCTCTGTGTAGGAGCACGTGTAGCGGCTCTAGCAGCGTGCTCAATTTGGTAAGAAAGTTGGCAAAATAGTTCAGGAGCCCCAGGAACGAACGCAGCTCTGTCGTGTTACGGGTTCTGGGTGCTCTCTGGATCGCTTCCGTTTTGGATGCAGTGGGTCTGATCCCGTCTGCTGCTACCCTCCTCCCCAGGAATTCTACCTCTGGAGCTAGGAAGACGCACTTCGCCTTTTTCAGTCGCAGTCCTACCTGGTCCAGTCTGCGTAGCACCTCCTCCAGGTTGTGGAGGTATTCTTCAGTATCACGACCGGTGATGAGGATGTCGTTCTGAAAAACCACCGTCCTTGGAATCGACTTGAGGAGGCTTTCCATATTTCGCTGAAAGTTCGCGGCGGCCGAACGAATCCCAAACGGACATCTGTTCTACTCAAACAACCCCTTGTGTGTCGTGATGGTGGTCAGCTTCTTCGACTCACTCGCCAGCTCCTGGGTCATGTAAGCTGAGGTCAGGTCCAATTTTGAAAAAAGTTTGCCACCGGATAGCATCGCAAAGAGGTTCTCCGCTCTCGGTAGCGGGTACTGGTCTTGGAGTGACACCCGATTGATGGTGGCCTTGTAATCGCCACATATCCTGACCGACCCATCCGCCTTGATCACCGGCACGATCGGGCTTGCCCAATCACTGAATTCGACTGGCGAGATGATGCCTTCCCTCTGCAGCCGGTCCAATTCGCATTCTATCTTTTCCCGCATCACGTATGGCACCGCTCTGGCCTTGTGTTGTACTGGCCTGGCGTCCAGGTTTATGTGAATCACTACCTTGGCCCCCATGAAAGTGCCGATGCCGGGTTGAAATAATGAGTCAAATTTGTCCAGGACCTTTGAGCATGATACTCGCTCCACAGAAAAAATTGCATTGACATCGCCCCAGTTCCAGTTCATGACAGCAAGCCAACTCCTCCCCAGTAGTGCGAGACCATCCCCCGGGACAATCCAGAGTGACAACCTGTTCTCCGAATCATTGTGGGTCACGACTACCGTGGTGCTGCCGAGCACCGGAATGATCTCCTTTGTATATGTCCGTAGCTGTGCATCAATCGGCAATAATTTTGGCCTCCTGGCCTTGGACACCCACAATCTTTCGAACTGTTTGATACTCATCAGGGACTGGCTGGCCCCCGTGTCTAGCTCCATTAATACTGGGATGCCATTGAGGAGCACGTTCATCATTATCAGTGGCGTCCTGGTATATGAACTGTATATGTGCTCCACATGAACTTGCTGAACTTCAGCTTCCAGCCATTTCCCCCAGTATTCATTTGGCCTTGTAGGGCTTACATCGGGCCCGTCCTCCTCGTACATCAACCTGGCTGCAGGCTTCCTGCACATACGCGCCAAGTGACCGCTGATGTTGCAGTTTCTGCAGATATATTGCTGATAGCTGCAAGCTCTGGCTGGGTTTTTGCCTCCACACCTCCAGCATGAGCTGGAGGCCTCATTGTTGGAAACAAAAGGTCCATTACCAGTCGATCGTCTCTGACTGTCTCTGTAACTGTCCTTAAACGTACCATTAACAGGTGTTGATGGCCCCATTACTGGCCGCATTTTCCATTGCGATGGCATGAATCGCCATTCAGCTTGCCATTGTCTCTGTTGAATTCCCCCTTTGGGTTTGACTACATGCTGGCGCATGTCCGATTGCCCTTATCTGCCTAGAGATCTGTGTGCCGTGTTAACAATGTTGACTCCCTGGTCGTTTGCCTCATTTGAGCCAAGATTTTTGTCATACATCATTCTGGTCTCGTCCTCCCCTGAGATAAATGTCTGGGCTATCAGAGCCGCCGCTTCCAAGGTCAAGTCTTTGGTCTCAATCAGTTTCCTGAAAACCCCAGCGTGTCCGATGCCCTCAATAAAAAAGTCTCGCAGCATCTCCGCTCTGCATGCATCTGGGAACTTACATAGGCTCGCCAGTCGCCGGAGATCTGCCACGAAGTCAGGAACGCTCTGCCCTTCTCACCGCCGGTGCGTGTAAAACCGGTGTCTTGCCATGTGCATGCTGCTCACCGGTTTAAGGTGTTCCCCGATCAACTTACTGAGCTCTTCGAACGTCTTGTCCGCCGGCTTCTCTGGTGCTAGAAGGTCCTTCATCAGGGAGTACGTTCTGGATCCACAAACCGTCAGGAGATGAGCCCTGCGTTTGTCGGCCAAATCCTGTCCCAACCATTCCTTAGTGACAAAACTTTGCTGTAGTCTCTTAATAAAGTTGTCCCAATCATCACCAACACAGTACCTCTCTTCTGTGCTGCTAGTGGCCTTGCTCGCATGGTTTAAATCCCAGTTTCTCGTCGCCAATAATACGTCCTTACTATCCAGTATAAATGCACACGAGGCCCATACTTGAGAGAAAGTCACTCTGTGACCAGTTATCTTTATTACCAAGACCTCAAGTGATGAAGGTGGGTGGAACTTCCCCTTTTATACCTGAAAGTCCAGGTTAGGAGTGTCTCCCACAAGTTCACCCCCTTGTGGTCAATGTTCTCAAGGTGTACAACTTAGGTCAGCTTACACATGGGTTACAATGATAGTTGAATACATGACACTGTACACACCTTACCTGGACATCAGAGGGTGCTGCTGCTGGAGACCGAAGGGAACCCAGTATATAAGGGAGCTCACAGCTTGGTGTCCTCACTCGAGGAGCTGCAAATAAAGGACTACGGGTCTACACAGTTTAAGCATCATACCCTGCCTCGTGGAGTCATTACTAAAGATGCCTACATACACCACAACTGGCGATGAGAATACGAGGTCACGAACTACACGCTCAGCATGTCGAATCTCAGCATCTTTCAGCAATTTACCGATGGGGAAGATTGGGACGCTCTTGTAGTAAGATTGCAACACTTAAAGAGACTGGCTGCACCGTGCGACTTTGGCGATCAACTAAATGAAGCACTAAGGGACTCTAAACCGATGAGAGCAGTGCACCGCATAGACACTTCTAAGGGCAGAAACGCTGCCCCGAGTCCCACACCCCTGAATCCGCCACATGGGGCAAACCAGATGGCCTTGTGCTGGCGTTGTGGAGGAAACCACAGGGCCCACCAGTGCCGCTACAAAGACTATGCATGCAAAGAGAAAGGGCACCTTCAAAGAATGTGTAAAAAAGGCTGTAATCACCACGTCTCAGATGAGTTGGCTGATCACCTGGGTCCGACACAGATGAAGGTGAAGTTGCTCAACCCCTGGAAGAAGAGTATGGAACTCATACCTGCTCCGCCGAAAGTTCTCTTTGGGTGATGAAAGTAGACATCGACAGGGTCCCAGTTTCTATGGAGCGTGACACAGGGCGAGCCAGTCTGCGATGAGCCAAACGACCTGTGAAGAACTTTGGATGAATCCCGCCAACCGACCACAACTGCATCCTGTCCAAGCGAAGCTGCTCCCAGGCCTCCGGGCTCCGGCAATCGACCTCGAACATGGATCCATCGCTGCATCCGGGGGTTCCACTGTCCAGCTCGACGGCGCGGCGATGAGTCCACAGCACCACGGCGAAATCTCCAAGGCCAAGGATCCTAACTCCACTTTCTGGGTCGAAGCAGCACTCCAAGAGGTGAACATCGGCGAAAGAAAAGGATTCCCGACGTCCAGAGTCGAACCTGTGGAAGAAAAGACCACCACAGCCTACCTGCAGGAGAGCCAGAAGATGGCTGCTGCACCAATATGAGCAGAACCTAAAATCAAAATGACCACGGCCATACCACGAGGGGCAGCGTTGGAGGAGTGACACGTGCCACCGAACGGCCAATCGGATTGGGAGGCTCCCTTAAAGGAGACCGGTAACCAAAGAAATTTAAAGGGACAGTTTCAACTATTTGAGTACAAGGACCTTAAAACTAAAGCTGCAATTAAAGGGTGCAAGTATGAAAATGTATGCAATGTAACCATGAATTGTGATGCACGTTTAACTAATGTAACTAAAAAAAAAAGGGATGAATGCAGATGTCAGTAAGGTTAAGAAAAAGTTTATTATGCGTAACAATAATGATAGAGAATGTGAAATGCCTAATGTAACCATGTCTGTTGAAACCAGGACACCCAAAAGTGATGCAAATGTTAGAATGTACAATGCAGGCTCAGCTATGTGTGATCAGAGCCAATGTGTCATGTCTACTGGTAGGACACTGCCAAAGGACATTGAGTCCTACAGGGACCACGCTGATGCCAATGGGATCCCCCTGTGAGAGATCCCCAGGTCCAGCAGGCTACCTGACCATGTACCTGGACCTTTGGAATGAATGTGATGCCCCTTGCAGGACACACACACACACCCAGTGGGAGCAGACCCACTACAGGTACAGTGGTCAATGGGCAGCCACAGCCACCACCAATGGCAACCTGCACCAGACCAGCCCTTCAGCCGCTGGTCACCAGGGCCAACACCAGGAGTATGAGTCCAATACCCTCCAGCTTCCCTGGCAAATCCTGGGTGGTGTGTATACCCAATTAGTGTTCAAGGAGCCTACCCAGTCTTGTGTCCCTGCCCACCACCCCACAACAGTGACACCTACTTGTTTTGTGTGTGAGGGAGGGGAAACGTATGAGGCCAGCCCCAAGCACAGAGGTCACACCTGGCAACCAGAACTCTCACCACAACCTCCCATAGCCCACCACTGATCACCTCCCCTGGTCATGACAATAAGGATATGAAAAATGCTTAGGGGGGGAGTGTTGTTGCATATGCATGCCTGTTTACTGTGTGATGTCTGTAACACCGTTATGCAACACTGAATGTACCCTTAAACTGTACACATCTTACCTGTACACCAGAGGGTGCTAATGCTGGAGACCTAAGGCTTACCTGCACACTGCTAGTAACCCAGTATATAAGGGAGCTCACAGCTTGGTGCCCTCACTCTAGGAGCTTCAAATAAAGGACTACAGGTCCTTACTGGAGTCATTACTAAAGGTGCCTACATGCATCACACTGGGCATTTAGTTTTTGACTGTCTTTTGCCACAATATCTGCAATTGTTCGTAAACTCTTTGTCTGTGAATTCATTCTTTGTGGGTCGGGGTTTCTGTCTGACAGCTTTGACATCTTCAGAGTCTGTTTTAGTGAGCTTCATGGATTTCATTTGCGCAACTGTGGCCTCTGTAGCTTTACAGAGCATCACACATTTATCGAGTGTTAGGCTTGATTCTTGCAACAGCCTCTTCTGCAGAGTGTTATCAGATATTCCGCAAACTATGCGGTCTCTGTTGAAATTATCCCTCAAATTGCCGAAATCACATGACGATGCTAGCTCTCTCACTTTCACGAGATATCTGTCAAACCGCTCGTCCCCTTGTACACAGTCGTTAAACTGGTACCGTTCATCGATGATGTTGGTTTTACCTTTACAGTGCTCTTCCCAGAGCTTCAAAATAATCTCCATTTCCTGTTTGTCTTCCTCTGATTTGTAGGGAAGATTATTGTTGATATCTAGAGCATCGCGGCCAATGGCAGTGATATATGTTGCAACCCTAACTCTATCTGGTTGTTCCACAATATTCGTGATAATTTCACAGCTGTCCCACAGCTGTTTGAATTTTTTCCAGTTGGCTTTCAAATCACCAGTCACCTGCAATGGAGGTGGGAGAGGAATGTGTGCGGGAGTTGGCACCGTGGTGGTCATGATAGCTCACTACAGTTTAGGACTTTGAGTTTGTCACATAATGTATACAATTCAAATACCCAGAGCACTAGAACAAGTCTAATAGTAAAATATTGTGGCCATATAATTGTAGAAATCTTTTTTCAATCGAGGCTCCACAATAACTTATGCCACTTTAAGTTTACTTTACTAATGCCTCTAGATTTTACAAGCTTATGACTATTTATCACCCTTCACAGATCCACACGCAACGTGTAGGAAGCATGCTCTGCACTGCACTGCTTAACGTCAATTTCGATCAGCTCGAAAAAGTCTTACAATTCCAATATTTTGGTCGTAGATGTAATCGACGAAAGATCGGAAATCTCGGCTTCTGACACCATGCATTTTATAATCTCTTGAACACTTTTAGTTCAACTTCATTCTATTTATTTGGGAGATCTCAGACAGCCATGTGGAGCTTTAAGATGGTGTTCTGTTAAGTATGGAAGAACTCTGCAAGACTGAATATTATGAGCTAAAACTGATGTGACCTTAGTCTCTTTAATACAACTCCAGAGTGCCAAAGCAGTATGGCAGACAACATTTTACACTCCCTTGCACGAGGTGTGCAGGTGACTCTTGGGCCTCCAACAGTTGCGCCCTCTGGTGGCAAGTCTTACACAGTTACAATGTTTACATACATAACATCACTCCCCCTCAAAGTCTTTGATACAAATTATTTACAAGTTGAGACGATCCGGGGCCCAACGCTCCCTGGTTGATTGTCTGAGTTCAAACTCTGGCATGGGTGAGTTGGTCGGACCATTGCTGCACTGCGGCGCGGCTGGTCTGACAGGACTGTTGGGAATGGTGGGTTCATCCTCTTGACTGACAGCGAGGTCGATTGCTGGTTGGGTGTGTGTTGGTGGATCGATGATGGTGATGTCCTCTTCAGGTTGTTCCTGGTTGTCGGTGAACGCCAGTTTGGTCTGATCCAAATGCTTTCTGCATGTTTGTCCATTCAATAGTTTGACCATAAACACTCTATTCCCCTCCTTAGCCAAGACAGTGCCAGCGACCCATTTAGGACCATGACCGTAATTCAGGACAAACACAGGGTCGTTAACATCAATGTCACGCGATACAGCCGCGCGATCGTGGTACATGGTTTGCCGGTGAGGCGGGGTTTCCACATGATCATTTAGATCCGGGTGGACTAAGGAGAGCCTGGTTTTGAGTGCTCTCTTCCTTAACAATTCTGCAGGGGGAACCCCAATGAGCGAGTGTGGTCGTGTCCGGTAGCTGAGCAGAACCCGAGGTAAGCGGGGTTTGCAAGGAGCCTTCCGTCACGCGTTTCAAGCTCTGCTTGATAGTTTGGATTGCCCGTTCCGCTTGACCGTTGGATGCGGACTTAAACGGGGCAGACTTGACATGCTTGATGCCATTGCAGGTCATAAACTCGTTGAATTCCGAGCTGGTGAAACATGGTCCATTGTCACTGACAAGGACGTCGGGCAAGCCATGGGTGGCGAACATAGCCCGGAGGCTTTCAATGGTGGCAGTGGATGTGCTGGATGACATTATTACACATTCAATTCATTTAAAGTAAGCGTCCACTACAACTAAAAACGTCTTTCCAAGAAAGGGGCCAGCAAAATCTACGTGGATCCTGGATCACGGTTTGGAGGGCCATGACCACAGAGTCAATGGAGCCTTGGTGTATTGCTCAATTGCGAGCAAGTGTTGCATTGATGTATGCATGACTCTAAGTCCGAGTCAATGCCAGGCCACCAAAAATGCGACCTGGCTATAGCCTTCATCATGACTATGCCTGGGTATAAACGTTTCCCTGACGTTTTTTGGCAAAACCACGCGATTACCCATAAGAGACAATCCAACTGGATGGACATTTCAGCTTTGCATCGGTGAAACGGCTTAATTTCATCTTGCATTTCCCCGGGAACGGCTGACCAGGTCCCATTGAGGATGCAACTTTTTACAAGTGATAGCGCAGGATCCTGGCTGGTCCAGGTCCTGACGGGTGACCCTTCGCTCTCAAAAGCATCCATGACAAGAAGCAAGTCTGTGGGCTGTGCCATTTCCACCCCTGTATTGGACAATGGTAGCCGACTGAGGGCATTGGCGCAGTTCTCCGTGCCTGGTCTGTGGCGGATAACATAGTCATAGGCGGACAATGTTAGTGCCCATCTTTGGATGTGGGACGAAGCATTGGTGTTTATACCTTTGCTTTTAGAAAACAGTGAAATGAGCAGTTTGTGGTCGGTTTCAAGCTCAAACCGAAGTCTAAATAGGTATTAGTGCATTTTCTTAACCCCATATACACATGCAAACGCCTCTTTCTCGAACATACTGTAGGCTCTTTCAGCCTTAGACAGATTCTAGACGCGTATGCAACCGGTTGAAGTTTGCCCGATACATTGGTTTGCTGTAACACACAGCCGACCCTGTACGAAGATGCATCACAAGCTAGCACTAATCGTTTACACGGGTCATACAATACAAGTAACTTATTAGAACAAAGTAGGTTTCTGGCATTCTCTTGAGATTTACCCCAAACCCAGTCGTCACCCTTATGGAGCAACATGTGCAACGGTTCCAGCAAAATACTTAACCCGGGTAAAAAGTTACCAAAATAATTGAGGAGTCCCAGGAACGAACGCAGCTCCATCACATTCTGTGGTCTGGGTGCATTCTTGATGGCCTCTGTCTTTCAGTCTGTGGGTCTGATGCCGTCTGCCGCAATCTTTCTCCCCAAAAATTCAACCTCTGGTGCCAGGAAAACACACTTGGAGCATTTCAGCCTGAATCTCACTCTGTCTAGTCGACTTAGAACCTCTTCCAGGTTGTGCAGGTGTCCGGTGGTGTCACAACCGGTGATCAGGATGTCGTCTTGAAACACAACGGTGTGCGGAACTGATTTCAGCAGACTCTCCAGCCGAGCGAATCTCAAAAGGGTACCTGTGGTATATGAACAGTCCTTTGTGCGTGTTGATGCACGTCAATCCTTTAGAAGATTCAGCCAGCTCCTGTGTCATGTAGGCGGTTAGGTCCAACTTGGTGAACGACTTTCCCCCCCCCCCACTAACGTTGCGAACAGGTCATCCACCTTGGGTAGCGGGTACTGGGCTTGTAATGAGACCTCGGTTGATCATTACCTTGTAGTCTCCGCAGATTCTGACCACGCCATCGCTTTTCAACACCAGAACAATCAGACTGGCCCACTCGTTGAACTCGACTGGCGATACGATTCCCTCTCGTTGAAGTCTGTCCAGTTCGATCTCGACTTTCTCCCTCATCATATATGGAACCGCTTGAGCCTTGTGATGAATGGGCCTTGCAACAGGAACTAGATGGATCTGCACCTTGGCGCCTGTGAAGTTGCCGATGCCTGGTTCAAATAGCGACGGGAACTTGCTCAGCATTTGGGCGCACGAGGCATCATCCACTGAAGATAATGCTTTGATGTCGTTCCAGTTCCATCGAATCTTTCCCGGCCGGCTTCTGCCGAATAGCATTGGGCCATCGCCTGGTACAATCCACAGTGATAAATCATGCACAGTTCCATCGTACGATACCTTAACTGCTGCACTGCCAATGACTGGTATGAGTTCTTTGGTGTAGGTGCACAGCTTTGTCTGAATTGGGCTCAGTTTGGGCCTCTGTGCCTTGTTGCCCGCAGTTTCTCAAAAGCCTTCTGACTGATAACTGACTGACTCGCCCCCATGTCCAATTCCATTGATACCGGAATATCATTCAATTTGACTTTCAGCATGATAGGAGGGCTCTTGGTGGTGAAGGTGTGTACCCCATACACTTCTTCCACGGGTTGAGTTGCCTCTCTTGTTTGTTCTGCGTGATCCGTGCCGGATCGATCATCCTCTGCCGACTCTGCCACGTAGTGAGTCGCAGCACTGTTGCACATTCGCTGTAGGTGTCCCATTGTTTCGCAGCCTTTGCACACATAGTGCTTGAATTGATAGTGATGGGCTCGGTGATTACTCACGCAGCGCCAACATGGTGCTAATGGATTTACATTCACGCCCGATGGCGGACTCTTAGTCATCCTAGGTCTTGCAGCTACAGACGTGTAGGCCCTGACATATGCAGTTCTGCCTGCTAGCGACGTTATTTTATGCACAGTACTTGCCGGTGAGCTTCGGTGCTGGGAAGATATCTGACTGGTATTATCGCTTGTGGATATGAATGTCTGGGCTATCGTGATGGCCTTGCTCAGGCCTAGGGATTCGGCGGACAGTAGCTTGCAAAGAATGACCTCGTGGCTGATGCCAAGCATAAAAAAGTCCCGCAGCATTTCCCCCAAAAATCCAGCAAATTCGCAAGTTCCCGCAAGGCGTCGCAGGTTGGCGACATAACTCGCCACGTCCTGGCCCTCGGAGCGGTGGTGCGTGTAGAAGCGATACCTGGCCATTAAGATGCTCTCCTTCAGCTTGAGGTGGTTCCAAACCAGCGTACACAACTCTGTATAGGTCTTCTCCGCTGGTTTCTCCGGTGCTCGCAGATTCTTGATGGGGCCATATATTGTGGACCCACGCACGGTGAGGTGAATCGCCCTGCGCTTGATCGTTTTATCATCCCCATCCATCTCATTGGCCACAAAGTATTGGTCGAGACGCTCAACGAAGGCTTCCCTATCATCACCCTCTACAAATCTCTCTAAAATACCAACAGCAGACATGACCGGGTGAAAGTTCGTAATCTGTTGCTCGTCGCCAATAGTTAAGTATGGAAGAACTCCACAAGACTGAGTATTGTGAGCTAAAACTGATGTGACCTTAGTCTCTTTAATACAACTCTAGAGTGCCTGAGCAGCATGGCAGACAACCTTTTATACTCCCTTGCACGAGGTGTGCAGGTGACCCTTGGGCCTCTGGTGGAAAATCTTACACAGTTACAATGTTTACATACATAACACGTTCCTTCACAGACCCTCTCTCTCAATACCTCCTAGCTGGAGGGCACTATACATTATATTGATACCTCCTAGCTAGAGGGCGCTATACATTATTTCATTACACTATTCTCAGGTCTTTGCTGATGATGCCTCATAAAAAGCTGTATGAGATGTACAACAACTGCTGAGAGGAAAAAAGTGCACTAAAAACAGACAAAGCTTCTTTAAGAAGCAGCACCGTCTAGAGGTGTTTGTGGTACATTACATAGAAACATAGACATAGAAACATATAAAATAGGTGCAGGAGCAGGCCATTCAGCCCTTCTAGCCTGCACCGCCATTCAATGAGTTCATGGCTGAACATGAAACTTCAGTACCCCCTTCCTGCTTTCTCGCCATACCCCTTGATCCCCCGAGTAGTAAGGACTTCATCTAACTCCCTTTTGAATATATTTAGTGAATTGGCCTCAACTACTTTCTGTGGTAGAGAATTCCACAGGTTCACCACTCTCTGGGTGAAGAAGTTTCTCCTCATCGCGGTCCTAAATGGCTTACCCCTTATCCTTAGACTGTGACCCCTGGTTCTGGACTTCCCCAACATTGGGAACATTCTTCCTGCATCTAATATTACCATTGAATAATGAAACTTAAAAAAGATACATTTTTGAACAGGCAACCTATGGGCACCTGACAGGTCCAGTGAGTTGAAGGAAATGTTCCTGCTATTTTCCTGTCCTGGGTGCACTCCAAAAACAGGAACACTCCCTAACTGGGCCTCGCTGTGGATGGAAGGGCAGGAAACATGAGGGCTGCTGCAGGTCCAAGTGGCTCCTGGCTGTTGGCATCAGAGCCTTCTGGCTCTTTCGGGAGAGCAACAACCAGAAGGCTCTCAGGCTCAAATATTTTCCTGGGGAGTTAATGTTCCAAAACTTTAAGCTCTAGCTTCTTCAATCTTCGTGCCATCCCAGCAGCCCTGCAGACGCTCTGGTCCGCGGGGTCCTTGCGCAAGTCCTAATGTCAGATTTCTTCAGTTGTCAATCTGCCAGAATGCCCAACCGTTGTACGAGGAACAATATAAGACAGGAAGTCAGGAACGCTGGGCCTACACCTATGTAGACACAGGTGCAATTATGTCACATTGAGAAGTTCCACGAAATCCTGGGACATTCAATTTTACTTTGAATGCTTTATGCATTCACATACATAACATTTGATCCTAACTCCACTCTTTTGAAATGTAATTCCTCATTCCTTTTCCTAATTTCTCATTTCATTTTGAATATAACTTGCCGCTTCTACAACAGTGTTTATCTTTCACTACCTCATAACCTGTTTCTTTTGATATTTTCTCACTATTTATCTCTAAATCTTCTACTTCAATCCCATTAACTTTATTAATCCTATTCTCCCTTTCAATCTCAGACCTACTCTTTTTCTACCCTACAG
This sequence comes from Pristiophorus japonicus, assembly GCF_044704955.1. Classification (NCBI taxonomy): domain Eukaryota; kingdom Metazoa; phylum Chordata; class Chondrichthyes; family Pristiophoridae; genus Pristiophorus; species Pristiophorus japonicus. The sequence continues at coordinate 196,212,433 of NC_091978.1, forward strand.
CCATATGTGTTTAAGTTCTTTCCCACTCCTCTATCTATCCGCTCTGCAAGGACACTAGTGCTATTTCTGTTCAGGTGAAGGCCATCCCTTTGGTATAGCCTTCCGTTGTTCCAGAAATCACTTCAATGCCCCAGTAATGTTAACCCTTCCCTCCTATACCACCTCTACAGCTAACTACTGACCTTCCTATTCTTCTACATAATCTATTTTGCACTTGGAAAAAGAAGAAAATGGAGATTAGTACTGTTGACGTCTTTTGTTGGAACTGTTGCCAAAATCCTTAAAGTGTTTTTTTTAATTCATTCATGGGATGTGGGCATTGCTGGCAAGGCCTGCATTTATTGCCCATCCCTAATTGCCCTTGAGAAAATGGTAGTGAGCTGCCTTCTTGAATCACTGCAGTCCATCTGGTGAAGGTACTCCCACAATGCTGTTAGGGAGGGGGTTCCAGGATTTTGACCCAGCGACGATGAAGAAACGGCAATATACTTCCAAGTCAGGATGGTGTGTGACTTGGAGGGGAACGTGGAGGTGGTGGTGTTCCCATGCGCCTGCTGCCCTTGTTCTTCTAGGTAGTAGAGATCACGGGTTTGGGAGGTGCTGCCGAAGAAACCTTGGCGAGTTGCTGCAGTGCATCTTGTAGATGGTACACACTGCAGCCATGCTACACTGGTGGTGGAAGAAGTGAATATTTAAGGTGGTGGTTGGGATGCCAATCAAGCGGGCTGCTTTGTCCTGGATGGTATCGAGCTTCGTGAGTGTTGTTGGAGCTGCACTCATTCAAGCAAGTGGAGAGTATTCCATCGCACTCTTGACTGATGCCTCGTAGATGGTGGAAAGGCTTTGGGGAGTCAGGAGGTAAGACACTCACCACAGAATACCCAGCCTCTGACCTGCTCTTGTTGCCACAGTTTTTATGTGGTTGGCCCAGTTAAGTTTCTGGTCAATGGTTACTCCCAGGATTGGGGCATTCGACGATGGTAATGTCATTGAATGTCAAGAGGCGGTGGTTAGACTCTCGCTTATTGGAGATAGTCATTGCCTGGCTCTTGTGTGGCGCAAATGTTACTTGCCATTTATCAGCCCAAGCGTAAATGTTATCCAGGTTTTGCTGCATGTGGGCATGGACTGAGGAGTTGCTAATGGAACCGATCACTGTGCAATCATCAGCGAACATTCCCACTCCTGACCTTGTGATGGAGGGAAGGTCACTGATGAAGCAGCTGAAGATGGTTGGTCCTTGGACACTAACCTTAGAAACACCTGCAGCGATGTCCTGGAGCTGTGATGATTGACCTCCAACCACCACAATCATCTTCCGTTGTGCTAGATATGACTCCAGCCAGGTGAGCATTTTTCCCTTATTTCCAATAACTTCAGTTTTACTAGGGCTCCTTGATGCCACACTGTCAAATGCTGCCTTGCTGTCAAGGGCAGTCACTCTCACCTCACCTCTGGAATTCAGTTCTATTGTCCATGTTTGCACCAAGGCTGTAATGAGGTCTGGAGCCGAGTGGTCCTGACAGAACCCAGGATCCAAGACTCAAATGTACTTCTATCTAGGTCATTGGTTAAAACATGGGCCAGAAACTTTGGCTGATCCACCCATCCCATGATGCCCCTCATTCTGTCATCAGGATTCCCGGTCATGACTGCAAAAAGGCTTTTTAATAGACTATTGAATACGCCCCCACCCACCGCCACTCTCCTTTTGTTGTAGTCCAACAGTTCTCACTGCTTTGCATAATCCTTTGCTCCACTGTACTGCAATGTTGTTAGGGACAACCTTCCTCTGATTCTCTGGGGGGGAAATTTAATCCCCGCAAACGGGTGGAATTGGGTCTGGTGAGATGTAAAAATGTTTTAAATCTGTAACCAGACCCCAACCCACCCATGTAATGTCTGTAAGCTTGTAATGTTTGTAACTTCACACTGTGGATGTGGAAATATTGTGTACTGCAAGTGCAGGGTTAATAATAAACAGAACCAGACAGATTTCTGGAGGCTTCCGAGAGAGCTGCCTGCCATGTTCGGAAGCTGTATGTGCTGTGCTCTGTGAAGATATCACATTTGGCGACGGAAGATGGGATTTTTAGGATGATTTAAAGCTTAAATTTTGTTGGTGAAGGATTGAGCCAGCCGACAGGGAGACTTTGGAAGTTTCTTTCTTTAGAAAAAGTTACAAAATCCGATATAAAATACAGCACACGGTGTGAACAGCTAGAGGTTAAAATGACAGCACCCGCAGGTGTATTGGGACATTTGGGAGAATATAGACATGACCGGGAACGTTTTAAAGTGTATGTGGATCGGTTAGAAATGTATTTCACTGCAAATAACATAATCAAAGTTCCAGACAATACAGTCCAGAGCCGGGCTGTGTTGGAACGTAAGAAAGTGATCTTCTTATCGGAGGCAGGTGCGGCATTATATGATACTCTTGTAAATCTGCTTATGCCTGACGAGCCAAAGGACACAACGCTTAAAGAGATTTTAATGAAGCTGGAGCAGCACTATAACCCCAAACCGTTAGAAATTGCTGAAAGTTATCGTTTCGGGATTCGTAATCAAAAGGCTGATGAAAGTATCGCTGATTACATCGTAGCATTAAAAAAGCTATCGATGCACTGTAATTTTGGAAATTTTCAAAACCAAGCATTACGGGATCGTTTTGTTTGTGGGGTGAAAAATGATGCGCTCAGAAGGAAGTTATTGACGACGGATGACTTGACTTTTGAGATTGCTTGTCAGACAGCGAGGTCAATGAGCATGGCCGAACAATATTCCCGAGAATTAAATAATGATTACAGTTGTCAGTCAACCGAGGTAAATCACCTGCAGGTTCAAGGTAAAAGACAGGCATGGCCGAAAGTCTCAGAAACTGGAAATTCTACCAGAGCGTCGAAGTCGTGCTATAGGTGCCTGGGACAACACATTGCTCAAAGTTGTCCATACGTGAAGGCAGAGTGTTTCTTCTGCAGAAAGACTGGGCATCTTGCGAAGGCATGCCGACTGAAGTGTAAACCAACTTTTAAAGCTATGAGTCCAGCGTTCAAAGCTATGAGTAGAAATCCCAAGAGACTACATAGCATGGAAGAACAACAACAGGACGAGGAGATGTTAGAGTTACACGTCATCAGGAGCACGAGGTTAATGGACAGCGATTTGGAAAGCATCAAAATCCACATAGATGTTGCGGGATTCAAGATACCAATGGAAATTGACACGGGTGCATCCGTGAGTGTAGTACCGGAGTCACTGTACCTCGACAAATTGCGTGATTTTCAACTGGAGAAATCCAAGATACAGCTGCAAGGCTACTCAGGAGAGAAAATTTCTGTGGTAGGTCGTATCACCGTACGGTGAAAAATAAAGATCAATTTCAGAACTTGCCTCCAATAGTAGTGAAAAGAGACAAGCCGGCATTACTAGGAAGAAATTGGTTGAGCTCACTGAAGCTGGATTGGAGTAAGATTTTCTGTGTGGAAGCGAGATTTTCATCAATGGATGAGGTTATCAAGCAGTATCCGAAGGTGTTCTGTGAAATGGGCAGTCTGATCCAAGGCTTCAAGGCAAGTGTCAGGGTACAGAAGGACGCTAGATCGGTTTACTACAAGCCACGTTCTGTACCATATGCACTCAAGGAGAAAGTTGAGCAAGAACTCAAAAGACTAGAGACTGAGAACATTATTTGTAAGATAGATCGATGTAATTGGGCTACACCCATTGTTGTTGTACCTAAGTCTGATGGTAAGGTAAGATTGTGTGGTGATTATAAAGTAACCGTAAACCAGGTTCTAGAGGGTAATGTCCCCAATACATTGCCGAATATAGAAGATTTGTTCACAACACTGACAGGTGGTCAGATCTTCTCAAAACTGGATCTTACGAATGCCTACTTACAGATTGAGCTAGATGAGGAGTCCAAGTCATGTTTGACTATAAATACTCATCTAGGCCTATATCAATTTAATAGGCAACCGTTTGGAGTGTCTTCCACCCCTGCCATATTCCAAGGGGTGATGAACCAGATTTTGCAAGGTATTGAAGGGGTAGTATGTTATTTGGATGACATACTAATTTCAGCACCAAATAGCCAAATTCATAATAACATATTGAATGAAGTCCTCAAACGGCTAGAGAAGCACAGAGTATGAGTGCCTGCTCGTAAGTGTGAGTTATTTAAAAACTCAGTGGAGTACTTAGGGTACAGAGTAGACAAAGATGGTTTACATCCAACCATGGAAAAATTGGATGCAATTAGAAATGCACCCACTCCCAGGCATGTCACTGAACTTCGTTCATTCTTGGGTCTTTTGAACTATTATGGGAAGTTTCTACCAAATTTGGCTACAGTATTACATCCAATGAATGAACTTTTGAAAAAACAGGCCCATTGGAAGTGGTCAAAAAAATGCGATACAGCATTCAAGGAGTGTAAAAGCAAATTGGTAGAGAGCACCATGTTAGTTCACGATGACATATCTACGGAGATTAAGCTAGCATGTGATGCCTCTCTGTATGGAGTTGGGGCAGTAATCTCTCATGTATTAAGTAGTGGGGAGGAGAGACCAATTGCTTTTGCTTCACACACTCTCAGTGCCAGTGAGAGTAATTATGCGCAAATTGAAAGGAAAGCTTTGGCATTAATTTTTGGGGTCAAGAAGTTTCACAAATACTTGTATGGTCATAAGTTTACCATCGTTACGGACCATAAGCCCCGAACAGCAATCCTCCATCCAAAGTCCCCAGTTCCAACATTAGCTGCAGCCCGAATGCAGAGATGGGCTTTGATTTGTCAGCCTATACATATGATATTGAATACAGACGATCAGCTGATCACAGTAATGCTGATGCAATGTCTAGATTGCCTTCCCCATCACAAGTTACACCTGATAGGGAAGAAGTGTTTTATTTTTCATACATTGATGAACTGCCAGTCACAGCTGAAGAAATTGGTAGAGCAACCAAACATGACCCAGTGATGGCAAAGGTGTATGAGTATATTGCAAATGGATGGCCAAACCAGGTAACAGACAAAGATACACATCCATTCTTCATTCGTAGGAATGAATTATCAATCGATAAAGATTGTATCATGTGGGGTGCAAATGTGGTTATACCAAATAAATGCAGGTCCAAATTATTAGGGGACCTCCATGATCAGCACCTGGGAATGTGCTTGACCAAGAGTTTTGCACGCAGTTATTTATGGTGGCCAGGTCTTGATAAAGATATAGAGTGCATCGTGAGTCAGTGTACGACATGTCAATCAGTAAGCAAGCAACCACCACCAGTACCATTACAGCCATGGAAATGGCCTCCCAGGGTGTGGCTAAGGTTACATATTGATTTTGCTGAGTTAGAAGGACAACAATTGTTCATTGTGATTGATAGCCATTCGAAGTGGGTTGAGGTGTTTCCAATGTGGAAAATAACAACAAGTAAAACATTGGACATTTTACGAAAATGATTTTCTTCATTTGGCCTCCCTGAAGAAATTGTTTCGGATAATGGACCACAATTTTGTTCAGAAGAATTTGCACAATTCACAAGCAAAACTGATGTGAAACATACCAAGGTTCCATCATACCATCCTGCTTCGAATGGTGCAGCAGAGCGCGCACTGTACAAATTGTAAAACGTGCCCTCATAAAACAAATGTTAGATCCAAATCCAAGGAAACGACAGTTGTCATACAACTACTGGTAGAACACCAGCAGAGTTGTTTCTCAAAACGACAGCCACGAACCAGATTCTCGTTGTTAAAGCCAAATTTGGCACAGTCCGTAGAAGAGACACAATTAAGACAGAAAGAGAATCATGATAAAGGTAGAGTAAAAGAGAGAAGTGTGAAATTAAACCAGAAGGTGAGAGTGAAGAACCATCACCATAAGTGAGTAAAGTGGTTCATATTTGGTCAAGATGTTTGATAATGGACAGGTTAGGTTTGTTCATATTGATCATATTTTAGCTACAGACATGGAAGGAGTTGAAGGTGGGAATGATTCAATTATTTCTGACTAATCAGATAGTTTTGATACACCAGTAGCAAATCCTAAATCCAATGCACTAGAAACAAATCGAGGAGAGAATCAGAATGAAAGTCTGAGTCCGAGTCAGGAAAACAAAGAGCCTGAAATTAGAGTGACTTCAAATGAAAATCAAGGAAATTCCATGGAGGAAAACGTTCCTCAGGATGAGCCTCGAATGAGTTTAGATTCGAGACCATGTTTGGAAGGTTCTGTTCAAGAGCGAAGGTAACCTCTTCGAAACAGAAAACAAGTGGTCAAGTTAAATTTGTAAATATGGAAAAAAAATAAGTTTATGTCCTGTGTTATGTATAAACATGAAAGTTATGTATGATGTTTGTTATGATGGCTTCTTCATTAAGGAGGGAGAAGTATAATGTCTGTAAGTTTGTAATGTTTGTAGCTCCACACTGTGGATATGGACGTTTTGTGTACTGCAAGTACAGGGTTAATAATAAACAGAACAATGCAGATTTCCGGAGGCTTCCGAGAGAGCTGCCTGCCATGTTAGGAGCTGTGTGTGCTGTGCTCTGTGAATATATCACAGCCCACTTCCAATTTATCGGAGGCAGGACCAGGGGTGGGCCATCAACCCGCTCCCAGGAAGCGGGTCATCATTTAAAATATTAGAATGAGGTTGTGCACCTCAGAGTTCACCTGTCTTCCACGTTTACTCTGGCCGGCTGGGTTTCCCAGGCATCGGGAAACCCGGTAGGTAAAGGGAGACGAGGACCACTGCATGGAAAAGGTAAGTGCCTCTCCAGCACTGCTTATGGGCCAAGAGGAGCAAGAAAGCTTCTTCCCAGCACACCAAGCTTATGTATTTCCCTGCCCAACATCGGACCCACCCCCAGGATAGCCCCGTTCGCTCCCCCCATGAACCAGGATTGGACTTCTGGGATCGCAACCACTCACGGGAATTGAACCCCCCCGACCCCAGGATCAGCGACCACCCCCCCCACCACCCCCGCCACCACACACATTAACATTAACCCAGCTGCAGGCTCCTTACCTGCTCCTGGTCTGTGGCCTCCTCCCACGTGTTCCCCGCCTGATAGGGAGCATGCTGGAAAAAAAACACTCAGTGCAGTTGGGTTTCCCGACCAAAACTCCTCCCTTCCGCTCACAAATCCTGTCCCAGTAAATAAATATCAGAGCCACTGTCACTGCCTAGCTCATACTTTCTAAAATTAAGTAACTATTGGACAGTTTCAGTAACTGGAGCTCCCTGCACATCTGGGTTCTGAATTCCTCTGCTTCCTCTGTAGATGGTCATCCACTTTGCTTTTTCTACATTATCCATGTCCTGAACTTCTTAACACTTGGGTAACAACATCGCGGAAAGTACAATTCTAAAACCTCTCGGTCCCACTGATGCTGTGGAATATGGTCAATTGCTCGAGATCTTTCGCTCTCGTGTCCCAATTTTATGACACTCAAGTGCAAATGTGACAGTCCCAAATACACTGAGGATTTAGGATGTCCGCATATTGCTCTGTACACAGATCACAAGGGCTCCCTGTATCACCATCCCTCCATGTCTAACTTAATGCTGTAGGCAGTGTTAGCCTAATCTCCCCACCATACTCTCACAAATTCAAATTTCAAATTACTTCACACAGTACTAATTATAGAAAAAAAACTCCTGTCCAAGGCTGAACTCCTGCTAAAGCTAAATTCCACATTTTTTTGGCCTTTTCTTGATATACCTAATCTATATGGTTCACAAATCATGCCAGAACACACAGCGGGTTTATTAACTGATCCAGCAGAAGTGCTTCAAAATAATTTCTAAAATAGAAAATTAATACAGGAGCAATGATAACCAATGTGAGAATATTAAAGGAAAACTGTACAGTGATGAGACTTCAGTGAAGTTGGAACCATCTTTATAGGTTCTCAGGCCCTGGACCACCAGGACTGCGGGTTAATTTGAAACTCAGATTTGGAATGATGTTCAGCCAATCTACAGTCCTGGCATAATTTAGGAATTTGGTGAATTTCAGAATGTTTAATATATCAAATTAATAGAGAGTTGGAAGAATTTGTATGTCAATCCTACAATCATTAAGAATGCTAGATAGGAAATTTGATGACAATACAAAAAACATTGGAGGTCTCTTTGCCCAGAGCATACATTACTCAACTCACCAGTGGGTGGATCAATAAATCAAAACTCTTCCGATAATGAAGCAGCCCATGCCAACTTACAGCAGGACCTGGACAACATCCAGGCTTGAGCTAACTAGTGACAAGTAGCATTCATGTCATAACCAGGCAGCAAGCATCTTGAATAAGAAAAGGCCCAGCCACCTTCCCCAAAACTTCAACAGTGCCATCATTGAGTTCAGTATCATCAGCATCCTGAGGATTACCATTGAGTAGAAGCTTAGCCATATCAACAATCTGGCTACAAAAGCACAGTGGAGGCTCACCTTCTAAGTCCCAAAAGTCTCTCCATCATCTACAAGGCGGAAGTCAGGAGAGTGATAGAATATTCACCACTTGTCTTGATGTGTGCAGTTACAACAAAATACCAGAGGGAGTTAAAATCGACCATGGTATCTTCAGTTTGCTCCATCCAAGTGGCAATAGAATGGAAGGGAACTAATGAATTGGGAAACTGCAGATCAGCCAGCATCTGATCAAAGTGTCTTTTTTCTTTTTTTCATTAATTTACAGGACCAAACTGAGATGAGTGTCTGATAAGTCGGCCCCCTATTGAGACAACCATCACACTTAGTGATCTCTTGAAGACTTGGTACAATAATAGATGGAATAGACTGTGGCCTAGAAATTCATTAGCCCCCGAAAACAGGTGCAGGGCTTGCGATGCATGATGAACCCTCACACTTTCAGAGGAATGCAGGCAGCAAAGTGAACTTTGTGCTGCCTGCTCATTTCCATGATTGCGGCATTCAGTCCAGTGCTGAATATCTGCTGAGTGGTTGAACACTCAGCAGAGAGCCCAAATTTGTATCGGCAAGGGGACCAATTAAATCTAGCCTACTGTTAGCGTGAATGTTTTCTCAGAAGAATCACTCAACACTCAGAGTCAGTTCCAACGCCAATGCGGCCTTTATTAACGCCAGCGGGGAGGAAGTCTCAGGACTGGATCCAGGCTTCTCTCCGCAGAACAAAGGGTTTCATGGATCTTTATATGTTTTACAACAGTTTACTACAGTTACATACAACAGTTTACTACAGTTACATTAGACCAATAGATAGCGTTAGTCTCTAAACGTAAAGTGGCTCATGTGTTGCCAAGAGATGTGTTGCTAAGAGGTGTGTTGCTAGGAATGACTCATGTGTCTTGTAACATGGCCTGGGCCTCCCTTATCTTACTCCTGTTACAGAGTCGTATTGTCCTTACTTTCACCAGAACATTTAGTCCTGAGGCTTGGCTGATTAGCTTGTTAGTCCTGCGTGTGGGAAACAACAATTATCAGTTTCCAGGAATGCGGTCTAATTCAGCTAACAGAAATTCCTTGAGGCTTCACTGGTAGCCATTTTATGATTCAAGTTACATATAGTTCTTTACAGTTACTCAGCCCACTTCGGCTGGACACAATCCAATCATAACGATTATAGATTACATATAGGTTTCTTTAACCCAATAGAATTTCCCTGATACCTCAGGAACTGCATGTTCGGGTTTTGTCAGCTCAGGCTGATTAATGACCTCGTTATGTGAGGCAGATTCTCCCCTTATCTCTCTTCCTTGGACTTCGGCTGTGTGAAATCACTGGTTCATTGTATCCAAGGCATTCCTGGTAGTGGGCCTCACAGGGTCATTGCTCAGTCATTGCTCGGTCAGCCCCAGTTCATTACTTGACTAACGGGGTTCCCATCATTCTTGGGCAGCCATTTTATATGTGGCCATTTTAAACTTATATGAGTTTAGATATATTCAGCAGGTACCTAATGCCTAGTGTTTTATATATTCAGCAGGTACCTAATGCCTACAACACCTACAATGCTTAAAGGTACTCTGCACCTCTTAAAGGGAAGGTGCATTCTGTCTGCAACAGCTGAGGAAGACAGTGAACAATAATTAATGATGGCACAACAGGGGTTAGCAAGTTATATTGCTTTTCATATTTTGAAACATATGGGTCTCTATGGGAACGGTAGCATTGTGGTTATGTAACTGGACTAGTAATTCAGAAGCCTGGACTAATGATCCGGAGACATGAGTTCAAAACCTGGCCCAGCAACTGGGGAATTTAAATTCAGTTAATTAAATAGATCTGGAATAAAAAGCTACAGGTAGAAATTGCATTGTGTCCCATCTGGGGACGATAATATCCAGGACATTGGACATTCTGCGGCAGGCACTGAAGTCCTGCTCCGCTCGAAAAATTCGGGTTACTGCCCCCAAAAGGAAATGGAGCGCAAAAGAATGCACTCCACTTCTTTTGTGGGGTGGTAGTGCGGCGGACGGTTCGGGAGGGGGACACAGCGCTATGTACTGGGCTGTGTAGCGCTGCCATATAGGAGGTACTCTTCCTTCATTAAACGGAAGGGCCCAAGCAGCAAACTCAGCAGGCAAGGACCGGGCCTCCATGGACCAACCAGGAAGCGGGGGTGCCATGCACAGACCCTGCGACCGCAACGTCAATGGAGCAGCTAAGAAAAACGGTATCTTTTTTTTTTAACATGGCCGCAACCTTCCCTTTAGCTAGCACTTTGCGAGCGGCCTACAGCCTGGTTAAAGGCCCCTGAAACTGTTGCTGGCATCACCTGGCACAGCTTTAGGGAGCGCTCTCCAATTTTTGCTCCGGGGCAAAAACAGGGCGCTGCACACAGTGATGACGCAGCGGAGTGGGGCGTTACAGGTTACCGTCGTCACTAAACTCCCATGGAGTGCTAAAGGGAGGCGCAAACAACCCAAATTTCTAGGCCCTAGTATCAGTAATGGTGACCATGAAACTATCATATTGTCATAAAAACCCATCTGGTTCACTAATGTCCTTTAAGGAAGGAAATCAACCGTCTTTACCTGGTCTGGCTTATATGTGACTCCAGACCCACAGCAATGTGGTTGACTCCTAACTGCCCTCTGAAATGGCCTAGCAAGACACTCAGCCCAGTCGACTCTTCAAAGTCCTCCTCACATCTGGTGACTTGTGCCAAAATTGGGAGATCTTTCCCACAGATTAGTCAAGCAACAACCCGACAGTCATACTCACAGAATCATACACTTCAGCCAATGTCCCAGACTCCTCCATCACCATCCCTGGGTATGTTTTCAAGCTGCACATGGTGTAAGCATGCACCTCTTGCTTCCCCGCCTCTCCTCACGCCACAACCCTACCCTTGTGACTTTCTTTCTTTCAGAGAACCAACAGATCGAACCTGCCCAGCTAGTGGTGCAAGAAGAGAGAGGGAACATAAGAACATAAGAATTAGGAGCAGATGTAGGCCAATACGGCCCCTCGAGCCTGCTCCACTGATCCCCATATCCCTTGATTCCCCTAGAGTCCAAAAATCTATTGTTTTAATATCTTTTCTGTACGTAAAGCTGCACACAGTACTCAAACCAACATTTTGTACAAATAAGAACATAAGAACAGGAGTAGGCCATTCGGCACCATGACCCTGCTCCATCATTCATCATCATCATAGGCAGTCCCTCGAAATCGAGGAAAACATAGAAACATAGAAACATAGAAAATAGGTGCAGGAGTAGGCCATTCGGCCCTTCGAGCCCGCACCGCCATTCAGTAAGATCATGGCTGATCATTCCCTCAGTACCCCTTTCCTGCTTTCTCTCCATACCCCTTAATCCCCTTTAGCTGTAAGGGCCATATCTAACTCCCTCTTGAATATATCCAATGAACTGACATCAACAACTCTCTGCAGCAGGGAATTCCATAGGTTAACAACTCTCTGAGTGAAGAAGTTTCTCCTCATCTCAGTCCTAAATGGCCTACTCCTTATCCTAAGACTATGTCCCATGGTTCTGGACTTCCCAACATCGGCAACATTCTTCCCACATCTAACCTGTCCAGTCCCGTCAGAATCTTATACGTTTCTACGAGATCCCCTCTCATCCTTCTAAACTCCAGTGAATAAAGGCCCAGTTGATCCAGTCTCTCCTCATAAGACAGTCCAGTCATCTCTGGAATCAGTCTGGTGAACCTTCGCTGCACTCCCTCAATAGCAAGAACGTCCTTCCTCAGATTAGGAGACCAAAACTGAACACAATATTCCAGGTGAGGCCTCATTAAGGCCCTGTACAACTGCAGTAAGACCTCCCTGCTCCTATACTCAAATCCCCTAGCTATGAAGGCCAACATACCATTTGCCTTCTTCACCGCCTGCTGTACCTGCATGCCCACTTTCAGTGACTGCTGAACCATGACACCCAGGTCTCGTTGCGCCTCCCCTTTTCCTAATCTGCCACCATTCAGATAATATTCTGCCTTCATGTTTTTGCCCCCAAAATGGACAACCTCACATTTATCCACATTAAACTGCATCTGCCATGCATTTGCCCACTCACCTAACCTGTTCAAGTCACCCTGCAGCCTCTTAGCATCCTCCTCACAGTTCACACCGCCACCTAGTTTAGTGTCATCCGCAAACTTGGAGATTTACACTCAATTCCTTCATCTAAATCGTTAATGTATATTGTAAAGAGCTGAGGTCCCAGCACTGAGCCCTGCGGCACTCCAATAATCACTGCCTGCCATTCTGAAAAGGATCCGTTTATCCCGACTCTCTGCTGCCTGTCTGCCAACCAGTTCTCTATCCACGTCAGTACATTACCCCCAATACCATGCGCTTTGATTTTGCACACCAATCTCTTGTGCGGGACCTTGTCAAAAGCATTTTGAAAGTCCAAATACACCACATCCACTGGTTCTCCCTTGTCCACTCTGCTAGTTACATCCTCAAAAAATTCCAGAAGATTCGTCAAGCATGATTTCCCTTTCATACATCCATGCTGACTTGGTCCAATCCTGTCACTGCTTTCCAAATGTGCTGCTATTTCATCCTTAATGATTGATTCCAACATTTTCCCCACTACTGATGTCAGGCTAACCAGTCTATAATTACCCATTTTCTCTCTTCCTCCTTTTTTAAAAAGTGGTGTTACATTAACTACCCTCCAGTCCATAGGAACTGATCCAGAGTTAATAGACTGTTAGAAAATGATCACCAATGCATCCACTATTTCTAGGGCCACTTCCTTAAGTACTCTGCGATGCAGACTATCAGGACCCGGGGATTTATCGGCCTTCAATCCCATGATTTTCCCTAACACAATTTCCCCCTGATAAGGATATCCTTCAGTTCCTCCTTCTCACTAGACCTACTGTCCCCTAGTACATTCGGAAGGTTATTTGTGTCTTCCTTCGTGAAGACAGAACCAAAGTATTTGTTCAATTGGTCTGCCATTTCTTTGTTCCCCATTATAAATTCACCTGAATCTGACAACAAGGGACCTACGTTTGTCTTCACTAATCTTTTCCCTTCACATATTTATAGAAGCTTTTGCAGTCAGTTTTTATGTTCCCTGCAAGCTTCCTTTCATACTCTATTTTCCCCCTCTTAATTAAACCCTTTGTCTTCCTCTGTTGAATTCTAAATTTCTTCCAGTCCTCAGGTTTGTTGCTTTTTCTAGCCAAATTTTATGCCTCTTCCTTGGCTTTAACACTATCCTTAATTTCCCTTGTTAGCCACGGTTGAGCCACCTACCCCATTTTATTTTTACTCCAGACAGGGATGTACAATTGTTGAAGTTCATCCATATGGTCTTTAAATGTTTGCCATTGCTTATCCCCGGTCAACCCTTTAAGTATTCTTTGCCAGTCTATTCTAGCCAATTCACGCCTCATGCTGTCGAAGTTACCTTTCCTTAAGTTCAGAACCCTAGTTTCTGAATTAACTATGTCACTCTCCATCTTAAGAAAGAATTCTACCATATTATGGTCACTCTTCCCCAAGGGGCCTCGCACAACAAGATTGCTAATTAGTCCTTTCTCATTACACACCACCCAGTCTTGGATGGCCAGCTCTCTAGTTGGTTCCTCGACATATTGGTCGAGAAAACCATCCCTAATACAATCCAGGAAATCTTCCTCCACTGCATTGCTACCAGTTTGGTTAGTTCAATCAATATGTTGATTAAAGTCGCCCATGATAACTGCTGTACCTTTATTGCACATATCCCTTATTTCCACTCCAAAAATGAGTTCTTAGGTGATTGAACAGTCCAATACGGGAATTACAGTCTCTGTCACAGGTGGGACAGACAGTCGTTGAAGGAAAGGGTGGTTAGGACTGGTTTGCCACATGCTCCTTCTGCTGCCTGCGCTTGGCTTCTGCATGCTCTTGGCAATGAGACTTGAGGTGCTCAGCACCCTCCCGGATGCACTTCCTCCACCTAGGGCAGTCTTTGGCCAGGGACTCCCAGGTGTCAGTGGGGATGTTGCACTTTATCAAGGAGGCTTTGAGGGTGTCCTTGAAATGTTTCCTCTGCCCACCTTGGGCCCGCCTGCCGTGTAGGAGTTCCGAGTAGAGTGCTTACTTTGGGAGTCTTGTGTCAGGCATGTGGACAATGTGGCCTGCCCAGTGGAACTGGTTGAATGTGATCAGTGCCTCAATGCTGGGGATGTTGGCCTGGTTAAGGATGCTAACGTTGGTGCGTCTGTCCTCCCAGGGGATTTGCAGGATCTTGCAGAGACATTGTTGGTGGTATTTCTCCAGCAATTTGTGGTGTCTGCTGTATATGGTCCATGTCTCTGAGCCATACAGGAGGGCAGGTATCACTACAGCCCTGTACATCATGAGCTTGGTGGCAGATCTGAGGTCCTGATCTTCGAACACTCTTTTCCTTAGACGGCTGAAGGTTGTGCTGGCGCACTGGAGGCGGTGTTGAATCTTGTCGTCGATGTCTGCCCTTGCCGATAATAGGCTCCCGAGTTATGGAAAGTGGTCCACGTTGTCCAGGGCCATGCCGTGGATCTTGATGACTGGGGGGCAGTGCTGTGTGGCGGGGACAGGCTGGTGGAGGACCTTTGTCTTATGGATGTTTAGTGTAAGGCCCATGCTTTCGTACGCTTCAGTGACGATGTTAATTATGACTTGGAGTTCAACCTCTGAATGTGCGCAGACACATGCGTCATCTGCGTACTGTAGCTCGATGACAGAGGTTGGGATGGTCTTGGATCTGGCCTGGAGACGACAAAGGTTGAACAGGTTCCCACTTAGTTGCACTCCAGCGGGGAGCTTGTTGAGTGTGAGGTGGAGCATTGCAGTGAGGAAGATTAAGAAGAGGGTTGGCGCGATGTCGCAGCCCTGCTTGACCCCTGTCCGGACGTGGATTGGGTCTGTAATGGATCCATTGGTCAGGATCACGGCTTGCAGGTCTTCGTGGCGGAGGATGGTGACGAACTTTTGGGGGCAGGCGAAACGGAGGAGGACACTCCATAGTCCCTCATGGTTGACAGTGTCAAAGGCCTTTGTAAGGTCAAAGAAGGCCATGTACAAGGGTTGGTGCTGTTCTATGCATTTTTCTTGCAGCTGTCGCACTGTAAAAATCATGTCGGGTG